>NC_045642.1:2346426-3003926 GCF_009829145.1 Chiroxiphia lanceolata
TGCCTAACGAAGTTAGAGTAAGTTCAAGAAATGCTTGTACTGTCCATATGTAGAGCATGGATTTCATCTCACTGTATTTCACAAGCCAATTCTGACAACTGAGATAAGATCTGTCAACACCCTTTGCTCGTAGAGTTTTTCACTCTTTTAGCACATCAAATGCATTTTATATCTGAGCAAAATCTCTTCTTCCTGCTCCTCCACAAACATAGACACATTTTCCTGAAGGTTAGCTGGAAGTGGTATTAAACACAGGACTGTATCATGCAACAGAAGAATGACTGGAGAGTCACACTTTGAGGGTCCATTTTCCAAAGGAGCCCGTTCTGGTTCATGAACCCAAAAAATGCCAGAGGTACTGAAGTATCCACTGCTTTCCAAGCTGGTGCTGCTTGGTTCCTGTCCATCCAAAGCACCCTCCTGCACAATATCACACCGTGAGTGCTAAGTGATAGCCTGAGAAAACAAGTCACACGTGTACTGCCATGCTGGATAAAGCCCATGTGCTCCCCTTATCTCTCCTCCTCCTTCCCTCTGTTGCTGAGAAACCATTAACACGCTGAGAGCTCTTAGAGGGAGAACAACAGCAAAGGAGTGCAGGGATTCCAGGTGACCTCCTGAACTCTCCCAGCTGAGGATCAGCAGGCACCAGAGCAAACCTACCCTGTTATCCAGGAGCAGCTTCACAGCCACCAGCCCATGGGTATCCCACCCCACTCTCCAGGGGAGACCCTCCATCCTCCACCTGGATTGGGCAACTCCAGGATTAGCAAGGTAGTGGATGCAAGGCAGCCACAGTTCCCCCCCCAAAAAAAAGAATAATTTGGAACATAAAATTTAGGAAAGCAGGGAACACCCTGTAAATGAAAGCAAAGGTGAGTGAAATGGGTCTGGGAAATCTGGAACCCTCTCTAACTGCAGCAAGAGAAAACCCATAAACAAATATGCATGATCACAAGACCAAGCCAGTGTTAATTATCCAGTTTTTTCAACTGAGACGTTAAATGTCTTTGTAAAAATTTACAAAACCATACAAATCTTAAGCATTTGAGCACCTCCTTAAATGGATCTTGGATAACACTAAGCTGTAAATAAAGCCCTAAATTCTAGTTATCTTCCTTTCCAAGTCTGAGGTTTTCACAGAATGTAGATTTACTTTAATTACTCAGTATTAAAAAAAAAAAAAAAAACAAACCAAAGAAAAAACCCAAACCAAAACAACAACCAGGAACATCCCATTTAAAGGGTGACTGATTTCTGATCTGCTACAATTTTAATACACTTCCATCAAAAAACTTTCAGCATTTTCAGAAATTAAAAAGACCCTCAGCAACAGAAATATCACATGTTGGGCTGCAGAAGATTGACAGGTCTTAAAATGCTACAACTGTTGCTTTTTTCATGTCACTGTGGCTATATTTTAAGTCCAGCAGCAACTGCACATTTCTAATAGCAAATTCCATGTAAATGGAAAACATGCAAAGCAGACAGAAACTAAGAATATTCCACCCTTGGCATACAGGTATGTTAGTTTTCTCATTAAGAGCAGAATTATAAAATTGGCAGTTCCTATAAACAAGCATTTATCGAATAGGAATCTGTTTGTGTTGAGTGGGTAAGAATTTGTATTTAAATTTTCTGAATGTGTATTTGTGTTTCATCATGCGTTTGGCAACAATCTATAATTAAACTAATTTCTGTAATCAAATGGCAAGAACTATCATGTTTAAAAGAATAGCAAAAGCTGTGAAAGATTCATGATAGCAGAGTTCATTAAAAATGAATTTAAGTCCTACATAAAACCCCCTGCTAAGATTAATTTCAGATATATGCCCAAAAGTTACAGACAATTTATACCCTATTTAAGTCATATTCCACAGCACATTTACAACCAGTCCTTTGCAGTGCTGATTTAAAATTAAACCAGACACCCAAGGACTTTAACTTAAAGAGCTAACATTTTGGAAAAGTGGTGGAATAACCATCACTGGAAGATTTTAAAAGCAAGGGACACAAAAATTTGCCAGGAATGATCCCACCTTGGGGCAGAGGGATGGATTAGAAGATGTTCTGAAGTTTCCTCCAATCCTATTTTTCTTGAGTTCCAAGTTTCCAAGGAAATGGGAAAACAAAGAATCACAAAAAATGTCTTAACAACTGAAGGAAAAGTAATTGTATAATTGAGACCAAATTATTAACTGATTGCAGCTTCCATGTTACATTTGGATTAGAATTAGTAATAGATAATAGTACAGATTAACAGAGACAGGGGAAAGATAAAAACACAAGGGAAACCAGAATTCAAAAAACTGTTGTGGAATGGAAGGCAAATGTTAAGGTTAAGAAATTCGACAGTCTATCTTGCTTATGCTGAGATTACTACACTAAGCTCCCAGCAGAAAGACAGACTTAAAAAGTTTCTTATTCTTACAATCAAGATCTTGCAGTTATTCGATGTCATTTTGAGAAGGAGCTCGTAAGAGCCAACCAAAAATATGCATTAAAAAGACAGATGCAGAAATCCAGGATATAGTGTTACCTCAGAGCAATGGGGAAAATTAAGATATTTTTCCATTTGTTCCATACTATATTCAGAGTTTGTACCAAGGGGATGCAGAACCTCAAGGGAATGTTAAGAGTGAGAGCAGGAGTTTAGAAGACAGATTCCTTTCCTGATTGGCCACCAGTTCCTTTGGGGCAAATCACTTAATGTTATGATACATTAACATTTTGAGCACTTGTGCTCCCTAAGAAGTATAACTGACCTGAAAGAGAAGAGTGAAGAATAAACAAACTATATGATAAGCAGTAGCTACAGATTAGATATGACATAATTTTAGATAACCATAGTTTTCTGCAATCTCTGAGACCATAGAAAATACGAGCAATTAAGGAGTGTGCAACAAAGCTTATGAAGACAAGGTGACTGTGTAGAGTCTTGTACCTGTGGAGCTACAATGATACTGAAGACAGGCTCAAAAGTGACTTTGAGCTCTCCTATTTAAAGGAAATGAGAAGATCAAATCTCCCAGAAGGCCAGCAGAACAGTCAAGAATGGTGTACACAGATTTCCCAGTCCTATCCTTAATCTGCCCCGAAGGCTACACCGAAAGTGAGGAGGATGATGGTGGCAGGGACTCTGAATCATCCAGAGTTCATGTACCAAGAGCATCCTCTTATGGTTAAGGAGGACTTGCACAGGTGCTGAAATGCAAAGTAAAGAATCAGGGAATTAACCCACACACAGAATACATTTGTGCTTTATCTGTGCACTTTTTGACTGTTCTTCACCATTATTTATTCTCTTCCCACTGACAAGGAAACACAAACAGAAGTAAAATAATTTGCCAGCATTTTCCTTCTTCTGCAACAGTTACCACTGTGATATTTCCATTATGATGTCAGAGTTAAAAATAAAGGAAAAAAAAAAATCAATATCAGGTGGCATTAGTCAATAAATACAGAAAGACCAAGAACAAAGCATCTGCACTGCACTGAATCCCTCTCCTCGCCTTTCCTATCTTCACTTATTTTAGCCTATCCCTGTTTGCATAGGAAACAGGCACTGAGTATTTGGAAGCAGAATGTCTAGGCCACGGAAATGTCAAAATCTGATCAAACAAGTGAAACTGGCAACGTAGTCACAGCTTCTCTCTCCACCTGCCTAATGCCTAACACACAAAAAAAAGCAACAGAGAGAGGACATTTCATTAATGGATATGTTATTGTAGGAATCAAACATTGTGGCTAAAATTATCCAGCAAACACAAACCTAAACTGCAAACTGGTCAAGTAAGAGGGGCTAATAATCCTTTTCTGTTGGTTGTAAAGTGGAGACAAGTAGTTATTGGGTAGGTGCTCTGCACAGCTGTAAAGTGTGAGGGACTTGGGAGGCATTGTGACTTAGACACTAAGGGATTGAATGTGACTGCATAGTAGTGAATAACTTGTTTGTCGTTCATGTGAATAAAATGTGGAAGTAGATCGATGCTTTTCTCCATAATATGGGTTCTCTCCTAAGCACAGTAAATCTCCGTCTCACTACAATGGTGTGAGATCATTCATGCCATTAGTTTCAATGACACTGACTCTATACTGCATGCAGTTTGCTGTTCTCTTTCCTCAATATAACAAAGCCTGAGAGTGCCAGCTGCCTCTTGAGCCTTAAAAAAAAGAAAGAAAGAGAGAGAGGGACTTTTATTTACTGTGATTTCGATTGGTTAATTTCTCGCTATTATTTTGTTGCTTCCTCCCATATGAAGAAATGCATTGTGGCCCAAACTAACGCACACGAGAAAGGCCGCCCAGTTAACATGCAAAACATTAATTACCAGCCAGTAATGACACTTTGAACATGAAGCATAACATCACCATCCGCCTCAGTTTTTACTCCAAATGTCACAGATTATTTTATTTATTTATTTTTTTTTAAAACTCTCGCAGCTGGGGCTACAATCACCATCTCATCTGCTGAGCTTTAGCTGAGTTTAGTGTCCCGTGCACACGGCAATGGGGTTTTATGAGCTGGATATCGGCGTTGTCGCAGGACGCGGTTGGCACGTGAATGAAAGCCAAGGTTCCGCCACCTACTAGATAAGGCTAAGCTATAAAGATAACTGCACAACAGAGGAATTTTCAGACCATTTTAATGGCCTTCTGGCTCTGCTGCTGCATAATTTAATACGCTGTTAAGTTTGCCGTTGGTGCTCCTATGGAAAAAAACTGCCTACGCACGTTTGCCGTGGACCCTCTTCCCTCCCTCCCTGCACTGCCATACCTGGTGTGGCAGCTCAGCACTAAAATGCAGCTGCACACCTGGAACCTGGCAAATAAAGTGCCAAATCAGGGTGCATTTTGTTAAGAAATCGCAGTAGGGGGCGACGATAAAATCAGAGAGGTAAAAGATTACAGTGCATGCGTTTGAATACATCTCCATGAGTGCATCACCCCAGACCTGGTCTTTAAAGATAGGCTGAAAGTGTTCAAATAGAAGACATCCAAATTCCAAGGGCATGTTCAAAAGCATTGGTCTGTACACTTCTGTCTCAGATGGATGCGTTGGTCCGTGCACTTGGGTTTCAGACGCTTTCAGAGAGTGTTTTTGAGACACTCGTTTCAACAAAAAGAACAGAAAGTTGCCTGCTACCTGCCTATGTTATTTAGAAAAATAAGAGGGGGTGAGATAAAACTGTAGAGAGCACCCAGAAAATTTTAGTGTGAGAAAACAATCTGATCTGTGTTCCCAGATCAGGTAAACTGCTGATGAAACTTCAACAGGTTATTGCATCTCTCCATGCCACAGATATATCTGCATCTCTTCAGTTGCAAAACAAACTGAAGAGGGTACAGCTACCTCAGCTGCAGAGATGAAGTGGTTAATGTGCAGAAAAAACACTGTTTATATGAGGTATGCAATGTATTTATACTGTTTCTCATCTCTTATAGGGACTTCAGCAACACTGAGGACCTGGCACTGGTCTGACTACCCAAAGTGCTTGGGTGTGAGCAACAACAATCCATCTGTTCCATCACCAGCAAAACAAAGCCAGCATTACATAAGAACACAGTAATATATGGGCTTATTAGAGAACTGGTTCCAGGGGTCATTATATGCAACATTACAGTGCTATATAAATGCATATTAATAACAGCCCACATTTTCACAGTTTGGCACATGTTAGCTTTGAATATGTGCATGTTTTTCCAATAAGTGGTCATGGCAGCTTTCTCAGAATTGATATAACCTTTCCACTTTGAAAAAAAAAAAATTAAAAGTCAGCTGTTAAAAAAACCCACCCTAGATACACATTTGCCTGGTATACTGGAACAGCATCTCCTGGGTAAATAATTCATGGGTTTTGACATCAGTACATGTTCCAAAGTATGTATTTACCTGATGGACCATAACAGCCCTGAAGGAGCCTGTCTAGTCTACTGGGTAATATCTGATGGATTTTTTTTTTTTTTTTTACAATTAGTATGCATGCCACTAAGCATCCTAAATCGTATAAATAGTGTACCTTTAAAAAAGCCAAAATAAAAATTTAGACAATCCAAACCACACAATGCTCTGGACCACAACGCGTGGGCAAGCCGAATAGTTTAGGGGATGGTAAAATAGAAGCAAGGAGAGATAGATATTTTATACTCTGTAACACGAGCCAGAATTTTTGAAAAAATGAGCTGAATTCTATCCCGGTGCCAGAGACCCAGCTACCAAAAATATTTCACAGGGTTTTGCAATAACCTCATGGTAGCTGCTCACTTAATCCATTGGAAAGAGTGAAGCTCAAAAGCAGTTTCAGAGCTCTTCACCACTGTGGTCTCCTGTTTCTGTATAGCTTTGGTCTCGAGTTATATGGGCTGGTCACGTTCACAGCTCACAGCACAGGCTGAGGAGAAAAGGTGTCTGAGGTGATTTCACCTTGATGGACACCAATAGAGCAGGGTTTGTCATGTTTTTAAACCCTCTCAAACAAGGATGAATTTCACCTTTTGTCAAGTAACCCAGAGAGGCAGGGAAGGAAAAGGCCATTGAAGGAGTTTAAAGGGAAGAGGACAACCATTATCATTCTTTACAATGCCCACACTGGAAAGAGTTCAAAGTTAAAAAACACCCCAAAACCTAAAGGGTGTAACCTTTCCCTTTAATCCTTGGCTTGCACCTTTGTGCTTCATATACTGTTGTGCAGTCCCCTAAAAAAAAAATTGTCAGCTAAACGGAATCTGTGGGATTTATCTTTTTTAATAATAAAATGTAATCACTGAAGAACATTTTTGGTGTTAGGGGTGTTAGCCTCCTTCGAGGCTTCAGGCAGTTATATGTACCATACACTCTCAGGACTTTCAGGGAAAAATACCATAGTCATCACTGCCATTAGTACCTCAAATTGTATTTTGAGTGTAAAGTATTATTAGTACTTGCATATAACTACTGCTACTATTAAATCCATTACTATGTGCCAATCTATAGTCTATGCTCCATTTAAGTTCCACTTAACTCCCAATTGAGAACCAGAGCAGGCTTTATGCCTTCTTTAAGATCTGTTTGAGGCATGAACTTTATCCAAGGAACACAATTCCACAGTTTCAAAACTTTTTACCATATCCCTGGTAACCAGAAAGCTAAATAGGATCCATTGTACATGTAACAAAATAAACAATCAGTGAATGGGAAAGATGTTAACGGTGACAGGCTTTTCATAACTTCCTTTCCTTAGGTAATGAGGCCACTTTGCTACTTTTGCTAAAGCCCCACTATGGCTTTGCAACACTTCCAGTTGGATCCAGCTGCAGACAAGCAGCCACGAGAGATGCTGAACAGCACAGCTCTCCTTCCCAGGCCTCTGGATTTCAGAGGCAGAGCAGTGGCTGACACTCTCAGCCTGAAAACCCAGCCAGCAATCTCAGTGCTTCAATTCATGCTCCAGAACATGTCTTTGTGTGGGTTTACAGGCCTAATCTTAGTTAACCAACACTCAATTAATAAAATTTCTACATGAGTCTCTAATAGGCATCATCTTGAATTTCACCAGCATTTTCATTTTCACCACCATGTATTTGTGCCAGACACCAGGTTTAACCTCCTGCATTTTTCATAAAGAACTACCAGCTCCTTGAGTTACTAAAACTGCTGATAGTGAAGTCAAGATCTAACACATATCACCACCAAACTTTACAAGAAACTCATTAATCTGAGGGGAAAACAGACATACATATATAAAAACCCTTTCAGAATAAAACTCTCAGATGCTGAATTCTTATTAACAGCATGAATATCTCCAAATTTACACCGAGGAACCGAAAAAGCATCTGTACTTCCTTTAAAATAAACTGTCAGTCTCATAAGTTGTGTGCAGTTCATCAGCAAGGAATGTAGCTGGTGAGCTGCTCATGCTTTATTACTTGCAAGATAAATTTTCACTGTCCAAAATTGGAGCAAATCCTTTCTGCTCTACCCTTTCTCACCTCGATTTCTGGTCTTCCAGACTGTAAACCCTTGAAGTAGGAGGGATGGTGTTCAGGATCTATCTACAAACATCAATACAATATTTGGATTCATCGTTGTGAGACTGAGAATTGACAAACTTAAAAAGCAAATAATCAGTCAAAAAACAATTGAATTTAGGGATACCTGTATGGTGCTACTTCCATAGCATATATTACCTACACTCTGCAATTACTACTACACATGCACATACATTTATTCTCAACTAGCCCATTATTACTATGCCTCTCTGGATGTAAAAATGCCTAGTTTATTTTTCATTTGGGCATCATTCTCCCCCACATAAGTTTGAGGTTTTTTTGTTTTTGTCTTATTTGTTTGTTTGTTTTTCAAACAGATGAAAGTGAAACTTCTTCCATACTTGTATTTGGAGCATTTCCTTGCAAATCTGTAACAAAATTAACCACGTTTTTTAAAGCTAACATTGAAATATTGAAGTTTTTTTTTTCTTTCTAATTAAGCCAGAAAAAAAAAAAAAAAAAGATGGACAGTAGGGAAAAAAAATTTCTTAAGGATTTTTTTTTAATATATTCCTGAGAAATTTCATCAAAAATAAAAAGCATGAAAATCAGATACATAACTGCAATAAAACACTGCCTGTGTATATCCCATTCCTCAGGGTACCTGAAGAACAGCATGAATAAACTCCAGCTACTGTAACACAGACAAGAAAAATGAATTTGAAAGTAAGGTTCCTTTATGACTGGAAACTATTACCTCTAGGTTTCATTTAAATAGGTCCCTAAAGGGAAGCAAGAGGTTGTTTCCACATGTACAGGCTGCACTGGACAAAGCCTAACTGGACTGACCATGTAGTGCAGCCTGACATATGACAAAGTACTTCCTCCTGGATGCTGGGGACAAGGGACATTTCCCAGTTTGCCATCAGCCTGTGTTGGAGCTTATAAAGTTGGAGTTGATTTTACTAAATCCCCCTCCCCTCCCTGACAGATATTTGCAAGCAGACACATTGCCAAGGTTTTCATGCAGCTTCAAAAAAAAAAAAAAAGAAAAAAAAAATGCAAACAGCTAAAATAAACAGGACCGTGAGCTCCTGGCCATGTGCAGGTTTAAATTCATGAACCCTTTTGCTGCACTCCTGTAAGAGCCAGACAGGTAGCAGGGAAATCATAAATCACCTCACTTTTAGTCACAGGGGTGTACTAGTGAGACGGAAATGAGGACAAAAGCTAATGTCTCAGTTTATAGTTTCTGCAGATTTCATTAACACAGTACTCACTGAAATCAAACAGCAATTCTTTTGACAATTAGTCCTTTTAGGTCAGTAGGATTTTTTTGGATGAATGGTAGATTTGGCTGGGTTTAGGTTGCAGTATTTGATTCACCTATTTTCCTCCTTCACAGAATGCTTCAAAATCCAAAGGACCCCCATAAGTGAAAAGTGATAATCCTCTCGAGCTAAGAGCACATATTTTATTTGTCAATGAGAACTGTGTCGCTTTCTGTGGGTCAGAATTAGTCTGAGCAGCTTGAAGCCAGACAATTTTCACCCTGACAAAGATATTTTCATAGGTAGTGCTCTGAAGCTGAGATACCATTTATGGTTGCCACACAAAACTGGGAGTAAGGGAGTGTTCCCAGTTTGTGCCAAAGATTTCCTCTGTTATCTCCAATAACTGACATAACTTCCCTCCCACAGAACCTTTGTGAGAATTCACTAATGTTTGATAAAATCTTTTGTCCTAAATAGGAAGCTGCTATAAAATAGCTGACATTTTTACGTTGATTATATAATTTTTTTTAATTCTAGGGTCCATGTGATGCATTTCTCACACTGGAAGAGATCATTGCAAGGTCCCAGACTCTATTTTAATGACAACTCCTAGATAATTCAAATTGTTACCTGCATTAAATTCTTAACTCAGACTAAGCTACAAAATGAAGCAGGAAACAAAGGTATAAATTGAGGGTTTGACTTAATATTTTGAGAAAGTTAAATTCACCAATATACATGAGATGTTTATGGAGAGAAAATGTAAAGACCAGCAAAGAACAGGCTAGTGTCTGAAATAGGCTGGCTATTTTTAAAGGTTGTTTATTCTTTTAAAAATCTAAAAATTATTCCAATAATTCCCCTTCCAAAGACTAAAAGTAAGTTGAAAAGCATAGGACTTCATGGAGATCTCTAGTAGCAAGATGGTTAATTTATCAGTAATATCCTTTTATGTGGAAAGGATATTATTCATTGTGGTGAGTGCTTTTAATAACTAAATAACTACTGTCCACCTGATATTAAGAAAAGATTCTCACCACTTACCCAGTGCTCTGCTCTTTGCATATCTTTGTGCCACCACAAGATGTAACAGAGATAAGGTGGGAAAATAAAAAAAAAAAGCAGCAAACTTTTCAAGTGTGATTTCCCCTCACCGTCCTTCCTGGCCCTCATTAGGAGCCTCCATTGTTCATCCTAATCTACTCTACCACGTGAACTCATCTGAAATACAGGTATGGAAGAAAAGCACCAATTTACTTGTAACTCAACCAGCTGCCTGCAGATAAAAAAAAACCAAAAAATCACATAACTACATTTCAGAGAACAATCTGGTCTTATAGGAAGGGAGAGGGAAAGAGAGAGAGATGGAGATGAGGAGGGAGCCAGCGAGCAGTTGTGTGCTGAGGTAATGCTCTCTCCCCTCCTTGTGGTCTCAAATTGTTCTTGCTGTCTGTAGGTGTAAATTTGAATCTCACACAGTTCTTCATTTTGGGCTAAATCCGCCCTCAAAGAAATGCAAATCTAAAGGAGTCACTAATAGAATGCAATTGTACAGCAGAATTGCTTCTGCAAGGTACATTTGTAAGTTGGTGTCTAAGAGCGGGGAGGATGCTTGCAAGACACATTTCTTAAAGAGCAACAAATAAGGGCATCTGGTATAGTTTGCAAGAGCAATTACCAGATATTATATCATTAAGAAGTAATTTTTTTACCCTGTGATTTGCATGGACAATGGATCCTTTAATCTCCAAGCTGATGTTAAGCTCTTGGTAGCTGGCACGGATATTCACTGGGTTATGTAAAGCAAGTTGGAAGGTTTATGCCAGTACCCATTGGCAATTACCCACATTAACAGTGAAAGTGGCTTTTGGTAGCAACCTGAGCAAAGACAACCAAGGTGACAATGACTTATCATTCCACTCACAGCATTCCGAATGACACTTGCAAGTGCAAAAACTAATACTGGCAAACCAAGGGGACATGTAAGCTGTTCACATCACCATTTTTAGTTACTAAACATTCATTTAATTAGTACCATATACCAGGATTACATTAGCCAGTCTTAATTATCCATTTATTTTCCATTTTACTTGATTTCTGTAAATAACCTGGCCAAGTGCACAAGTGTGAGTTATTAGCAGAGGAAACTGGAGCAGGAAACAGAGATGAACAAGTTTATTTATGGTAAACAGTAGGAAGAACCTACTGAATAACTCACTAAGTGGTAGTGAATTCATTCCACAACATCAGCCATAACACAGGCTGGAATTCTATCAGTACAGTCACGAAACAAATAGACAGCAGATCATAGGAAAGAAACAACATTCTCTGTTAAAAAATCCATGATGTGCCCCCAGGTTAAACACTGCAGTTTTGTTTTGCCTGTCTTATAAAATGTAGAATGGAGAAAGAAAAGTGACAGTCATGATCGAGGGCAAGGACCAGCTTCCACACAATGAATAACAACAGTCTAGGAGTCCTCAGCCTGGAAAATAGGTAATTATGAGGGTCAAGATGTCTCAAATCATGACCAGCATGCAAAAGGTGAACAGCAATTACTCTCTGTAGCTACCAATACAAGAACTAAGAAATTAAACTTGCAGGTGACACATTTAAGATGAATAAAAGGAGATAACTCTTCATTCAGTGTGTTTAAGCTGGGGAATTGCTTACCACAGGACAGAACTGCAGCTAAAGGGTTTGCTCAAAAAAAAAAAAAAAAAAAAAGGTGGAAATCTTTGAGAAATAAGATTTCTAATATTTCTTGGTTTTCTGCTCAGGAGAGCATTCTGAAATAATATCACCATTACACTTACCATGTTCTTTTTCTCTTCCACTATCAGACTCTGTGTACTCAGGTGCACCTCTGCTCCAATCTGCACACACCTTGTATTGTCTTAGAACTCTGAAATTTAGACATTTGAATTTCGGCACTTTAAATACAAGCCGGAGCATTTGAATAGATTAAAACCAAAGCTCAAAGCTTCATTACCTCCTCTAAGTTTCAACTAAGGCATCAAGGTTTTTATAGGAGGTGTCTTAAATAAACAAATGGTTGAATTTTTGCAGCACACTGATGCAATGAATGGGGCTTCATGAAATGTTGGTATTTTGGTATGGCTGATGACCCAACAAATAAATAAAATCAATTCCATTCAAAGAAAATTTCACTTTTGTTATTTTCTTCTGGTAGAACAAAGACTAAAATGTTTGTGCTTCAAATGTCACATTCCATAAAAGATATTATTTTCAGTCCATTGTAAAAAAAAAAAAAAAAAAGCAAAGAAAATGAAGGGTTTGACTGGCAAAGCTACTAAAGAACAGAGCTGCTCTCAGCACATTCATCAATTCTGTTATGAAAATGCTCACTCAGGTCTTTCCATTCTCTCCTCAAGCCCATCAGATCCTAAACTTAGGGGACCTGAGTCCCAGCCAAATTCCTTCACTTCCTACGTTTTCCCACTGCAACTCTACCAGCACCTACTGTGGCAGGTATCCTACACCTGCCTTGTAGCAAACTCCAACCAAATTTCCACTGGTTGTACTTTTAACCTTCAGAACAATAATGACTCTATTGGGACGACAATTTAGGAACTGCTGCTCCACAGCACTCTGGGAGCGTAGAAAGAAAGGAAGTAAGAAGTAAGAAGGAAAGAAATTCCACTTTGTCACGTTGATGTTGGTTGATCTACTTCAAATATTTGCATCATGGGATAGAATTTGCAACTCCCTGAACAGCATCATTGTAAAAAGACACACATTCCTTCTTAAAAATCCACAGTTTCCTTGATAACTTATTGTTATCTGCAATTAAACAGACTTAAAGGGAAGAATCAAATATGCTTTAACCCCAAATACCACTGACTTGGTGGTCACCTGCACTGCTGAAAAATCAAACTCATTTCCCCCTCTCTGCTTGATTCCAGTGTGTTGAACCATGACCTCCCATTTGCCAGAAAACATTTCCTAAACACTACCCGTTGGTATTTGATTTAATTTATAAATGATTTTTTTGTTAGGCAAATGGATCACTGAATCTCTCCTACTATGTAAGAGATAAAAATTGTTGACCCAAGCTCTGTGCAGCCTCATACAATGAACCTCAGTGTTAATGAGACCAGGAAACTCAATGCATGTTCTGGATTATTGCAATTCCAGTTCAGCAGCTTCCCATAATTTCTCAGACTCAAACAGCCAAATTCATTATGTGACTCCATTCATAAAACCCTGCTGTACTTCCTACTGGTTGATAACGTGAGGCCTGATGATAAGATACTGGTTTAAAGAACTCTGGTCAGATCAGAGCAGTTTTTACACTTGAGAAAACAGAAGTGCAAGACCCAGAGAAGTCCTTTCAGACACTTCTGCCCCTGCCCCACCTAGGGATAGCATGATCCTGTGAGGACTGGTAACAATTAGTTTAATAAGGAAGCAGGAGAAACAATTGCTATTGCTCCACCTCCCAAGCTACTGCATTACAATGTGGTTCTTGGTATCTGGAGTATTTCACAGATATATTGTTTATTTATTTAAGCCATGATTAAAGCAAAGCATTCTATAAAACCAGAACAGCGGGTGAGAGGAGGCAGCCTGTTCTCTTTTCCTCAGAGTGAGGATATCCTCAGAATAACTGAATATCCTTCATCAATGCTTAAAATGGACCCTCACAAAAAATTTTATTGCAAGGCTCTGTTTTCTATTCCTCTCTTTTTGGGCAGAGACACTGATAGGGGAGATCAATATAACACAAGCAAATCCCAGAGTGTGGGTTTTAAAGGTCAGGGGACACAAATCCTTTGGTCTCATTGAAACACATGAGCTGGGAAAAAAGACCAGTGACACAAAGAGTTAAGGAAAAGAACATAATTAGCACATTCTTGAAAAGGTGACACATATGTGACATCACACAATGGCTATAGTGGAGCACCCCTGCCCTGAGAGTTCCACTGAGCTCTACCTGCAAGCAGGTCTCAGTCCTGGCTTATGGAGAGTCTGCCACAGCACCACAGGCTGCAAGACCGTGAGGAGTTTAAATAAACTAGATTTTACACCGAGCTGTTCTTCCTGCAGGCTATGCACAAACCTTTATCTGAGTTCCCACCACACCTCTGCCTGGGAATGGTTAGCTTCCCCTCGGGGTCATTTGATATGGAGTCCCTGCTTTATATACACAAACACCCACACCTTCATTACACTCCTGCTTTATTTCCCTCCCAGGCTTGCAGTTCATTCTGCCCTAGGGATAAAAGGACAAGGCATAAGGTGCTTCAGTGTGATTGCTTGGTTCAGAGTAGAACCAGAGCAAACCCCAGGTGGGGGTTTCTGGGGGCTTCCCAACCCAGAGGTGTTGTCCCAACCCAGTCACCCAGCTCTCTGGCAGCACTGCAACCCATCCCTACCCACAAACCTTCTCCCGGGCTGTGTTACAGTGCCTTGTTAAATAGAGGCACCACAGCCTGGCTGGGGGAGTCCTTACCTGGCTCCAGGGATTAGCTGCCCCCAGCTAACCCTATCCTGCTCTTCCCAAGCCCAAGTGCTGTAAAGTCTTTCACTCAACATACAATCAATCTTTTAAGACAGTGACAGATGCAAAGATCATCCATTCCCAGCAGACTGGCAGCTATGAGATTTCCTTCTGAGCTAAATCAGGTCACATTAGCCCAATTTAAGAACACTGCTATCAGTAATGATGAAACTTTTCCCTGCCAGCTTCAAAGTGTTGTTAGTTTTAAACACAGACCAGATGATCTATGGCAAGATAATCCATGAAAACCTGTAGTCAGTGACAATAAACCAAAGAGAACATGAATTGTGGGACAAGCTGGATGCCGTATTTCAGCCACCTCCAGCAACACAAATAAAGATATGAACTATGGTCACCCAGGAACAAGTTCACTCCCTGAGAATTCGGGCAGTTCTACTCAGAGAGGTTTTTTTAGCACACAGAAGAAGAGGTGAATCAGCAGCCAGCAGAGGTGTCCCATGCAGCCTGTCAAAGTTCAGCAATAGAAGGAAAGGTCATCACACGCATGACAGTTATGCAGAGCTTCAAGACTTTAAATAGAAAAGAGTTTATGTAACTCTGGTGCCCAAGTGCTTCCTCATGACAGCCTCTCACATGGTTAGGAATTGTTACCTGTTACGTTTAAGGGGCTCTTTTATTCACATTGCAATTTTATCAACAGGCAAGGTATAAGGTGGAGTATTTGATGGATTTTTTGTTTGTTTTGTAACAGAGGATGTAATCACCACATTTATTTTCATGCTATGGCTTTTACTAGAGCAAGAGCATAATTCTGAAAAAGTTTCATTCTACTGACCCATGTAGCAATTGGAAGTGTCTGTTGATTTTCCACTGTGCCATTTAGAAGACAACATGTTTGGATTTTACAAGATTGATATTTACCAAAAAGACACGCTGATAGCACCAATTCGTTGATTTTATGCAACCATATAATAATTTGTTGTATTTTACAGGAAATTCTGCCTTACATCTGTTAAAAATCAAGTTGTTCTCCCCACAAATCTAGCATAAGATACTTAAAAATATATATATATATATCGTGTTCAGATGAGAAGCTCATCTCTCTATGGTTTAAGTGTTCAAAAATTATCTTCACGAGCTACACTCAGAATTTTCTTTAGGAAGTACCTTATCACTATAATAACATGAGATTAAATAATTGAGAAATTCAGCCTGGAACCAAAACAAACCAGAGAGTTTACACATCCACTTGAAGAGAAATGATATGTTTCACAAACCAGATTAATCCTTCAGTTGCTGCTAGAGGTGTTTTGTTGCTATAGAAATGAGTATTGCAAAATCAGTGCAACTGTGCATTAAATCTATAATCAAAGAGTGATGGGATTATTATGATACGACAGACACTCAGAAAAACTATTCCTGAAGTACCGTGGGCAAGACATCTAAAGAACATTGATGAAAACCAATGTTAAGTTATTCAGGAGCATCTTCGGGTCTCCAATGAATTCCCAACCTTAATAAATTACCTATTGTTGAACTACACATCCATTTTACCAGAAGTAAAAGAGAGGTGAGCAGATTTAAGCATAAAAATGTACCAGTTCAGACAATTATACAACTGTATTTCTAGGTGCTAGCTTTTTCTTGAGAATGCTTGTGGCAATCACTAAGAATTGGCTAAAATAAGCCATTTATTTTTATTTTTTTTGAAAGCTGCTACAGTCTGGGACAGGAGGATAGGAAAGAAAGAGAGGAGAGGGCTCTGACAGTTTATCAATTTTGTGTGTCACCAAGAAACCAAAGCTCAGCCCATGGCAGCAAGCACAGGAAAAAAACTCTGCCTTCATGCAGAGGAAAGTAATTGGTAACTACTCACTGGAAAAAAAAAAAAAGTTTGGCAAACCCAAGAACTGTCTTTACAGTATTCTTTGCATACCTTACATTTGTTGAATGCTTTCCAAAACTAAAGCTTTCCCATGGGAAGGCAAAGAAACAATAGCAATTTTTTCTGAATGAAGCTCTCCTAAAGCCAAAGAGTAAACACACGGTATGTGACCTGAAAGTTTGCTTTTAACTGTACAAGTGGCTAGTTACATAACTAATCAAAATACCTTCAAAAGCAATTCCTAAGGGAAGACTGGGGGAAAAAAAAAATAGAAGGAAAAAGTAAAAGGGAAAGAAAAAAAAGCACAGCAAAGAGAGATGGTGATTGATAAACAGTTACACTGCATGAACTTGTATGTGTGTGCACATACACTCAAGTTTAATGATGCTTAAGGATTTATTGCTCTTCTGCACAGGACTGTGTAACTCAGAGGAAATCTGTGTTCTACCCGAGGTGCTGGTGCAGGTTAAAGAGAAGGATCTGTACACAGCTCCTATTCCAAAAGGGAACGCGAGCTGGTGACGTGGCAGCCATGGAATGCGGTTCCTGCATGTCCCACACATACTTCTCAACATCAAACAGTGAAACAGTTTGAGCTTCAAGATTGATTTTGAAAGGTGGACGTGCCTGCAGAATTTAAATTATCCCTTAAAAATTAGAGGAGTGGAACAAAATCTGCCTTTTTTTTTTTTTTTCCACTGGGGAGGTGTGAAAACTTGGCATTTAGAGAACAGTCCTGGAGGTCAGTGGCATGACATGTACTCACATCCCATATGTGTCCTCCATAGCCATGTATCACGTGGAATTAACCTAAATGGAGGGTTGTTTTGTATCAATTCTTAAAAAAAACCCCAAAACCCAAAACAACAACAAAACCCACAAAACGACCCCCCAACAACAACAAAAACCAGAGAAGTTCAGACCTTATAAACCCCTAAACAGGGTTCTGCCTTTTTGAGGCACCTGTATTGTAGGCAGAAAGGAATTTAAATATTTTTGTGCATAGTCTGTACAATCATCAAATTCAATGACAGTTTAACAAAACTGTCCATTTCTGTGCAAGAGTGGTTGCAGGTTTAGGTGTCCCAGTTTTGTTACACCACCACCTCTCCCTGTGTGCCCAAGGGAGGATTAGCTCAGGCATCCCCTGACCCCTACTGGCAGGGCTGGCCTCTGATTTCTGCCCCCAGAAGGAAATAAGAGGGGAAAATACACTTTATGGCTTTAGGAATGCCAAGTGGAACGCAGAAGGAATTTGAAAGCCAGACATAAAAGTATTTCACAGGTAGAAAAGCCTTCTCTGGACACCATGGCAGGCTGAAGGTGTACATGGGAAAAATCAAGAAAATTTTGATATTGGAATCCTCTTTTAAATCCTCTACTGATTGGAGAGATCCATCTGAGGTTTATTTACCAACTGCTACAACAGACAAATTGAGCTGCCTGAGACACAGCTGGAGGACCTTTGTCCTGCTGCAGAAGAAGTGCTGGTAGACAGTGTTAAAAGCATGGCCACAGCCTGATTACCCACAGAGTACCCAGCTAAACCTCTGGCTTGGCTCAGTCCAGCCCAGGAGCTACTGGGGGGAGGCCCTGGAGCTCACATGGTGCTGCTTCATCACCCATTCCCAGTGTGACACCGGAATACTCTTCATGGGGAGAGCTCTCTGCGAGGGGAGCCCAGGGAGAAACCTGGAGCATCTCAACAGCTCCTGGCTTAAAATGCAATGATTGCTTCTGCTCAGGGAGTAGAGTTGTCTCAGAAATCCTGCAGGGAAGTGTGCCCAGTAAATTGGTGCAAAGATCCCCCCATTTCACAGTGATGTTCGTAAGGAGATCAGCACTAAACTAGACTCACTCACTTCTGATCAAATCCAGCTCCCTCTGCTACACAAATGGACAAGACACGCAGCTTTGGAGCAGCAAATCCTGAAGGTACTCATGCAAAAGCAGCCTAGTAATTCCAATTCACAACAGCTGAAACAAGACTTAAGACAAATGTTATCTACAGTGCTGACAGCAAGCTGAAATTAAGAGTTGAGAAAATAGATTTTCAGACAAACTTCTAAGGAACTACAGTGAATGAATTCAACTGGAGCTGGACTTATTTTTTCATTATGATGACAGGTCAACAAATATTCCACCAAGTATTAAAAAAAAAAAATTAAAAAAAATCCTATTTTTGATCATTGTGTCTCCAGAACAGCAAGTTTAACTATAGAGATACCCCCCTTAACTGGAATAAAATCATCTCTAGTTATTGAAACAAAGTTGATATTTTTGTACAGGACAGTTATTTACTAAGGGGTAAGTGCATTTAGAATCCCAACTAATGCATTTGCCTCACAAAATCTGTTTTGGATTATTTCAGCAACTAGCTGATCATGTATATTTAGCTGGAAAAACTACAGTTCTGAAAAAACATGAGGGGAAACCTGGAGATGTACAGTATAATTATGAAGAGAGACTTGCCAGTACCTCCAGCTGAACAGGCCAATGTCAATATTCTTAATAAACTGCATTTTCTTCCACATGTGGCCAAAAAAAAGTATTAGAACCTGTTTATGTCCCAAAATCCAATCTCCTGGACTCATCCCCCTTACCCCCAGCCCAAGGAGATCTCTGTTATAGATCCATCTTTCTAAGCAAATCTCTGAACTCAGGGTTAACGAGCAGACTTTCCACATTTTCTGACATCATTCTGACTTTTGTATCAACTATATTTCCTGCTAGGAAAAAAAAAAAAAAAGAAATCATTTGGGAAGTACATTTGTTGTCAAGACAACTTTCAGCATTGAATGCCCAAACTGTAAGAGATCAGATTTTGCTGAAGGTTCCTTTTCCAAGTAATGGAAGGGTTTGCTTGCAGCATCTCCAGATGTAGCTCTTTGCAAAAATCACAGAATCATTAAGGTTTTAGGAGACCTCTAAAATGCCTCATTTCTCACTGCAACATGTTGTCAGTCATGTTCTGCTCTGATGCCAAAAGAGACTCTGCTTCCCTGCTAGGAGAGAATCTCTTTGCCCTGCTGAGTCCCACATCCTAAACCAAGAGCAAATCAGCAACAGAATCTCAACACCATAAATCAAGTCAGGTGGACGACTTGCAAGTGGAGAAGGCCTTTAGCAAAAGCCTGGGAAAATTCCTCTGGCTTTAATGGGCCTTGAATTTCCCCAGTTTTTGTTTCTGTCATGGTGCTTAGTTCATTGGAATTAAACAAGCCACTTAACTTCAGAAGTAATAAAGAGTTTTGAATATTTAACTCCAAAGCTTTGCTTTCACTGTTGTTGCAGTGCCGTGTGTGCGGCCACGCATGTGTTACCTTCTGGAGCCTGTCCACAAAAATAAAGGAGGAAATCCTACTGAAAATGAAAACAAGGAACTATTAAAATATTCCATCTGTACTACAACCCTGTACAACTCTTCTTTTCTCAAAGCAACCCACTGCAGCTTCTTAGCCAGGCCCCCATATGACCTGCATCCCCTTTAACTGACTTTTTGGGCAATTACTACACATCTTCTCTCTCCAGCCTCTGAACTTACTGATGCGAGGTAAACTTTATCAGAATCCATGTTGACCTTCCTCTCTTTTGAACTCTGAAACATTGATTAACTTGTAAGTTATGTAGCAAGTGGGACAACTTAAATAACATCCTTTATTTTGGTACTTTGTTTTCTCCTGACTGGCTATTGCAGCACTTGTAACTCTTTTAAAAGAGGGTCTGCTAAAGCCAAGCAAGTTACAAGCTAATTTTCCTGGGGTTTTTTCCAACTCATGAAAATGGAGAGCCTCACCTGAATATTAAGAAAAAGGTGATTCGTTTCTTATAAGATGTTCTCAGTTTAAGCTGTTTGCTGCTCCCTGACAATTGCCATTAACAGCTGGTTACAAAGAAGTTCCTGAAGCAAGTCCGGCCACAGATCAGAAGGAAAGCAGGTTGCTGGAGTCATTATAAGTAGAATTTTGAGGAGATCTTAGAAATCACAAAAAGAAAGTGCCCCAGTATAAAATCGTAGCCCTAATGCACAAACATCAAAGCCTTGTAGGGAACAAAACAAACCAAAATAAATTAAAACAAACAAAACAAAAGCAAAACCAAAAAAGTAGAAGAAATCATCCATACCCATAATCAGCATCTACAGATGTGCAGATGGTGTTCCACTATTTCCAGTTTCAAGACACAATTTAGCAGCTTGTATTGGTGTCATACTGGTTACATTTTCTTTATCCCCTGCACCCCAGGTAACCCTGCTGGTTTTTTTCCTACACACTGAAGAAATTTTAGGAAACTGATCTAGTGACTAGGTCCAGCTATCAGGTACTTTTCTCCCCAGACAGCTCCAAGTTATCAAAATCACAGAGGATTTTTTACTTGCTGTCCCAGAGAAGGGCAGCAGGATTTCTCCCCTGGCCTTGCAGTATGATCAAAACCAGCTCAGGATTTCCATTTTAGATCCTGTTCAGAATCAAGGGTTCCAACAACACAGCAACAGCCCAAACCTGTAAGGAAAACTCAGATTTTACTATTTCACTGAAGAACTGGTGCATCTCCTCACAGCATGGTAGATCCTTCAGCAACCTCTCGTCAGGTTGATTCAAGAGCTGAGAGGACCCAAACACAAACAGCTGGAGCTGCCATTATAAAATGTTCAGAAGATTTACCTGCAAGTTATCAATTTGTAAGTATTACACTCTGTGTCTCCATAAACTGTGTTACCATTTCTCACAGCGCTGCTGCAACCTTATTTTTGAAGAATTCTCTTTTCTTTTGCAGTTCAGCCATTCCCACCCTGCTGCCTTTGAGTCCTGCCTGGTTACAGAGTTCAAGAGAGAATTTCTTCCAAATAAATAAGGCCAGAATGAATAATGCCACTAGTGTTATTTATGTATGGATAATACATTCCGTGGATGTTTCCACCAAAATTATTTCAGAATGCTGTTTTGATATATTCCTGTTTCTCTAATGAGCAGCATCTTGTGTTCACAATTAAAACATAAAACAGTGTAATATGCACAGAAGCTTTTGTAGTGCTGGCATCACAGCTAATAGGAAATAGTACAAACACATTCTTTTTTTGTGACACCACATTTTTAGAGTTCAATGGCCCTTATTATCTCTCAAAGCAAGATGAAGCTTCTCATGATTAACCATGTGCACGATATGACAGCAGAACCAAAGAGAGGTCAGTTATCTAAACAAGTAGGTTCATCCCATCACTTTAATTACTTTTTTGAGAATGGGGTGATGATAAAAGGTAGAAGAGAAGGCAGATAATATTTCCACAAATGGTCTTTTAAATTATTGCAAATATTTTTACAGTGTAGGGTGTCAATCTAGTCATGTCAGTGCCGTGTGCTTCCAGTTACAAAATACTCAATTTCAGCAGGAGATCTTCCATTGAATTCTTAATTTTGCCTATGCCCACAGAAGAGTACATTGGGTGACTAACACATGGTAGGTTTGGGCTAGGTGACCACTCAAGTCTTTCCCATTACAGACTTGCTGAGTTTTCATGTCCTTCTTCGACATGGTCACATATTATTTCATAAAACAAATTTGCCCATAAATCCTTATTAGTGTACAAGGCACCGGGAGCAAAAGAACTGCCAGAAGTCCAGAAAAACAAAGAGCTGCTTCCAGAGCCACTGACACTACTACAGGGAGACCTGCCTATTAGCAACAGATACAGCCCAAATATTGTAGAGGCAGAGTATCATCCAGTAGAAGGATGGTGAGGTATTTTGTTGCCAAGCTCCAAAACTTGGCAGGACTGGGAAAGTACTTCATGCACCAGGTATCACCCAGTTGCACGTCTTCCTGCCTGTCACAGCATTCAGTTTGCTGAGAGACACCTGGTATATTTGTTCACAGGTGAAAGTCACTTTAAATATTTGTTCTATTAGGTATTATTTTCGATGTCACCATCTGCACCAATATGACTCACCCATTCATAAACTTTCTTTTCTTTGAGAAGGCGGGGAAGTTATTGGTGCTTGCATCAAATCATTCCAGCTCTGTGAATTAAAAGCTTCTTCACTTCTTATTGCCAACCAGATGTTCAGGGTGTGAACCATTCAAACTCAGAGATATTCAAAACTACAAAAGAAAGCAAACCTGTGCATTTTTAATGGGAGAATGTAACCAAGGGCTGCTACTGAGCAACACGAACCAAAAATAAAAATACAGATGACTAAGCACACACTTGCCAAACAACTTCTGAGACCAATTTAAGAATCAAACACACCACTGCCAAAGCTTTGAACTAGAGGAAGCAGATGCTTTTGCTGCTGTGACATGCATTTCCACTCAGCAGGTAGACGGGATAAAATCCGGTCTCATCAGGTCACTAACAAGGATTCAGGGCTAACAGCAGATTGGGCTGAGCCAGCAATAACAACACTTTTACATATGATTTCCTGATACAAGGAAGTTGGATGTTTCCGCTATTTCATCTTCTATTTTTCTTAGGACAAACTGCTGAAAACTAAATTGCAAAGGAATGCAGGCATCTATTCTGATACACAATAGTTTGTTGAAATAAACTGCACAGGAAACCTTCCTCCCCTGTATGGATGTACCATTACCAGCAAGTGAAGTGACCAGTGCACACACACAGGCAGAGGTGAAGATACTTTGATAAAAGTAAAGGTGATACAGGTGGAATTAATCCCTGGTTAGATCACAGTCCCTTCAAAGCCCACTTAGAAGAGTTACTGCCGACAACATGAATTTTATTGGTTTATTATCATCATATGTTTTCACAGAGTCAAATCTTCAGATGTTTGTGTCTTTACTTGGCAGAAGCAAAAGCCACAGGAAGGCCTGTGAAACTCTGAGAGTCAGGTCTGTGTGAATTAAACTAATTTTTTTTTTTCTTTGTACCACTAGCAAATAGATTTGCTACAGCAATAGAGGAGAAGGTTTGCTTGGGAAAAAAGTAATCCACTTTCCATGAGATATCTGTTTCATCTAGAAGTTGTGCATGCTACACTCAGTTTCCATTTCTCTTTGGCTCCCCAGAGGTCCCCAATGTCAGCTCCAGGCTGCTTGTGTTCACTTTCCCAAGGGAAAGCTTTGTGTGGCATTAACGGTTGGAAAGGCAGGGATTGAGAACAGCATGAAAATACATGGAATATAAGGCTCTAATGGCAGCAGTAGAGTATTTTAAACTCAGGGTTCCCCAGGGTATTACATCAGTAACTCAGCTGAGACACTGAACCAAGAGAAGAATGCTCACATCATTTAACTCTTTGCTACAAAACAGCAAAGAGATGAAAAGGGAGAAGATGTTTTGATTAAAGCTCCTCTACAGCTAAAGCCTAAAGCCAAAAGCTCCCTGCAAGAGCCCACTGACCTCACATTTGCTTATGGAGGTTCTGATGCATTCAGAGAGGAAAGGAGTCAGGTAGAGCAGCACAAGGGGCCCTGCTCTGCCTGCACAGCCTCCGCAAACAGGATTGTTTAGCTTAGAAGGGACTCTTGAGATCATCCAGCCCTACTCCATGTTCCCTTCGTTCACTTCCCCCTTGGAAGCACCACAGACCCAGGCACCCAGATCCATTGATCTGCCACACAAAAATTGCTGGCTACAGGTGGGGAGTTTATATATATTTACAAGATATCCATTGGCCAGTGCTGAAACAGTACTGAGATACACCCACAGCCTTCCTGAACACCTAAGTACGCCTCTTATCTACATAAATTCAAAACAACACATCTAAAACCACGGGTAAATTAAAAATGACCCATTACAATGCACAGACTCTCACTGGGAGGTTGAAAGGAGGTTCTGCTCGTTTGGGGGAACATATCAGATGCAGCCTAATATCAGCTGAAAGTGTGGCAGTAAGTCTGTGATGAAAACAGTAGTCACCTGGAACAGACAGGCTGGGTTTAATTTGAATATTGGCTAGTATTTGAATAGCTCTTAGCACCAGAGCAGTAGCCAAGACCAACCCAAAATGCTGGAGACAAGCAGGGTTTGAAGACATTCCAACCATGCAGCGTCACTCGAAACCAGCAACAAGCACAGGAGTGACTGTGGGTGTTCATTTGCTCTCTTATTTCCACTTGTCTCTTAACTATCCAAGGTTTCCTCCAGATTACATGGCAGCTACAGAATACCACTCTATCTTTTACATAAACGTCTTCCTTGTGAGAGACCTGGTTATCCCAAGCAACAGACACTCCAAAACTTCAATTGAAGACACAGAAAATGATGGTGGCTGTTCATTATTTCTGAAAGATAAGTTGAGGCCCTCTCAAACTTCACATAAGTATTTTAAAAGTCAAATTATCTACCTACTCTCAGATGTCATGACCACAGAAAGCAAAAGGGGTTATATCTTAACATTCCACTTTTCAACAACTTCATTATATGGCTGCATTTTGTTCTGTGCAAAATTCAATAAACTGTGGTTGTTTATTAATGAAATACTGAAGGGGAAATGAAAAGTACGTTCAGTTAAGTTTAATTTTCACGAAAGCATAAGCATAGACAAGGGGGAATATAAATAGTGCACATTGGAAGCCTTCATTATTTAAGTTGCATGTAAGCACTGCTTTCATCAACAGAGACTAAAGAAAGGAGAATTATGCCACAGATCGTTTTTATTTTCCTTCAAAATTAGATAGGTAAAGATAGCAGACTAGAATTTATTAATAAGCGAAAGGAGGCCTTAAAAATCTGAAGAAATAATAAACTGATCCTCCCAGCTGTAACTCCTCCAAGTTATTCTGTCTCAATCCAAACACCTTCAACACTGGTCCTCTAAAAAGACCTTTTCAATCTTTCCTTGCCTTTTACAATACACCAGTGTTGCTCAATTCATTTAAGGCTTAATTCATGAATAAGAAACCACATTTACTCCACGCTCCTGCTTGGGATCTATCACACAGCTGGGATGAAAGGGCCTCGATTCAGAAGTTGCCAGGAAGCTGGGTCACAGTGGTACAGGGGCAAAGTTTAGGCCAATACAATGAAGCCCACAAAAATTTGAGTAATATGCACTTCTCATCACAATACACAGGAACTTACACTTAGAGAGACCCACAAAATACTCCCTACAGGCCCCCAAAGTCCCATTAAAGAGAACATGAACAGAGACTGTGGGCATCAGGTATTTCTCATCCTTGGCTGAAAATGCTGGGGTGGGGTAAAAAAGAAAAAGGAGATGGCAATTGTAGCAGAATGTAAAGCAGAGCACTGTCCGTTCTCCAGTGCTACATGGCTGCTGACCAGAATAAATAATGATTTCCCTCATCTGAGTCTTAAGAAACACTTTTGGGGATCACATGCATGTTGCACAATGTTTAGAGAGAGAGTGGAAAGGAAAGCACACTCCAGTCTTGGACAGGAGGGGTTGTGAGTGGCTCCCAAAGCCCACTCATGATGCTCAGGAACACTAAAAGCATCTGTGTGGCTGCCTCAGTTGAGCAGCAGCCCCCTCAGTATGCAGTTCACATACAGCTTTACCTCCACAAGAGAAAGAAACATTCAGCAGGGAAGGAAAAAAAAAAAAAATTAAAAAAAAAATAAAATCCATTAACATTCCAAAACATAAAACATTGGAACAGAGTGTTTGCATCTTACAGAGGGTTCGCCGTGAAATTCTCGGCTGCCAAATGAAAGGCATCAGGGCAAAAAATAGCCGAGGAATACCAAACGATGCCATCATGACCAGAACCGCAAGCATTTCCTTGTATTCACTGTCCCCATAGCCAGACAGGGAGGTTCCTCCACCCAGTGTGACTGTAACTTCCCTTGCAGAAATACCAGGGGCGCTCGGAGTGAAGCATTGAATGTGGTTTGTGATGCTGATGATTCAGCTCAGAAGTGGCACACACAGAGCCAGGCTCGCTGGAGCATCGTTCTGCATTTGCAAGCAGCAGCCAGAAATGCTGGGAGTATCCCCTGCAATTGTTAAACAAATGGAAAGATGCCCTTTTATCCGTTTCAAGCGAGCCATTACACAAATCATCACCTTCTCTTGCCAGAGCAAGTATCTGGGAGCAAGATGCAATTTGCAGCTGAATGGGGAACCTTTGGTTACAAAGGGATGTGCAGAGATTCCTCAGCAATAGGGCTCTCCCCTATCTACACGTGCTCCTGCTACTTTTGGAATGCTGGGCTTGATCCTTCTGCAGAACTACACCCAGTGCAAACTGAAGACATGAAAATGCTGCTTGATCAAGGGAATAACTGCTGAGCGTTTTTCAATGCAAAACTTACCAGCTCATCTAGTGGTAACCCCCATTCCCATTCTGCCTCCCCATCCCTATCTCAGTCTCTCTGCTTAGGAACGCAGAAGCCTCACCCTGGCAAAACTCCAACTCTCTTTGCAGTCACAAAGCTCTTTCTTGGTTGCCCCTGTGTCATGTTCTAGCTCCTCTTCAACCTCTGTATCCAAGTGTCCCCAGATATCAGGCTCCTTATTGCAATCCTGCTTCTCTCTTCCAGCCCACATCCTTCCCTCAGACCTTTCATATCAAGCACCCCACTGGTTTCTTATCATATTTTTCCTCCAACATCCTACCACAAAACGTTGCTCTTTTTCCTTAGTTGCAACTCTAATTTGTTCAAGGAAGATCCAGATTCTGGTTCTCACCTGTATTCCGTGTCCCACCTGCTGTCCAAGCAGTCTGTTTCCTGCTACTGTGCAGGAACAGCTCTTTTAGAGCAAAGAAAATTAAATCCCCCTGTACAGTTTTCCATGTTTAACACGGGACACAGCAATCTAGGATTGCAATTAGACCTAGGAAAATCCTATTCAGCTCTGGACTTGAAGAGTCCAAAAGCATTTTGCATGCTTCAAGGAATGAAATATTGGCAGTATCACAAATCTCTAATAAGTACATCCAAATTATGACTTGTTTTTTTTCCCCCCCAATCTAAGCTTCAAGCATCAACACAATTAATGAACCAAAATAAGATGATCAGACTATTTTTGACACGGGTGACCAAATGTAATTTCATTCTCATTCTGAGAAACATCTGGATTCTTACTGTAACATCCCTAAAACTCAGCCTAAGGTTGTTACTCCAAACAGAAACCACATACAGCCCTTTTCCCAGGCAAATGATCTTACAACAAAACAATTGATAATTACTAACTTCTCTATACTCCATGGTTTTCAAAAGCCCTAAAGACGGTCAAGTTAAATTTCATAATGGCTCTGGACTGGATTATACATCAAAGAAATATCATTGGTGGAGATTTGAGGTCTAAAGGCCATCAGAATACCCAGGTCCCCATGAAATCCAGTGGGAGGAGAGTTATGCACAGGAAAAAGGTAAGTACTGCAAGGAGACCTTGAGTGAATCTGTGAGAGCAGACTGGGAATTTTGGAAACTCTTCCCTGAGCTGTCACCTCACTGCCGATTCCTGAATGTCATTTCATGCCTCAGTGTGGATACAACAAGTGTCATCATCCAGAATCTTGTTCTGTACCAACACCCACCACAAACCTCAGTCTTGACAGGGCTGAAGAGCTCAACCCATGGGTCATGTCCAAGCACAGTTTAAGTCCAGTCATTATGTCCCTTTTTTTTCCCTTTTGGATTGAGAACCTCCCTTTTGGTGGGTTTCCTGAGGTTGTTCCTAAGATGCCCTGCAAGATCATGTCTAATAAAGCTAATTTTTAAAAACTAAGTGGTAACTAACTAGCACAAATGAGAAAGAGCAATTGCAATACCAATGACATGGATATATTTTATAAATCAGTTTATTTGCTGCAATATTTATCTTAAGGGTCAAAAGATAGAAGAAACCAGACAGAGAAGATACAAGACAACAAAAGGCATGAATTCCCATCTTCTATTTTATCCATTAGAAAAAAACCAAACCCAAAACATTTCTTCCTAACTACAATCCTGATTCCAGTTCTCCCTTTAGTAGTTCACCCTAGAAATTACATGTTTCCACATTGTTTAACCCTGCCCTGTCCCACAGATAGTTCTTGAGTTTTGTCACCCTTCCCAAACAGCTGCTTTTTCTTAACTTATCCAAAAGGTGAAAGGAGGAGACAGAGGGAGCGTGGAAACAGAGCTACTTAGAACTGGCTTTTGGCTTTGGCCAAAACATCATCCATGGGAGTAGGAAATAAAAAGGCATGATGGGGTGAAGGTTCTTGACTGTTTACAATCAAACACCCAAACCACAAGACATTTATTATTTCGTCTTTGACGTGCAAATTTTAGGAAGCCAGAAGAGAGTTTTGGAAAATCCTTTTATATGGCATTGAGTTATGACTCACAGCTCTGATGTGAAAAGAAAAATCACCTTACTCCAGATGTGTCTGTGCTGATGGCCCCATCTAAAATCTATTAAATGTTTTAAAAACTGCTGGAGGAAACACCATTTCTATTCCAGTGTGTACATTTGTGGAGCAGTTTTTATAAGCTTTGCAGATGCTCATTGCAGTTGTTTCAGCAGAACTCCCCCCATGACTGCAGGGAGCTCGTGCTGGACCTGGAACTCACAGCACCTCTCCCTTTACCCTCTGTGGTCATCTGAGAATTTCCTGAATTCCCACAGAGAGATAAAGGGGACAATAATACATGAAGAGGGTAAAGGAGCTATTTCCCAGTGCCATTTCTGGTGTGATTTCTCTCTTCATCTCAATAAACAGCAACTTCTTGCTGCAGCTACAATTTCAGCTATCAAAAGGGGACAGAAGGACTTGCTGATTCCCAGGAGCATCGAGGATTAGGTCAAGAGAAAGGCTGGGAGAAGGTTCTGCAAGGAAGCTGCCTGCTGTACCCATCACCAGCAGGGCAGCTCTCCAGCTTCCAGCCACATTTGCACACACACACACACACACACAAAGTAAATATGCCAAAAGAATACTGTGATACCACAGAATACACACCTTAAATTTTAAATGGAATTACTTCCCATAACCGTGTTTGCCTTAACACTGTAAATACGGAAGGGTGTAACCCTTAACAGGTTCTTAACTACACAGAAATAAGAAACAGTTGGTGAGTTTTTAAATGTATTGACTCAGCAGTTTACTACAAGACATGACTTGGCTGCACTGAAAGAAAAGGCTGAAATAAAGGAGAGTTCTCTATAGGCAGTTGGCTCTCACTTGTGCTCTTTTTAAGACTCTGCATACCAAATTTAAATGTGTGGTGAGGAAAACTATAATGAATCTGCTTCTTCTCCCCCCTCTTTATACAGAAACAGTGAATTATTTATTTATGCAGTATCTGCTTCCCAGATTTTTGAATATCAGTTTAAGCTTTTTGCCAATAAATAATAATCACAAAAAAAAATAATTCCCAAAACATCATCAGTATATACAGGCCAGAGCAGAATATACTGTAATAAAACACAGCTTAGCATCTGGGTGACCAATCTCACAAAAAAACCTATGTGAGCATTTCCACTGAATTAAACAAGTCCACTCATTTGACTACTTGCAAGCTTGCAAAACTGGAGCTTCAAGTTTTTGCACACAAGACTTAAATGAATATGTCACTTTACATGGGAATCTGAAGCAAATGGTGATTCCTTGTTCACAGGCAAGTGGAACATACACTCCTGGCTGGTCACAAGGGCAAAAGAATAGGAGGAAGAGTGTTTGTCCCTTTATATTCAGGAGACTCTCACCATCACTCAGAAAACAGCAGAGTATGAAATCAAATAGAAAAATGACATTTTATTTATAGAAATTAGTATTTCCATCTTTATCCTCATCATTGTCTCTAAACTGCTGACCATAAAAGCACCCAATACTGAGCTTATTATCAATTATTATTAGACTGTAGAGCTGAAGTCTTGGGTACCTCCCTTTCTAGAAATGCTTCCAGTGTCCCAAAACCATTCCTAGACATCTCACCATCAAGCCAGGTTTAATTTCAAACCATTAAACCAGGTTTAATTTCAGTCCAAATCCTTGAAGAAGGCAATGTCCAAGGCAATGCTGTAGTTACTCCTTGGACTCCAGCACACAATCCCGTTTTGACCTAAATGGTTTACAAGCTTTTAAGCATGGCTTGAATTCCACATCCAAAAACTGAACTAGAAACAGACATATTTCTTATTGTGGCATCTTCAAAAAAAGAGTTTACAGACTGCAGTAGTAAAAGTCAGAGAAAGGAAGCTGGGGGAACTTGGACAGTAAATAAGGGATGTGGAAGACTGAGACAGCAAGGAAGAACTGTAATACCATGACATAGCTAAACAGAACAGTTTACACACTGTTTCCAGCTAGGAGAGAGGAAATAATCTTAAGGTAAAACCTGGATTTATTTTAACACTTCGATCAATAGCAATGATGGGAAACATCTTAGAGAAGTTTTGCAATATTGAACTTGACACATTTTAAGAAAAAAGAAACCCAATGAAACCACCCAGCCATCAGTGTGTAACATATATAGATAAAGCCAGTGTTCTACATCACCACAATTTAATTAGAGCCTTTGAAGCCACCCACCTTTGATCTGAGACGAGCCATAAATGTGTTATATTTTAAATGGATTATTACACGTTCTGTTTAACACAGCGGTAGGTTGGAACCAGCAGAGTCTTGGTGCAATGAGGAAATAACCTGACTGGAACAGTCCTAAGAAGCAGAGGCATCTGCTCTGTGCCTTTCAGATAAACAGGTGACTGGATGCCTAAGTGCTTCTAGAGTCATGACAAGTAACATCCACCCAGCCTGGGGAGTGAAGGACTGGACACACACCGTTTGCAGAGTAAGAGTCTTGCTTTTGTGTCTTCAAGTACCAGTGCCAGGAAGTATTTTTTGTAAAGGTTTGCCAGTGCAACCAGAGAGGACCCAAAGGCAACAAATCTTGTAAGGGGCCCTTTGCAGCAGAAACAAGGCAAACCCAGTGTATTTGTTAAAACTGCCTTTCAATTTTGGGACACACAAACAGAATGCCTGTTCAGGAACTGAATCTGTCACTATAAAGGTCTTAACACAAGCCCTGGTTTCAGTCAAAGGCAATAAGACTGTCCTGAATTTGAGTACCTGAGGTTTTTCCTCAGCACATCAGATTTCCTCAGCTCTAATTAAGAACAGTAACTGTCAGACAGCTCCAATTAATAGTTCTGAATACCTTAATTTACCATAAACCACAACCAGAGATATTTCAGTGCTGAAGAACAGGTTGGATCCAAATACATTATCAGCAGTTTCACTGTGTTTGTAGTTTTAATGGAAAGAATGTTATGACTGGGCTGATCTGAAGACAATAACAGCAAAAGGCAGACAAGTGTACTTCAAAGTATTACAACAATGTTAGGGGTACCAAGCTTAAAAAGCAAAACAACAACAACAACCAAATCAAACCATAAAATAATTTACTTTCTGTTCTGATGCCCTGGATTAGATTTTATGGCCCTCACTGGAATCTCATATACCGATAAACATGACACTATTCCTTTATCACTTATACCTGCTGCTATAAACTATTCTAAGCTATTAAGTCTCCATGAGCTCTTTTATAATATCAGTATCTTCCTCTGCAATTCAGTACAGTTACCTGTCTAAAAAGTGACAGGAAGGTTGTAAAGGACTGATAACAAACATACAAGAATAGGAAATAATTGTCCATAGTGACAGACTAGTAACATATTTGTTAATAATACTATACAAACAGCCACTCAAACCACAAAGCTGCTAAAGTGGAAGAAGCAAACAAAACCCAGTGATTATCAATAGCCCAGTGAAAGGTATCAACTGCAGGGAACTATGGGAGTGTCAACCCAGGGTGTTAATTCCAATGTTTAAAATACTTGGGCCGAATGCCAGTTTGGGGGGGTTTTCTTGTTGCTAGAAAAATGGGCACGAGGGGAGGGGAATAAAAAATACAATCCACTTTCCATCCTAACCATATTTCTCAACATTGTCACAGTTGTCACTGTTTAGAGGCTGACTGAAACACTCCCATTATTGAGGAAGACTCCCCATGGAACAAAGGAGCTGTAGAAAATCTCCCTTCTGGCCTGCTTTTGGCCCCACACTCCCTATTTGATGGGGAGTGCAGTAACTTTTGGTGGATGCATTGTTTTCTCCCATTTCACATCTCTTCCCGTAGAATAAAATGCTTTCTGAAAGAGCCCTTGGTCCACAATACACAAATCCTGAAGCTGCCATGTTAGAACACAGCAGTAATTTAGTTATATATGAATAGTTATCATATTCTTGTTTTTAGAAGAAGATTATGACTCACATAAATTTTCTCAATAAACAGTTACTATCAGAATAAAGGACACATGAAATTGTAGAAAATGGAGTTATTAATATACTTATTCCCATACTACAAGCCAGTTCCAGCACTTACTCAGTAAAGTGGACTTTATAATCAGCACATTGTGGACAGGTTTTAACTTTACCAAGCAATAAATGCCTCTGATGCACAGCTTTTCCTTACTGTATATTGAGAACACCACACAAAACTTAAACTCAACTAAGTGTCTTTTCCATTGCTGCTAATCTATACCTATTTCTATTTTCTGATTTTTTTTGCTCAGACTAAGGGAATCCAACTGGCTGCTTTGTAACTGACTATTAAACGTCCCTCAGTAATTGCATTTAACAGAAATTTTCGTATTTCACAATAAAAACTTACACATTTTTAATCCAAGGCCCCAGTGCTGAGGTCTTGATACAGCAAAGATGATGTTTATTAACTGGCTGGAGCAGCACTAAGAGCATTCTCAACAAGACAATCCTTCCTCCTCTTCCTGGGTAACCACTGTGAAGGGGTTCAGCACTCCTTTGGAACTGGATGAACCATTCACACGGGATCTTTCAACAGGTACAAGAGGAAAAAAAGCTCAGCTGATTCTGTTCCCTGATAAAGTCAGGTGCTCAACAAGTCCTATAAGCAGCTGAGCACCATTAAATACAAGCATCTAAAAAGTGCAGCTCAGATGGGATCATTTTTAGTTCACCTCCATTCATAGTCCCATCAGTGAGAGCTGGGCAGCTGCTCTGGGTTTTTTTTGCAGGGATATTGGTTGTAAGGCTCTGGAGGCTGTAAAGTAAGATGTGTAACTACTCATGTTATATAGATGCTCCTTGCACCTTCAAGCTATAAAATGTTAAGTAACAATTACTTGATCCTGTACCAGCACAGATTGTGGCCTTTAAAACAACAACAAAAAAACATCCAAAAACCCACAACACTCCAATAACACAGAAACAGCTCATAAAATTAAGTTTTTTCCCCTTTCATACCTCATATTTGTACATTTATACCACACGGGTTCTGAAAAATAGCTCAGCAGTGACTAGATTCCCACTAATGGGATTTGGACACGTATCCCAGTCCTTTCATCAGCAATAAGGAAACTCAATGTTCCCTGTTAATCAGCTCAGCACAGTCATTATTTAACCCGCAGACAATGTATGGCAGCAAAGCTTAAATTTTCAACCTTGAGAAGGCGGCAAGCTTTGCAAGCTGACCCTGCTGAGGGCAGGCAGAAGCCAGAGAGACTCTTTGTAGACAAGAAAAGGCAGACACACTTCATCTTCTAATGAGAAAAAAATTCAATAAATCTGACCTACTGCTAAAGCTGCCAATAAGGAAAATCACCAGACTGCATCCGAAATTATGGATGTGGACTGCTCAGCAGAGAGATAACAGGAGAGGTTGGAAGGTATCTTTAAACTCCTCCAGGTTAATGGAGTTAAACTACAACACCCACAGGCAATAATGCATCAGCTTCAGCCCTTCATAATCAATAACAAGGACAGGCATAAAGACGAGTAAATCGAAGAGCTCTGCTTGGAGCAGAGGAGGTTCCTTTATTTTGGGCAGTTCTCAAACAGTAATCAACACAAAAGTGAGACAGAAAGAAGCATCAGCTCCCCCCAGGCTGCAGTGGAAGAGCTCTTTGAGCTCATCTTCCTGATGAGAGCAACAGCACATAACTGCAGGTTCTTAGCTGGAGACATAAATATAGATCCATGCCCAGATATTGTCATTCAGAGACACTATTTGACACCAAGCAATAAAATAAATGTGCTCAGAACAGCAGGACAGACCAAACCAAGCATCTGCAATAGGGTGATTAAATTCTAACACATTCCAATGTGCAATTTTTATTTCAGCATCCAGAAAGTGCTTTGCCATAGACCATCAACAGGCCATTAGTTTGTACAGTTGTATTTGTACTCTCACTGGAATTGCTCCAAGAAGATGAGACCTATATGGTGTCACAAAATTTGCTAATGTGCAAAGGATTTGATTTGCTTTTATATTAAAAGTAGAAGTTCTCTACTTCTGCTTAAGCAGAGCAGATGGGGCATAACAGTTGAAGTAGAAAGAAATCAACACAGGCTGAGGGAGGAAGCACTCACAACAATTATCAATTTATGTTTCTGTAACAGAAAAAAAGTCACAACAATAGAAGGTCTAGCCCCACTCAAAAAAGACACATTTGTTTAATCAGAACACGAATACTGACCAAAACAGCAAAATTAACTACTTGTAATTCTTTATATATTTTGTTCTGTTACTAAACATGTGACTATTAACACATGAAAAACAAAAAAGTTATATTTGAGGAGCTGAATAGACCAGGAATTTGTTGGGAAATGAGGTTTTCCTTGTAAAATCACTTTGGATTTGTACTTTAGATCTGCTTGGTCAGGTACCACCAAATCTCACTTGAACCAAGTCTCCTTTGAGTAACACAGTAATCATCACTTTCTTCAAGGTTAAACCCCCTACATTTCTATCCACATCACTTCAAAGCCGTGCCATGGGAAACATGGAGGTGGCTGCAGTAGCCTCCTAAAAAGACCAGCAGTGTGCCAGAGGTGACTCCAAGCATCCTGTCACCTGGGAGCACCATTCATATTTCAGCGTGTGGCAAAACCAGTTATTCAGGCTCTCAAGCAGGAAAAGTCTGTGTATGAACACATTTTGTGAATATATGTCATTTCTTATCTGTAGGTGAGGTTTAGTGGCAGGAGCACAGGGCCAGGAATTCTCCATCCAAACACAGGCTCTGCCAAAGCCTTGCCAAGCTCTTTGAACTACTTTTTGCTTCTTTTTAATAACAGTATTAATACTCAGATTCTTATGGTCTCATAAGATTAGAATGGTAGTGTCAAATTAACCTCAGATACACAGAAATATGAAAACTTTTGTTATGGCTAAAAGTTAAGCACATTTTAAAATCAGGCAAGCAAGCACATACCTTTGCAAAAGCCACGTTGATTCAGTCGTATTCCGAAGCAGTTCCGTGCCATGTGCCATAATGGCATCAATCATACACTCCCAGCACAGCTAAAATTCAGCAGCAATATGCTGAGTAAAGGAGGGACTGTGCATTCAACAGCAACTCATCCAAATGCTTTTCAGGATCCATTTCACAGCTAGGAAAACAGACGAGAAAACCTAATTTTTTTTCAGGGTCAGAGGCTGAACTGGATTTCCAGAGATCTTCCCTAAACCACAGCTAGAATTCAGGGAACTTTTTGTAGCCTATAACACCAGGCATGAATCCTGGCAGTTGGCTCCATCCCACCTCCAAACCAGGCAACTCAGCCTTCCTTTCTAGAGAGGAGGTAATTAGAAACACACTTATTATCAATAATTGGAAACAATTACCAGGTGAGGTTGCTTTCTACAAAGCACCTGATTCCCCCAGCATGCCCAAATACAGCCAGCACAAAGAGCTCATCGTTCAGTAATCCCAGTTTTCTATCTGTCATGCAAATAAGTACAATATATAATAACATCCAAGTTATTCCTGTGCACTTCACTGGCTTTATTTGCTCCCCCTGAAGTGAATTCTCTCCCCCTAATGCTAAAGCAATCCAAATACAAACGCTGCAAGTCAGCTTTTAGGAGAATGGGGCACCTCTCCTCACAAATAGGGTGCCATATGGATTCCCTTCATGAATATGGGATTTCCTTTTAAAGTCACAGAATGCTTTCAGCATTTAATGGCTGGTGCTAGTGCTGCTCAGGTTCCTTTTGTGATTTGTACCCCCGGGACACATTACCCCCTGCACCACCAGCTTTTTTCCTTATTTTTCACCCCCCATTATCAGTCTGGGTAAATAAGATGCACAGCATCCGCTAGTTAATAAACACACTCTCACTTTGATTACACTTTCAGTTTCCAAGTGCAGAGCTGGCTAACTACAAAGAATAAATGTGTTTGGGGTTTCAGTGCTGGCCTTGGAAGATTGTTCACAAATACATGATTCATATCCGATCCTGGACATTAACACTTTCCTTATGACTCATGCATACAGTTAAACAATCAAACAGAACGCTTATTGAAGTTTTGTTTAACGTGCATAAAGCACCTATTATGAATATTTTCCAATTTAATTGTTTAACAGCGTTGATCCTATTATTAGCTGCAAGGAGGGGATGTTTCCACTTCTGCCTCGAAATAAATACACGCTTTTGAATTTACTCTGACTTATATTTAGAGTCTTTCAGCAGCAGTTCAGAACATAAATACTGAGAAGACATTAAGCACTGCATGGAATAGGGTATGTACCCTAACAACCTACCCATAGTGCATTATTTGAATTGATAGAAGGCAACTGCCCTATGTCTCTCATTCTATAGAACATGGTGTGTACAACATGCTGATCAACACACCATTTCCTCGCATTGTTTTCCTCTCCAAAGTGAAGGATAAACCAGAAAATTTGTCCTTCCTCACACAATAGGCTCTTTAGGTCTTCTATCTGGTCCTTACATGTTAGGATGTTCAGTGCAGTACAATTCCCGGATAAATTATAATGAGCAACTGGCAAATCTGAAACCAGTTAAGAGTTCAAGTTCAGTTAAAAAAAAAACCCTCAGGGGTTATTTTTAAAATGTTATCCTTCACAATTTGGTCTTCTTTTAAAGTTTGTAAAGTCATCATAATGGGGCACTATTTGCAGTTTCACTGGGAGAAAAACCCCCAGCTCCAGCTCCATACACAAGATCCATGGAAGTGCTAAGTGGAGCTTGTAAGAATCACACTGTCATGTAGATATACATTCAGGTGAAATATAAGATTCTCATCTCCAGTTTCAGCCTGCAGGATAGTTTCTTATCTTGGGACATGAATGTCTGCCTCGAGTGTGTATTCTGTTGGCTACATGCAGCTTTCAAACCAGTTTTACAAATCCGCTCCTATCTTTATGCAAACTATTTCTAAACAACCATGGAAGTAAGTGTTCTCCACTGCAGACAGAGCTTTTCAGTTTGCTCCATCGAGCTTTTCCAAATGACAAATCCTTCTGCAACACTAGAGGACAAATTCAGGAAACACACTGATGACACAGGAACATGTTATGGAGAGGTTGTTCTTGTCAGTAACCCATCAAGTGATGAGTAAGAACCTCCTGGGCTTCATCCTAACCCTGCTGATGTTACTCACAAAATAGTCACCCCATGGGTACAAGGTTGACCTTAAATTCAGGGGTTGGCTCTGCCATGAAAATACTTTCACTCTACCCACTAACACCGTGTGATTTCTAAATGCTTCCTGGCTCTCCGTGTCCCTCCCTGGTTGCAGTCGTGGTCCTGGACACGTTGTCTTCAGCAGCTGACCTTGCAGGGGCAGGAACAGTGATTTGCTGGTGTTGACAAAGCCTTTCTGCCGCTGTTTCAGCATGGCTGGGCAAGGACAGAGAACACGGGGGAGTCGCTCACAGCACGGCACAAGTACCAGGCATTGCCCCCACGTGGCTAATCACTCAATCCCAGAAAACTACACTTTCCTTAAAATAACATTAACACTTCATCCATGTCCCACTATTGGGGAGAAAATAGAAAATGCTCCCAGGATGAAGCACCGTCCCTGGTTTTTCTCTCAGGTTTCCACAGGCGTAAAGGGAAAGGGAGTGGTGCCCGTGCTTCACCTGTTTGCTCTGGGACTCCAGCCCGCTTCCAGTCACCACATCCAGCTGAGAGGGACACAACCAGACTCTCTTGTCCCCTGCCAACCCCTTCCTCTGGCCTCTCCCCAGCCCCAGCCTGCCCGCCCAGGGCCAGGAGGGAGGAACACATCAAGATCGCAGCCATGGAGCGGTGCCATGGCACACACCTGGTGCTGGGCACCTGCTGTGGCCGGGATTCCAGCGGGCACCAGGCCATGGTGCCTGGCAGACACCTGCCCAACAGCCAGGAGGGACCAACAGGGGTGTCCTCGGGAGCCATCCCCCTCCTCCACGTCCCTCGGGAAGGCACTGTGGCATTCCCACCCACACAACCTGGCGCAGCGAGGGCTCCGGGTTTCCGTGTCCCTCCGTTCCAGATTGCCTCCCGAAACATGGGCCAGCTGCAAGACTTCACTTCATGAAACACGAGCCAGCTGCAGGTTTCACCATGTGTGTCTCTTATCTCAGCACCAGATGACCAAAAAAAAAAAAAAAAACCCGAAGGGAAACAACGAGCAGGGGAAGCGATTCTCGGTGTTTTCGTGTGCCGCTTGTTGCTAGGAAAAATATTTCCTTAGTATCTCTGTGGGCTCTGCAAGTCAGCATCGGTGGAGCTCTGCTGGTTGCCAGAGAGTATAAAACAGCAAATGTCAGGAAAAAAATAGGAAGAAGAAGTAAAGCTTTAAGAATGTGCCCCTTAATGAATGTCTGCCCCCTCACATGGTCAGCGAGGAGACACATGCACCTCCTGTCTTTGCTGGAACAAATCTTGGAAGCTTCTTCCCGAGGTATTTTGTCTAAGTCATATTATTTTTCTGTCTGGGTTTTATTTTTTAGAAGGTTGGAAGCGGTTCTTCGCGTCAGGGCAGCACGGGGTGGAAGAGAGCCCCTCTTTGCCTACTGCTGAGCATTGGAAACGGGCAGAAGAGAAAGGGTAGGAAGGGACCCAGCATGGTGGGAGGCAGAGCAGCCTGTCCCTGGAGATGATGGGACCTGAGTCACCACATCACCGCCCTGGTGCCACCAGTGACACTCCCAGTCATAAATGGTACCAGATACCCCGGAGAGGGAGGCTGAAAACCCCTCTGCTCTGGACATCCCATGCAGCTCTGAACCCCCGGTGTCTCATGACGTGGTGTTCCAACCTTCCTAGAGGCCAAAGGGTAACCCATTCCCTAGGCCAGCTACTTGTCCATCCTTCTGCCAACGGCTGGGGCCAGTGCTGATGATGAAGGGCTGGGGGTGGAGAGTTTGAAGCTGGTTATCGCTCAGTTTGCTTCATACCAGCCACAGAACAATTCAGTGTATCTGCTTGAGCTGGACGTGTAACCCCCATTAAATGGTTTCCAGACCCCACTGATCACCCTCCAAATTGTCCCGTGGCTGCTCCCATTGCTGACTGCTGCTTGAGTTCTCACATGGTGCTCTTTGAATTTTCAGTTTTTCACAATAAAGTGGTCTTCTCCACTCTCTTTGCATTGTTTTATAAGCCATTTGTTTTTAAGTAAGACTCTTTTTTTCTTACAAAAAGAAAGAGCAAGACTTTGTCTGAATACAAATCCCATGCCCGACAGTGTGCTGACATTTGTGCACAGAGATGTGCTTTCCAGTTTATTCTATTGTGCTTTACTTTTTCTTTTTTCTTTTTTTTTTTTCTTTTTTAAAGTAGTTCAGTGGAAAGTTTGGATGATTCCAGGCGAGTATCCTTTAACACCACCACAGAAATAGCCTGAAAAACTGGAAATACATCTCAGTGCTGCCAGAGGAGTTACGGGCTGTAGGTTCCTTACTTTTGCTTTATTTAATGCAAGCTATCAAAAAAAAAAAAAAAAAAAAAAAAAGGCAATTTTTATGGCTGGTAAGCAGAGATTAAATTCAGGTAGCAGCAGCACCTGTGTTTTTCTCCACCTGGGTATATTCATGCCAGTGCAGGATTTCTGCTATCTCAGCCACCTGTCTTTTTAGAGCCCTCCATTGGAGCCAGCACGTGGCTCATGTTGCAGCAGGTCCTGATGTCCACCAAGGACTGTGACTCCATTTGTAGTGGTACAATTCCAGCCATGAGCCTTTGCTGATGTACGGTAGAGGCTGGGCACGCAGGAGGATATAAGAATATGGATGCTTCCATTGATCTAGATTTATATTCCCAAGCTAGTTGCCAGGTTGTTACCTGACCACACACCGGGTTTGCCCCAGAACATCCAAGGTAAAAGGCTGGAGCATTAATCCACGGCGCCATCTAGCTCCCACTAGAGGAATATTTCCATTAGCACTTTACCCACACTATCGGGTCTCCAACCTTGCCTAATGTCTCACACAGACACACAGGAGATGATAAACGATGAGAGAAAACGAGTGTCGTTGTCACTTCTTGATCTCCTGGGAGCCAAGAGAACTGGAGGAAGGCAAAGCAAAGCACAGTCCCTCCTGTCCCTCTGGGTGGACCTTCTTTTCTTACTCCAGGACTGACAAGTGGCTTGACCCAAAAACCATTTTAAGTACTTAAACCCCCCCTGTCCTTTCTTCCCCAGAGGCCTCTCACCCTCTGTCTCAGCAGCCTCTGTCAGAGCTCTGGGCCACCTGGGCTACCATTCTGCGAAGGGCAGTGGCCAGAACGTGCAAGAACATTGATCACAGGAGAGCAAATACATAAATTATTGCAACTGACTTTAATTTCCACTAATTGCACATAACACAAGGATCATATGTCATCTGATTTGGTTAAGCCAAGAATTTTCCATTTGGCAGTTTTCAGATAGATGGGAATTCAGACCCATTTCATATCAAGAAGCAAAATCTGAAGGCTGCCTATTTCTTCTCTCTGAATAACCTTCATTCACCAGGCTCTCAGCCTTTGAGCCTGTTTGCTAAATAGGAAGATTTCCACGGCTTTCCCTAAGAATTTTCAGACCTGGGGATCTCCTTGTAGCCCCCAAGCAGAGAGAAGACAGGCTGAGATCAGACAAGCCAAGAAAGCGGTGAGACAGCTGTACAACCACAGGTAATATGCAAGCAAAAGACCAAATTTAAAGCTCCAGCTCAAGTCTGCAGGACATTTGCCAACCTGTGAGTTAGGCTCCAGTGATGTATGGAATATATTTGCTCTGAGTCTATGCTCTGCTGTATGCCAGAAGCTTTTAAACCATCTTTACAAATATGTTCCCATCTTTTGCCAAGTGAATGTACAGTCTTTTTCCCTCACGTTGGTATCTACAGCTGTTCTTACTAACTCCGTGATTTCTGAGGCCGTAATTACTCTTCAATATTCTCAAATATTTGTTTGGTGTCCACCAAACTCAAATACTTTCTTATTTTAACAAAACAAGCATTACTTCCATATTGACTTTGCACGTGTGCTTTACAAAGAGATCAACAAAACTGCTTAAAAGTACTTCAGTGATCAGTGGTTTATGAGCCCTGATGACCGGCAGACTGGTCTGTTCCACCGCATTATTCTGCAATTAGCTGTTTGTCCACTCTCCTCTGCCTCCACTCCTGTGGAGTGATCCTCTGTGATCCTTTGTCCAGTGTGATCCTTTCTCCTCCCACCTACCTGCCACGCTCTGTCTGTGTCTTCACCAGCAGTGACTTCTGTAAGCTTGGCCTGTTCTCTCTGCTGGAACTTTTTTGATGTTACGTGTAATTATTTATGTTTTCTCAGGTACTGCAAGACACCTTCTTTCCTGCAACCACTTCCTTGCAGACAAAGACTTTCCTAGCTGTGGATATTCCTCCAGATTTCAGCTCTATACTCAAAATGCAGAGGTTCATTCCAGCCAGGGCCCCTCAGTCCATGCCACACACAGAGTGCTCCAGTGCAGCTCCTGCTGTCCAAAAGAAAAGGTGGTATTAGGCTCTGAAAACCTGATGACACGGTGAGGGCATGCAACCAGCTTAGATCTGCAAGTGTTTCCATAAAAAATAGGAACTCTGTCATCAGCACATAACCCTAATGTTCTTTTGGTCTGCTGTGATGTCCTGACCTCGTTCCTCCTCATCCTTTAAATTACATGGATGGGTAGAGTGAACTGCAAGCCCTTTTCTCTGGTTTTAAGTAGCAACATTTGATAACACAGATCAAGCCTGGAAGGAGGTGAAACAAAACCAGGTGTTGCTCTATTGCAGGACATCAATTCCACAAGAAATTCTCCATCCAAGAAGAATGGATAGGAAGGTCCCTGCAACTGCTTCCGTGTGCATATTTAGTGCACTCAAGTCCTGGTGTTTGTTATCTTTTAGACTCAAGTGCTTGTCAGATAAGAATAAAGAGGATTCCTCCTTTTCCAGGGGTCACAGCTGTACATGAAGTAAAAAACTAAAATTAAAACCGACGACTTTCACTAAGGAATGCAGGAAATGTTGTGATGTATTTTCGTTGCAACCACTTGAAAGCAGAATTGCTGTGGAAATGAAACAACTCCAAACACACTGAACTTGCTGACTCAGTGGATCCAGACAAAAAAAAGAAATTACAAGTCAGCAATTTCAAGCAACAGCAGCACCAAATGTACTGTATCTGCAATACTGATGTAATGTGCATTGCAACATCAGATTTCCCTGAATACTGTGCTCATGAGTTTGATGAGCCACAGCTTTTAGATGAAGCTGAGGATTTGCTGCACATTACATAAGGGAATTTTCCTGACACTGGTAGATGTTGGACCCACCCAACTGCTCAAGAAACAGGCCATTTAAAGGGAGCAATTTCCTCCAGCTTCCTTCTGACCCTGACCTGAGGCTCACAGCAAATTAAAAGCAAGCAGAGATCTAGCCAATTCTCCTAACGGATCCAGAATTATCAGCATTGCAGCATTTGCTTTTCAAAGCAGCTTATGCAAATACTATATGCAAATTGCCTTTTTTGGTAATTTTTCAAGCAATTTCCTTATTTTTATCAGCACCTAATAAGCAAAATATTAAGATAAAACTGGGCATATCTTCACTTTAAATTTTCCATTTAATGTTCTGCTTTAACAGTGGCCATAAGAAATTATTAGTAGCTGTTAAAAGCCTCTTAAAAAAAATAAGATATATTCTAAAACAGAAACCCACTTAGAGGCAGCAATTTTAAGCAATTAATTAGAGTCTGTACTCATCTGTAGCTATGATAGGTGAGAGAACAGAGAGTGACAATCAGGAGGAACAGGTTATGAAGTAAACTGGTTAAGGGATTCTTTGTCCCAGCTGCGATTACTCCAGGAAAACACAGGAAATAGGGAAGTTTGTCACATTTAAATGGTGGAAACTGAGAGCAGAAAGCGAATTCAGGTATCTTAGTTAATGTAAAAAGCATCCACCTCAGTACCCAGGGTGGCAGATAAAAGCAAATTACCTTCTAAGAGACAACAAAGTGGCCTAAACAGTAAGTGGACAAATAGAAACTGAATATAAACAGAAAACATTCAAAAGCAAAAGCATCCACTTTTCTCTGGTTTATAAGCCTCTCTCTTTCTTCCTTAGCTGTTCCCACTCATTTAACCTGTTTTCCAGAGACATTGTATGGTAGGTCAACTTGTCTGGTCTAAGGAAGAAAAACAGAAGAAAAACCTATAGGAGAATTGTGGAATAATGGTTCCTGCTTTAGTATTACAGTACATTTCTGCATTCCTGAAGCTGCACACATTGTTATTTGGAAGGGTAATGATCAGGAAACATGACATTATATGCAATCAATTTATGCCAAATATTAATACAAGTTATTTGTAAGGAGGGTAGGTTTATACAAAATATGAGTTGTAAGACTCATTTTCTCTTTTGCACATTATATTTGACAACTATGAAATATAAAGTACCCAGAAATCAAATATAGAAACTCAGCAGAACTTATTTTTTCCTTCTTTTTTTTTTCCCCCTCTCGAAAAGTCTGGCCTTACTTTCTACTTTTCTTTCTTACTACTGTTACTACTTTTCTTTACTTTCTTACTGTTCTTTCCTCTCACTTACCTGAGTATTGCTTGTTTTCTGTTCAGAGCTCTCTGATCTTCTCTATCACAGCAATTGCTTCTGTTAATTTAGCCCCCATCATGATCATCCTATTCCCACTTCCAGTTTCCCTAATTTTTCAGCCACTGAAAGTGTGGTTGAGAACAAGTTCATACACAGACAAATATTTCCCCCTAAGTGTTTAAAACCCCCGACGCTGCTCTGCTACAAGGATACAGCAAGATGCAGCAACGTGCTTTGAAAAAGCAGAGAGTACACTGAAAACCACCAGGATTAAAGGGATCCCACAAAATATCAGAGTCCACTCCTTAGAAAAAGCTCTGCTTATGTTGGAATAGTGCTCCCAGCCTTCGTTTTCCAGGAAAATTGCCACGACCATGTAACCAGCAGAATGGAATAGCTTGGTTGCTCTCATACAAAGTGAGCTTTAATAATGGTGCTTGTTCTCCCTGAAGAATATTTCTGGACACCAGACACTAATATTTTGCTTTTCTAGTGGCACTTCAGAGCCATGCCAGGAGAGCCATGGTTCTGACACACCGAGTGGGTGCAATGCATCACTGGTGAGCAGCTGACAGACCAAGTGTTGTGTGTGGAATTGGGAGGGTTGTGGTCTCTGCAGAGGGAAAGGATCATTCATCAGAAAAATAAGATGAAAATTGTCAGCAGAGTCACTCGTGGCCAAGGAGTTCTCCAGCTCCAGCTATGATTTGCTCACTATTCTTGGCCAGTCACTCCCTTCCCCTTTTGCTGAAGAACACATCACCAAGCAAGTGGGTTTATGGAATAAAATGTAATAATGTAAAAAAAAAATAATAAATTAATAATGGCTGTTAGTACCCATGTAGTTACTTCGTTACATAAGCTCAGGGAACAACTGTGTTTCAAACTCGTTTCTCTTACAGCAAACTTGAAACATCCCATACTTTTAATTCTTTGCACGACTGCGACCTTGTCTTCAAGCCTTGAAATACAAGGTAATTTAAGCGAGAAGTGGCTCCAAGAGAAAAATAAAGGCTGAAGCAAGAATACATTAATTCAAGTGACATTTAGGTCAGTACAATCTTTGGTTCGCTCAGAAAAAACCAATTTAAAGTCCAAGAAAGCAATAAACTTGAGTGGCAAGAGGCAGCTCCAAGTTAGCACTGTGAAAGGAAAGAGAGAAATCATTGCACCAGAATCTTTGTTTCTTCTAATTTCAAGTAACAGATGGAGGACAGAGAAGCTTGGTAAATTATTATTATTTACTTATTTCTCACACAATAAGTACCATAATCTGGTGTTGCAGTGTGGACCATTAGCACATTTTTTTACCCTTGTTTTTGTCCTTAAGTGGCCCAAGTGGAGTATCTTCTGATATTGAGGGGTCACATTTAATTTATATAAATCACCTCAGGTCTGAAGCTCATTTTTGTCTCTTAAAATCAGAAACATCTTAACTTGCATTTTGTCATTTCTCCACAGGTTAATTTTCCAAGCTCAAGACGGCTCACCCATCCAGATATGGTACCTGCATGAACAGGAAGAAAGCCATGAAAGAATTCCTGTGGTTTGGGTCAGTAAATAAAACAGAAAGTGGTTTCTGCCCCTAACAATGTGCTGTCCATCCTGGCTACTGCAGCTCTGGGTAAGTCTTATATAAACTAAACCCCATTTCTCAAAGTTGTATATAAATAATTTCACTTAATTAAATGACTGTGAGGATGGCAGAACTCACAGAACATTCTAACATGAACAGACCATTATTTCTGGCCATGTTTTTGTGCAATATGTGCACCTTCTCCATTCTTACATGTTTGGAAACATCCAGAAACTTCTCCGAGTGTGGATTATTCCTGAGAGATCCCTCACCTAGAGAGCAGCAGAATATGGGCATTGGTGTGAAACAGAGATATAAATATTTGCCTGCTGAATTCCTGGAACTGAACCATTGCACTGTGCAAAGTTTACTTGTATTCTTTTTACTGATTGTTTCTTAAGAATGACCGGCCAATTTGATTTTCGCTCCCACTGGTTATTCCCAGATGCTTTAGATTTTATTCAACCTGTACTCCTGTTTTTTTTTTCTTGCAGTATCAGCCAATAGTCAGCCAAACAAGGCACTGCAAACCTAACCATAAAAGGTATGTGAAACTCAAGCTTAGAAAAAAAAACCCTCTCAGTATAACGAAGAAAATTGTCTGCTCAGTTTTCTTTGTGTGAGGGTTATAATGCAAGGAAGATGAGACCACTGAATAAAATACCTATGCAAGTTAATTTTGCAAAAAAAAAAAAAAAGACATGAACTATTTGAAGAAAGTGAGAACGAGAGAAGAAAGGGATCGTCAGGAAAATTTTTAATGCAACAGGTGAGGCTATATATGGAATTTCCCCCAGAATGGATATTTGTATATATGTGCTCCTCCATGCAAGTAGACTCAAGTGGAAAACACAGCTACTTGAAGACATTCTGGATATAGAAGTACCGTGGAAAGAGAAACATGGAAAATGGAGTTTTTATGGACTTTTAGAGTTCCCCCAAGCTTCAACGATCTATCAAACATTGCAGATCTCCAGTGCTCATAGAGGGGATAGATTTTAATATCCACATGCCTGTGGCATAATAGCAGCCATAACTCCCACAGCCTCATTTTATCAGGGACAACGACATTAAGAGTTTGTCTCAAGTGAATTAAACCCCACCATTTTCAATCTCAGTGTTTAGATTTACCCTCCTCAATCCACCTTCAGGCACTTAAAAATCAACAGCCTGTTTTTAAATTGCTGAGACCTTACATCTCTCACTGACACAGGCAGGATTTGCATGGGCCAGACACTTTGAAAATGAATTTGATGAGGATGCTCAGATGCTGATCTAATTTTGAAAGTGTTTACAGACCAACCTGCTTGTTGATACTTAGGTATAAGAACCAATATAAAGAGAGGAAATGCAGATTCCACTGAGACAAGACTTATATTTTACTACTCTATCACCAAGTATCCTTCCAGTGAATTAACAGTTAGTAATGTACAGATTATCATTCAAGGAAAACTTTGTAAAGACCAACATTTTACTCTTTGGAAAAGAAGTGATGAAAAATGAAACCACTTTTCTTAGGACAAAAAAGAAAAAAAAATCACCTACATCAAAAAAGTTGAAAGCAGATCAAACAAAGGATGCACTGTGCTGAGGGACATGAATCCATGTGCATCCTGCAAAAATGTTGAAATAATGGACAATTCTGACAACTGAGCCTTTGTTTCTGAAGCAAGAAAAATCAACTTGTATTTACATTTTCGAATGGGTTTGTTTGATCTGTGTGCAAGGGCAATGACAGTCACTCAGAATCATGAGACCTTTAATATTAGCTGAGAGGTTTTAGTCACAGGTAAGATTTGTAGCATAAATAATAAAAATTAAAGTGTAAAATAATTAATCTGCAAAATACCCATGTATATGCCTAAACTGAAGGATGCATGTAGCTTTACTAGGTTAGGTCTTGTTTCAAATGTAAATAGGTTCAATGCACTTCTCATGAGGAGGAGTGGAAAACAGGGAAGATACAAAGTCTTTCTCAAAGACAATATTTCATAATTCATCCTCTGAGTACACAACAGAACTGGAAGCAATCAGATAGTGAAAAATTTGAGGCCCAAGTTCCAGACATTTGAACCAAGACTGGCTTTAGCATGCTAGGATTAAGCACACCCAGAACTAAAATACACGAATACATCTCAATTAGACAAGCACTTTTCTAACTAAGTGAAAGCTCTGTGAAGGGCTGACAACAGCACTGAATGTTTACCTCTCCCTGATTTGATAGACAACAGAAAGAGCTCAAATAAAATTGGTGAAAGGAAAAATAAGATGATTCTTCCCACAGTAGTTATGCAGAAAGTCCTCTAACATCTCAATCACCTTCTGGTTTTAATTGCCCGTGACCTAAGCAGCATCTGACTGCACTGACTTCAGTGTGACCACCCAGATCTATTTTGTGAATCAAGGCTTATCTTTGGGATCAGCAAAACTCAGAAGTTTCAGAACTGAGATCAGATCAGATCTGTGTAGGAATTCGAACTATATAACAATGAATCTTGTCAGACCTCTAATTTATAAACGTGGAATTTCCCTCTGTTAACAGAGCTACAGGGATCTCTCTCCAGCTTGCAAGGTGGTGGATACCAAGTCAAAGAGTATCAATACCAGCGGGAGATGTGCTGTGAACAAAGAGGGGTTTGCACCACACATGGATTTAGGACTTTGCTCTTTCAATTCCTTGGGTAATAAGCAGCCATGAGGAGAAGTCTGTCACACGCACATAGAATCACAGAATCATAGAATCAGCCAGGTTGGAAGGGACCTCTGAGATCATCAAGTCCAACCCTTGATCCAACCCCGCTGTGGTTCCCAACCCATGGCAGTGATGACACATCCAGTCTCACCTTAAACACCTCCAGGGACAGTGACTCCATCACCTCCCTGGGCAGCCCATTCCAATGTCTGATCACTCTCTCTGTAAAGAATTTCTTCCTAATGTCCAACCTAAACTTCCCCTGACAGAGCTTAAGACTGAACCCTCTTGTCCTGCTGCTGGTTCCTGGGAGAAGAGACCAACCCTCCCTGGTTACAGCCTCCTGTCAGGGAGTTGTAGAGAGTGAGGAGGTCTCCCCTGAGCCTCCTCTTCTCCAGGCTCAACAATCCCAGCTCCCTCAGCCTCTCCTCACACCACTTGTGCTTGAGTCCCTTCACCAGCCTCGTTGCTTTTCTCTGCACCTGCTCCAGCCCCTCAATATCCTTCCTTTCAGGAAGGATACTCACACAAATCTGGCTGCATCCAGAAGGCAGAAATGAGTCAGGTGCCTCCACACTGGGTGGAAATTCGTATCTGCTCCACTGCTCATGTGAGAGGACATTGGTCCCTCATGAGCCTCTTCACCACATCTGACCCTGCTTATAGCACTCTGCATCAGCCCCCCCGAGGAATCAAACCCTCAGCACCACAGCCCAGCAGCCCAGCCCTGCCCTGCTTCACTTGTGTGACCAGGAAGTGACCACACCTCCGTCAGCACTCAGTGGCTTTGTTAGGAGTTCCAATCCAGGGGGCTCAGGGTGGGGAGAGCCAGTTGTGTCATTCAGAGATGGGGCTCCTCCTGACAAAGGAGAAACACTGGGCAGGCTGGGAAACCTTGGTTCCATAGTGCTGATCTGATCATATTTAGGAATTTTCTCTTTGCAGAAAAAAAACCCAAACAAACAACAAAAAGCACAACACCAAAACATAGAGCTACAAATTGCAGTCTGCAATTAAAAGCTCATAGGAGCTCCACGTTAGGCCAGGTGATTCTGGTAGGTGTAACTGCAGCAATAAAGTTGTGCACCTCGTGCACCGAAACCCTTTTGCTGTTATCCAGCATTGTCTGGTCCAAGCATTTTCCCTTGAGGCATAATTTTGCTTCCCAGACTAGATGGTTTACAGCAATGCAGGCTCGACCTACTCTGAGGCAAAGGCACTTTCTGCTTGGAGACAAGACTGCATAAAAGTACTTTTTGAGGCATTATTACACACACGCCTTTGAATTTTGATCTTTCTGAGACTGAAGAAAGGGAAATTTTATCTACTTGTTCTTCTTTCTCCTGTCCTCTTCATCCCGGCCTTCTCCTGGCAGTTCTGCTGCTCACTGAGAGGGGCGACAGGCTCACAGCATTTGTTTACCGTGGGTCTCCCTTTGAAGGGTGATTACAACAACATCATTCTGCATATCCGGAGGGTGGATTTCTTATCTCTCTGAAGGAGAAGGAGAACAATCACATATTTGATAAGTTCAAACAAAAGCGCACACAATTATAGGAAGCCAAGTGTTTGCTAAAAGAGGGCAGTTTATACAAACCCCGTTTTTATAACCTCGTACGTGTATTTATTTCACGGCAGCTCTCAAGAGCGACGTTCTGTAATTCTGCAGTATCTCTGCCCCGGGGTGACACATGGAATATTTTCCATCTGAAAACTGACACCGAAGGGGAAACACTCCGCAGGAAACAGTCATTGCAAGAACTTTGCTCTGTGTCTATTTTCACCCCACCCATCTCACCCTCCAAGGCAGTCAGTCAGGTGTAGGCAAATCCATCCGAGGCTGCCTTCCCACCTGTAGGAATAATGGCAGGAGAGGCACTTCCTTCCGTGTTAGCTCTGGCAAAGACCTGCTGTTCCAGGCCTGGTGATCTGAACGTGGTCGGATTATGGGGAGGGAGGAATTTCTTCCTGATGGAAGAAATGAGAAGAGAAGGGAGATTTTGATTCTGTCCTTAGCACTTTCTAAAAACTCACAACTGAGTTAAGAGTTTTTGAAACTGTGTTTTAAAAAGACTTTTTGTCTGCCTGTGTTACCTTCCAGCAAAAATGTATTAACTTATAGTAAGGATTAAGCCAAGTCTAACAAAGAATGTTTTCCATTTTATTGTGCTGGGGGTCTTGCTAACCAATTTTGGAACATCACAATATAAATATCCCTCTTTTTTGTTTCTCTTCCTTCCTATCTTTTTTATTTCTACAGAAACACAAAAAAAACATTACTAATCTGATCAAATTCTGTCAGAATTTTCTCCACCCATAACATTAGGGCAGCGTTTCTCACATGTCATACCGACACTCAGGGGTGTATTTTATTTTAATCTGTAAAGCTTTTAGACAGCCTTAGAAATAAGGCAACACAGCAGTGAAAACTAAGATCAGTTATCTGTAAACACACATGGGTTTTGTATCAGGAAAATGCAAAGTGAGCAGTTAAATTGGGTGTAGAGCACTATCAGTGAAGAACAAAAGGTTATATTTTCCTTGAGAGTCATGCATAAAGTGCAGGACAACAGCAAAGATCTTATGTAGCTTTCCTGTAATGTTTCTTTTGGAAAACTTCATAAAATATATGAGGTAGTAACTGAAATATCATAATTAGAGAGGCCATAGAGGCTTTGGAATCCATTAAACCTGTTGCAAGGGTCAACCTTTCAGCTGGCATATACAAGCTAAATGACATTGTTAATTCTGTTACCTAAGAAAATAAAATCTGCAGGTCTTGTAATGTAAAAAAATAAAATTAAATAGGCATTTCCTACATGGATTGACTAAGGAAGTCTTCATTGGTATTATCTGTAACTTTTTTTTTTTTAAAGGCAATCCTCTAGCCTGAAAATCCAGATTCCAAGAGGAGTGAGAAAGGTTTTCAGGATCAGATTGTGGTGTTGGCATACAAAGGAATGCTAGTAAAGTTAAAGAGATAGGCAGGGCACAGCTCATCTCAGTGCACAGTTAGAGTGGGATAAAGATGCTTTGGGCAGGCACAGACAGATCTAGTCAAAAGGGGAAATGAGTTTAACAGGGCTTCTTTGGGTCTGAAAAACTTTAGATCTGCACTGTTGCTGTACCTGTGTGTAGCTCTCAGGAGAAAAAAAAAAAAAGGTTGATGACAGCAGCTGTTCAATGATCACAAAAGGATTGTGTCCCACAGACTGTTCATCCTCCCCACCACTGCTCTTTGAGTACTTACAAGGGCTGGGGCCCTTTCAGGCTGAACAGCAACCCTGTGCCCTGTCCACACATCCAAGAACAGCCACACATCCAAGAACTGATGCTTCCATTCGAGTCTTCTGGTTCATTTATGATGAAAGACTATACGATTTTATAAAAGCATATGCATGTGCACTATCATCAGTATTATAGATGAACAGCTTAGAGAAAAGTTCTGTACATAAAACCTCCCAGAAAGGTAATGGCAAAAATCAGTATATATATTTAGATTAAGGCTTCCAATCCTGCAAATGTTACTCTCTCAAAATCATACCAAGGTGGAGATTTACTGTGATGAATTTGTGCTTATTTTTCTGCAGGCACAGAAGGGTTTAAAAGTTTGCCAGTGAATGTTTCTGTAAATATGAGTTGGAATTGCCACCTTTCTGCCTGGAATTTAAGGCATTCATAGCAATTGGTGTATGCCATTCACAGTATTGACTTTAGAACTACACTACATATATAATAAAAGATTTTAAGGGCTATTATCCTGAAGATTTGTGTGTACATGAAAAATGGTCATACATATTCACAGAACCAAGGCCAAAAAAAGGCTGGTTTAGGAACAGATATTTCTTTAGCTGGAAAACTTCCATTTCTCTTTTTTGATGTAATGCACAAGTGACTGCTGTGGAAATGTAATGCTGAGGTTCAATCCTGATGCTACTGAAATAAAAGGTAGAATAGTCTTTGACTTCCAGACATGAAAGTTATTTTTCTGAATTCACTGGAAGGTTCAAAAAGCAAAGATATATGTTGCTTTTTAAGGCAAGCATATTCATTTTCTTCAGACATGTACAACTACCTGAAACAGAGACACCTTTCTTTACTGATTTATGCAGGGTAACTGGGGAAATAGTGCACAGAAAAATATGTTCCTTCCTACAGACTTATATGGATTCTTGTCCCTCAGCATATAGAGATCCAAGTAGTATTTTGACTTCCAAATTTTTAACATTAATGATTTACTTTCGGTTTCCTGTAAATATGAAATATATGGTTGTCTTTCCCAGAAAGGATAAAGAATTCTCTTTGTTTGCCTTTTGCTATGTAACATTTTGCAATCCCCATCTGCAGGAAAATGCAGCATCAACTTCTGCAAGGTATAATTGCACGGGGTGTGGAAGAAAACCCGATCCTGTAAACTCACCCAAAATTATATTTGGTCTTTTTTTTTCCTTCTTTAGACAAGGTTTTCCATCCCCAGGAGCTTTGGCATTTGTGGGGCTGTTAGAACAAATGAAGGGACAGAAGTGTCATCTGGTTAACACTCAAGTAAAAGCAAAAGCAGAGTCACAGACATGAAAGGGATCACAGATATCCCACTATTTATGATGTGATTGTAAAGTGTGATACAACCTTAAGGCAATACATGTTAATTACCCTCAGCAGATCTCTGCTGTTGTAAAAGTAATTGCTGAGATCTCTTCTGTATTGCTGATAACTATATCTATCACAGCTTGGTTTGTTTGTTTTAAATTGCATTCTTATAAGCAACAGGAACTCTTGACAATATAATGCTATAGAATTCTTTATTTTTTTTTTAAGTTTAAAACATTGGATCATATCCAATGGGCCCTTAGCTCTGTTCATCAAAAGAAGACAGCAATCTTGCTGGGGTAAAAGTCCACAAATATGTGCCTCAGGTTTGACCCTGTGTTTTTCCTCTAAGCCTGTAGCAGAGCAAAACCAAGTCTATCATCAAGAGCACTCTCACCCTACAAACCACATGTAGACAAAAATTCACAGGTATGGTTTTGGTGCTTATAGGGGTGAGATGCACCTCGTTGGCTTCATACCTATAAGAGTGAGGATAATCACTCCAGAGAGCCTGTATTCCAGTCAGGCCCAAACTTATGCTGTGCTTACCTAAATGATCCCCAGAACTAGTGAGTTACCCCCAAAGCATATCCTATTCCCTATGTCCTCAGGAGCAGGTCAAAATTCCTCCCATCCCTGCAGGAGATCCAGTTTGGGAGAGCTTGGAGTCAGTTTGGCTCAGGTACAAAAGACAAAACATTTATTTCCTAATATAACGAACACCTGAACATATGCAAAAAAAAAACCCCAAAACCAAACCAAACCCAAACCAAATAAAATAATCTTATCACTTTTTTCATAGAGCACTAGAAAAACTGGGTTAATAGGTGTTACCATTATGCAAAGGAAGAATGAGTTGGGAAGAACGAAAACAGAGGCTGTGGAAAACAAGAGTTGTTTAGAAAGCTAAATGAGGTATGAGTTTTAAGGAAAAACATCACTATTAATTGTTATCTATTAGTTAGCAAGTCAGTCAGTGAGTGGTACCTGTAGCTAAGATGAACTGCCTTTCGATTATTGCTTGGTTTGGGCAAAGGTATTTTTGGACATTAAGACCATTGTTAAAATCTAGTTAGACTCAATAGATGTGGACATTAAGATCATTGTTCTAGCTTAGTTAGACCCAACAAGTGGCACAGTAGAAGGAGTTATAATATATTTAGTATTTCTCATTGAAGAACAAGAGGAAGCATGTCAACTTTGATTATATTGTGGGCAGGATTGCCACTGACTCATTCTGAGTTTAAGACTGTACATCAAGATTTTGCCAAGTACAAAACCCTTCCTTTGGAAAAATAGAAGATATCAAAAGATCTTTGTCACAGACAGAGCTACATAAATTAAAACCAAGTATACAACAAACTTCTGCAATATCTGCTGAATGAAGATGAGCTTGTGGCAGCTTAGAGATTTTTTGAGACTATTTAGGTGACCCGGCTTCAAACAAAATAATTTACAGGAATAAAGCAAATACTACATATTTCCAGTGCTGCCAGAGAAGCACATCCAGGAGGCAGGACTGCCCAAACCTTCCTGTGCAGCCCCACAGGCAGCTCAGCTGACCAGAAAAGGGCATTGCATTCTTCTCTGTGCATGCCATGAGATGGTGTGAATCTCGGGCGAGCACGCTGCACTTAAACAATGAAGTCAGCCAATAAATCTCACAGTTGTCTCACTCTCCCAGGGCTGCAGCCTCAGCCCCTACCTCCAAGACAAGTGGGGATGTTCATCACGAACTCCTGCGATCAGAGCCAATAGTTGTCCTCCCACAGAGTGATTCCACTGATTTTAGTCGTGTTGCCTTTAGCTCACTCTGACACGAGTGGAGTATCCATCCTATAGGTTGTATATAACCAGCAATCTGCTCATGGACTCTGGAATACTTGCTGGCCCCTGGCCTCAACCACGAGAAACAAGAGTTTCAGAAGCAACCACAGCTCCTCCTCTTTTGTCACTCACTGCAAGCAGAAAGGAAGCTGCTTTTAACATATATATTTAAACACGCTTAATCTCATTAATAAGTTCTCCTATGACATTCACTTTAGTTCTTGTTGTTATCCCATTTTAGAAGAGGATTGATTGCAACTAACTCTGTGTTTTCAAGCAAATGAACTCATTTGAAGGGTTGGTGCTGTATTTTTTCTGTCTGTTAATAGCTGAGCCATTCACTATGGGACTGCAGCACCCTCAGAATTCCTGAGAAAACTGAGTCATCCCATCACTGCTCACAGGAGGGCTGTACAGCTGGGTATTACTGCCACCTAGTTTTCAACTTTTATTATTATTATTATTACCTAGACTTTTGCATTTTCCATGGCAAAAAAAAAAAAAAAAAAAAAAGTTTATATATAAACCCTGAAAATTTTCATTTTAGTCATAGGTTACATATATCCCATGATGTATTTAAACAGTGGAAAACTGTGCAGTGATAAAGCCTTATTAAACAAATCTACATGCACCCAGATGCAATCTTGAAATTCATATTAAGGGTAGATACTACTAATCCCAAATACAAACACCATGTGAAACCCCAACTTAAATTTGCTATGCAGGAGCAAAACAAGAGCCAAGTTTGAAACATCACAGGGGTCTGTAGATCTACAGCTGATCTGTGCCAGCTGACACCCAATCTAATATTTTTTATTATGGATCTTTTTCATTGCCATTGACAAATAACATTTTTCCTGCTTAATGCAGGAATACCAAAATCCTACAGAAAGGCCTTGCAATACAAGACTCCTCAGTGAGATACCACGTATTTTTTATTTTGAGGTGTATAAAGAGAACCCTTATATTGGGATAGGCCTTTTTAGACCAAAATATGAACAAAAGGCTCAGCGATAAAACACAGAGAAATGTGGAGAACAATTAAAGCAATTTTTGAAACCTCATTTAAATTCCATTTTGAGGTCTGAGAAAGGAGCTGTTAAGATTCTCAATTTCAGTGACCTTTTTTGCTTTTATGCCAGTTCTGTGGTTTCTGACTCTGACTAGGAGTGCCTGTGGGAACCCACAGAAGTTGGAGGTTAAATTCAGAAGCCAGCTGAGCAACCTTTCACAAGATGAGAAATAGTAAATATATTGCCACAGGCTGGTTCCAGTTTGGAAAAAAAAAAAAATTAAAAAAAGGCTCATAACTGAAATTTCTTATAACTTTTAGAACTGGGGCTCTGTTATGCCAAGGCAGGGTAACATGTTTTATAATTTCTCCAGTGCAATTCTGCTAAACCAGACGAGGAGGAGGAAGCCTGCTCTCTGCTGCGACTGAATTTCGTCCATTCTTTTAACAAACAGCATGGCAAAAATTAGGCCATTTCATTGTGTTTGTGTGCAGCAATCACGCCCAAAAGCCGCCCCATAAATCTCCTGAAGGAGCCTGGATTCTCCTTCATGGAAGGGAAAGATTTGTGTGACGACTTTCAGAGGCAGCGGGAGCAAGTACTGATGTTGTCGCTCTTTATTTTTGCCAAAACAGCTTTAATGCCTGAAAGTCAAACAAGATGTTTGTGAACTTCAGGCATGATGCAATCCGAGGAATTTGGCACGGCGGATGGGCTGACAGGGCACGATTCTGAAGGTTTGTTGTTTTTTTTTAAGACAAAACTGAGACATCTCTATTAACGCAGGTTGAGAGGCCACAGATGTCTCCAGACGCCCTCCCTTGTTTTTTAAATCGTTATTGAAAGACTAAATTCTATTTGAACTCAGATCCCAGGCCCCTGGGCTTGAAAACCATATTGTGCACCCCCCACCGTGCTCAGGTTGAGTTCATTCAAACTATTTCTGCAGCTACAGTATGGATCACGCTCAGTTTTTCTTTTTCCCCCTAACAGGTTTGTTTCTGGTCATAAATTCTCAATCAGTGGGCAAGCCACATTGTACAATTTAGTAAATAGTGTAGTTAAAACATGTTTAAAGTCAAAAGAAAAAGGGTCTGACAATGGAGCATTGTCCCCTTTTGCAGAACTGAAGTGTACCTTCTTTGATTCAGTAACCTTGCTGCACTTTGGTATGAAATTGCCCCTTTTTCCATCAAACTTGCATTTAAAGTGCCTCATTAGCATGTCTCACCGGATCAGTAATGATTCTGCAAACCCAACACTCGTTTCAGTCAAGCCACCATGGTTTTTCTATCTGTTTAACATCTAAAACTCCTTGACAAAGTTCCTTTTAAAATTTACTCCTTTTGTTTCTCCTTGGGTTTTCTGCAAAGATCTTTAAACTTCGATGTACTCCGAGATGACTCCTGAACAAAAATCATGTCTAGCCCAGCTAGTAAATCTACCCTCCATTCAATGGGATTAAATAAGTGCTTCACGGCTATTGTAGAAGCCTCTAAAAAGGATCTTGCATCTTTAAGAGTTTCCTACAATAAATTAAACACATCTCACCCATTGTAAAAGAAAAAAAAAAAAAGGAGACTTGATCCAGCACAGGGGAACCACTGTAGACCCGCAGTGATGCCATGCTCCTAGTACCAAAGCACCCACAGATAACAGCCTAAATTAACAGCAACAGGCAATGGAAGAGGAATTTTATTTCTTTAGGAATTCAGCCTTGGACTTCACATCAGTAAAACGTGGCCAGCAAAATAAAATAACTATATAGCATCTTAAAAATCTGTGATTTTATGGGTTATTAAAATGGGACGTGGCAGGTTTTTAGCTTTTTAGTTTAATTTGCAGTACCTCAGGCAGGAAATTCCTGTTTCTTTTCTAATATGTAAGATCTCAAGCCCAGTGTTCAGATTCATTGTAGCATCTGAGCCCTGCTTAAAATACTTGAGTAATCCCCCTGATATCACTGAGACTGGTTCTCTGCCTAAAGTTAAGCCCATGTTTAAACACAGAGCCTACACATTCAATCCAAACCTCTAGATCTTTCTGCTCATATTTGAGCTGGAACTGAGAAAACTCAAACTCTTTTAACCAAAAGGGGGATTGAAAAAAATTTGGTGAAAAGAAAAAAAATAAATAAATCAAAGGCCACTAATTTATCTCTCTGAAAACCACCCCCACTTGATGAGTGCTGAATGACCTACCTGAAGTGAACCAGCATTTCAAAGGTGTCTTCACAACACAGGAAAAAAACCAGCCAGCATCATAGGGCACCAGTTTACCAAACTTTGCTGTAGCAAAAAAAAAAAAGTAAATAAATTCAGGATAAATAAATGTGGAAATAGCTTTTAATTCTTATATGAAGACAAAGGCCTCCAGTGTATTCTTTCCAACCTTTTGTACTGCCACTGTTTGTATTGCTAAAGTTCTACCTGTTTTACAGCAGTTATGTTTAACCTTCTGGGTATCTGCAAGGATAGAAAACAAAAAAAAAAAACCCCAAAACACAAAACAAAACAAAACCAACCAACCAACCAACCAAAAAAATTTACTCGCTTGTTTCTTTGCTTCCTTTAAATATTTGGTCTACCTTATCAAAATGAACACCTGCAGTAGGAACCTTATATTTCCCATTTTTGTCACACATAAGTTGTAAAACAGGCACACAAAAGAGACCTTCACAAATACTTACTGACTGGCAGCTGTGTGTCCAGAGAAAGGCAGCCTAGGTAGTGGCTTCATTATTTCTAAATGAAGAATGAATTTCTAGTAGAAAAACTTCACAGAACTTATTATACAACTACCTACTTTCTTTAAACACACAGTAGAAGCCTCAAAATATTTGAAAATTTCAATCATTCTCAACGAATGGAAAGCAGCACAATATTTTATTTAAACTACTCAGGGTTTTTGATTGATCTTATTTTACTTCTTTAGTTCTCATATCTCCTCCTGGGAGGAGTTTGCTACTGCATGGTTTCTATGGCCAAAAAGAGCAGCTGTAAGACAACACTTTGTAAAAAAGTGCAGCCAGTCACTGCCCAGGTCAGACTTTCTACCTGGAGAGGGGAGAAATGTAACCCAACGAGTTCAGACTGTCCCTGAACACCACAGGGCTAATCAGCCATGGAACATTAGCTGGGTGCTCTGTATCTGGAGTGTAAATGCAATGCAAGCAGTGGAAGAAAGAGAGCAGTTTCCTCATTAGCAGTGGTTAGAGAAGACTGAAAACAAAGTGCCTTGAGCTCACTAACCAAGAAAACAGGGAAGCACAGAAGGAAGTGCTTCTTGTACAAACCAGGCACGAGAAAACATTGCTGTCACCTCTCCCCACTCCTCCTTGTTTTAACCAGCCAGAGTTTACTAATATTATTATCTAAACATTAAGGTAAACTTAGTTTTGTGCTTTTCTGGTGTATGTGGCATGATCATCTTGTCCCTGAGTGTCCCCAGTGCTCCAGTTGAAAAAAAATCAGGTGGAAGCAGAGTCAGTCTCTCTCAGACACTTTTCCTGTCCCTCAGGCCAGACTGAGTTTGCAGAGCTGGCAGCTACAGCATCATTTTCTGACCCTTTCCCTTGCAGTCACTCTCAGGTGCCGAGTCATCCAAGGGTCCCCCTGGTAGGGACCCTTCTGCTTCTGCAGAAGTCGTTCAGAACTATAAATGGCATCAATTTTCACAGATTTGGTGGAGTTTGCTGCTATTTTCTGGTAGTTCCTGGTGCCAGTCTTTTGTCCTGCAATGACTACCCCTCACAAGTTTCAAAGCCTGAAAAATATTTTCAAGCCCAGAAAATGAACTAATTCACAACACAGCCTTGCTATTTCTAAGCTGATCTCGTCCTTTCTGAGGGTCTAACTCACAGGTTTTGACCCACCTGTGCTTGTAATATTCAGTCAAACACCAGCTGATGTGCTTTGGTGCAAAGTAAAACTGATTCTGTTTGGTGAACCTTTTCTCAAAACCAAAAGCATCTACAAGTCCATATTTTTATAATAACAATTGAGACTTCCCAAAGTACTGATAGGTAGTGAGCAATATTTGATATTGATATTAGTTATTTTTAATTTCCTGTAGTAACACTCAGACAGATAATCTGTTCTGGTTTGGTGTATATTACGAATCAATAGTGTGAGTGTGGTTTGGAAGAAGGGGGAGTGAATGAAATGTGTTTGGCCAAGCTTTAACTACTGTGTACATTAGCCAAAAATCTCAGACCTACTGGGTGATTGTCCTCCAGAGACAACGGAGGTCTCTTCTCCCAAGTTAACAAGTGATAGGACAAGAGGAAATGGCCTCAAGTTGCACCAGGGAGGTTTAGATTGGATATCAGGAAAACTTTCTTCACCAAAGGGTTGTCAAGCATTGGAACAGGCAGGGCAGTGATGGAGTCACCAGTCCTTGAGGTATTTAAAATCCATGTAGATGAGGTACCTGGAGATATGGTTTAGTGGTGAGTATGGCAGTACTGGGGGAAACACTGGAGATCTTGGAGGTTTTTCCCAGCCTAAACTGTCCTGTGATTCTATAAGGGAAAAAGTGTTTCTAAAGAATGTTTCCAACAACAAATCTGCCAAATATTCATTAATAGCTGTATTTAAGTAATTCCTGACCCTCTGACAGTGATTCTGTCACTTCCTCAGAGTGACACAATATCAGACCCGAAGTTTTAAATTGCAGACCTCCAAATTGTGAAACAAAACTAGAACCTACAGAGCCTCTTTCAAACACAGTGGGCTGTGCTCATCCACTTTGGACACGAACCTTGCCCACCCTCCTGCTCTCCACCCTGCTCACAAGGTTCTCTGTCAGCAGCACATCCTCTCCACCTCACTCTGTAGGAGACAAAAACTGTATTTTCCTCAGTGTGGCAGGACACCAGAGTTTACCATCCTGACCTGAGGACAGACACTGCTCCTTCTGGCCACTTCCAACAGCAATTACCAACAGAACAAAGTCATGGGAAATGGTTTGCTTTTTGTTTTGTTTTTAATTCCACGGGGTATGTCAAGGACAAACTTTCCTGCTCTTGCCTTTTTATAGCTGATAACTTATGTGGCCACGAATTCTACAAAAGAGAAGGAAATGCAAAGCTGTTTGCCAAATGACAGCAAGCATGAATTAAACAAAAAAAACAACAAAAAACCCCAAACCCCCAGAAAACCCAACCAAACAAAATCCAAACAAAAACAAAAGAAAACAAAAAAAAACAACAAAAAGAGAAAAATAATAAAATGGAAAGGAACAGGATGCCTTGTAACAACAGAAGGTTGAGGACACTGAAAATTCACCAGCCTTTCACTGTCCATTTTGTGCTGGCATTAAGGGTCAAATACTATGTCCCACAGAAAATCAGCCAGTACGGAGAACAACCACCACAAGTTACAGCTGAAACAAAGGAGAACAGTATTAGACAGTGTTTAATAACAATAATAATTTAATTAATTGTTGCATTTTGTTCCAAAACCAAAAAAGCTGGATCAAATCTTGTCTTCTTTTATTCCGAATTTCCGAGTCTGATTTCTCCCAATCTCAGCCAGAAAAGATCTCCAAATCACTTGTGACAAAATTATAGCAGCCACTGAGAGAAGCTGATCATTCAAAAAAGCATCACCTTTGTGGTATTTTAGCACGAAAGAGAGGTATTTCATCATGAGGGACCCAAAAAACCCCAGACCAATTGTAAATTAAAAACCCCAAAGTAGGCAGTCATCTCTTTTCCATGTGCAGGAGGTGATAATAATGTACTGCAGTATCTTGTTCCTGTCTCAGCCTTAGTACAGGGAGTCACATTTTGACCCAGGGCCTTCAACACAGGTGTAACTTTCTGGAAGTCCCAGAGGATGAGTTTGTTAATTTAGTCAACCATCAAAAAGTCAGATACATACCAAATCAATTTGATAAATTAGGGAAACATTTTCTTTCTCCATTTGCTTTTCTATTGCTCCAAAAAGCCAGAGCTCCTTTTTTCAACCCCTGTTTGTTTCAACAGCATTCACAAGAATTGTTGAGTGATGGTCATTATTCCTGCAAGAAAACCCTTCTGTTGCAGCTGTGTGTGCATCCAAACTCACCAAAGGAAATAATTGTTACAGAATATTTCATGTTTTCATGCTATTTCTTTGATTCCTCTTGCTAAATTGCTTTTAAAAAATTATGAACAATCCTTTGAGCAGGAAAAAAGCTTCGTGCCACTTCCACAGAGCACTTGTAACCATGTAGGTGCTGTAGGAAGACAGTGACAAATATATTTCCCTTATTTTAAGCCCACTTTGGAAATTATACACCAGAAAGAACAGGAAATCCTGTTCCTGAAATGCAGATGTCACAGAGGTAGAATACAGCTCCTATAAACACAGGACACTGAACAACATTTTAGGACAAAAGTAAAGATCACAGCAATCAAGTAAAATATACACAAGGATAAATTGATAAGAAGAATTCATTAACAAAGCTGAGATTCATGACTGACACACCAGATCCTGAGGAAAGAAAGATCAGCGATACAGGCACTGAATGCAAAGTATTTGTCTGAACCTTAAGAAGAAAAACAAATTACTTTTTAACAGGAAATTCAACGAAACATCCAAAAAAATAATGTTCTCTTTCCCTTTGACTTTGTCAGATAATTATGAACTCAATATCTCAGGATGTAGGATCTTTCTGTACTTAAATATTAATTTTGCTCCACATTAGGCTTGATGACACCACAACCCCACACCAGATACAAGCACTCATTAAAAAACACACCTAAGTTTAGCTGAGAATTTTGTAGAAAGAGACCATTAAAATTACAGCCAAGCATAATAAAAGTTACAAAATTGCTATTTTGCAGCCCAGTGGAAAAAAAAATCATGTTGCAGCCTAAACTGTCTTCCCTGAAGAAGTAGGTTGATCAGGCAACCCCACCTTCCCGTTTGGGGTCATGGATTTGGAGCAGCCTGTACCAGACTGCTGGTGACCAAATGCTGTTCCCAACTGACAGTCCCTCCGTGATCTACTTGGGAAGAACAAAAAAGTGGAAAGCCTCAGTTTTTCTTCTTAATGGCCAGGTGTTGCCCTGACACAAAAAACCCGGCCCATCGTTACATTTGGTTTGCTGACTGGAATCCTTATGGATAGTCTAAAAGGAACACAATGGGTGGAAATGACCATGGAAAGTTAATGACTCTTTCAGCCCCACAGATGGTCACTCTTAACTCCTGACTCCAGGAAATTGTCTGAAACCCTCTAATTCAATTAGACCCAAAAAACCCCTAGAAAATCTCTGCACGAAGAGTAAATTTGACAGGGGTTTGCCACAGGACAAAGTGCAGGGAAAAGGACAAAGACTTTTTGATACCAACCCAGGCAGGATAAAGTGTTTTATCACACCACGGAGCAGGGATTTCAAAGCCACCACAGGACTGTCATGAAGTAACATTTAAATTTTGTACTCACCTTTTATACATTTGACCACCAAGAAAGCCTTGTCTTGCTGGAAATCGCTCAGAGAAGTGCAATCAAAATCATAATTAATCTGGTTTGATAGGAGAGGTCTCAACAACAAGATTTACATACCTTGATTCAGTAAATTCCTAATTATTTACATATTTATATTCATTCCTTATAGTTTAAAACAATCAATGTTGTAACCACATCTCCTAACATTCCAAGAGTAAAATCACTGGGGATAAATGATTTAATATACTGAACACAGGTGAATAGCATTCATGTGACAACTACTGGCACGACAATAAGATCTTTGAAACAACACTGGTATGTCCCTCAGAAAAGGGACACAGAAAATTTCAACTTTTCAAAACCATGTTCATGATTAAACAGCCCAATCTCAGTTTCAAACAGAGACCAAAAACCCCAGAATCCTGTTTACAGGGATTTTACAACACTGAATACTTAGTTCCCATTGATTTTTGTAGGTTAAAAAAATACCAGTTCAATGGTTATAGCTATCTGGATATCTGAAGTTATCAAGAGAGTCCTAAATCCCATTATACTCAATGGCATCTAAACCCCTAAACTGCTTAGATAATTCTGAACGTGCTGGTAAAAGCCCAAGAAGCAATTCTGAAATATTTCAAAATATTGGTACAGGCTTGGATATAGGCAGGAAATAGCCCAGAAGACCTCCCATTTTGGGACCATTTCTAACATCTTTTATTCTGTGAGACCAAGACACACATAAAGAGGTAACTGAATTTTACTGCTGCCAAGTCAACCTCTTAAAAATAGAGAACAGAGACTTGGTGAACTTGAGAGAAAAAAAGACCTATTTAATCAGACACAGTAGAAGTATTTCTACGTGACAGGGACAAGTTAAGGAAAAATCAGGTTTTGTTCATCTGTTTTTCAGGAGAAAGGATTTAACCCACTTTTCTTGGTGAATTTGAAAGATACCCCTATTCCTTGGAATTCAGCCATATTCCTCTGAGGTGTGTTTCCCTCTGTGTTGCTAAAGTTGGCTTTCTGAGAAGGACAGATTTAAATTTCAGCTCAGTACTCTGGACATCCCTTTTATTTTCCATAGTGTCATTGTTTTTGTTCTGCACTTCGAGATGCCTGACCTGAAACCAGCAATTTATCATCCTGCCCCATCAAGAGAAAAGAGAGACTGTACAATGGAAAATGTTGCTGAGGGTCTGCTGCTGTTGCCAAGCTCTATCTAAAATCACTTCTTGATCAAGGTCCAGCCCATTTTATATTTGTCTCTTCCATAACACAAGAGAAACAGCTTGGCAGAGGTCTGCAAATTATTGGTGGAAAGACAGAACAGCTACTGGGTACCAGAGTATCTGGCAAGACATACAAGTGTTCCCAGACACAACTATCACGAGCACATAAATAAAAACATAACTTCCATATAGCACTGCCATGGCCTGAGTGCTTTTTAAATCCATCCCTGAAGCTGCATCCATTTGTACCTGGTTCAGCTGCAGACAACTGAGAAGCAAAGAGCAATATTGAACACAGAATTTCAGGCCCCTCCATTTGCAGGTCACGTTCACCTTCACAGCCAGAAGGTGAAGGAGGAAGTTCTGAGTCACAGGAACACGACAAATGGCAAAATGTATAATGGTCCCTAAAGAAGTGATATCCCAAAAGCAAAATTAAGAGCATTTCCCTCCTTTTTCACAAGGCCCAGACTTTCCCAGAGACAGAAGAAGCACACAAAATAGCAGATGGGGATATATGTCCAGGACTGACCTGTTGGATATGACTTACACCATCATAGCTTGAAGGTTTTCGGACAGTAGCCCAAAAATGCACCAGAAATTTTCCTTCCCAAATCCAGGTTTGCTGCCCAGAACTTTGGTTGGCTTTTCTACAGTACTGGGAGTTACTCCTCATAACTATCAGAACTGTGATCTATATCCCTCTCAACATCCCTCTGTGTCCTTTTTGTTCATTATGAACAAAAATCACTGGCAAATCAAATTTGCATTTAATTCTATTGGTTGCCAATATTTCATGGGAATGAATGTCTGACCTCTATGTCAGTATGTCTAAAATACAGCATGAAAACTGGTCTTAAATGAACCCTTTCAATGAAAACCAAACAAGCAGTTGCCCACATTAAACAGACAATGCCCAAACACAGAAAATTGATTATAGGTTACAAATAGTGCAGATAGTCAAGTACACTTGGGTTTTTACCCAACACAAACAGATCACAGTCAGAGAAGGAAGTATTACATTTCTGTTGACTCCATCTATTAATTAAGGTAAACATAACTATTTAAGTTCCAGGCAATTCATGTATTTTTGGCCTAGGAATGAGTAATTATCTTTTTTTGTGACTAATCTCAGTAGGAAACTTATGAGGGCCAAGGGCCACTTCAGAAGCACACGGTCTAATGTAAGTACCCAGCACTGTACTAGAGGTATTTTTCTGCTTGCAAAGAGCATTTCACAATCATTACCCTTTTCCAACTAAAAAGGAATAAAAAGAATTCAGGCTTTTAAAATTACATCTGACTTTGCTTTTAATTCTAATCGCCTTCAGATTATTATATTCTCTGTCACAACCTAATAATCACTCACGCACACAGACTCACAAATCACGTGTGCACTCTGCCAGCTTTAAAATGAGGAGAAACTGGGCAGCAATTTTCCCTCTCAGTTCTCTTCAAGGTCCTGGTGTTATCCTGATTGAAGGGAATGCTTTATTTAGAGCCTGACATCACACCTGTGGTCAGGGGCTGTGTGTACACACAGAGGCAAAAGGTTCAAGAGCAATTTAATCTACAGTAACAAAATTAAGGGGGCTGAGTTACCTGTAGTAAGACCAGTCTTTCTGTGACACAAGCTCACACTGGTAACTTTGCATATTAACCAAATAGTTTCCAGAGACATGAATTTCATGGAGCTTTCCAAGGATTCCGGAGGTGGAAAAATACGTTCCATTTGAGAGCATATTCTGTCTGTGCCTCAGTGCCTGTGGCAGCCCATGCTTTTTATACATCTCCACCTAGATCAAAGCATCCATCTCCAGCAAGTGTGACCACGGACACCAACGAAGTTACTCCAAGAGAGGAGGTGTCTGAATATTTTCCACAGGTATTTGAGCAGAGTAAACTATGACCTCATGCAAAAATAGCATTAAGGAAGAGCTCAGCCACGACCATACAGCAAAGCAGAACGTTTTAGCTTGGAAAAAAAATCCTCCCTCTTTCAGTATCACCTACGAGATCAGCTGCAGAGAGCTGCAAAGTTCTCATACAACAGGCAGAATTTTGCAAGCCTTTTCTGGGAAGTGCAGTGGTGCACCGGGAAGATCCATGTCTTTGGTTCCCGTGTCCCAGGATCTGTACGACATCCAGCTGTTGCAAGCATAATGAAATTTAAATGTCAAACCTATTCTCCACTTTAAAAGCTTTTCTCCAAAAAGGTTCTGGCAGGCCAGAAAAACGGACTGGCAGTAATTTGCCAACTGTATATTTTACTAAACTTCAGGGCTTCGTATAAATGTGTGATGTGTCGTAAGGCTCACCAATGTCAACACATCTGCAGGCAGGATAATATTCCCCTGTGCACTCTGTCCTTGTTAGATACAGTTATAAGAGCCTGATAATAACATATCCCAGATTTACCAAACGTATTAAGTCTTAATCCAAAATGCTTGGCAGGGATCAGAGCATAATACCTGTTAACTATTATTATTATTATGAATTATCCAAGGGTGCCAGGCAAATAGAAAGATTCAGGATAAAATCCTGATTCTCCTAAAGTCTGGCATTGTTTCCGCTGGTTTTAACAGAGCTAAGATTTCACTCCTGATCCCTGTCTTAAAAAGAAGAAGGAAAAAAAAAAGTAGTAATCAGAATAAACAATAGACAGCACAATGCTGGGAGGTTGAGAAGAGAGGATAGCAAATCCAGGAACAGAACTACATGGTTATGCAAACTTATTATGAAACATCACCATGCTTTTTTCAAAGCAAAGAAAATAATGACCCAAAATAGAAGGAGTGGAATAAAGTGTCAGCATTATCCCTTTTCATAAAAGGAAACACAAAGATTCACAGAGTTTTGCATCAATTCTTGGCTTTATGAAAACCAGATTACTTTGCAGCTGAAGAAGGAATTCAAGAAGGAAACTTAGAAGCTGAATTCCTGAGGAGGAATTTAAGGTAGGTTAGGTAAGAATTTTGAAAATATGAATTTTTTGCCCCATGTCAGTCAGCAGGACCATTTACCACACGAGGGCGAGGATTTTGAACTGTTGAGTTCTGACTCCCAGCCCCACATTCAGAACAGTAGATTTTGAAACACCAGGTACTCTCCAGATGATATGAAAATCATCTACCTGCCCTGGCTGTGTCCTTGTGTAGGCTGGAGAAAACAGGCCTCTGCAGATCACTGACAGTTTTAGAGCAGAGGAAAGAACACAGAGAGGCTTGGTGGGTATCACCAAACTCCAACACAGAATTGTTCATCAAGGTCTGAGTTTCCCTATTGTGGTTGGGCCAAGATTTATTAAAGCACAGCATGTGTTCACTTATTTCTATCCAAAATTAACTGAAAAGGCACTTTGCATCTGCTCTCATACAAAAAAAAAAAAAAGAAAAAAAAAGTTTGCTTATTTGGCAAACTTTGTTTACAAATCTGTTTCTTCCAAGGTTTGTCTCTTTAGTTCTTTTTGTTTGTTTGATTGGGAGTTTGGGGGGCTCTTTTTGATTTGGTACATGGGTGTGTGGCTCTCTTCCCCTCCTGTACCTCTCTTCCTCCATCTGTTGACCTCACTTCAGCACATAGTTTCCCACTTACTTTGCCAAAAATGTATAAAACTTGAGGCGTCTGCTCCGATTTCTTTGTGACTCGTAACTGTATCGTTAAACTAACATTTGCTCTGTTGTAAAGAAGTCCCTGAAACCTTAATTAGGCTCTTCTGCTCCGTTTGCTCCTGCACAGTTCCAAATGTGAAGCAATGCTCCCACATGGAAGTGAGAGGGAATGGTCTTTATTATAAACAAGCTGTGTGAGAAGCCAGAAGCCTCAGCACTGCCTTTCCTACAGGGCCCAGTACTGTACTTTCTGCATGTAAGATGTTTTTCCTATGCAAAATATTTACCTTGCCTTGCATTCCCACCAAAGCCCCCTTTTCTCCCTCTGCCATCCCTGAATTCTGCTTGCCTGGGGACAGTCATATTCCAAATCCTCTCAGAGGCCCAGGAAAAAAAGGGCAATTCCTTGAAAATTCAGTTTTCCAGCCATGGATATGGGCCACACAGCTCACTAGTCCCCTTATTTTCATCATTAAGCCTGGGGTCTCTAAAGCTACTCTATTGCATATTAAGAGTGGGATTAATACTCTATTAATACTAATTAATACTCTATTAATACTAGAGTTCAGTTCTCCTGCATCTCAGTTCTCCTGCATCTAATACATTAATATAGATAGGCAATAATCTATATTAATCATGAAGCAGCACTACATGATTAGTTTGGGAACAAATTGCCATGAAGTCCAAGAAAGAAAATTATACTGAAATAAGGAAATGTCAGAAGTTTCAGAGTTAGAAATCATTTTGCCTTATTAAAGTGATCCTTTACTAAATCTAATAAGTACAGGTAGACCCAGAGGATAGAATATTTTCAATCACTGTTATTCCAGCAGCTGCACACCAGAGATCACACAGTATTTCAGGGAACGTTATTTGAAATTAGATTTAGTTATTCTGTTGGTTTATATCTGTCTCAGGTAGACATTTAAAGGATATCTCCTTTAAAAAAAAGAATGGTTACAAGCTAGGCAGTTTGACATAAGAATATGACATTGGCTCACCTTTTCAATGGAATGAGGACAGGGATGTTTTCCCCTTTGCTCTGTGATCCCTTCCCATGGCAACATCATTTCTTCTCCACATTTTTTTGTCCAGATGCATTCAGTAGCTGTTATGACAGTCCTGCAACAAAACCAAATCATTGCAAGGTGTTCCCTTTCACTGCCATGTACTTAAAGAACACTTTAACCCAAATGATTAAAATAATAGAAGCCAAATCTCCCAAATCCCAACACTTGGGTTTGATCATAATAATATCTTTCAATTTTGGCAGGTGGATTTTCGCAGTGTTCCCCCCAGTTCCTTAAAGGGAGCATGAATCCAGAGGTATGTTCTCTGAAGAGCTTGTGTCCTGTAAGACCAAAGTGAGCAGGAGCAAAAGATCCATTTACAAATTCACTGGACAGATCCATGTTTCATTAGAAAATTCCCAGACATACCTATGGCAAAGCCAGGAAAATGGTAAAATCCCGTCTCTCAGTCCATTGTTCTTGAATAGAAAATCTCGTTTCTTACAGTAAAACACAGCTCAGCTCTACAGTAGCCCCTGTTCCAAAGTACAGTCCCCTCAACACAGAGGTCCAAGATGCAACAAAAGCACGTGGAAACCAACGGAATCACATTTCCCCCCCAAACCAGCACTGAATGGATCCATGTAAGATCTCATGGAAAGGTACATTTCCCAAATCCAGGCATTTCAAGGGCAATCCTAGTGGTGTCCCTCTTGACGGGCAGGGAGTAAAGCAGTAAGCACAGAAGATAAAAGGGACACTCTCATGGCAGGAAATTTTTTTCCTGGGCCCTGGAAAGGTTCTATTAGCCATCTTTGCCACTCTAAAATGCCCAGAATTTAAAACAAGCACAATAACTCAAAATCACTGAGCAAACAGTAAATTAATTCACTTTACTCGTTTAGTCATGAGTCTGGGTGATGTGTTAACACCATTATCAATTCCTTCCCTCCCAGAAACAGAGATTACTTAGGAAAAATGGATGAATGTTGCTTTTTCACCGACAGGCAGAAACTAGTTTTTTTTTAAAATAAAAATATGGTGTTTTTAAATGAGTATGAAAAGTATATATTATCAAACCACATGAACTTCCCTCTGAAGCCCTCACACACAAAAAAGAGAAAAACACAATAGGCTAATTTCTAAACAAAGAGCCGTGCATTTTCCCATTTTAAACTGTTTATAAAAACTAAAAAAACAGTCAAAGTATCCTGAGAGTGAGAAACAAGGGCTTTCAATTCATCCGTGTCTCTTCCTCCAAGCGTGCCTTTCACCATCTAAGAAAATCCCAAACAATAACAACATACTAAAAAGTCTAAAGTTTTGGCTAAGTTTCCAGCTGCTAATTTTGTCTGTCATGAGCTGCTATTGTCAGTCTGAGGGAGGGATTGTTCCCAACTTTAAAAAAAAAAAGCGAAGTGGAAGATGCAAAATATACTCAAAGTAACATCTGTGTTTTCTGATTTTATTAAAGCATTTTGTCTTTGTTATACAGAAATAACAAAACACTGAGCCCTTCCCATCAGTATTCATGACGTCTGCCTTTTCATACAAAACCCTCTGAAAGAAAATTCCCCCTGGAAAAAAAAAAATACTTTCCTTATAAAAAAACAGATTGTGAGACAGATGATTGCATTGTTTAATCAAATTTCCATCTGAAAACTCTTTTCCTAGTTTTAGATTGAGCTCGCCCAGTAAGGCACAGGCACTAGGAAGCACGTGGAAGTACAAAGTAGCAGCTCCTCCATTTTATTATCTCCCTTGAGCTTTGCAATTGGCAAATGAAAAAAGGGGAGGAACAAAAGTAGCGGACATAAATTAAGCCCTGCTTTTTAAAGTTCAAACCGAATTTTCTTTATTTTTCTACAGCTGTCAGATAAGCAGGGGTAAACCCACTAATGCATGTTTAATATATAAAAAACTCATAATGTTCAGTAGTACGACCTCCATTGGAGACATTAGTTCAGGCCAGTGAACTTGGAGCAAGCCAAGTGTGGAAATGTGGAATTGGGCCAGTGACCCCCACCAGTGCCTGTCATATCTGCTGAAAGCAAACTTGTCAAATATAGAAGGGGCAGAAGGAGGACAAGAGTATCCTTAAACCAGGGAGCAGCAACAAAGCAAAGATGCCCATCATCTATTCACAGTTGTCTGTTGTTCAGTAAAGGCTCTGGCCGTCTCAGGAACAAAAAGTCTGGTTATAGCCTCAACCTTTCAACCCTGGCTGGTCTGGGGGCCTTTCATTTCACAGGCTCCCCAAAGCTGATGAGTGATCATAAAGCTATGATATGCTCCTTGCTGTTATCATCTCTTCAAACTTGCTCTGTACCAGGCAGAAGAGGGAGAGAGTATTCCCAGGACTGTTTGCCTGCCATAATGAAAGAGCCACTGTTCTTCCCCTTTCAGCTACAAAAACAGTCCTTAAAAATAGTTGATTGGTTGTATTAATAGTAATTCCTTAGGATTCTTTTTTTCCTGATAAATCAAACCATTTTAAATATCTGCCTTAACATCCTGACACTGGTTTTAATTGACTCATTGTATGTTTTTCCTTGAGCTTTGGCTGTGGCCTGCTTTCTTTTTGTCCCCTCAATTTCATTTATACAGTTTTATTCCCCATTAAAAAAAAAAAAAAAAGATGCAACTGCAGGGAAAAAATCCCCCATGGGCATTTGATTTCACAGACAGGCAACCAGCTAAACCCCCATCATTGTCAACAGAAGACAGAGAACTTACACTGACACTGTAAAAGCCCAAGAAATTAGTAGGACAAGTTCAGCTGTCGTATCAGCAAGCTTTGATGACCTTACTAATGAGTTACACTGCTGTTACTAAGGAGAATAAGTGACACTTCTCAGTGTCTGTAGGTGTTTGGTGTGCAGTGGGAAGAGTACACATTAATGCCTCAGAGCTCACACCATGATCTGCACAAGGTGGGTGCTGAGAATTCCCATGACAAATCCCAAAATACCGAAGCCTTGGGCTCCACTGGCTGCCCTGCATCTCACAGAGGTGCTTTCCCCTGAAGCAAGCAGGAACCTCTGCCAGGTACAGAGGACTGCAGCCTTCAAACAGCTCACAGCTCCTGCACTTGGATCAGGGGTTGCCCTCAGGACTCGAGGAAATGGCCTGAAGCTGAGCCAAGGGAGGTTTAGATTGGATCTCAGGAGAAGGCTCTTCACCCAGAGGGTGGTTGGGCACTGGAACAGGCTCCCCAGGGAGGCAGTCACAGCATCAAGCCTGACAGAGCTCAGAAAGGATCTGGACAATGCTCTCAGGCACAGGGAGGGATTCTTGGGGATGGTCCCGTGCAGGGCCAGGAGTTGGACTGGACAGTCCTGATGGGTCCCTTCCAACTCAGCAGATTCTGTGATTCCACGAGCACCACATTGTGGGATCTTGTCTCTTCACCGGACAAACCTTGGGCAGCACAATCTGGCTCTGGCTTATCCACAGACTTCTCCCCTTTCCCCAAGTCACAACATCACATCCCTGCACTCCTGCAACGTTGTTCTTTGGTGTTTATTTCCCGTGTTCAATGTATTGCTTTCATGACTACTCTGTAATTCCAATTCTCTCTGTGAACAAACATGTTGCAAGTGAGTTCCCTGATTGTCTCTTCAGCAAGACATCAGTGGTGGCTCTTGTGCAAAAGCAGATCTCTGAGGGCTGTTTCATCTAAGGCTCCTGATAGTTACCTACCTAATCACACATCAGCATTTTTATCACATGTGAATGAGCACAGTTCTGCTTTTTTAACACAAGAAGGTCTGCTGCTGCAGACTTTATTTTATATTTTCAGTTTTGGATGGTGCGTGCAAAAGAAAGGAAGTTAGACTGCAAAAAGAAAAGACAAAATTTTGTCCTCCTCCATACTAACTCCTGCCTACCAGATGAAAAGACTGGCTTTTCTTGCTATACAAAGCCCTCTTTGAATTTTCTCCCAACGTCTCACACCATACTCTGCAGACTGATAACATGTTTGGGTTTGATCACTTTGTCTTATCCTAGAGATAAGGTTATAGTGTGATAATTTTCAGACTTCTTGTGTCATGTTCCTAAAAGATAACTACTGGGATAGCCATTTCCAGGCTAGGTATTTTTAAAAGAGAGAGATTTAAGATTTTCATGTAATTTCTCACTTTGTTCTCCTGAGAGAAGCAAACTTCAATGTTCTGAGTGAACTGTAATCTACCCAAACACGTACCTACAGTATTTACAAACACAAATTTGAACAAAATACATACAGTCACATGTGTAACTTCTGGCTTCAGTCCCAAAAAGGTAGGAGAGGCAAAAAAAAAAAAAAAAGGTAGGTTAATGTACCTAAGAATAAATAATCAATGCAGATTTTTAAGTAAAATCTTAGGCAATCTTAGGCACCTCAAGAGGAGGTGCCTCCTCTTGAGTTAACTTTGCACACAGGCTTTTAGTAAGGACTCTGGAAAGATACTAAAGAATTAGTACTATTTATATGACAACTAGAATTTATAGCTAATAGTTACTGTTAGCAGTTGACATGTGCTAATTGTAGCTTTTGCTGTGTTAAACACAACAGTTCAAATGCAGCATCACACCAGAGTATCAGACATCGTGTCATTTAATTGGTGTTACCTTTTCAGTAAACCCTAGAGCCAAAAAAAATATTAAAAATATCATTACCATTGCAAGATTTTATATTCAAAAACTGAGAGAAGCAATTTTATAGGTGCATAAGGGATATATTTCTTATATACTGTGTTATTTCTCCACAGTAACCAAGTCTATTGAATGGCAAAGAGGAAATCACAGGTGACCCCATCTAATAAATATAATCTCTGTTCTAAGGAAAATTCTGGGAGTGTAATTAATAAAAAAAAATCTTATAAATGTAAAGTAAACTGTGTCATCCTTCAGCATCATTATTGCTTCCTAATTTAAAATAAGGGGAGATTATTGAGTACTGTCAAAATACTCACAGCTTCACGAGCCCTGAGGATGATTTCAGTGCACTCAGACTGGTGAGATGGACCTTAATCTGCACCATTATCTCTGAGATACATGACCCTCTTGTGGCAAAAAAAACCATAAAATGACCTGTTTCAAAACATGTGCTGTCAGGTGGGTCTGGTAACAGCATTATGAGGTTGAGTTTATCATTTATGATTATGTATGTTAGTTATTATGAAGGTTACTGACAGCACTGAGAATATTTAGAGGATCCTGAGATGGAAGGCAATGGGTTGGAAAAGGGGACTATGAGGCAATTGGAGCTGGAGAACAGACCGAGCCAGATTCGACCCTCAGTTCAAACACAACCAACTGTGCACATGGATTTTTGGGGTGCTAACATGCCAGAGAGATACAAACTGAGAATACAGAAGACTGAGGCTGAGCTGTGATGTGGTCATAGGACTCAGGCTAAGAAGACTCTGTGAAAACATCTATTTAAGGTGACAAGCAGCTTGACTAGTCTGTGCACTGCATTTAAAACTTGGAGCCATGCTGGTGAACCTGGGGTTGTCTCAGGGCACAATAGGCAGGACTTTTAATTACATATGTATAGTTTGGGGTTTCTTTTTTAAATGTAGGAAGTTACAAACCAACTTATGGAAATCTCTAAACAGATGTGAAAAGGATGGCAAGATCAAGTTATCAAAATTCAGAAAGCCTGGAAAGTCAGAATTAAGGTTGGCCACCACCCCACCTTAACTGAACTCTCTGTATGAATGGATCTGTATGAAAAAAGTCATCTATCCCACTGGTGAGCCTCTAGTCCCCAGATTTATTACTCACCATGGCTCTGGGAAGCTGCAAGAGGCATTCATTCGGAGGGAGAGGATTCCTGGACCACATGAGCTCCTGTCAGGCAGCTGGGCTGATGTGGAGTTTTTGGCTCCATGTGGACGTGCTCTCCTTTCCCTCTGTATTTTTGGCTCTGCCATCCACAGGGTCAGAGTGCACTTCTGAGCCTGAGGAAAACCTCCCCACATCTGGGCAGTAACCTCTTCCCTTTCACTGTTTCTAATACAGATAAGGAAGCAGAGGTTTACTCCATTAAAAAGTCAGAAGGTGAGCAAGTACCCCCCACAGAAATGGCACTCCCTTTCCCTCATCTAAGAATTACAGACAGTGCAATTTGGAAGGTTTAGTGATATTCTTTAGCAAATCACATTTCCCCATACTCTCCTCTACTTAAGATTTGTTTTCAGTTTGCTATTCTGCTTGTTATTTTTGGGGCAATGATGCAAGGAGTGCTTGTTTGTTTGTGAAGTGTTTGGCAAGATTGGTTGCATACTCGAGTCATTTCCCATTACACTGATACTGAACATTCCTATAAACCCTATTGCCTTTTCCTAATATATTCCTAGCTCATATTGCAGGGTTTATTCTTGAAACTACCTTTCTGTGTTACCTGTTCATCCTAACTGAAGACCTCATCAGCTTTCAAGAAGACCCTGCAGAGAGGCATTCAAAAAATACGATAAAATACAGTAAATTTTTAGGGTTTCAGCAAAATAGATGGAATTCGAAAGGCTTATCTTCTTTTATGAAGACTCATATCACAACAGGCTTGCAATATTTGATTTAGCATTGTCCCTAGCAAGAGTTACACAGTTCTCTTTTCCTGTAAAGTTATCTTTCTTAGTTATTTTTAAGGTTTGGTTCTGTATCTGATGTGATTACAGTAATTCATATATGCTAATTTTTTTTTAATAAGACACATTTATAGGTCCATTTCAGAGTCAAATTTTCAAGACCTTTGCTTGCAAATTGATTTATCTTTTATTTTATGTTATATATTGACAATCCAAAGGTAGGCAAACATTTCTAATAAGAACATAACATTCACCCACAGTGCAAATGGTTTTACACAGTCAGAGTTCCTCCACGTATTATGACCAAGTCTTTGTTCAACCTCTTCATGTATCAGCACTGTTCTGTGGTGTTCATTAAGAAAAAAAACACTATCCCTTAGGTGGAATTGTGCAACTGTCTGCCAATTTTGGGTGTGCAACCACTGTTTTGATGAGAGACCTGCCTACCCCAAGCCTGTCAACCACTTCCAAAACCACTTCAGATCTCTTGTCTGAGAGCAGTTCAAACCCTCAAGATGTAATTTTTCTTTCTGAGCACCGTCTCTTCATTTTGTGTCTCTTTGGTCCCCCTGCACCACAAACATGTATCTCATTAGACTACATAACATCCCTGTTTAATTACCCTTAGCAGACTAAAATTTGCCAGTTTCCATATGGCTGATCTGTTCAATCTGCCAGGTTTTTCATTATTTATTCAGGAAAAAAAAATGGCAATTTACAAAAACAAATTCTTTGTTTCCCCACAGAAAGACCAGTTTCTATTCTCTGAGCCAAAAAACTAGAACTAAACAATATGTACAACAGAAGCAGATGCAGCTATTATAGTGTGGCCTGGTGCTCTGAGAGAAGGGACAGCATGGGTAAAATTAATGCATTAATACATTTGCTTCAATGTGTTTAACCTTTCCTGCTTAACATCACCCATGTTATTCTTTGGAGTGCAGGAAAATTCAAACTTCTTCACCCTGGTTTGCTGGTCTGCAGTCCCACCATCAGAACCTGGTACTGTTCTGTGAGAGAGCTCATACCTAAATATAGTCAGAGCTCATACCTAAATATAGTCAGAGCTCACATCTAAATATAGTCAGAGCTTTCAGCTTGTGACCAACAACCTCTGTTGTTGTCAAATTCAGCATTAAAGCAATGGATGTATTTTGTATCAATACACTGTAATTGGTTTGCTGGATGACATCTCTGCAGAGCAGTGCCAGGGTCGGTCCTGAGGAGAGCAAACATTAGGTTATTATGCCCCTTTCAGAGAGCATAAAAGTTACTCTAGCTTGAAGCCATATGGCCTAGGAGCATGTTGACACATCTCAGCAATAAAGGGTTGTGTTACAGAAGGGACCATGTCGAGGAGATCAGAAAAGCTGGATCGGCCACTTGACCAGTGTCACATCACTGAACCCAGCGTAAAGAGCCCCAACAAAGTGACACGAACTCATCTGCGACCACTGTCTAGGAGCAGAGACCTTTAACAATGGCAGCACCTGCCAGACCTCCGTTCTCCTCCCCAATAAAGTCACCAACAGCCCCCTCACTGTTCTGTCATGTGCCTGGCACAAGGCCCCTATTGTTACCAGCCACTCTCACTCCAATAATTTCTCCTCTAAATGACACTGCACCACCACAGGTCATTTCAAGGGGACTGAAAAGAAAGATTTTGCATCTGTTTTGAGTTGTAGGCACCAAGGGGGAGGGGGCTTGAAACCCCTTGATAGCTGGCAAATGGTAATAGCAAAATGTCTCTATTGTTTGTGTCTGAACAAACAACCATACTACATGAGAGTTTTTATTGTCCTCAAGGCAATCTGCCACGAATGCTCCCCTTTGCCCATACTCTACAGAGAGAGAGAGAAAGAGAGAAAAAAATCACCACAATAGTCACAGTTAGGAAACCTTAGTGAGAGTTTAATGACCAGCTACCAACTAATGGATGGTGAGTAACATATGGCAGAGCTTGGCCTCTTCACATATTGATCAAAAATAATTTAAAATTTAAAGCCAAGTTTGTTTGACAAGGTTCCAGCTTCTCAGCAGCCACTTAACAATCTGAATAAATCTGAAGGGGAAAAGCTTAAATTCTGACTAACCCAAGACAAAGCAGAGCAAACTCATTGTCACATTACATAATTGAATCTATTACATTTACCCAAGATTAACAGCCAACACTTAACGATTTTCCCCCCTCTACCTAAAATATTTGCTGATGTAAACAGCAAAGCAACTCTTTGTAATATTTGGCAACCTTTTCAGATTGCCTTTAGTGGACCCTCTTTATTAAACACAAACATTAATGACCATAATCAAGACCTGTTAGTCCCTTTTTAACCGCATAATATTATTTAATGCAACAGAATGAGTCTATTCTTATGCCCTTGAAGCACCACTCAAGCTCAGTGCTCATATTTTTATACACATCTTTGTGTTCTTTTCTAGCATGATGAATGTCAGAAGCTAGAGCACTTGAGATAATTGTTTCTACTGGATGGATTTAAATAAAGTCTAACTGGATTACTTTTTATTTGCTTTCAAAACCAGCCACACACACACACAAATGGATCAGATAACAGCACAGAAATTACAGTACCTGTCTCTACCAAGAATCAGATGTGCAGCTAAGAAGATTCCAAGTAAATTAAAGGAACAAAAAAATAAAAAAAAAAAAATGCTGGGGCTGATTTTTAAATGGTGATTATTTGGAAAAGGAAAAAGGAGAAGTCCCCTACAACCCAGCTATACACACAGTAAGGATCTGGATAAAGACTTTGGATATTGGGAAGCTGATATAAATAGGTGGCTAGAGCACTAAGTTTGTATCAGGAGGCTGCATCCTGCTCCTGGTTCAGGTGACAAACTGCTCCATAACCTCAGACACATCACTTCATCTCTGGCTTCTCCCTTACTCACTTTCTAGTGGCTTCTGCAAAATGTTCTGATCGTTGTTGAGGCAAACACATTTTAATTCAACATGAGTTAGAAACAGAGGGTTCAGTGCTGAGGCTTTCACTCACCTTCAGATCCACTATGAACGTTTAGGTATTAAAAATTTACATTTTGGAAACTGTTACACTCCCAGTACTCCAGAGAACACCTTAAGCAGTAGTTAGGTAAAGTATCTGCAGCATGGAATTAGGCAGCACAACCATGGAGATGCAGTTTGGTTCTTAAGCAAGAGGGTCAGCTGATAACATATTTTAGAAAAGTCTTTAAAATATTTTAACAGGTTTGGCTTGGTTACATCTGCTTATTTCCCTTAATGGAATTGCTAAAATACACTCTAAGAACTCAGTCTACCTCTAGAGCTTTTCTATTATGCCAGCACATTAGTCTATGACAGAACTTTGAAAGGGATTAAGCTACACATGGACAGAAGACAGAAACAGAGCTCCCAAACTGCCACAGGAGTTAAGACCTAACTTGTCTAAATGCTTTTATAGGAATGCCACCAAAAAAACACTGGATATGAAAATATAGTCTTCAAGTAACCAAAAGATGTGACCAAATCTGTCTTGCAGCCATGGATTAACTGCAGAGTGCTCCTCAGAGATAACAAAGAATGATTGTTGCATTTTACTGATGGGAAAGTGGAATGCAGCAAGAGATTTTTCCAAGGTCACACAGGAAAATCTGTGTCAACACCAGGATTGGAAGTGAGATCATCTGGCTTCCAGCTCCATAAAATCATCCTTCCTCTCCAGAAAAAAATTACTTGTCTTTTCTAATAATAAAAGGCACTACAGGAAGGGGTGGTCTTTTGTTTTTGTCTTTTAACTTCAGAAATACAAGGAATGATCAGCTCTGGTCCTCCCTGCATTTGGACTTCCTAGATGCTTCCCGAGCACAGCCAGCACACACCAAACACAGGAAAGCTTCATTCTCATCCCATTCCTTCCCCTTCGTGCTCCCAACAGCAAGCAACACAAATCAGGATTTGGAACGAACTAATCCTTGGCACATTCGCTTTTCTTTCAGGTGTCTCCATGGAATCTGACCACATCCCAGTCTTTGGTGTGTTTTTTAAATCTTCAAGAGAAGGGGAACAAAGGTATAGACCAGTAACTTGCTAGAAATCAGACATGAAGGTAGGTTTTTGAAAGCAGTTTCCTAATTCAAAGACCTGTTGTATCTGCCTTCACCTCAAAAGCCTGAGGGAGGCAACTGGGACTCACTGTGGGTGCCAGAATCATCTTCTATTAAATCAGATCACCCAAGCATAAAACATCAAGTGTATACAAAATTGGGGCACTATCAATTAATCGTGGCATTTATTGTATATTTGATGTAGAATATGTTCTATATGTTTGGTTCATTTTCATGTTTAGGGTAAACATGACTGTGCCACACTGGTATGAACACACAAACAACTTCTGGAGGACTGCAGCTGCCTCGTGAGCTTTCTGGCAGAGCTCAGGTATTGACTAAATGTCCACTGAGATTATATTCCTCACACTGTCATACCAAACATTTTGTCAGTTTTATAAACAGAATAAAACTGAAGCTTGTAGGACATAAATGTCTTTCACCGAAAATATGCCCAGAACACCAAGTGTGCCATCATTTCCTCCCAGGCAGCTGCATATTGCCCATAAACATCACCAGAGTTTATGTGCACACAAATGATCTCTGAACTATTTGTCGTTAAAGTTAATTAAAATCTCCTGTCTGAAGGGAAAAATAATAGGACCTGGGAGTGCATTTGGAAGCCATTATGGATGGTCTTTGTGCTCTGTGGAAGGGCAGCTGAATGGGCCACGTGTTAGTGCAAGGGTGGAGGAGCAGGGAAACACACAGCACTGCAGGAGGGTAAGGGAAGGCAGGGGAGACCTCAAGGACCTTGGATCTTCCTGCCCAACCTCGGGATGCTAAAATTTTCATCCTGGCAAATGTTCTCCAAAAGGAAAGAAAAGATGGATTAAGAAATCCTCACTGAACAGGCTCCATCCTGCAGCTTGCTGAGCACTGGGAAGGTGATCTGCCTAAGGAAGGAGAGGAAAGCACTCAGCACTTCCCAGGCAAATTCAGGGAAGCACAGGTATTTGCATCATATTTGTAGGAACTGTTTCTGCCACGGACATTTTAGGGTCATGGAGAACTTCCTCCTCCCTTCCTTGCCCCCCCTTCTCCCAGCAGGTCAAGTAAAAGTCTGCTGCCCTAAGCTATCTTTCTTAGCAATCTGATTAACATATGGACACACTCTGGCTTACTAAAAACAGGAAATCAATTTGAAAGGCAAGACAAATATTATTTGCTTTCTTCCCATCTGCTGTGATATGTGAACACGCCTGCTTTCAGCAGTGATACAGGATTATTGATTTAGGATATTTATAGTGTTTATGCCGTTATCAGGCCAGCTATCAGAGGGCTGTAGGAAAGGCTGTTTGACCCTACAGGCTATTTAAATATGCAGTTGCTTAAAAAAAGTCAGATTTTCTTATTCAAGTTGACAGCAATACTATTTCATGTCATGCCTAAAGACACCATTTCCTGCTTGGCCATCTACTTCTGTTTGATTGCAAGTCAAATTAAACGTAATTGTTGAAGGTCTCTCCTCTCTGCATGCTGACCCCAATGCATTTCCAGGCTACTGCTCTGACCCTCTGGGTCTGCAAAAAGCTGGTTTTCACAGCACCATTGCCTTTTTACCCATAATCAGGCTGAGTCACTTTGCTGGAGGGAGCACAGAAAGCCAGAGGACCATTTACCACAAGCAGAGACTGTCTTTTAAAACAGATGAGTTTTAAGAAGTCTCTCTGTAAATAATCAAGCCAAATAATTATGAAGTAGCCACAGATAACTACCTAAAAAGAGATAACACTGTGTGCTTCCAGCAGTAGCCCATGTGAAATATCAAATATCAAATTGGATTGCTGCCGAGAGCATATAAACCATATATTTCATAATAATATTGCATTCAGTCCACAAACACTTCTCCACGTTGCTCAAGCCTTACCAGAAAACCCACAAGCTGTCAGGAGGGCTTATTTTGGAATGTGAACCAAATTAGTGAGAGCCTGTGCTCACACAGAGCTCCAAATAGCAATGGGAGGCTCTACTCAGAGACACGGTCCTCACACACACACACACACATCCCTATCACTGTGTCTCCCACAGCCAGGATCTAAAATGTGCTCTGACTTACACGAGGTTTATGACAAAAACATAATATAAAAGATATGCCCCATAAAGACAGATCAGCTTTGGGACACTCCACACTTACAGGGAAATCCTCAAGACTGACCCCATATTTTTCAAAATCTTCACAAGGGTGAATTCATGTCCAGGAAAATGAAATTTGCTGGTCCTTCACACCTAAGAGAAGGAAAATGGTTTATCTCACAAATTCAGGAGTAACTCTCTATATTTTTTTCTTTCTTAACTCTTCTTAACAAGCATCTTTTAGGAATGGATTAGGATTTAGGAATGGATAAGGATGATTGATGCTCCTGGAAGTACTAGGCTGTTGTTGACCCTTCCAGCCTTGTTTTTCTATCCTTTTCAGTTGAAAATAACTGAAAAAAATTACAAAGTACTGGAATATAAACTACAAATGAATATACATTAGTTACTAAGTAAAGCACTTTATAGCCATCATTTGTGAATCCGTAATCATGGATACAAATTAGACCTTTAACAAATATTTCATGTGTTACACAGATAAAGCACTGAGCTGAGACACAGGAGACTTGCATGTGGTTCTTGCTTCTACCAAGGGCTTTCTACAGTGATTTATTTTGCCTATTAGGGTTGTCTATCAGACGTAGGCAACTGTCTTAAAGAGCATGTGATCAAAAGAATAAGTCCTGCCCTTCCACTGTAACTACTGCCCCATTTCTGCTATTGGCAGCCTATGTGAAACACTTCTGTGCTGTATTAAGGGACTTTCCTTCCTCCTTTCTTCCTTCTCTCATCTCACTCCTTACTTTTCTCATGACTCATGTTCTGCAAAATGAGTGTGGCGCAAAAGTGTTGGCTGCTTTTCCTGAAGGGAAGGCTGTGGGACAAACACACCCATCTCTAGCTGGCAAAAATGACCTGCAAGGAAACATTGAATTTGCCCACTGATGGTTGAAATTCAGGCCACTCCTGGATCTTAGATCCAGGTGCTCCCTGTGTGTTGTCATTGCATCCCAGGTAACAGAGCTGACACTGGAACAGGGATTGAACTCAGCTTGATGGAAACCTGGAACCTTCAAAGGATCCAGACAGGTCAAACTAAGGTGAATCCCAAGCAGGGGCAGGGCCTGATAGATCTTCCCTGCCATGCAGGACTTGGAGACCTGAGGCCTTCACATCACAATGAGTGGGAATAGCTAAAAAATGTCTCCAGGGATTCAGAGGGGGCCAAGGTCAAAGAGGAAAGGGCAAGGCACAGTAATGGCAGCTGTTTGCAGCAACGGAGGGAAGCACTGACTTAGCAAGCCACAGGACTTCAGGGAACTTGAACAGAAATGAAAGTTTGGGGAGCAATTCTGTGCCTAGAATCCGAAGAAGCTATGAGGTCATGAGAAAAAGCTTGGTTTAGTTTCAGTTTGATGCGTGACTCCACATCAGTCAGCTCCCTTCTGCAGCAGGTGATAACTGGCTTGCAAACATCTGGCTACAGTTCTAGGGAAGCCTGAGGAGAAGGAATTGAACCAGCAGCAGGGTATGAAATCATGCTGGGTTGTATCATGCTATAAGGTTACCCAGATGCAACAGGGACTGTTGGAAGTCACTGGCTGAGCAGCATCCTGGCAGGACAATTCCTACTCTGTGCACAGTGTGTTTCTAAACGGCTGAGGGTTGTGCTGGGAGTCAATCACAATATTTTCTAATAATAAGCATTAATTCCCAGCAAAAGCTCCAGAATTACTCTTCAGGGTCGGGTAACCCTCATGTCTCAAAGGCTCTAACACACTCTCACAGGCACTGCCTCTCCTGACCGGAAGAAGCATATAATAGGAAATCCTGACATCTGGAAGAGCACATCTGGCAACCATAATGTTTCCAAACTTGCTAAGAGTCCTTTTACATCAAATTATTACCAACTTCTTTGTGTCATGTTCTTTCTTTACAAGGTGTGCCTGTATCCCTCCCATTTATCCCACTGAGCAGCATCAATTACATGGTAATCACCTGTTTATCTGTTGCCCCGTGAAACTTTTAGGATATTCCTGGTGCTGGTGAAAAGTCAAGAAGTTTACGGTGAGACGCTTCTCAGTTGTTCAGAATTATATGGCAGTTGAAAATATCCAGCCCAAGCTAATAAAAAGAGCACAGGAAGGAACATAAAACCTTCTGAATGAGGCCTCAAGCCAACCTCTGCAGACAGGGGATAGGAAGAAGTCCTCATGTATATTCACATCTACTTGACATGAGGTTTATTGCCTGTTTCTCTGGAGCAATCTGGGGTTGCTGCTGTCAAACATAAAACAACATGTCCATAAAGGAATCTCCGTGATACTTTAAAGCGTGGCAGGACCATCTTTCACACATTGTAGGATAAATTCAGGGGGAAAAAAGGATGTCTCTAAACAGCTACAGAGCCTATCAAAACAATGTGGCATTCAGGAAGAAAATATTTGTGTAGCCCTTTTACCAAGGCAAATCACTTTTGTCTTCAAAGGCACCTCATTTGTTAAGTTGTGGCACCACCCATGCTCACCACTAAACCACATCCCCAGAACCTTGTTCCCATATCTCCACTGTCTTGTGCACACCAACAACACATACTGTTATTGCTCCAAATGGGTATCAAATCAGGCCAAATCATAACGGATTTTTGCCAGGTTTGGGGTTTTTTTTACTATTATTTAATCAAGCTTTTTGTCAGGCCAAGAACAATGTAGAGCCTGAGACTGGAATGCCCCCACGCCTGGTCCAACAAAAATTATTTGTCCAGGATGGACTTAGCTTAGGCCTCTGAACAGGAATGCCAAACACCTCCCCCTGCTCTCTGTCACTGATACCTCCACCCCCATGGGTCACTGCTGGTGGTCACAGCTTTTAATCACGTGCTGGGCCTCCAATGATTTATCACCCCCTAACAGTCTTTGTGTTGAAGATTCCCAGTTGGGAGCCTAGCTCCCCTTCCTCACCACCATGTAGCATTACCCAAGAGCACCAAAACCAAAGCAGGAAAACACACTGGTCCATGTGGAAGCAGAGTTAAAGCTGTTTAAGAAAACTATCTGTTACCGACAGGCACTTTTAGCAAACAATTAGTGACACCATAAAAGATTTTGGGAGTTATGCAAAGGTTAAAAAGTTAAAGACTTGAAATCTAGTATAGTGTTTCCAAGAGACTGCATGGCTATCTGTTTCTCTCTGCATAGCCCATTTCAAGGCACAGTCAGTCCTGCTTTTGATAAATTCTTGCTGTGAGAGTCACCTCAGTTTTCAGCCCCCAGCTGCTTCTGTGGAACTTGCTTCCAACTTGTCATGAGCAGAAACACCATGCACAGGAAAATCTCCACCACTCAAAGAGTGCCCACATGTGGTGTGGTACTTCTGGTCTCAGTACATAACCAAGATTTGTCTGATAGGAAACACTGACGCAGCATTTTTCATCCACAGGTCTCAAAGCTTTCCTGCACTCACCTTCATTTTAAAGCTGAGCTGACTTTCCAATTCACAGTGCAGGATGCTGCCTGAAACCCTGGGCTGAAGCCAAGCTTCCCTAGTCCCCAGCAGAATGGCTCTGGGATTGACCCAGACACCTCTCAGGAATAGACAAACTTCCTTCACTTGGTCAGATTCATTGGGAAGTAACAGTCGTGCCAAGTCCTTGCTCCTGTATCTCAGATTCTGGCAGGGATTCTTCCCACTCAGGCAGCAATAATCCCTGCAGGTGGTGGTGCTGGTAGTGATGAGGGTAATGTTGGTCCATCTCCTTCTCTGTTGGAGCTCTGATGGATCTCAACAATCCATCTTGGCTCATTTTTCTCCAAAACAAAACTGTAAACACACTCTATTTGTGGGTTCTGAGCACACTTAACCTACACACTGTGCACAGCAGCCACATTATTTCAGCCACTGAAGGGAGGAGTTTGACCATTTATTAGCACTGGTTTCAGTGGAAAGAAAGGTAGGCCCTCTGTACAAATTGCTCACATTTCACTCCTGCTTCTCTCCCTCACACCTCTGATGTCACTCTGTGGTCTAATCAAGGATGCATCGTGCCAGCAACAGAAGAATCACCTCGAAAAATACAAGAAAGTAATAAATTTCAGTAAAATAAGTTTCAGACACTCAGAAAACCTGAAAATAAAATCCAAAATCCAACTCATCAGTCAAGTAAGTATCTTGAAGGGAAACTATCTGGTGCGTCTCGGAGATCTCCCGTTGTCCAGGTCAGGGATGCAGCTTCAGCACATCACTCCCCCATTCCCATCCAGTTCTCATGCTCATGGAAAGAGGGGTGAGGACAGGGAAAATGGGGATGGAGTTGTGCTCAGGTCTCATCCTGGCACGGAGCTGTAATGCAGTCAGGGAGCACTCACTGGTGTGAGAGCCGAGAAATACATGCAGATGCCTGATTTTATGTATAGCCTTATCAACCCCCAAAATTTTGGAGGTTCTCTGCTTGTATAACATGTCAGCAGCAATTATTGTGGGGATAAGGTGTATTCTTGATACATTTAAACATAATATCCACAGGCTAAGTTTCAATGATACTGAGCATTCACAACCTTAACCAAAATCACGCCATTCTGGGATTACCTTCTCTAAAAATAAGACACTCTGTTATATGTAAAGTTATAATCTGTAAAACAATACCTCAGCCCACATCTAAAGATGTCTAAATACAAGCATATAATTCATAAAACACCACCTGCCACACTACCTTACAAACAAGGCCTATAACAACATATAACTTACCCAGGAAAAAGGCAATCCACCACTAACACAGGCTGCCTTCTCACATCCCACTAATGCAAATCACAGCGTTTCTCACCACTGCTGGATCCATTTACAAAGGCAGGGAAGGATAATAACCAAATATGATTGTTCAACTTAATTGCTAGCACACAGTATATAAATAGCATTTTTGCATGATGTCATACAACTACCACAGCCCTACATGGTAACAGGTCCTTAACAAATAGGTGTATGAGACAACCAGGGGCAGGCCAGAACCCTTATAAAGCAAATTGCTTCTTTCTTATAGTTTTACCACTTGCCATAGGCTGTGAGTAGAAGTATTAAAACCTAAAGCTAATACACAGGAGGGTTGTTTATTGCACTGTATGGAGCAAAGAAGAATTTCCTGCATATGACACTGAAGGCAGAGTGCACAAAAATTCCTCTGAAGTCTGCAGAGGGAGTTGAACAGACCCTCCTCTGTATTGGGCTTTTTCTCACATATCTGTGTTTTGAATTTTAACACAGCTGTGAAAGAAAAAAGAAAAAAAAAAAAGCCCCACCAATAAGCTTTGCCAATTGGGCATTCAAATGTCAGAGACAAAGGAAAGTTTGGTGAGGAGATGAGTTTGCTGTGGGCAGTGGCTGTGTCAGACAGCCAATGACATCACTGCCTGTGCTGTCTCCATCACAATTTTCCAGAGCAGGATTACAGTGATGACAGATTCCATTCCAAAACTCCCAGGCAGCTCTTTACATAGATGTTAGCAGAACAAAAGCATTACACAAGATTTCCTCTCTCCGTCAAGCGGCGTTTGATGTTCTCTAATCCTCACCTTGGGAAAAGCATTCGAGAACCATATGGACCTGCTGCAATCACACAGGATGTCCTGTCTCGTAGCTAAAACTCCAAAGTTAAGGGACCTCTGTGGGGCAGAGAGAGCAGAGGAAGTAGGCTGTGTCTTTTATTTCCAAGAAGAGAGCAGGGATATCCTCCAAAATTATGCCCATCACCAAGTCCAACTGCTCCATGTTCCACAGAAAACTGTTCTGGTGACTTACTGGGGCACGATGGGGAGTAGAAAAACAGTAAAAGCATCACTAGAGAATTCTTCAGCAGCCACAAATATGTAACAAATTTTAAAAATTTTCCTACTTTCCTCTTTAAAAATTCAGTCCCCCACTTGTATGGAATTTTGACCATAGCTGGCTGACTAAGGAAGTCACAGCACTTGATATGTGGATAGAAGCTTACATTTAAAATTAATAACCAGCATTGTCATGCATTTTAACCAACACTGACCCAGTAGTTAAGAATTTATGTGTTCAATTAATCTAGTTGCCTTCTCTAATTCAATTATCTCTTGGCTTTCACCATCAGCAGGAAGTTGTTCAATTAATATTCTTACATTGTCTGGAAACTCAGTCTTATTTGTCTGTATTGCTGGTCATCTTAAACAACATTATCAGCATCAATTGTCTGCAGTCTACTGTGTCACCCTCAATCCCAGCAGAAATTTTTTCTTCTTCACAGAAATAAAATGAGCAAAGAAGTAGTTTAAGTCACATTTTCAAAATCCGATGCATGCAATTTTGCATATAACATTTATCCCATTTTTAAGCTCTGTATATTAGAGGAATTATCAGAACCAAGAAGCAAATAAAAATAGCAGCATGCATTCTTTTGGAGTTGCCATTTTTTTAAAACTGCCCATAAAATATTATAGCTTTATCTTTTTCTCAGCCTTCCACGGGCACACACCTCCACGACGGTATTTAGTTAATGGAAAATCAAAGGAAATTTAACAGGTGTTATTGTGAGGCACCATTTACACTCGAGACGAGTGCTTCACGGTCATTATCTGGCTTGTGGTTTGGAGCCACACTTGAAGGTTTAGATTTCTTACACTGCCCAGTGCTCCATTCCCTGCCCCAGCCTCTGTTTTATTATTGCCAGTGAAGACCAGTCATGTTTTTCAGACATGAACTCACGTGAAAGTGCCTCCTAATTCACAGCCACCAAGGGATTCAGGCCCATCTCTGCTTGCTGTGTAATTCTTTTGTCCCGTGTGGTATTCTGGTATTTCTGCAGAGTGATGAAATGAATTCAGATTAAGGGCACAGCCACTAATGTGCTGCCCACCCCAAGAGACTCTGGCACGTTCAGCTTTGTCACAGTGACCTCCCAGGTCCCCAGGATTTATCTTTGTAGACAACACAATCACAAGGCATCAAAAAGTGCAAGGAATGTGCTGTGTTTCAGAAACTTTTTTTTTTCTTTTGTTTTTTTTCACTTTTAACTGCAAGCAAAGGGTTGTAATAAGAAAGTATTACATTGCCTGGCCTTAACAGGCATGTCACTGCAAGCAAAACCAGTTTCACATCTCGGGTAGTTTGAGAAGCAGACAAATACCGTGACTGTCTTTTTCTTCTTGATGTCCTTGTATAATTGATCTTGAGCTAGGAACTTTGCATTCCAGCAGAAGCCTGGATTAAAAACCTAGACCAACAACAGTCAGCCATCAATCTTGAGGCAATCTATCCTATCTGCAACCATTTGTATCAGCCATTAGCTATTCAGTAACTCAGGAAGAGATCATCTTTCAAAGAGAATAAACCCTCAGTGCATATCCCCATTCATTCCTCCTATTCTTTTGCTAATTCCCATCTATTACTCCCTCAGCGCTTGCAGTGAAATCTCATGCTCATTGCTTTGGTCATATTTATATGCCACATTACTAAGCATCAGAAAAGAACTAATTGCTTTCTTTTTTTCCAGATACGATTTCCAACAAAACTTTGAGAGAGAATTTTCCAAAAATATGGCAGATCAGAATGCAATAACACCTTCAGCAAGCAGAAACAACTACTTGCTTCTCAGTTATATTGATTTCTCCTTACATCCTTCCTGAAGTGCAATGTGGTACCAGGGGCAGCAGTGTTAAACACACCCTGGGTTCTTTCCCACTGCCAAAGCAGAGTAAAATGAGAAGTTAGTTAACATAAAGGAGACAAAGGCTTTGTATTCAAAAAGGTATCCCTGCATAAGATCCCCTTCTTCAAAAACTTTGCAGCTGTTTGTCCTGTGTCTGAAAATACTATCACTTTAAATACATATATTTTAGTAAGAAAACATTCCAAATTCACATGGGAAGTCAGTTATGCTGCATTCCTGCCTGGACCAAGGACCAGGAATAGAGATGCACGTTGCTGGATCTTTTCACCATCCCTCTGCCTCTCCCAAGGCAGCTCCCTCCTTCATCCCATGCCCCAAAACAGCCCCATCAGCTGAGTTCCTGGCTGCAATTGAGTCAGGACTGCAAACTTAGCCTGGATGCCTGTTCCTCTGTTTGTATATCAGGACAAAAAAAAGAAAGAAACTATTCCCCTTTCCTATGCTGAGACAACTGGACACGAGCACATTATCCAATGCATGTATTTCAAACACCAGAATACAGCAGACACGGCCTGCTGCACTTCCTAAATAATTCTATTCCTCAAGTTTTAGTCTTCTTAATTGTTTAGGTAAAATTTTCCAATTGTTAGCATTCCTCTGGGGTATTCCCATTGGAATTCTTCTTCCTAAAGACCAACAATAGGCTAAAGCGACTTTTATTACTCTGGGACTGGTCATTAAAGTTGTTACATCTTTTTAATTTTTTTTCAGATAGCAAATTACAGTCTCTAGAATGTTTTGGTTTTTGTTTTTTGTTTTTGGTTTTTTGGGGTTTTTTAAGTACATTACACTGCAGATCTTCATGACCATGTGAAGATTACAATTAATTAGCTGACAGACTCACTCAGTGCACCTTGTTGAATGATCTCTCTGAAAGCAGAAGTGATCCCAAACTAGACCCTCCTTCTGGCAGGCACAACACCCCGTCCTCATCCTGCAATCCAGTAAACCAGCACACAGACCAACAGTAAATCAAAATGTCTGAAGTTAACCACACTACATCCAGAACTCCAACTGTGTTTGTAAGGCATCAGGTTCACAGCACTTTCTGTTAAAGCCAACAAATTACTCCAAGGGATGCTTTTAAACTTTTTATAAATGGAAATCAATTTGATCAAACCATGAGAGATGCAATTTTCAAAGTCCAGGAAAATAGTCTGGTGCCTAATCATGGCAGAGGAGTCAAAACTTACAGACTCCTCTTTAAATTTCTAGTCTAAATAGTCATATTTCTTAGCCAGAAACAGCAACACTGGAGTAAAAAGGTGTAAGTTATTTGAAGGTTTTTTTCCCTAATATAATAAAGTGAATTAATTTATTTTTTTTTAATATAAGAACCACGCATTTTATAGCTGGCTTTACTTTAAAAGAATTTCATATCCACAATTAAGATATTAAGCATGGGCCCGACCATGTTGTTATGAATTTAAGAGCGCCAGTACTGACAAATCATTGGCACTTAACAGTTCCGTCTTTAAAATCATCATAATTTGACTTCAGAGCACTGCAAAAAGCTAAAAAAAGATTTTTTAAGAGCTGGAAAATGACTTTTCTTTCCAGACTGCTCAGAGAACTGTACATTCATTGTACTTTTGAAAGCAATGTGACTTGGGAAACTGGCAGCTTTCCCATCCATAGCTTCTTAGAGATGTTCGTAGCACATGATATTTTAATTGCCTGATGACAAAATTATTTGGAAATGGATCAGTTTCACAATGCATTTGCTTCATATTTGAAGCAAGAAGCATGAGATCTGAAAAATGTTAATGTCTGGATATAAGCCTGACACAACAACACAAAAGTTAAGGAAGGATGTCCATAATCCATCACCTTTAATGCATCCATGACCCCACATGCATGAGCTCAGGTGTTGGTAGGGATTCAGTCTGTCCTGTAACTATCCAGGTGCTCGGACAGCCCTCATGGATGAAGCCTCATTAGGGCCTGAAGTTTATCCTAAGCCATGTCTTTTTTTTGGTGAACAAAACTTTGGTAGTTTCTAAACAACTACCGTCATTTGAAATAGGGAGCTACTGGACGAAGAAGACTGAGTTAGTCAAAAAATATATTAATTCACTAATTACAGTCAAATTACAATAATGTGGCCTGATTTGCATAAACCAGGCCACAGAATTTCACCCAGCAAACAATCAGACCAACTGATTTTTTTTTTTGTGCATGTGCAAAGGAATGTTTACTAAGGCAAGTCTCTCCCTAAACCCACAGGACTGATGACATGTGAATGGGGTGTCTTCTGCCTTCCAAGACAAATTTTCCATCTTTTTGGTGTGTAAAATACTAAAATGGCTCTGGATTCGCCTACGTGGGGGACTGACCTCGACTCCATGCTGCATCCTTAAACCTTTATAGAAACAGTGTTGGACATGACTCTGTAACCAAACTCTTGTAGCTTTGGAATTTATGCCTCACTTTCTATAAGCACCTAATAGATAATCCAATCTGTTAACCACATACCAACAGCTTTGCTGTTGACATCCCACCTTTTTAAGGGGTAGTCAGGAAAGTTGACCCACTTGGTGTGTACATTCAACAGAGAGGAAAAAAAAGGAAAACATTTTAATGATTACATTTCATTGCAGCTTTTTAATTGGGAAGCTCCTTCCACCTCCTAAGCTTTTGGTTTATTTGCCTTATTTTTAATTTATACTACCAGGGTGTGCAGGTAACCTTGCAAGACAAATTGAAGTTAAAATCAAGGAAAAAAGTCTCTTTGATACTTTATAGAATATGCTGTGTGTGCAAAGGCTGGTTTCATGAACTAATGGATTTTTTTTTTGTTTTATTTTACAAAGCACACACAACATACACTGTACTTATACATTCACAACTCACAGCCTCTGATTCAAGTCCTATTAACTCCACTTGGTGACTTGCAAATTTAGGTCCTGCTGAAATAACCTGAAAGCAAACCCTCTTATGAGCATGGACTTGATTTACTGCAAGTAAAGCTCTAGCCTGTAGATGAATCTCTCAGTTATTTGTGCATAGGAAAAACGTGGTCCCCACTCCTAACCTGGGATTTTACTGGAATGCTGTGGTGGAAAAGGAGTTACACGAGTGTTCCTTACTGCATTAGAGATCATGTTTTGTAAATGGGGTCTGACTTTTAACTCTACCAACACAAGTATAGGTGTCATTATAATTTATTCCTTGATGGGATTTCCTCTCTGCTACTTCCCCAGCCCTGTGGCCCTTGTTTATCAGTTCACTAGCGCTCATAAGAAAACATGCCCAAATATTCCACAACGTACATCACATCCTTCCACGGAGCAAGGGTAGCCAGACACCCTGAAATATGGAATGTGCATTAGCAATCATGCTCCATAAAATTTCAAAGCCTGAGATCTTTTCACAGCCTGACAGATTTTCCCATATAGCTTTCCACATTCCTAGTGTAACCCAATACAGGCACTGCAGGCTGAATGATAAACAGAGACTCCTTCAGGAAACCTTGGGAAAGGGGACCCTCGGAATATTGCACTTCGCTATAACTATTCCACAGGTGACTGAAGGCTGCACAGCCCATTTTTTCAACTCAGCAGAAGACAGGCAGAAAAAGTGGAAATGGGACAAAACAAGCATCTAAAAGTGTCTGGCAATGACCTATCACCACTCTCAAACACTATATCTTATGGAAAATAAAAAGACTTCAGTATTTTCCAATCCTGGACAAAGCGGAGGCAGCATTTCAGCAGACACATGATTTAACATTGTTTTTGCATTAGGTACATTGATAAATTTAACTGTAAATAAATTAAATGTAACAGCAAACCACGAGGAGCATGAAGGCACATTTCTACCAATTGACTCACTTCTAATTTTTTTTTTCTCTTCACCAGCTGTGAGTTTGCCAGCTATGGCTTGTACATATAACTCAGTGCAGCCCCAGCCACAGGCAATGTGCAACACATACAGGCACTCAGAAAATGGGAGTCTGGCTGAGCCAGGCTCTCAGCAGCATTCAAGCCACCCAAAAATATCCCAGAGCAGAGCCAGGGCAGGTACACCCTGCCAGGGCTCCCCAGACCGTGCATCCTCCCGGTCAAACCCCAGGGTAAAGCGGAGCATCCTTGGAGCTGTTCTGCTTCCCCTCAGCCATCAGTGGCTCAGAGCTGATGCAGGTTTCAGGCATTGTTGGGGTATTTTGGCCACACTCCCTCACTTGTAGCTTTGCACCCTATGGAGCATGGGGATTGTTCCAGCAACAGAGGGACAGCAAAGGACTGACTCACTCACAGAGTGTCTTTCATGGTACAGATCCAGTGCAAACCACCTCCAGCACAGCCAAGAACCAGGGCCAGGATGACTAATAATGACCTTCTGAGCAGCCACTGCACGTAGAGCACAGAGTACAAGGGGTTTTCAAACAAAATAATACATAATATACCCCAGCTAATATATCATGCCCACTCCAGAGCTGGGAAAGCTTCAGCTGGTAACGTTTGCAGTAGATGTGATCAAAAGAGGGAGAGCGTGGTTCCCAATCTTACAAAACCTCTCATATCTGCTATTCAAAATTATCTGTTAAATATATGCAGGCATATTTCTGACCTTGGAATCTGGGTAAAACACTGAACTAGACTGTACTTTCATCAGCTGTTTTTCTTGATTATGACTGGACAGCAAAATCAGGTTGTATTGCCTCTGCTCCTTCCTCACACTACTCTGACATAAACAGAAAAGAGTTCAAGATGACAGAAGAGTATTTCCAGCTTGGAACTTCAGGCAGCCACAATCTGTAGATTATTTTTAAGATTTCTGCTGCTTTTGGTGCTAAAAAAATGCCTGCAGGAAACAGACTTAAATGCTGTGTCAACAACAAAAAAAAAATTGTCATGTTCTTTAGCATTCACTTAATGTTAAATTGTATGCAAATGGACAAAACAGGTTCATTAATTATTAGATACCAAATACAGTTCTTCATATATCCACACTATTGAGGTCAAGGTGCTAAATGGCTAACCTAAAATTCTGATATTTAGTACAAACCGTAGGTGTGTAAACATTATTCAAAGTAATGGAAAGAAATATCCCAGGCTGCCCAACCTATGGCACAGCCTGTAAATGGTAAATACCCATTTCTATCATACCATCATATAGTGGTTTATGCTGGAAGGGACCTTAAAGATTATCTTGTTCCAAACCTCCTGCTGTGGACAGGGACAGCTTTCACTAGACCAGATTGCTCAGAGCTCATCCGTTTCTACATATAATTATATCAAAAGGTTACACATTTCAGTGTCACTATCTGTGGAACTTATTTTCTTGTTAATAATATTAAACTAACACGACTAAAACTGAATTCATCACTGATACTCACACACTATTTTGCACTGAAAGTACATTTAGCTGGTTTTATGGTAGAGAACTATACTTTGAATAACTCTACATTTTTGGAATCCAGCCTGAAACCTCAAATTTTTTCCCCAAATGAAACTACGTTAATAAAAATCTCAAACTAATCAGCACAGCAGTTACACATACTCTCAGCTAGAGAAAAACATAACGAGTAGAATTTGGGGGAGATTAATTCCTCCAAGTCCACCAGAAATGTGGTAAAGTATCTTTATCCTTGAGTCCAGTAAATCTTTTCCTGTCTTACTGAGGAATATTCATTGTGGTGTGATTGAAATAGACTTGAAATAGGATTTTGTTGGTTTTTTTTAAGTAATCCACCACTTGAAATTTCCAATTAATTCACAAGAGCCATGAAAATGCCCGGTGTAGGACTACAATTTTAAAATCATCTGTGGGCACTGAAGCCACCCAAACTAACATGTGTGCACACAATCTCCACCAGCAGTTGAAGATCAAGCTGCAGAACAGGTGATGTCACCATGTGGAGCCTTGACTGCTAAACGAGGTCAACTGCCAGGCATTATTCTGAAGTAGGAGGACAAAATGGAAAGAAGAGCCAAGGTTGGAGAGGAAGCTTTAGGAGGCTGAGCAGCAGCATCATGGCCAAGCTTCTATTGTGCTCAGAAACACAAAGAATTTGACATCTGACCCTCCTAGGAGAAACCCAAGCAACATCTCCCAACGTAGGCAGTGAAGCATGGAAGTGAAGCACTGTCCACACAACAAAGAACAGATAAACTGATACACACTGGATAAACAGATAAACAGATGCCTCCTGGATGTCTCCGAGAAACCCTCGAAGACTCGTGCTACAGAAACAGTGCTTGCATACCCTGTGAAAAGCTCCTGAATATCACAGAGTGCTCTGAAACCCTCCAAAATTTCACAGCTCTTTTTAGAGCTCCTCAACCCACTTCTCCATAAGGCTTAGCTGCGAGCTCGATTCTTATATCAAGCAACATTAATGCTCCCCTTTTCCTCTTCATCCAGGTAGGGAACATTTTCTATTGTGCCCATTTGTGGCCAAACAGGCCATGTATATTTTAAAAGAGCAGTTAATGAACACTTTTCCCCAGTATGACAGCTGCTAACCGTCCCTGTCCAGTAGCAGAGGTGGAAAATTCATCACAGCCATACCCTCTGCTGGGAATGAACCTCGATGACATCAGGGCTAATCCAGAATGAGTGTTTATATCCAGTGAAAAGGGCAGGTTTGTTTACCAACAGACAATGCCCCAGCCAGGCACTTTCCATTCCATAAGTTTGTGCAGCAGGGAGTGTTTTGCTTGTGTGGAACAGTTACAACCACCTTGCTACAGCCTTCCTTAAAAAGCAGTTTATGTCCCATTTTGACCTTCATCCACTGTGTACAATCTGAGCATTTTTAGCTCCTCTAAACACCAGCTTTGGTACCCGGTTTCTAAAACAAACAATAACTGAACATCTGGATGTCTGATCTAGAGAATCTATCAGGTCAATAAAACAATCTGAGCAGAATTCCAGCCTAGGTCCTTGCCTGCTTTTGGGCCAGAAGCTCAGCAAAGAGTGATTGACCAAACTCCATCATCCAGGGCTCTGAAGAGGCTCCAAAATGGGAGGTTTTGGAAAGGGACTGGTTTTCCTGCACCAATATTTTCACAAGTGGCTTCTCCTGTCAATTATATGGTTCAGGGACAGGTGGAGAGAAAAGACCTGACTGACCTGAGACCATTAACTGAATTCTGTCACATGGATATTTTTTTTTTATTTCTCTTCATTGCATGGTAAATGCTCACATGCAGCCCGAGGAGAGGTAAGTAGGCTTTTTTTTTTTCCTTTTTTTGAATACAGTTGGCAGCAGATCCCACTCATGGCCAGTTGCTTGGTAACAAGTTTCTCTGGCTACAAAATAAATATTCCACATCTGAAATATTTGAGAAAACACTGTTTTTCCTAACTACATTCCATAGTACTTGGGCCATGGGGTTTCCCAGAATAGTCTAAAATATTAACAGGGTTACACAAAGGACGACCTCCAATTAGGTTGTCGCTCTAAGACAGATACAGATGTGTCCCCCTACACAACACTGTTCACATATTCCTTAAATAGTAGGTTAAATCTACTCCACGGTCTGGAGCTCATGTAAAGTAGTTTAACTGCCTAGGAACAAATTAGCTAACTGGATCCTGTGCCCTTTTAAACGTAGGCGTGGTGGGAGACATTTTGCAGGGACTGAAAATCCTGGAAGTCGCTCTATTCGGTCTGAGACGCGTGCCAAAGAAAGCATGTCTGAGGAAAGAGACAGTGAGAGAGACGTAAAATGAGGCGTCTCATCACCTACCACAGCCACAGAGGGATGCTACTGGAATTACCTGCTCTGGGACCGGCATAGAAAGTGTCAAAGTCACGTGTCTGCAGGTATCTCACAGTTCCCACCTTCCTCTTCACCCTTTAGCACGACACTCCTTGGTCCAGGACACAGGCAGTAGAAGCCAGTTCTTCCAACCCTCTGAAAACATCTGCCCCAGAGACCGACCCTAAATAATATTTATCTAAATATTCTATCTAATATCTATCTAAATATTTATCTAAATATTCTTACTTTGCAAACGCAAAGACAGTGTGTCCCGGAGCAGCAGAGAAGAACCCTGAGGAACCAGCTGATTCTGCCCCGTTCCCCATCACGACAACAGTGGACATCTACAAAGAAACTAAGAATAGGACGAGCATTTAGTGATGCTTCTCTAATATCCTCTTCAGCTTTCGACACTCTGCAGCACAAGGATTTCCTGCACTTAATAGCCCTTGATGAATCCTCCTTCCACGAATTCGTCTTCATACAATGACTGGGGAGGAGAAATAACTATTTCTAGATTTTGTGATTTGGTAATAATTCCCAGAATAGAGCACTAATTATTTGGGGTGTTTTTATAACCTAGAGACAAATTAAAAAAAATTATTCTCGAAAGAACAGAAGAGAGACTATTCACCTCATAACTATCAGTTAGAAATTCTGATTGAGAGTTTTAAGGCTGCCAATTCTCAAAGGGGAGGAGGCCAGAAAAAGGGTCTCAGCTCACATAGGAAAGTCCCAAGTTCAAGCATTCATTAAATACAGGACCCAGGTTTCAAACTCACCTGGCCTTTCCAAAACAAGGATTTAGACATGTACCACTGATATGCAGTCTAGGGATCCAAGGCCAACATGGAAAACTAAACATCTCCCACGTACACCTAAAATGCTATGGATGTCTCCATTCTACATTATTTTTTTTAAATTTCTGCATACACCCAGAGCACTCACATCTCAGTCCTGGAAGGTCTGCATCTATGAAACAGTCAACTGTGAACAGAGTTTAGGAACTAAGTGGTACTACACATATCTGTCCACTCACTAGCACCTTAGAGAGAAGTAACAATTGGTTTTTTCTACAACACACGTGGAGGAAAAGTTAATTTCCCTCCATTTTGTTGTACTCATTTGCCAAGTATATTATTTTTCCAAGATATTCCTGCCACATTCACCGGATGGGATGGACAGTGTTTGCTTAATTAGTTCTCATGTTTTCTTCATTATCAGCACTTAGTCCTTAATTAATTTCCTCCTGAATGTCCTTTAAAGTGTATGTGTTTTGCAGACGTTAATTAACACTTTTTTCATGTCCACATTATCTCATTTTGCAATAAGAGACCAAAGTACAGAAGAATTGCTCCTTTTGCATCTAGTTATTTTATATGTCTCACTTCAGACTCTCAGAATTTGAATTCTCAGTGTACCAGTTAGTTTGTTAAACTGGTACTAGTTTATTTGTTAACCTGACAATCCGCAGTTTAGGGTGCCCGGCCCATAAGTAAATTAGGTAAAGAGACAGTGCAAAAGGTAAAGTGACACAAAGCAAAGAATACATGTTTCTGTTTCCACTTACAACTCAATGACAGATGAAAACAGAATAATTTCCTTATCACTGCACTCAAAACTTTAGTCTTCCTAGAGCTCTGCCTTTCATACTCCATCTCCCCACCTCTGAATATTCAAAGCATTATTCCTGCAAGCTTCCTTCCCAGAGAATTTCATCCTGTGCAACAAATGAGCAAAAGAACCTGTCATAATACTCAGGGAGTAGAGCAAAAACTGCATATAAAGCCTTAATTCTATTATTGCCTTAATGTCAGTGCTCCAATTTGTTACATCATAATAAGAAATATGGAGTTCACAGATCCAGAGCATTTTCTGCTGGAGGTTGAGAGGTAGATGGGACAGAAGAGTTTTTGACAGCGAATTTCACAGAAATCTGTTGACAGTCAAAAAAAGGATAAAAAGTTCCAGGATTTATATCAATATTTTAAAAGGAAAGTGATCCAGCAAACTTTTTATTCAACTCTTATCCCTTTCACAGTTCCATGGACTTCCTTATTCCAAGTCAAATTACTTCACTAAATAAGTCTTAGCCTCCTGATTTCAGTCTTATCATAAAATTGTTTAGGTCATATATTTCAGACTCCACTTTTGCCCTGTCTGCTAGTCCAAACTATCCTAATTCTGTCTGGTCTGTCTCCTCTCTCATTCACCAATCGATCCAGCAGGTTTTGCTTCCAGCCCACATCGGATCTGATCTTGTACTCCTAGAATTAGTGGTAGGTACCTACATCATTTTCTTCATGTGAAACAGGAGTTGCATATCCCTGGTGGGGCCGAGCAAAGATTATCTCCCAGAGTAGGAGAACTACGTATTAAAACAAAACAAAACAAAACAAACATTGTCAATATTTTTGTAGCATGGGTAAAACAATATTTTTCTCTAATCTTGTTCTTGGAAGACATTAAACTGTTCTGGCTGAAACTTTCTGAAGGGAACTCAGCCGCAGGCAGACACCAAATGCAACATGGAAAAAATCTAGTTTGAAAAGCTACTTTGACAAAGCTGTGAACAGCTGAAAATAGGCCTTTAGGACCAGAAGTTGCCTGGCAGCCTTAGCAAGAGATGATGTTACAAGCCCTGCCTGCAGAGTCAAAGTGTCACCCTCTAAGGTCACCCACTTTAGTGACAACCCAACCGCATTTATGGAGCAGCTCTGACCAAGACAAGACTTTAGCCATTTAATTGTCCACCAATCTGATGCCTACACAAATCCAGACAGAGACACCCCAACAATACTTTTCCATTCCTCAGGGCTGTGCCATGGACCATGGGCCTGGGGAGCAGTGCTGGTTCCACAATTCCCAAGCCTCAGCTGATGATGTGGCAGTTCCGTGTAAGCAGCTGGTGACTGGGCCCCCCAGCTGTTCAGATTCCTCCTGCAAGAGCCAACAGAATTGTAGCCCTACTTGTGTCCTCAGCTTCTCCACTCCAAATTTTGTTGTAATGGACCTACCTAAAGTAATTAGGCCACTTGTTGCATTGCCAGATCCATTGAAGGGAGTCCTTCTGCAGTTGGGTTTACGGGGTTTGACAGTAATTGTTTAAACGGATACCAGTGTAATGGCACTGCAAAATAAAATTGTGGAATTATTTTAATCAATAAATATAATTACATGCTCAGATGACCATGAGTTTATCTGTAATTAGTTCTCCATACCACAATGCAGTCCACAATGCCAATTTTTATGCACTTCACACAACGTGGGACAGAAATCGCACTCGCAGATAACGGGATATTTACAATCAGCTGAGGTTTTACAGCTCAGCAAGATTTTGAGTCCATGTTAAAAAAAAAAAAAAAAAAAGAAAATTATCAGCTGTGGAACTTGAAAATGGCTATTTATTTTGGGACCAAGTTTGTTTTTATTGGTACCATGAAAACAGTCACCCTAAATCAACACATTCCAACACAAGCGGCGTTCTGTGACGTCAGCTACCTAAGCAGTGAAATCTGTGGTTTTTTTCTTCCAGAGCTACACAAGACTGAGCAGCTTGAAGCGGGGAGGGCTGTAAACACAAGATATTCAAATATTAACATTCTCAAATGAAAATATACATGTATGCACATGCCTATACATTTATCTGAACTGTCAAGTGTGCAAAGCCAAAGTTCATAAACTCCCCACAACATGTATAAATTGACCCTGACATCGCCTCTAAGGCAGATTTTTGTTGTAACACTGGTCTTATGGAGGAGGAAATTCAGATACCTTCCTAAAGTACTCACAAAATGAGAACTAGTACTTTATACTAGTTACTTTATACTTTTGTTCAAATCACAGGCTAAACCTAAACCTAAGCATCATCCTATAAACATAATAACCCTACAGTTACAATATCCCAGTAACAGTTCTGCATCCATACATCATCCAGTTTTATATTTGGTTTATATGTAAAAATATAATGTATTATATACATTTATATATAAAGAGAGAGAAAGAGATGGACAGACTACTAGATAAGCAAAAAAATACATCAAGAAATAATTTCACACAAAGGAAATGGAATATGAGAGAGTTTAACTGCACTACAAGTGGTTTATAAACTGCTGTAATTACACCTGCTTCTAGTAGTGCCTCAACAGGTCAGTGTTGCTGGTTGGTTACAAAGGTACTGCTCTATCAAACACACTGGGAGGCAAAAATCTGTAGAGTTGTCTATTGGTGGAGTCCCAAAACTTTGATTTTCCAAAATAAATCAGAACAGAATCTAACCCTGTTTTAGAGGTTCTTCTTGATAATGACTTAAAGCAAAGAGTGGAGATCCTTCCCTATGGATACCGTGGTAATTTTGGCCACTGTTTAGCATGTTAGTGATATAATTAATAAATACATAACATAATATACAATATAGACATAATATATACAGAATATATTTATATGCAGTGGACTTTAATCTATGTATATAAAACGTAATTATTTTACATTAGGAAGGATTTTAATTTCACTACTATTTTTCTCTTTCTTTACACTTACCTTTGTGTCATGTTTTGAAAGGGGGCTCCACGCTGCAATCTTCATTCACACTGTCCACAGCTCAAAACTGACATTAAACACATGCTTATTTTTAAACACACCCTCAAACACACAAAAAATCAGCAGGGTATAAGTATCTTTTAAATACTAAATGAAATGGAATGAATTTTAAAAGACTCCAAAGTGATTTCCAGTCAAGCCCCTTCAAATTCCACCGAGATACGGGCTTCAAGTTGGATCTTAAAAAAACTACAACTAGTTGGCATGAAGCAGTTATCATCCAAAGTTTCTTCTTCTGCTGCACCCCTTTCAGGAAACAGAAAGGGATTTTTAAGCACAGGCACAATCTTTTATATCTGAAAAAAAATAGCAATTGAAAATATTATATTTATATTACATTTTCCTTAAGGAAAAGGAATATGGTTAAATTGCACCAGGAAATACTAACAGACACTTTCAAATCACACCACACTTAAAAGGGCCCAGATTTTTATTATCTCTGTGATAAGAGGAAGAGCAAATGCCCATGGGAATAAAGAGGAAGATCTCCATTTCCTTCAAGTGTGATAGCCCAGATTTTGTAATGCAGGATAAACAGGATGGCTTCCCATGTCCTACAGAACTGGATAAAGCTATATGAATCCACAGAAATTAAAAAAGGTGGTAATAAAACCACTTTGAATGCATAAGGGGCCGAGTAGGCAACAAGATCTCAATGAAGTCTTCAGTAAATTGTTTTTATTCTTTAATTAAATAATTGCTTAAGTAATTCTGCAATAAAGAATTAGAAGACTTGTTTCTTAAAGGTGCTATCAATTTATCTACAAGCTTGGTTTTGCCCAAAACAGCAAAGAATAGGGATGGTTAACTGAAAGAAGAAAAATGGATCACTGTGCCTGTTCTTCCAGTCACTCATTATCAAAGGTATATCTTCAAATAGACAACATTTCACTTTCCCTCTGTGGTCTGGTTTGCTGTTGGGAAATAAAAAAAACGGACAGAATCATCATTAAAATTAAGAACCATAGATACAGACAAGGGGTTAGTTCCATCTACATTTAATTTATTGTCATCTGGCTGGATTTCAAGTCAATGACATGCATTTCAGGCATTGCAGGCTGTTTAGTACATTGGTCATCCACCATAAATAAAATCTGAGGCTGAAATCAATTGACCTGACATTTACCCTGTTCTGCTGCATAAGCACAGCCCAGCTCTCATGTCTGAGTTTTAGGAGGCTTCAAAACACAAAATGATAAGGGCTGATTAACAGTTATTAATGATGAGCCTGTAGGAAGGTAAGAGTCATGAATGGGCCGGAAAATTTGGATGGGAATACTGTAGCTGAACTCTGACATCATCATGTGAGCTACCAAGAGATACAGAATTAAGTACACAAAGTGGCAACCTTCACTTTTACATGACATGGAAATTTATCAAACAAAAAAGAACTTTTTATTTTTTTTTTGTTTAAAAAAGAAAGGTGACTGGGCCTCAGGCAAAGCAATACAGTCATTCTATTTTTACGGTAGAAAATTCAGTTCTTAAAAGCAGATGTCAAATTGAGTTGGGTATGTAGTAAGATATAGGATGTTTTGCTTAGTATAACACCCATCTAAAAGGAGACAGTTCGCTTGGAACAGTTTATCTCCTTTTGCAAGGTAAGTTAACCAAAAAATCCTAAGTCACTATGGCCTTGGACACGTAGTCAAATCCTTCCATGTCCTAGTAAGGTCCTTATTTAAGGCTGGAAGTGAAGGTACCTTGCAGGGCTTTGGTGTCAGAACTCACTCCATGTCAGCTGACACCTGAATGTGCAGAGCAGCAGTTTGTCCAGCAGGCACCACACACCACATCTCATGTATCAAGGCTGGGCCACTGCACTCTTGGACTGCCCAGCAATAGGATTCCCCCCAGCTCGTCCAAATCATTTAATTGGCAAAAGTCCACAGGTCTGTTCCCGACAATAAATCCATGCCCAAGCTGGAGAGGAAGTCATTTGACTCAGTCAGTTGTCACTCCTTCCCCTCTGTCAGCACGTGGCTTTCTGAAGAATCTTCACTCTGTTGCAATCTCGACACGTCATTTCTCTCTCATCAGATCCCAAGGTAAGAGCTGTTCTAGCTCCATTTACCTTATCCAGCTCTCCCCATTGTCAATTCAAATCTGAAGAAGCCTTTTGAAGTCTCTCAGTCCTCTTTCCTTGTGTCAGGAAACCTTCGGGACAGTTTATAATCTATATAAGCACTAAGGCAGGACCACAAAATGAATCGTATTAATATAATTACAACCAGCAAAATCATCAAAAGGGCCGATTCCATATTTAAGCTAGAATAATGAGGTAATGTGAAAAAAAATACTCTGGGAGATCTAATTATATAATGCAGTATTCAGTTCTGCACGGCCAGCCCAGCAATTCCTCTGACATTCCAATCAAAGTGATCTCACTAGCATGTGAGAGAAGAGTCCAGCTGACAGATTTGGGACATGTAACGTACTATTTAGTCAAGAGGCCCCATGTGCTATTCATAAAGAATTAACAACTCTTATATTGACAATGACAGTATTGTCAGAAGACCTTTGGAAGGGGGGGAAAAAAAAACCCCTCCATAAACTCCGTCTCTGTGAAGTTGGACTTTTTTTTTTTTTTTTGCCCCTTTTTTCCAATGCTGATGTAATCTCCAAACATCTCCAGCAGCAGCTGCTCAGCGAAACCAGGCACCTTCTCCCTAGTCCCTTTCAGCAGCACACGCAGCACTTTCCAGCTCCCTCAAGACAATCAGGGCCTTTCTTTCACCAATTAGCTATCACTTCAAGAGTCCTGCGCTGTCCAACGAGCTCTTAAGAATGGTCTTTGCAGGAAACAACACTGGAGGAGCGTGTTTTTGTTTTTTTTATTTTCCCCCTAGACAAATGAAAAGGGGAAGAAGGGAGGGAGAGGAGGGGAGGGAAAAAAAAAAAAAGAAAAAAAAAAAAAAGAAGCACAAGAAAACAAATCAGAACACAGAAGCTGTCCAAAATGCAGCGCTCATTTAGTGCATCGACAGAAATGTCCTCGAGAGCCCAGGCTAGAGCAAAGGACATACACAAAAAAAACGTTCCTGCTTTCTCTGGGAGATAGTTTGTTTAGCTGAATGTGTTAAAAAGGTTTTCATAGAAAGAAGTGCTCTCGTTACAGCAAGTCCCTGAGCCGTAGGAACTAAAGGGGAAAGAAACTTCTGTAGGATTATGCTCTATTTCCTTATTTGGCTCTCCAAATGTAAAGCAGCATTATTTGAAGGAGACATTGTAGGAAAGAACTCGGTTTAGCTCACTTTAAATATAGATGGGTTGATGAAATGAGTAATTACTGGAACTGCTACGATCTTTTCAAACTTACTCCACCAGCAAGCTCCTTTCCCCAGAAACCGCACTTTCCGCCTAAAAAGAAATGAGAGCCTGATTCAGACACGTAAAGCTTTGGGAATTCTACGTTCTTTTTCCTTTAAAATCAGGGAATAGGTACAGTAATACCTTGGGGTCCTTGTCGATGCCAAGGCCTCGTCAGAATTAGTACAACTCCAGGATCCAGTTCAAGAAGAAAACAAGGAACTTTTATAGATGTTTAAGCAATTCCTTGCCTGGGCCTGGACAAGTAGAGCTGTGAAGGCAGAAAAGGGAAGGATCAGCAGTTAGTGAAAGGACTTGGATGTGGCCCAAGCAATAGCCTGGCTGCTTCCCTGATTTTCAAAAATTCTGCATTAAACCAAATGTCATACCAAAATATTGACTGCCAATATTCTCTCAAAGTACCATTTTCTGGTCAAATTTGTCCTTGAATGGGGTAACCTCACGAGAGTCAACACATTGCCTTCTACAAGGCCAACACGTACATTTACATTGCAATTAAAAATAAAAATAGCCTGTTCCCTTTTATTGACTGTGTATCAGAAGCAAAGCCCTGGGCTTTGTAAACAGTTAAATGGCACAGCAAAGCAAGTACTCTGAGGGGTTTCAGGAGTTTCTTTGCACTAATGGGTTCTCTCACCTACCACACGGATTTTAGAACGGAGTTGGAAAGTGTCAGAACTGATCAGAATGTTTAGAGGGAAAGAAAGTCTGATGTATTACCCTACATGCATTTATGAAGGAATGTGAATCCACTCAAATTCCTCTGCACGGGAAGGCTCAACCAAGGGATGGGTACACACAGTCAGGATTAAGAAGGAATCTTTGTGGAGGTACACTGAACAATGAGTGTCTTTTTTATACCTACAGATCTCAAAAGATGCTGAGTTTAAAGGGACTGCTCCTTTCAACTAGCAAAGAATTTTGCTGAAAAAATGCAGCAGGCTGGAGAGAACAAATCTATCTATACATATATATGTTACTGGGGCCACCTACAGTCATAGGAAAAAGGATGAAAGGGACCCAAAAGGTCTATCAGCTTGCCCTAAAGCAAGATCAACTACACCATTCCTGACAGCTCTTTCTCTAACCTGTTTTTTTTTTAAGAGACTGACATCCACACAGATGAGAAGAAAGGAAATCATCATCTCACCTGAAGGGGATTTCAGCTGGAAAAACAGTTTGACAAACTGTTCAGTGGCTCTACCTGCTAAAACACAACCACTGCCAGCTCCAGCCAGGGGCTCTACATTACATACTCACTTGGGCAGCTGGCTCACTTTGTAGCTGTAAAATAACAGCTAATAACATTAGCCAGTAACATAATAATTATAATAGTAATACATAATTAGCTAATAACATAAAATAGCAAATGTACTGGTTGAGGCAATGACATCTGCCTTTTCCCAGAAAAGCAATATCTGTCCACCTGGATGGATGTCACTGGCTGCACCTGAAAGTTCATCTTTGGTGACAACCATCTTCCTTCCCCCCGGTGCAATCCTGCTGGATTGCTGGAAACCACCAGCAGGATTTTAACCAATTCCCATGTGAGCTAGCGGGGCTGTCACGTAATCCAGCACATCCCATGCCCTGGCCACCAGCTCCAGCCCAAACCATCCGCAGAGAGAAGCCCAGCGGCTACTTAAGGGCACGCGAGGAATGAACTGGGGGGTTCATCCCGGTGCCAAGCGAACAGGTGCCTCCTCCCCGGGGCTCACAAGTGCTTCTCAGCCCTGTGTTCCCTGAGAGGTGTCAAAGCCGGAACAGAAAGCGCACATCCCTGGCGCCTGGCACCGGGACAGGCTGGGGACAGGCTCACACAAAGCCGGGGAATGGCAGCTCCGCATGCCACGGCTGTCGGCTTGGCACTCCCTGGCGGGGCTGCGTTTGTTCACACGGAGGAATGCTGCTGGGCATGGAAGGACAGCGCTTTCCTGCTTGGATTTCACTTCTTAGGGCAGATTTCCTCCCACAGAAAATCCGTGGCACAGCACAAGCAAGACGAATCTATGCGCCAGATGAAAACTGGCGCGGCTGGGTTTGGGAAAACGCGGTTTAACACGGATGGTTGTTCTTCCTTTCTTTGTAGAGCCTTCTGGGAATGAGCGAGGAAAAGCACTATGCAAAGCCTATATATTGATAATCACTATTTGGATTTTCCAAAATTTTACTTTTTCACACGACAGATGTTCCTGGCACCAATTTTTTAATGATTTGCCTTTTTGAAGAATGTGTGTGGTATCACCCATAAAAGCATCCTCTCTGTTCAGAGTTCATTTTGTTAAAATCACTTCTCAACTAGTCATCTCCCTAGAGAGCAATGGCATGATAGAACAGTATTCCTGATGGGTGATATTTTATTACTAACATATGTTTTCATCACATAACCAACATTATTACCCTGTTCTGTTACAACTATTTATAAAAAAATCCTCTAATTTGGAACTATTTTTAAAATTCCATATTTTGCTTTTAAATTAGTACATAATTAATTATCCTGGTAATCAGTGCCCATTGAAGGGTAGTTTGGCAAAAATAATTATGTATTATGCAGTTTTGTTGACTTTAAAATGTAAGGTAACAGGTTTCACATTTAATTTTCCAGTTCCCCTACAAAGCAGTCTATCTCCTAAAATATCACTACATTCCTAAAATTTCAAAATATCAAGTGAAGTTACACGTGACAAAGCAGAGAATACAACAATAATCAATCATAAAACACCCCCTGTTCTCATCAGTTTGAAATATATCCAGAAACATTAATAAATTAGAATTATAAAAGAGAATATGTGACTTACTGCATTTTGCCACGCATTCAAAACTCAGGACATGTTACAAATGAAACAGCAAAGAGTTGCAGTAGTTGGCATGGCTAATAAGAAGTTCCCAGCTCTTTGTTAAGAGAAATAGAAAAATTCAAGACTAGCACTTATCTCTCAGAATCATGTGCCTTCTACAGTTATCAGAGTCAAAAAGGCACCTTGCTCCAGTTTGCATATGTGAAATCTCCTGAACAAGCATTCCACATCACACTGGAAACAAAATGCCAGTTCAAAAGAGCCAGATCAAGGTCTTCACAGCTTTAGAGGACAAAACCTGACATTCAAAGTCAACTCCTGCTTCAAATAAGTTGTGATAACACGCACATATCAAGATCATTCCATGTTGCATTGAGCCAAAGCAAAGTCAACACCTGCCCACTGGTTTTCTACTGGAAAATCCCCAGCAGAATCCCACCACAGTCAGTTCAACATGCCCATTTCCATGATCAAGAAAAACAAGGACAGAAATAAGTTACTACATTTATTACGTATTTCTTCCCTCAAGACTAATTTCAGTGTCCATAAAACCAGAAGTATTCGTAAAACTCCAGCTCATCCTCAAAGGTCTCACAGTCAAAACTGAAATTTGATTGCAAAACAAAGCGCACAGATTGCAGGGAAAAAAAACCCATAATGAATATGAGGGGAAAAGGTTAGGAGAAAATGAAGCAAAAACTTATAAATCAGTCTTAAAAGTCATTACCTGAAGACATCTGTATTTCAAAATACAGACTTGATGAGACCTCTGCAGTTATGGAGCTGTCATTCCATGATCACCTCCATATGCTGCTGGATGTGGCAATGCTTAGGAGTAGATATTTTGGTTCCCTTTCATTTACAGGAATTTCTTCCTAGGAATGTGATTAGAACATGACCTGGTAGCAGCAGAATAGATCACACATATGCCATTGATACTTAGTCATATCAGTCAATTAAAAGTTTCATGATATCCAAAATGTCCACCTACTTGTGAACAAACATAAAAATACATATTTAGCGACTCAAAGGAAAAAGCCTAGAACAAATATTTAGGATTTATGTCACAAAGTTCAGAATAGCTGAGTAGTTCACATAAATTCAGGAGAGAATTTGATTAGTATTGTTTTGGACAAAACAGTGTTTCAACCGAAACGTCAGTTTTTCAAACACAGAAGCCTGGCCAAACGTGCTTCAGTTTTAACAAAATATTTGTCAAGAGCTGCTTTTCAGATCCATTAAATTCAAGATCAGTACAAAACAGACACTCTCCAAACATTATACAGTCAAGGCACTCATGCATAAAACCACAGTTTGAGTCTTTTGACAAGTGCTGTGGTCACCTATCTCTGGGCTATTCCCACGTCTCCCTTGACTTGAAAACCTTTTTTTCCTTCTCACTGTGCACAAACCAGACTGGGACCTCCAGAAATGTCACAGGACGGAAAACTCCCTTTCCTCTTGTCTGTAACTCCACGCCTTTGGCAGATTTGGGGGGCTGCTGCAGACTCCATTTCCTCTGGTTTCACTCGGATGATGCTCCTCCTGTGCTCTACCAAAAACAGATCAAAACCTGCCTCTGGTTTACAATTAAATTTGGGTTTCCTGTGCATCCTTTGTTTTGACAGCATAAGCCAGTTTAGATGGAAGCAAACAATGACACAACTGCCATTTTCCTACAAGGTCCACGATGTGAAAAGCTTTACTAACCAACAATTTAAACTCTCTTAAACTTATCACAAGCAAAATGTGCTTTGGCGAACTACAGACCTTGGAAAGAACTTGAAGATTATATCACACCACCCCTAAAATGCAGTTATTGAAAAGAACCGTTATCCTCTGTGTGTGATGGAAGGTAAACATTTCACATGCTGCACTGACACAGCTCCAAACCTCATTTTTCTATTTAAAAATGAAAGCCGGGCATTCAGCAAACTACATTGTGTTTTGAAGAAGTTTTTCATTCTACTAGCAGGTTATCCTGCTTACTTTTAAAGTCTCTTTGCACACAAAAAGAAGGGGAGCTGGGGCAAAGAAGGAAAGAAAAGAGTCCATTTGAAAAAATTACACTGCTAGATTACAAGAGTTGAAAGCTGGTATGTAACTTTGCTCCGGGTGATCAAACTGCTAATCAGGAATGCTGTCGGGAACAGAATGGAATTCCAAATAAATTAGCCATGTCCAAGAAGCCAATACAACACAGGATTAAGGCTCACAAAGAAAACAAATTTATTCAGCCTACTTTATCAGAATTCTTAATAACGTGTACTAGTTTTTCTCATCGCAGTCTGAGCTCTTCCACTGGAACAGGGGGGAGAAGGAAAAACGAGTCACACTTCATAAATCTCCTACTTGCACAGACACCTAAAAATGTTATGTACAGCAAGACACACAATACCATTATATATATACATACATACGCTTATCACAGCCACAGTAGAAATGTGCCTATTTATTTCTCCCAGTTTATTTTCAAGGCACCTGACCAAAGAAAAGATACCACACACTTCCCTGAAAATCTACAAAGCTGAAGGAAAAGTTCAGAGCTGCATGGATCTCCACACCAAAATGAGCTTCAACACCATAGTATATGAACCACTGAATTAAAAAACCAAATAGAGAAATAAATCTCTCTCCTGTGTGACCATCCCATGCATCACATTTTTTAGCAAGTATAAAGAGAAAAATTCCTGTGTCCACACACCGCAGTGCTGCAGCTGAGGTACTGTCTGCAACTCAAAGCATATTCTATTTTCACCTCTGACAGCATCCCAGAGAAACTATTCTTAATAGTTTATGCCAAAACCACAGGAACATTAAAAGATGTGCTCAAGTTTCTGCTTTTCCTTGAATTGGGATTTTAATCTTGATCGGATTGGTTTTCCTCACCTGTGAAACAGAGATTCTGATAGCTTTTGTCCATACAGTGATTTGAAGACAGAATTAGATTTTCTGAAGCATTTTTGTAAAAATAAAATTAAGAAAAAAAAAAGCAGATTAAGTACTTCTTGCAGAATCTAGACATGTAGAGTGAAACTGTCCTGTGATAGAAGAGCATGTATAATCTTGGTTTCTGAAAAAAAAAAAAAAGGTAAATCATAAACATATTCTAACTTCCAGCCACCCATTGTCCAGCACACTCATCCACTGGAAAATAAGAGACTGAGCACAGCACCACTTGCATTTGCATGATTTTGCCACGTTACCTTGAGAATCTGTGCATGCCTGGATTTCCTGTAATAAAATTCACCAAGCAAGCCACAGGTTGAGTGTGAGTGTTGGGGATTCGTTTGTCTGCTGGTTCCCAACCATGGCACTGCCCTGCTTTCCAGGTGACCAAACTGCACCAGCAGTTTGATACACGTGGTTACTGTGTTAGGTGTTTTCTAAAGAATTTTTGTCCCAGGTAAAGGGGGACTCCCTGTAAAACACCATTTGTGTCCCCTCCCTTTCCCACAATGAAACAAATTAAATGCTATTTACCATTATCACTGTAAGCATCTTAATCAAGCACAAAAGTACACATTTTACCAAGTGTGACTTAGATTTTTTTTGGTCAAGTGTTTTTTCCGACCTATAAGAAGATATTTGCAAAAATATGGAAAGAAAAGCATATATATCCCCAAATCATCTCCTCTGGAAATGCATCTCCAGAGAGCAGGGGGTAAAGGATGAAAGCCATTGCTGCACCATCAAGACATGACTGAAAGGGTTCTGCCTATACCCTGATGCCTCCATTAGATGTACATAAAAAAACACTTGATTTGAGTAAAATGCATTTAAATGAAATATAAACTGTGTTGTTTTCTCAGAAAAATAAACCAAGAAAGCAATATGCACCAACAAAACTTTTCACGAGGCCCAAGGAAGAAAAAAGTATTGATTTTCATTTTCAAAAGGGTCTCTCCTTAGATAGAAAACAAATTTTTACGATTAACTACTGAAAGAAACATTTTGATTCAGTGAACAGCAGAACAAGGCATTTTCCCAGCTAAAACTATTTTCCAGAGCTTTTGGATGCATTCATAAATAGCTCCATATCATCTGAGACAACTGTGGCAAAAACGAACCACTGATCTGAAAAAACGTTACCTTGTTCTACCTTGATGTGCCAAACAGGGCTGTGTGTGCCCCGCATTAATGGATGATTCACGGGCTCAAGCTCAGCACACGTGCAAGCACTTGAAGAACTGGGGTAGATTTCTCCATTTCCAGGACACAGACCCTGGATTTCTGAGGGAAGAAAAGGAGGATGATTGCTGGCAGCGAGCAGCTCCACTTACCCGCTCTTGGCTGGTCGTAGGCCAGCGAGATGCATTCTGGGTTACCACATTCAATATTTGCCTTTACAAAATAACGTCATAAATTACAGTTTGATCAGCAAGTGCGCTCCTCTCGTACCCTAAAAACAGTATTCTTGAGGTACATTTGAGGTTTATTTTTATTTTCCCCCTTTTAAAACCACGGAAAATAAAGCTAGTGGGTGAAAGGTAACTGTATCACTTCACAGACACAAGCTACCCTCTGATTACAACTAATTAAGATATTCAGCAGCCTTAAAACAATACCTTTTTTTAATCAATGTACCCAGACGGCATTCACAGCTTTTTGAGATGACAAATGCCCTTTGAAGGAGTTAATAGGCAAAGGTTTGTACTGGCAATGAATAGGGCTACCTTTAATTGATCCAAGAGCCTTAGAGAGCCGTCTTATAGTGTGATGATGTATTTGGGTTGCAAGTAGGCCAAAATAAGCATAAAGAAAATCTGTAAGACCATGAGACCTTTCATTTTTTTCATTGCAGGGAGGGAAAGGCCGGGGGAGAGGCGGGGGGGGAACTGCTGGGGAAAATGAGAGAACTATGATGGGGTTATCTTTGTGCTCTGGCACTTAAAATAGATAAAAACGAGAGAAATTTTGAGGAAAAGAGAGGAAGTGATCAGGCCATAATTCTGAGAATAAACGTCAAGATGTACGGAAATGTACAAAACAAGGCTTCTTCAGAAAAAAAAGAAAAAAAAAACATGAAAAAAAGAGGAGATGACCTAATGGTATAAAGAAACATTGATTAAAGAAATACCCAGAGGGAGAAAGATATTCCATCAGCTTTAACAAACACTGCATGGCCCTGCATTCCCTCTTTACTTCTCAAGTAAGGGAAGAAAAAAAAATATCTGTAGAAAAGGCAGTCACATGGATCCATTTATAATTTTCTCCTAATTCTTTGCTCATCTTTTTTGCATGGTTTTGTTCAAGATGTACAGGAAATGTGCACACAAGAAGTGACTCACAAAATTAAACATGATGGATTAGTAGTAAGCATTCTACCCTCTGCAGTCACAGAAGAAACAAAAAAATTATTTTTATAAGGAACATAAAATCCATTTAGTCATATTTTTTCTTGATGAGACTGATTGTACACTAATATTGCCTAGTAATGACAAAACTAGTCTATCCATACTTCCACTAGCCTTTCATAAAAGACTTAATTTTGGCAGAATCCCTTCCTCGTAGAGCAAAAGTTAAACAGATTTCCTTGAACTTTCCCAGGTGCAAACTTCACGCCAAGGTAGAATTTTTTTGGAAAGTCTGAGGCAAATCAGACAAGAAAATTCCTAGACTAGAAGACTATTTTAAAATGGAATTACTGTGTAAGCATATTATCCATAACTCTGTAAAAAAAAAAAATCAAATAGAGAGATGTTGGGGTCTGAGATTATCTTAGAAGACAGATATGGGAGGAGCTAGGGAAAAAGTTGACATTGTTCCTTAAAAATAAAAAAAAGCAGAGCAATAAAATATCCTGCTCCAACACACGCATCCAGATGCCTTAGGAAAAGTAAGTCCACTTTCAATTTGGAATGGGAACAGACAAGCTGTTCTCAAATTCTGCTCATCCTCTTTATCCCAGAGCCATGAACGAGCCCTCTTCCAGCAGCCACTAAACAGAAAAAAGTACAAAGTCTTCATTGTGGTCTGGGTGAAAATGAAGAGAGACTGAACTTACCCCTGTAAGACAAAAGAACTCAGATAGGATTCTTCAAAGAACAATACATTCCCGTTGGGAATATCTGCCTCCCGTGAGTTTTCCTCTGTGGCACAAAGCTCTGAGGAAAAGAACAGATAAAAACTTCATGTCATAACTTCCAGACATTTTCCTAATTAACCATCCTAAGCCCCCATCACCAAGCACCAAAGAATTAGAACCATACCAAGGTAAGCACCAGCTGCATCCTTCAAAAACCCCCTCACTTCAAGGCACAAACATCAGCAGATCAGGAGAACCAGGGCACATGGACAGTTTAAATAACACTAATAACACTAATAAGTATTGATGTTGTTGTTATTTTGAGAAAGTCTTCTCCTTGTTCCATTCACTTTCAGTTCAGACTGTTAGAATGTTCCTTTGCAATTTAAAGCTGAAAGATTTCCTTCCACTATATCAGGTCACATGTACATTCTAGCCACCATAAGTTTTCTAAAAATAAATAAATAAATAAATAAATAAATAAATAAATAGGAACTGCAAGGATGTCTAAAGGACGTCAAGTCCTTTGGGAACACTTCAAAACCAATTGCTTTTTGTGCAGAGGACAGCAGGTGGATTGCCCATGACATTCTTCCAGAGTGTGGTGAAGCACCAGTGTTTTACAAAACAGAAGTCAACCCTATCACAAAATAACCACATCCAGTAGCTTGCTACTTGACAGAAAAAAAAAAAAAAAAGGTCCCTTCCAACCCAAACTACTTCAGGATTCTATTCCATGAGCTGGTATAATCAGCCTATTTATGGGACACTCCATGCTACTGAAGATCATATTTCCACTCCTGCCTTTATGGACAGAAAAAGAGTCAGCATTCAAATCCTGTTCACACACGTTCACAGAAGAACACACTGGGACAGAAAGGCACTTCTGTGGCAAATATCAGCAAAATCTGAGCTATTTTCCCAAATCAAACCTAAAATACATTTTATAGCTCTGTTTACACAAGGACAAAACACATCCCACCTGGAAGTGAGTGGGAGTTGGTTATGAAGGGCACCCCAAGGAGCATGGCGGGAGGGCATCTCCTCACAGACTCAACCTGATCACCAATGCAACGCCAAAATTGTAATAATCCCATATACACACACTTATCTTTGACCAAAGATATACTGATGAGAAACCGAGGCATAGAAAGCCTGAGCAGAAATGAAGCCTGACTGTCCAACCTGTATCTATTTGACAGATGCCTCTTAAAAACTAACAGAAACAATGTATTTTTAAAGCCAGTTCATACTGTACTCCTCAAGGAATTTCTGTATTTGGTTAATCTTCACCCCTGCATACATGTGCACACACACACACACACACTTGGAACAGCTGAAACCAAGACTTAAAGGTGAGGAAGGAAAGCTGACGCAGAAGGAGAAATGGGTTTTTCAGTTTCAGAGACAAGACCAAAACCACTACGTTTTGGTCTTCATGCCAGTGTTCAGACAAAAGTTTCCCAGGTTCCTTATAAACTGAAATAACCCTCACTGTCCTGAATAATTTATCCCTTTAAAGTGATCTCCAGCAAGCTTTGCTTAAGATCTAGTTCAGTCTCCTTGCAAAATGTGCTCTTTAACTGGGCTTTAATTATGCTGCCATCTACAACCCCAGGCCCAAACACAGCACACAGGGAAATAAACCCCTCAATGTTTTCCCAAAGGAGGCAGGAGGGAGTTCCATGCCGTATCATACGTGGCAACAGGCACAGATAAAGTTGTGCCTTCAGCTCCACCAGTGTAAATCCTCAGCTACTCCACACTGACAGAAACCTCACCCTAAACTCTCCATAGACTCTCCCCAACTCAGCTGGGATAAAAAGGAAGCAAACTTCGATCCCTTTTTTTTTCTAAAAATCTGCTTCACAATTCAACACCTTTGATGTAAACCTTTTAAAAGACTGTGATGGCATCAAGTCAGGGACAGGACGGAGGGAAATATATGTTTCCATCCGCAGGGGGATCATCAGGAGGAGGGTTAATAGCCCTGGGCATGTGATCAAATTAAGGCTTGTGCCAGTTTCCCCAGGCTTTCCCTTGCCATCACCAGCTTCCCTAGGCTGGGCAGCTCACCCTCACCTTCTTACCAAAGACAGCTCTTAAGCAGAAGCACGACAGGCTGCTGGGAGGAAACAGAAAGACAATCACACAACTAACTTATATGGACAAAGTATGAAACGGGCCAAGGGAGGGAGGGAGCCTTTGATATCTTCACCTTCGCAGAGATACGAACCCCACACGCATTCACAGCCTGAAAGACGGGGAGGCGGCAGGAATTCCGACCTTCCCAACATGTGGACTGCAGCACTGAGGCAGCACAGAGTCTAAACAAGGCTGGAGTTAGCATTCAGAGCACACAGCCCAGCAGAGTATGGGAAAGGGATAGAGCAGCCCAAAGAGCTGGCGCCACGAACTGACGAGCAGAGCGCAAGTGATAAAGATTTACTGCGAGAGAGGAGGAAACAGTCCGCTGGCCCGATTAGAGCTGTGAATACCGAGTTGTTCAGGGAGGATTTTGCAGCTGACTGATCACAGGCTGTCGGAGCAGGCCTCGGACAACAGCTGCAAGGCTTGCTGGGCTGCAGAAACAAAAGGCGCCTAGCACGGTGCAAAGAAAGAGTTGACAGGTTGTTGTTAGCAGTGGCAAATGTGTGAGGTATGTCACTGTGTGTGAGACGGGGTGGGTTGGGTTGGTGGGGAAGAAGGAGGGCAAGAAGCACAGGCAGCGCTCAGAAAAGGCGGGGGCGTGGGGGGGCTGGCGGGGGAGGGAGCAGGGACACAGGCTTGGTCAAAGCATTTTCCTAAAATCAGGCCGGTGTTTGTGAGGGGGACAATCACAAGGTCTGTTTACTGCTGCCAAGATGAATTAGCCCATCGTCTCATTTATAGGACGAATCCGGTGGCACAGACTATAAGGTGCATGGCATTAAAGGGACTAATTAGACGATTCCGGCAAATCTGAATTAAGACCCTTTCTTTCTTTAAAAGCTGGAAAGCATTTCTCAGGACTCCAGTCAGATGGCTTAGGTTTTGTTGGGCTTTTTTCTTTCTCTTCTGAGAAGGGATATCTTGTGCAGTCCCCTAACTCACAACGGTCTGCTCTACATTCTACTCTGAGCTTCAAGAACAGTTGTTAGGAAGCTGCTGGCATTTACATCATATCTAAAAAGGTCCAAACTAAAATCCTGGATTCTGCAGGAATTCAGCTCCCAGTCCAGGGACAAACTTTGCAGCTGGTCCCTCCTGTTGGAGTGGGCCAAAGCAGAAGCCCACATGAGAACATACCTGAGCTAAGAGCCTACAGCTGAATTCTCTCTCACACATACAAAACAATCTCGGTTTTTCAAAAGCTGGCTTCTAATCTGACACCCATCCACCCCCTCCGAACACAGGGTCTGTAGCCAAGTGCTTTTCCCAAGCAACTCCCTGTTTCTGGAGCCATGGTTCACTAAGCATGTGAGTGCTGGGCAGGAATGTATCAATGAAACTGCAGAGGTGATCAAAGACAGAAGCTGGAGAACAGGAGACCTCGCTTCCAGCTCCCCATTTGGCAAGTTTAGGATTCAGTTCTTGAAATCTGGCAACATTTTACTCCAATTGTGACAAAAACAAAGTGTTCCAAACACCTCTGAAGCAATGGTGCATGCTGTTTGCACACAACCACTATATTACAGTGGTCACTATTAAAATGTTTTACCAGTGGTTAAGGTTACCATGGCATTCCCAGCATTCTAAGAGAAGGGAATACCACGAAAATCATGGAAATACTCAGCACTGCAAGCTGCAAATATCGGATGTTTCATAGTAATTAGTGACACTTTGTTAAGCAGAGGCTTCTTGCTTTTTAACACACATATCTATCGCTAACCAACAAATGGGAGACACTAAGAAAGTGCAGTGGCCTTTACAGTATCTGATCAACTGAACAAGCAAACCCTATTTTGATTTTTCTCTTCTATCTCTGGGACCCAGTTAGCCTAGTCCCAGCGGGCAGCACTTGATACACTGTAAAGGGAATTCAGAACAAGAGGCATTTCAAGGCCTCTAACACAGCTCCATTCTCCCAAAATATATATAAAAAAACCCCAACCCAGTGTGCAGAATACTCCATCTAGGGGCAGAAATGCAGCCCAAAATTTCCTTAGCCTTTGCTTTGACATGTGTTAACCTCATTCTACCGGGACTGAGTGCATGAGAAATAATCAGACATTTCACAGAGGTTCCAAATAATTCTTCCTCAGTATGAGTCCATAGATTTTTACTTTTTATTATTTTAAAGACAGAGCTTCCAGCTTGAATTTCCGCTTAACAGTGATGAAGAACACAGGCACCACTTTTATACAGCTACTAGCAACTGGACTATACTTTAAACTACAAATATTATCTTAGGAACAATTTATAATCTATCATCTCCATATGCTCAAAGTTTTCAGCTGAATAAGGGTGGCCAGTGAGCTCAACTGCAAGGAATAATGAAATGCCTGAAGGACTATTTAGGTAACTATATTTTTGGATGTAATTACGCTCCCACTGAAGTCAAAGCAAAGTCTGAATTTGGCTTCAGTGGGAGCAGAAATGATTTGTGGCAGAAGCATATTTCTGAGTCAGAAACCCTCTCTGTAGCTGGATAATTCAGTATCATTTATGCTTAATATTAGCACATGGGATTTGTTCACCGAATGTATTTGAGAGCAGTAGACAGAAGCAACAATTCACAGGCTCTGAAAAAACCCTGAAAAGATAAAATAATGCCCATTAACAGGGTTTTTTTCTTCTTAGGGAAAAAATTAATTACAGAAGTATATCAAGCCTGGCCTTCCAATTATGTTTCCTTTGTACAAATCGCTTTCAGCTGACAAGTCCTGGCTAATTTTCTGTAGTAAGCAACGGGTTACAGCTTGTCCATAATGTCACAGCTTCCCACTGCACTGTGTCTCGCTCTTTGTCTCTCTGGTACAGAGGGGCTGCTCCTGAGGCTGCTGCAGCACTCTGGAAAGTCATCAAATTACTTCCTACATTTGCTCTCCTTAAACACCTCCGCTCGATCCCCCCCTGCTCTTCCTGTTCCTCAGCCCCCTCGGCCGCGAACTCCATCCCCCGTAAACGCAGAGGTTAGAATTTTCTAGACACCGCTTTAATTTTTCAAATAGCAATCCAATTACTGAGCAAATTGGCACATGTGCCTGGTTACATAGTGACTTGGCACTGCCTCCCCTCGCTGCTGGCAGTGATGAATGTGTTCCCCCTTCGCCCTCCTCGTCTATGTGCCCCAGCCTCCAAGCCAACACCAGTGACCACATAAGGAGAGTGCCTGGCAGCTGCAAGCCCGAGGTGCCAAGAGGCAGATTGTATTCTGCAGCAGCAGGATCTGGGACTGTGACTGGCTTCCTGGCTAGTCTTTTGTAAGACCTTTTCCATGGCCTCTAGGTTGGCTCTAATGAAGCCTGTAGAAATGCCTGCAGGGAGCTGGTATAGAAGTGAGTTAAGTCAAAGGTTTAATTTAGTTTCTAAAGTGAAGCGAATGTATATTGGCCTTCTTTTTCCACCCTGCAATTATATTCCTGCCACATTTATGTGAAAATACAGTATTCAGTCAACAATAGGAGTGCATTCCTGGGTATGTCTGCACTGCACATTGGGGCAAAGATCCCCAAGCCAGCCTCAATTAACTTAGTGCAGAACCAGGAGCAATATAGCTGTGTTTGCTCGCTGCGACACCCGAGCTAATTAACTATGTATGGCAGTAACAGAGCTTTACTGTTTCTGGCACTGCTGCTGGTATCCCTGTGTGGTAATCGACTGCAGACATGCCAGCTCACTTGGAGGTAACCTGAGGGCTCCCCACTCCAACGTGGCTCTGCACTGCCCAGATATGTTTAGGAATACTCCGGGAACTGGCAGGAATTTGTTGACCATCATGTGAGAGTGCTGAGGCTACACATGTGGTTACAGTAAATCTGGACTGTTCCTCTTCCATCCCATTCACATTCTTTTATTACTCACAACATGATGGTCACAGAGCATCTTTAAGTAATGTGTTGAGCATCTTGAGCAGCATCTGTCACATGTGCTGCTTTCTAAATTTCCCACTTCCTCCTCCAGGGGCAAAAAGCTGGACAAAGATATTTTAAAGTATTTCTCAAACTTGCCTTTTCCATTTTTTTTTTTAAGAAAATTGGGTCTTAGCCCATAACTGAACTTCTTCAGACTATTTAGAAACCCATTTTCAATTATTTCAACGAAGCAGATAAGAACTTTCTCACAACAGGATAGCTTTCCCCCATCTGGCTTTTTTATGGTCCCCAAGAAATTAACTTTCTTAAAATAAATGAGTGCAGGTTCCAAAGACCAGAGATGCACTATGATCCCTGTAATTCAAACAGGCTTTGGCCAAGGTAAAAACAAAAAACAACTTACCAGCTATTCCTCTTTCGGAATCCCACCTCAGGCATACCAAGAAGCTACTGGAGAGAATCAGAGTTATTTTGCCCAGCAAATTTCTGATGCAGATGGTAGTCTGGAAAATATCCTAGTGGACTCTGGACTGCACGCACTGGAATATTTTGCCGAGTTCGCTTGCTTGGACTTTACTGTAAGAATTGGAACTTATGGGTACAGTTGTTTGTTACTGATGGAATTTTTCCTTTCCCTTTATATTTTTTTTTCCCCCTAAATTGGGTATGTTGACAGAGGTACCGAATGAGCAATCAGATTATAATTAATTAAATTCTCATTTATAATTTAAGAGCTTTATCAGCCACGTTGCCTTTACTGACATTCACCTTACTTGAAATCTGTAGGTAGACAGGAAAGCCCAAGATCTTCTTCTGACTTAGACAAACGAGTTGAGTTGTAATTCCAAGAACCACCATAAGGACCTGAGGACTTTCTCTCCAAACCTAATCCATCCCCCCAGCTCTCCAGACTGACTTTTTACAAGGCAGCAAACACAGTGATAAATTTTAACACACGCAAGTCCCCAGGCTTTCCCTCAGTACAAACACCCACAACTGTGATGCAGCAGCATGGATTTTAATCAAGTGTTTGATATCTAAGCATGATGTTTTTCCTCTGTCTCTCAGTCTTTGCCACAGTTTTGCACGAGTTACTTGGAGTCACTTTAAACAAACGGCACTAAGTTCTGCACAGGCATCAGGAAAGGTAAAGTTACACACAGCACTGGGAGGCTTCACACCATTTCTCAGGAGTCCGTACCTCTGTATTTCAGTGATGCTGAAGAGGAAGATAAAAACCCCAGAGCTGTAGATGACGTGCAGCCCTACTGCCATCTTCCATGCCTTCTACGGGAGCAGGAAACTGGGCTCGCAGTCCTGGCCGCGGGCCTGTAGGACACAAGAAAGAGCCAGTTATCCAGAAGGGCACAGGAGCATGTGCCTCTCACTAGGCATGTGAATGCCCCAAAAGCAGAAAAGCTCACATGCCAAAGTTAGCAACACTGCTGTAGCCAGGCTGTGCTGAGAGTTAAACATGCACTTAAGAGCTTTGCTGGATGGCAGCCATTTACAGATGTACAATCAGTGCAGAGACATGTAGGCAGAGACTTCCTTTAATGGGTCCTCTGAATCCCCTTCTTGAAGATACATAATTGGTTATTTTGATGAATGTATTTAGAAAACATACTCTTCTTCTGATTGCATCTCAGACACTGGCACATGCATCATTTTTCCTGGAGTCCTTTATTTACTACACTTCTTAAAGATTCAGGGTCAGACAAACAACTGAAAATCAAATGCAAAAAGTAGCCAGGTTCTGATAAGGCAGAACTCCCCCAGCTCTTGTTTTCCTCTTGCTTTATCCCTGCTTTGTTTGAAGATGCTGATGGGTGCTTGCCTGCATGTAATAACTAACAGCAGCTTGATGAATAAGACAAGAGAAAGTAGGGGGGGAAAAAAAACAATAGGAGAGGCATTAAGGGCACTAAGTCATTCTTTCTGGGATGGGCATTAGACATATGTTCACTACTCCAGTCCCAGTGCAATCAAAGCTGTCCTGTGCCACTGCCAAAAAGTGCAACAGGTGCCAGAAGATTACAGCACTGGTTAAATCCACTCCTAAGGCACCAGCTCAGGGACTGATCCAAATCCCAGAAGCCAATGAACATCTTCCTCCAGATGTCAATTGTTTTCAAATAGTTCCCCTCTTATTTCCAGTGCGATGCCGGGGAGGGGCAGGGGGGGATAAATAAATTCAACTGCCAAGAGGCAAAATCCTCTGATTTCATCACTGCAGGTCTGGACAGATGCCAAAGCCAAGCAGAGCCTCTCAAGCACATTTGTAAGGTAATTAATATTTTATATTCACAACAATAAGAGGGCTTCATTCACAAGGAACTATTAAGACAGTTTCTGCTTCCATTCTTCCCAGCACATTACAATGACGACTCCATGCCAGCAGCAGCCACATGGCCTAAAGGTGCCAAGCTGGCAAGGATACTCTCTCACAGCATTTGGCATCCAAGCCCTTGGCAAACCCCTCAGCAGTTGTGCTTGGCTGCTTTTGGATCCGTCATGTGGTCAGGCTGCTGATAGCAGAGGAGGGTGCTGCGTCCTCTGGGCACCATTTCACTTTAACACCTGTCTGATTCAGAGGAATGTGTGCACATGGAAAGCAAGATCCCTGCACAAATCCTCCCGGAGACCCAGAGCACATGCTCCATTTGTTACTGAAAGGGGTCGTTTCCTCAGACCCACAGTGCTTCCCCCCCCCCCTTCCCCTTCACATATCTGTACACAGCCCTTAGAGGGTCCTACATCCTGCCATGCATTCCACATGTGTTGGAGGCTTGCTCTGTGAACCAGGAATACAAAACATAGCCTTTTTGTATATAATGAAATCTCATATTTTACTGTGCTCATATAAAGCCATTGCTTTGTGACTAAGACTTTTTTATTTGTGACATTTTAATGATCTACAAATGTTTGGTATAGATGAAAGGAAATTATTATTTCCAGGTCACCTTGCAGTAATACTTTTTGATAGGCACCATAATTCCAATTAAATTGGGTAATAAGGGAGGAGGAAACCCTTCAAACATTTGAAGTGCTACTGAAGCAGAAATATTTTTAAAGGAAAGCTTCAAAACAAGCATACATCCTTTCACAGAATCACAGGATATGCTGAGCTGGAAGGGACCCACAAGGATCATTGAGTCCAACCCTTAGGTCTGCACAGGAGTCACACCACAAGCTACAAAATATCACAGGAGCATAGATAGGAAAATTCAAAGCCCTTTTTCCATTGGGGACTACTCAAAAAATGCAGATATTACGACATGCAGACCACAAGGATGTAACTCTGAGCCCCACAAACACACTTTGCAGGGAATGCAGCAGGTTTTCGTGTCACAGGATCGGGGCTGACTCAGGCACAAACTTCATCAAATAATCCTAAGTCGTGTTCCTCAGAGGTACTTGTCAAAACCACCGCTACCACCCCAAACTTGGCAGGGGCAGCTCTCCAGGAGCTGCGGCAGAGGCGCGACGGGCGCTGAGGTGTCGCACAGCAACCCCCAAATCCGCGCCTGTCCCAGAGCACCACGACCCACCTCACGTTCCCATGGGCTGCACTGGTTCATCCAGTACATTCTGACACTTCAGAGCAGGGTTATCTCGGGATCACACACTCCAAAGCCTGTGGAATAAACGCGACGTTTATTCCGGTTGCCAAGCTCGCAGTCACGAAACAGCCGCTATCGCCGGCTCGGGAGGGGAAGGCTCAGCGCACCCGTTTCACCCCGACCGGGGGACACAAACACGAGCCAGGGCTCCCGTGTTCCACCCCAGCCATCTGCCTGTCACTTTGTACCGTGATTTTTTGTTTTGTGTCCAGCTTGTGGCCCACAGGCCCCAGCCGAGGCCTCCCCGTGCCAGGCAGAGCAGTAGCACAGAACACAAACCCCGCTCGCCGCACGTAACCTGCATTTATCAGTCCCCCCCGATGTGTTGGGCCATACAAGCTTTTTTTTATAAAATTGAAGTTAAAAAAAAAAAAAAAAGCCAACAAAGATAAAGGCACGACCTTTCTGAGATCCTCATACTACAACAAGCTTAGCAGTGACATCCCTATCAGAAGATCACTGGGGCTGCCCACGTGTAAAATAATTTTAAAGCTACTTGAACAGAAGACAGGATAAAGCATTTCCAAAATTACTCTACTCTAGCATCAAGTAAGCAACTTATTTTATTTTTGAAGAGCTGGGTTTTGTTGTTTTGTTGGGATTTTTTTATTATTCTTTCTTGAACAGCTCTTCACTATTTAATCAGGAAAAAAACTTATCTCACCCCCTGCTTTGAAACACATGTTTTCTTCAGAACATTAGGGTGACGTACAGGATGGACACTGGGACCATGACAAATTTAAGATCCAGCATCTTGAAGGCTTTTCTGGCCACAAGCCAAACTTTTCTGGAATGAAGAAAAGCTTTTTAATAAGGCATTTTCAGTAAAAAATTCAGTATTTAACCCTGTGAAGGTAAGGAAATACCCCAACCTAAAATTATGATTCAGTTGCATATAAAAAATGTTATTTTAGATCATTTTTAGGAGTTATTGTGATACATTATTTTCCATTTCTTTTTCTCTGTGACCTGGGCAATGGATTTCATTGTGATTAAAGCACCTGGCTTTTGGAGCAAGGGAGATGAAAAATAAGTACCAAATAAACATATAAAACTCTCCAGCAACATTCCTGGAATAGTTCCTCTGTAAAGTGCATGGCATGTTCAGAACACATGATTTCCTAGCACAAAGATTTTACTGGCTTCACTGCTCAGTGTGGTCATCTCAGATCCATGCCAGATAAACCTTCCACACCATATTGTCATTTATTTTTCACCTCTGGCTACACATCCACTCTTTTTAAACAGCAAGATCCCAGTTCCTACACAAATTCACGACCTGAATGCTTGTTAAATTATCTTCCCTTGAAAATTATAACCTAGAAGAGAACATGTTACTGCATGTTACTCTTGGCAACTACAGTGGAAAGGAGTAAGTACAGGACTTCAGAAGATCCAACAAAAGAACGAGAGCCAAGGAGGAGGCTTTGCCTCCAAGGGGTTCCCTGCACCTCGTTTCGGCAGCATCCCTGTGCCGGGTACCAGGAAGGCCCTGGAATGAATGCCCCACACAGCATGGCCTGTACAAAAGTTATGTGGGAAGGCCAAGGAAAGGAAAAAATTTTATGTCAAAGTCCAAAAAGCCTCCAGTTTCACTTACATAAAACTACATGAACAGACCTTGCCAGATGTTTCCTTATCATAATACGCTTCCCCTTACTAACGGGACTAAATAAATACGACTTACCCAAATCAAATCCTGACCATTTCCCCATTTTCAACTTAATGAATTTTCTCAGCTTTATGCACTTTTTTTAGCAATGTGAAGTCAAGAGCTTCTTCATGAGAACGTGCCTGACCGGGACATTTATTTTTGTTAAAACAGTTACTGTGCCATGACACAAGGGTAGAACACTGTTTTAAAGGGCTGCTGACTCTGGACAATTTATATGCTAATTTCAGAAATGATTCCTCCTACATTAAATAAGGAGCTGAGGAATGTTCCAAAGGTCTAGACAGCCCATGCCATTTACAGATTGGGTAAATCAACGCTAATACTGCCCACAGCGAATTACACCGTGTGAACTTTCTGCACTGCACACACTTTACTAATTTTAGTTCCACGTGGTTCCTCAGCTGACTGGCCAAAATATAAACTACACCAGCTCCCCAAAGCCTCCCTGTGCCCATCTTGACCTTGGACTTGCCTTTAATATTAAACTTGAGAAAAAACCTGAATGGTCACACTTTTTTTATTCAGGGTACATTTATAAATGGTTTATAAAGGGTTAACAAATGATTAATAGGTTATGATAATATTAAAAAGTATGGATAACTACATACAATAAGGATAACTGCTAGGCATTTAATACTAATTGATCAGCTATTTAGGACATACATTCTAGCCCAAACTCCATCAGTGAAGAGTCCGGCAAATAATTCAAATATCTTCAAACTTGTTTGAGCACCGACAAGTTCTCCAGCATTTATTAGCAGTGTTCTGAGGCTACTACCATTTAAAAGTACAAGTCAAATCTGTCTCCAAATTTAGACTTCGTACAAAAAAGCTGTTATAAAACCTTAGACTGACAGAAAGATTTCCAGTTTTAATTTTACTTTCAGTAGAAATGATCTCTACGCAAATTCTCATACAGGATATGTGACGCCAACAAGGCAGAACCAAAAAACTTAAAATTCAACAAGCATCACTATGTGGATCATAAAATACTAAAAAGATCAATTGAATTTTCAGATCTCCCTCTGGTTTTGTATCTCAGCTTACCAGCGACGCCGCCGAAACGAGGCACCGATGCAAAGCACGGTGCTGAGCCCAAGTGCTCAATTGTTACACACACAAAAAAATCAAAATCTCACTAGGGATGAAATTCTAGTTTTAGAAATAAACCAGCGTGCGAAGCATTGACAGCATCTTGTGTATTGTCGTGATGTGACAAGTTCTTGCAACCTTGCCTACTGGTGAACCCTAAGGTAGTAAATACTATGAGGTACCTTCACGTGACAAAAATCTGATTTCTTTGCAATGTGATGCCATGAGATGGACCTTTCTTTCTTCATTCCCCCCCTCCTTTTTTTTTTCTGTTTCTTTCTACTTAACTGTCTGAGGATTATATCAAATATAAATGACACAACCTCATAATAACTTTCTTAACAGATTGAGGATGCAGAGCTGGATTTTAAGTCAAAAGAGCACTGAGCATGTGCCTCCTCTCATCAAATTCAATAGCTGAACTTCCACTGAGTGCCAAGGAATTGAATTAGGGAATCTGTTTATAGTGTGGGTGCCAGCAAACTCTTCCCCTCTGTGCCATCATACACCCCCCCCAACTAATCAGTGCACTGTTAATTATATCATAGGAGCTCTCTTAGCAAATTATAAATGCAAGCAGGGCCCAAGACCCGAATAATAAATCACATACAGCAAGACCATGCTTTGCTATACCTGAGACACCTCAGTCAAATGGCTCCTGATAATGATCAATGATGGTAAATTGGCCACTGGGCTCCTGGAAAAATTCCAAGTTTCACCTTCCAGCTACAGGAATGGGGAGGATATATGTGAATGGGATTGTTGGCAGGGAAAGGTACATTGTTTCATTGCTGTGGGAAAAATGCTTAATGCTCGAACATTTCCTTAAAATAAGATTACAATGAAACATTAGAGGTGGCATTATTAACGATAATCAACTTTCCTGGCTAAATGAAAAAAAAACAAACCAAAACCAAAACAAAAACCTCCAAACCCAACTCCAATCTCCAGGAAAAAAAGAAATCTAGTGTTTCATCCCTTGCTTTTTTCTGAGCACTTCAGCAGAAATACTTCCTGCAAAGAGAATAGGCCTTTGTATGCTTTGGTTTTTGAAACTCAAGGAAGTTCCCAACTTACCTGTCCTTTTTACCCATCAATGGATGAGAAGGAGATTAATTGAAATTCTGAGACTTTAGACTATAGCACTTTTGACATACTGGAAAAAAAGAACCCTTACACCTCCGATTCATTTCTGAATATTAGAACCTTGTCCGGGAAATAGGTTGTGCCTGAAGAGAGACACAAAACGTAGACAGCTTTAAAGAGGATTTTGGGATCTCAGAAACTAAACTTGTTGCTGGACTCCTTGGCATCAAAACCACAGCCATAAAATACTCTGCTGCCTAGTAAGGCAAACTATGAGATATTCCCTCAAACTATGAGATATTCCACCACTCCACGCCGGAATCTTGGGGCAGCATCTCCCTTTGCAGCCACGGCACAGGAAGCACTGTATGTGATGGGAAGGCAGGTTAAAAAGGTATGTTTCTGAAACACTCTGTCTTTCATGCTTTCCCCAAGACAAAAATAAAAGCCTAGTACAATGATAAGAATGCTGCTAAATATTCAAACAGGTTCTCTTCCTGAGAAACCACTAGGAAAGCTCATGCAGACAGAGTACACACATGCAATACATACACATAAAGATATATGTGAAACACCCTGTGCTTCTCAACAGAAAACAAAGCATTCCCACCTCAGAGCTCATTCAAAGGCTCTGACTCAGAATTGTCCATCCAGTTTAGAGTCACCTCCTTTCTCAGCTTGTTACCTCAGCTTCATTCCATCCTCCTTTAACTCCTCTGAAGGTCCAGCCAGCTCCTTTCCTTCACCAATCCTCTTAATTTCCCCCAGAAAACACCTTACCTCAAGAGGAAAACAAAACATGTCATTTTATTATATCATTCCTTCTCTGTATGTCTCTCTCCTTGTGCTGCCTTTTTAGGTTACAGTTTCTTTAGGACAGGGATTATTTACTGTTCTGTGTACTAATACAACACAGTCTGGATCTTATGCAGTCTCAAGTCACTGAGAAAAAAAAGAAACTGCCTTTGCCCTAAGTAAATGCTCTCCAGAGTGATATCAATCATATTTATCCATCTTTGAAAAAGGAATCCAAGAAAGCACATAACAAACACGCCAAACATTATAGAACCTAAATTGCCTATTCTTTTGAGAAATATTTATTTTAAACAATTTTTATACCATGAAATGGAATCCCACATTTATTCTAGGCATCTCTGATATATTAAATCAGGGTGGAAATTCTATTTTTTTTTAAGTCTTGCTCATTTATCTTTTCAGGGTACTTAGGAGTAAATCATACCGGTTCACAATCACTCCTTTCTCTTCATTGAGCTGCCTGAATTCAATTAGAAAACATTTCACTTGCAAAACTTTTCCTATGAAAGTCCATATTTGGATATAGAAAAATGTGAAAAGACTCAGGAAGACATCCATAAAACCATTAAAAAAAATTGTTTCTGAACACGTTCAGCACCTAAATACTTTTTTACTGATAATTTTACATCAATTTTACTTCATTTTCTTAGTGGCAAAGCATTTGGAAGATATGAAAAGCTGGGCTATAGGTATGTTGCCAATATGCTTTTATCATAGAATCTTGGAATGGTTTGGGTTGGAAGGGGCCTTAAAGATCATATACTTCCAACCCTCCTGCCACAGGGAGGGACCAGGTTACTCCAAGCCCTGTCCAACCTGGTCTTGAACTCTGGATGGCATCTCATTCTTCGTGTGTCACCTGCACCACTCACTTTGGTGTCATCTGCAAACTTGCTTTAGGGTCCAAAAAAGCCACAGTGAGAGTCCCTGTTATTTTCATAGTGCATCCCACCAGGTCTGACCAAAGGCCACTGAAAGCAGGAGATCTTTCAGACCCTTCAGTGGAGCTGCAATAAAGAAATAATTCATTCTTCTGCAGAACAGCTCAAAAGCAACTTAAACACAAATTCTGCAGAGCAGTAGATGAATTTCTACCACTCTTAAGCAAGTGGGAACTCAGAATCCCAGACTTCCAGTTGGGGAAAAAGCATTGGGATATTGCAAGAACTAACCCACTCCGAGATGCCAAAAGGATCTGTTTTCTTTCCCATGAAGCTCAGGTTTCCACCTTTGGCTACGTTCTCAGAACACAGTGTCCTGTTTTGAACCCAACTCAGCAGGGCACACAGCAAGGAGAGCAGAAGAACTTCCCTGAGCATGCACTGAGCAATCAGCCAGGGCTGCTGGAGAGAGAGACATCACCCTCAGATCAAGATGGACCATTACAGGCCACCTTATCATCAGCCTCCCACAGACCAGAAACTACCAGGTGGATCTAAAAAGCTTAAAACTGCACATTCCAGAGAGGTGGTTCTGAAGTAAAACAATAATGCTTCAAAATGCCACACCTTCAGGTGAAGGGACACCTGAAAATCCTGCTGTGAACATCACTCAGACCTGGAAAGGATGTACATCCAGGTTCAGCGTGGCCTGCAGCCTCCCATATGCATTCAGAAAGCAGAGAGTGACAAACCCTGGCAGGAACAGATCAGTTGGAGCACTTTTGCTGTGAACTCAAGCTAAATTAAGCAGGTGATAAATCCTTCATCCCTCTGCTGGTGAATTGAGGGAAAGGAAAAGGATTGAAACACTATTTTATGAATAATATAGAATCATTCATTCCCTTTTACATAAGACCAGAAGAAATTCCAGAGGTCTGTGGTACACTTGAAAACAGGCACAAACCCCTGATTTGTAACAAAGTGCCCCAAAAATACTTGAGCTAATCTCAGGGTTCAGCACAATTCAGAGAAGCTCAGCATCACTAAGGCACCATCTTCAGTCCAGGCTGCAAGGATTTGGTAGCTGATATCCAGCCCAGTGCTCAGCAGGAGCTGTGAGCCAGAGGTCCCTCCCTATTGCAAGGACATGCCATTCCCAAGCCAGCCTGTCCCTGATGCCTTCAGGAAGTCCATGGAGGCAGTTGCCCATTTCTAACTTTCTTACTCCCAGGCAAAGCAGCAAAAGAAAGATGTTAAATTCCTTCCAGTCACTGAGTTTCCACATTTGCAGCGATATTGCCCATAAAGCATTAGATTGATGGCATTTCCAGGGTGGTGACAGCAGAATGGGCAGTTAGAAGGTAAGATATTTACTTACAATAGCAGCAACCCACAAACAACTTCAAAAAAGCTGGCAAACAGAGATGGAACTTCATAATGTGTGGGATGGAAAGGAAACAGGGTGTTTGTATGTGTTCATGCTACAGTTTGTGTTCTCCTTAAGGCCATAACACAGTTCCTTTGTATCAGCTACATTGTGAGGTATGAAAAAAAACACAACCCAAAACAAGTAAAACAAATTCACTGAAATGAACGCACCCAAAATACATTTGGTTTCCTGTTCCAAAAATAGTACAGATTTTTGAAGTCTTTCAAGCACCATCCCCATCATCCAAAAAGCCTAAATACTCAAATTGTACAATAAACATGGAATCCTTCCTAAAAGAACACTAACTGTCCTGGTTCTCATACTTACAGCACAAAGAACCAGACACAACTAGTAAAAACTACCAGTTTTGCTGGCCATATTCACAGACTCACTTGATTCCTTCCAGCAGAAAAGTGACTTAGAACTATCACATGGCTTTATTCACACCACCACCACTACGTTATGTATCTTGGGAACAAGCTTGACCCATCAGGGAAACGGGATCTAATTTAGGAACTGGTAGATGGAGTAATCACGTTAAAGCTCCTCACTATCACAGAGCAAACACCTGCAGAGGCCACACAGAGGCATAGTTTTTATGTGTATGTGCACATACATGTTTATACACACACACACACATATATATATGTACACACACAGACTTTTGGAGAGAAATCTTCTGTCTCAAACACAGAGGGCTCTCCCACCACAGATGCCATCCTGAGATCTCATTTTCAGCTACCTATATCACAGTTATGCAGAACTGCAGTTCTTCCTGCCTGTACTTTGCTGGGATGCCACGGTAAGTGGTAAATGCTCTGCTGCCACCCAATGACGTTTCCTGGGATTGCCCACTTCCCAAGCCCATTTCCTCCTACTCCATAACCAGGTTAAAAAAAAAAAAAAAAAATCAAGTTAAATTAAAGGCAGCACTTAGAACCGAGCACTTTGCATACCTGTGGCCTCTGTGGAACACGGGACAAGCCTGCCCCTCCTCACCTGTATGCAAATGGCCCCGGGTTCTTTTTATCATTCCGCCAACACCAGCAAAACTTTATCTGAACTCCCGGTCACAAAACCATCATTGTGCTCTGGCAGTTAATTTTTACTGGTTTACAATGTACTTTCCTTTACACAAGAGATAATGCCAGGGAAGCCCAGCAAACCTCTCCCACAGCTGTTCTGCTTTACAGTCCCTCAAAGCATTGATTTCGCAGCGTTATGTCAACGCCAGACACGCCGATTCCCCTCCCTGCTTTCACTCAAGTTCCTTTCTTGGGTCTCCTGACAAAGGACAACTTGTTTTAGTCCTTGTTACTACACCTAAATTAAGTTTGCAGGGGTATATAAACACAAGCAGTAGCCCATCAGGTTTAAGTGAAAAGGGGAAATGCTGTACCCTAGATCTTGAGTTCACCCCCACCTATAATTAAGTCCTCAAACGTTTGGACACTTCAGCTTTCCCTGCAGTAAAAATATACATTTGCAGAGCGCCAATTTAAAGAAATTCAAGCAACTAGCAAAGTAATTTTTGTCAATACGTATTTGCACAAAAGAACAAGCTGCTCAGTTCTGAAGAATCTGTCCACAATTCTGGGGCTGCAACACGTGCATCTGCTCGAATCAGTATAATTTAACATTTTTCAGACCAGTATATACAATGAATTACTTTAAAATGTGGTTTACATTTTCAGTTATCAGCTTAAGCTGGTATAAAAGGCCTTGACTGCTCCATGGATGAATGCTCAGTTGAGAGCTTATTATCACAGAGGAACCACAATTATGGGTCTAAAGGAAGCCCAGCAGTGCTTGATTTATTTTCACCTATTTCATTATTATTCTTGTTTTGGCATACAAGACGTAGCAGGATGTTCCTGCCACCAGAACCTACAGGTTGTAGAATAATACACTAAAAACCTAAAGAACGGCAGAATTATCTTCTTTCCCAAGAACTGTCTATGAGAAAGTTCAATCATCGTGTTAAAACTTAGAAGTTATTTCCAAAACACTGTTCCCACTCCTGCTCTCTGGGGTTCTCAAAGATCAGGGGTTGTTTTGAGACTCATTAGCAGTTAGTGGTACTTAACTACATTTCATTCAGATGGGACAACAAAACTGGATTTGGCACTTTAAAAGAAGTGTCACTTTCACTCTTTTACATTTTCAATGCAGAAGTGTTAAGAGATAAAAACATTTTGGTAGAAACAGATGTGTATTACTGATAATTCACTGCCTCAAAACATACCTTCTAATGTTTTGCCCTTAAAAAACAAAACCCGATTGTATTCCAAGCCCTTGATTCAGGCCCCAGCACTTAACTATGCTGAGAATGTTCCATTAAGTGCATCCAGAAGTGCTGATCACACAGCCCAGCCTGCACGGTCAGGGTCTAAAATGGGGGCTTGAAACTCCCTCTGCTGGCTGAAAACACAGCTAGAGACTTAAAAACATCTTCTCTTGCCCCCTAAAAAGAATTAAAAAACAAATAAACAAACAAAAAACCCAAGCCCAAACGAATCAACAACACTGCCAACAATAGCAAAAAAAAAAAAAGGTAAGAAAAAAATGGTATGTGAAAAACTTTTTAAAAAACTAAAATAAAGACTATCTCTTCTTCAGCGATTTTAATCTTTTTAGTTGCTCTGACCCCAAGGCTTTCCAGCATTCAGATACTCCTACAGCAGTGTCCTGCTACCCAAAGCCTACCAAACTCTGCAAGTCAGTGTCTCAAAGTGATTTTACAACACCCAGAAGGAAAAACTCCCGATCTCCCAGTTGTTGCTCCCATGAAACACCAGCCTGTGAGTGGGAAGCTCTGCAGATGAGTCCTGCACAAAGGATTTCCTTCTTAAGCACTGCCAACGGATCACAAAGAGGATGGTCTCTGTGAGGAGACAATCAGCCAGAATTTACAAACAGGGTGGGAGAACTGCTGGAAGAAATCCACCATCACAGCAGCCAATTAAGGCAGATTCGACAAGGGCCAAAATTACAGCTTTAGGTCAGACTTACTGAGAATCTTCTACCAGAGGCAACAGAGTGGCAAACGTAGGATTTGGGTTCAGAGCCCACTCCTGAGAGAATTTCTTGTGCTCAAAGTCATTCTGGTTCAGTTCCTTCTCTGGAAAGCGTTCTTTCCTTGTCTTCTTCCCTTCATCTATCTTGACTGCAAAAGAGAGGATTTCTGCCCCAAGGACCTTACAGAGTAGACTCAGTGTCTCCCCCTGTGCCTTCTGTGACAGGTCACATAACTCAGTTTTCTAAAGCTTGTTCCAAAATGACTGTGAGAGCATTGTGTCTGACCTACCACTATCTTGCACAGGAACATTCATTTCTAGGTCACAATCAACCAGATGATATCGTACAGTTAGAAAGATTTTGCAGGGATGTGACAGTGACCCTGTGAAATGACTTGAAGCATAAATGGCAAAGCAGATTGTGATGGTCAGGGCGGTCCATCCCATTAACCCCACCAGCAAGCCCAGCTCTGTAGTAAAGTACTCCCCAATTCAAATGGCAATATTTTACACGTATCTTACTCGAGCCTGATCACCATCACCAGGTACAAGACAGATCTAATTTCCCATGTTTTGATAACTATGGTATTTACCTCAGTCATATAATCTAACAGGGGAGCCATTTCCAAAGATCATGGAAAAGCAGTGTCAAGGAAGATCATAGGGCACCATAACACCCCCTCAGAGTCTCCCCTGAGGGCACAAGTCAGTGTAAATTTGCTGGAGGAGAAAGTGGCAATGAAATAACAGAGCTAGATCATCACAAACATTCCATCAACAGTTTGTTCTGTAAAATAGCACAGAACAACGTTCTCTAAAACATCAGTTCTGCTTTCTGGCAAGTCTGTTGGCCCACCAACACACTGGTGGCCACAGAAAATGTAGCTGTAATGCAACATAGTTGGGACAAATCTTGTGAAATGTCTTCTTATACAATGAAATTGCCTTCCTCTCAGTGGGGTTCATACATACACACATTGGGTCACAACCCTTTTTATCCAAACCACCATCTTATCTGTATGGGATTTAATTGAACCCTTCCTCATTTAATAAACTAAATGTGGTTTTCCCCCAACACCTGTTCACGAGTGGCTGGTGCAAAGCCAGGTAACTCCTCTCTCTCTGTGCAAACCAGAAATCACACGCATGAAACTTCGGTGCAGAACTGCACATGAAGGGTTTCAGACCCGAATTTCACCTATACAAGGTCTTAGAAGTCTTAGAATACTTAAGCCTGGATCTGAGCCTCAAGCCCACACCTCACTTTCCAATATTTGCACAATTGGGAAGCAGAGGATCCTGCTTTACAGATCTCCAGAGGACTGAATCAGGGTCAGTCAGGAGATGAGAACCAAGGACTTTGGAAAATGTCAGAGGCGAAAGCTTAATAGCCACTGTGGAGGGTCTCAAGCAAGCAGATGCTTCAAACATGTGCCTAGTTTTTAAGTGCTGAGTTTGATGGCAGTAGATATTACAGTGGGCACCAACCCAAGACAGAGCTAAGGAGGAAAGGCTGGTGGACAAAATAGGAGGAAAAGCAGAGCAGGAGAAACATTTTTTCACGTGCTCTCTTAGTCTGTGTAATCTACCCAAGAAAGGCCTCAGCTAGCAAGTCAACTTCAGACCTCAATTACAACACGTGGGCAGTTTTATTGCCCAACAAAAAGCACACTGGACATTTATGATCTCATTTTATTAAATTCCCCTACGCACGACGCTCACTATTGGGTGTGTATGTGTGTGAGGTTAATATAAAGTCCACACTATATTTGTATAATAACAAGATTAAAAGCTCACCTGCATGGCAGGTGCTGCTGTGGGCACAGGTTTGGGTTATGGATTAACCAAGTCCTATCAAAAACCGGGGTCTATCACCAAATCTAAAGCAGGAAAAGCAGGTGCTTTTCCTGCTGATGTAGCTGAGGGCTCCGATTGAATTACACCGGGAAAGAATAGCTTTGCTTTCTTCATGAAATCTGATTAGAAAAAGAGAGAGCTAACACCTTACACAACACAGTGCAGCTTAAAGGACAATCTGCTCCTCTCATGGCCCCTTCTGCTGGTTACTTTGATCTAAGTTTTATTGTCTGGGTTTAACACCTTTGCCTTTGGTTTTACAGAAAAACTTCTTTAGAGGTGTTTTCCTACACCAAGTAATTGGTCAAGTCTTTTCAGAGAAACCACCAATTATCCAGGATGCTCGAAACTAAACACCTGTAGTTTTGGCAAAATACAAGATTATTCTCATTAGTATTAAACAGGTAAGGGAAGACACATTAAAGACTCAAGTTTTACTTTCTAAGATCAGTGTTCAATAATAATAAGAGCAGCTCAGCACACTATGTGAGGAACCAGTTCATTCCTAAATGCAAGGAGACCTAACATAATGAAATAATACAGGCCAGACTGGCTTTCCAGCTCCCCTCAGTAGGATGCTCGTGGTACAAGGTCATTGTTATACCACCACTCCCCAGTTCAATGCTAGAGTGTTACAGTTCTGTAGCACACACAGACCAGCAATTCCTTTCCAGAAGCTAATGAAACCAGTCTGATTTTAGCCAGAATCCTACACAATAACCCTAATTTTAAGCATAAAAATCAAAATCCCTTCTGGTCTTACCTCAAGTGACAGGCTGGGTAACATAATCCTTACAACTCAACTCAGTAATTTCTGCATCCAGCCCAGCAACCTGTATTCGTGTCAGAGATCATATTTCACATCACACATATACACACCTACTGTACAACAGAATTTGGTCTTAAAAATGCACTCAGTTTTCTATTTTGATGTGGATTTCCAGCCTCTCAAATGCTGATGATCCAGTGAAATCCTGCAGGGTAATTGGCCTCCTGGTCAGTTTTCCAAATCCAAAGTGATGTTTGAGAGCCCACCAGCTCTGAAATGTCAGACTGTTCACTCACCTCAAAGAACAGAATACAAGAAGCACAAATAAAGACAATGCTAAAAGCATTGCTGAAGTGTGTTTCAGGCCTGAAAGCAAGCTGGAGCTGCCAAATAACTGTTGTTTAGAATGGTCATCCTGTATTTTTCCAATATTTTTGTACAGCTAAGTTAGTAACTTCATTACTAGAATCTGTTTACTTACACTCACTAAACCTCCAGCACATGTGCCAGCCTCAGATCATCCCTATTAAATATTTCTAAATCAGATGGCAAACCAGTAACAGCCCTCCCTCCCCTTTTGATAAGGTGGGAAGTAAAGAAGTTTAGAGGTTCCAGGATATTTTTTTTTCAATTTTAAAGCGAAGTAAATGAAAAAGTTGCATCCAAGAACGGGCAGCAACAAAATTATAAACCAGCTGATGTGGAAACGTCAACATCATCTTCTAAACATGCAACTGAGGTTCACAGCTGGTGCAAAAAAAGAAGGCAGCATTGTCTGTGAGCAAAGGCAGTGAGCAGGGACTGCAGGTTTTATTCTGAACTCTCCCACGGATTTCGAGCTCGGCTGTGGGCAGATCACCAAATATCTCAGCTGATCATCTACAAAATAAGGATAGCAATATTTTCCTATCCCAGCAGGATGTTTTCAGAAGAGTACTTGGGAGGCACTCAAACAATGCAATGATGGGGGCCATGGAAAGTATCTGTGCAGAACAAAGACAACACCTGCTCAACCAGTTAATGGAAAAAAGATGACTGAGACTGCTATAAGGAATTTTTAGCATTAAAGGAAAGGACAAGCTGCAGTTGCCTCTGGCTTACAGTTAAAAAATTCAGCATCAGTAAACCATTTTTTTATATAATTACTGTGGAAGAAATTCAAGTATAGGACCAGATATGAAAACCAATGCAAATAAACTACATAAGTGGCTGGAATTCTAAGCCAAAGACATGGGTAACATGGATAACTCACAACAAAACATCATTTGACTTCCTTTGGCAAATGAGTGCACACATGATGGAGGTAACTGCATACCACTTTTTTTCCTCCAGAACTGCAACAATTTTAGTTAACAAAGACAATTTTTATAAGCATTTATGTTGTGAGTCCATTTTACACAGTCTTGAAGTTCTGCTCATACTCTTTGTGGGAGATAATGTCCAGTGCTTTGCTGTACATATCACTGTGTACTTAGTATTTGAAGAATGCTAGCTCAGCCTTGAGGGTTTTTTCCCCCTGAACGTTTTTCTTTCACTTTATGCTGGAAAAACTGTAGCTCTACAAACACAGAAAAAGTTCTCAGCCCAGAATGAAACATGAAGTTTATGATTAAGGAAGTCTGATGATCTGGTGTTTATTCCTGAATTAGCAACAGATTTCCCTTGACCTTAATTACTTCATTTAGATGCTCTGTGATCCATTTAGAAAAAAAAAAAGGATAGTATGTCTGGAGGATGCAAGAAAGCCCAGCTCCCAGTTCTGAAACACGTCAGTCCACACTTCATGATGATGAACATGATTAAATCTCTGGACCATCTCCCTTTCTCCCCATTGGAGATTAAGTGTTCCATTCTCATTGAAAGGCTTCACATTCTACACTGCCACAGATCCAGGGAAGCATCAGATTCAACTAACAAAGTTTCCAGCAATACATCATTACCTTCTGTAAGGTTTTCTTGTTGCTTCTAGGATTTATGCAGCATCAGTCCCCTGGCAACAAAGCTTTTAAATTCATTCACCAAACCATGCTTGAAAGAAGAGCTCAAGTGTTAAGAGATGTGAGTGTCACACATTTTGTGACATCTGGTAGCAAGCAGAGAAGAGTGTCCAAATTCAGTGTTCTCATCAAGGGAAAAATCAAGTTATCTGACCTGCTTGGCTTGTCAGTGAGCAAATACAGCCTGGGAGAAGGGTAACATAATTCCCTCTCTTTGCCCAAAAAGGTAAGAGAGGTAGAAATGAGATTAAAGGGAACCCAGCAGAGACAACTGCATGCAGAATTATGGGGAGACAGTGCCAGGTCAAGTATGAGCAACAGAGCACACACAGCCCAGGTTCATCTTCCTGTCTAGAACAGGAAGCTGAAGGAGCATTTTTTTTTTTTTTTTTGCTACCCCTATTAGAACCGTCCTTGTAATGCTGTAAACATTTGTAAGCCATTAGCTAGATCCAGCAGCACATGGTGTAACAACAAAAGCTAGGTTTGTTCCAGCCATGGGAATCCTTTCTGGTGAAAGCACGGAGAGGTGGGTGGGACAGGATCTCAGGGAGCAGCTGAGGCATCACCAGGCAGGGGCAGGTTCACAAACATCCCCCCAGAGCTGCAGCAGGTGACTGGCAAACAAACCCTTCCTAAAGGAGCACTGAAGTGGAGTCTGCATCCCCAGAAACAGTGCTTGGAGTCAGGGAGCTTCCCTCGCCTGCAGCAACTCCTTTTGCTGAAATCCAAACTGCAGCTTCTCTGAGAACCAGCACACAGGGATTACACACCACCTACACTTCACTCCTCTCACCCATTTACATATTTGGATACTGCTTAAAAAAAAACTATTTGCCTGTCTCTTGTTTGTCTGTAATTTTTCTCCTCTAAAGTTCTTCTCAACTCACACCTTTGCAATTTCTTAAAAAGGACACCTCCCCCCATTTGCTGATTTTAAAACTCAGGGCCCAAAATGCAGGGCCCCAAAGAGAAGTAATATGCAATATTACAATTACAGCAAAGCAATTTTCTTTTGATCTCTTTGAGATGCTGTTGGTTCACTCAATTTGTATTGAATATCAGCCCTATAATATTTGTCTTCTAATACCACTTATTCCCTGACATGTACTTTTAAATTGTAACACTTTATAGTTATCTCTTAAATTTTCCTTTAAAATTTTGGTAATTTCCTCTGGTTTATAAAGGCCATTTTGGAACACTGTCATATATATTGCTTAGAGGTGGACTACAGACCTGATCTTATCCTTCCACTCCCCAACCCCAAATTATTTCTACCCAGAGTTCACATAACAAATGGCTCTGAATGTTTCTAAAGACTGCAGATTAAGTCAAACCCACTTGATTTGTGGAAAACTCCCAACAGCTGTATAGGCTTTTAATCAGACAAAAAAAAAAATCTAGTGAAAGAAAAAAAATCATTAACCCCTACATAAAAAAAAAAAAAAAAAACAAAACAGGCAAACACCTATTTTTATTTTGCTTTCAATAAAAACCCAAGACAGAGCTCTGGAATTACTTGACCTGACTAAAGCACAATGTTAAATTGTAGCAAAAGCTGTGGTAACACTATGCACTACTCTTAATATAAAGGCAGGTGAAAAGGTAAACCATCTACCAGGGTAAGGGACACATTTACCTCACGTATCAGAGTTAATTAATCTATACCCCCCCCATCACTTTCCCACAGGACCTATTTTATCTTATAGGTTTGTATGCCCCTATTTTTTTTTTTTTTGTGCACATTAGGAAGTGCTGGAGGGATAAAAAGCAATGAGGCCATGAAAGCATGTATCACATGCTCCATTCATATAAACCCTTGACACCCAAGACAGTGTTTCTTCCTTTGTCTGTAATTCTTACACAGTTTCTAAGTTATTCCAGCTGCCTGTTTGCAGCTCGACCAGTTTATGTTACTTCATAGTTAATTGTGCTTGTGAGGTTTATCACTGTATTTCTGTGTTTTTACTAAAAGATTCAGGGACATTTCAATTGCATCCGTCCTCTCCCTCCACTCCTAAATCTTAAAGCAATAAAAATTCACAGTAAATCAAGAAGGAAAAATAAAATAGCCGAGGAATCTCAAATTAACCTTAATTAGGTGATTAAGGTCCTCCTTCAGAAGACAGAAAAATCTGATCCTGATTTAATAACACAAGGTGATCTTCTCTTTGCTTTGGCCTTCATGTGCTTCACCCGAGAATCTGCAACAACTGCTGTCAGAGTCATCAGCTTGACCCAGGACTGACTTTGTTCTGCTCATAAAAAAAATCTACCATCTTCTAAATCAGACCCTGTTCCAAAAGAATGCCACGAACTCTGCTAAATCATGGGCAAAACCTGCCCCAGTCAAAATGCCAGCAGGATGCTTTTTGCACTGATCTCTTCTCCAGGAAGAGATGAAGGGATATCTGGTTTGTAGAGATTGAAGCACAAGTGAAAATCAACCTGCTCAACACCCCCAACGCTCGGTTCCAATGAGGTTTCACCTTAAAAATTCAGCGTCCCAAGTGCCTACAGATGATGTTCTGTGCCTCTAGAGTTGGAGAATAACAGAGCAGCAACCTTTAGGTGCTGCATTTTGAAACCAGGTAGATATGTCCCACATGCATGTAACCTCCTCCATGGGCCAAGCCTTTAACCAGCAAAGATAATGGGAGCAGAGATGTTGAGCGCTGCAGAAATCAGCAGCAAGGGAAAGGCAAAAAACAAACCACAAGAACCATTGCAACACCCCAATTATTTCCAGAGTTTGAGAAAAACTTACTTTAATAATGCAATCCTCAAGTTTTACCTTATTATGTACATTCATTTTCATGATTTTATACAGTTATTGCATAATGTGGTCATTTACATCTTCCAGTTCAAGTGACATTAGGTGGCACAATTTTGTATTAAATTCTAGTAACACTTTCAGGCAATTACACCAATGTGAAACAAGAACAAGATAGACTATTCCCTTCTTGCCTTCTTCACATTGCCCAGATGCAAAGAAAGCATAATGGAGACAGTTGTGATGTTTATGATAATCCCACACTGATTTGTGTTCCTTTGGTAGATTGTAGTGGAATGTAATGGCAAAAAACCCCACAAGAATCAAAAGCAAACAAAAAACCAAACCCAAACAACCTCAGGAGGCCAAAAAAATAATTAAACTGGTAAGAACTGTACACTTCCTTTTTCGGCAAGGCAAAAGTACTTCAAGTATTCAGAAAAGTAGAAAAAAAATAACTTTTTATTTTCAATGAAAAGGTAAAATAGACTATTTAACCACTGTGTAATAAGTGCCAATAAATTGGTGGAAGTGATTATACATCATGCTAGAAGGAGCAGAAACCATCCTGACATGAAGCCATACTGGAAAAAAAACCAAACAAACTCATAACTAGAAAAAACAGTGCTGATGCCTTTATCAGCTTGCCATGATGAGTGTTTTAAGTGCATGACTGAAAATAAGCACAGTGATGCCACTGGAACCAGTGCAAGTGAGCTCCTGGGGAGCTTAATCTGGAAGAGAGACAAGAGACTGAACACAGACAAGGGCCTGGCTTAAGATGCAAGATTATAAAAGTAAAGAAAGATTGCAGGAGTAGCCCAGAACTCAGTTCAGTTTTGTTCTACACATGTAGAAGCTACAACACATTTCACTCCACAGCAAAAAGAAAATAAGAGCAAAAAGATAAAGAAACAGACAAGAATCATTAAGCAACTTTTGAACAGTGAGACAACATGGCAAAAATGAACTTTTGAGTGAAAATGTGCTGTCATCCTGGATATTTTCCTCTCCCTCATGCAGGACAGAAAGAGAGGCTAATGAGAAAAAAAGAGAGGGAAAAGTATACAGAATGATTGCTTGGCACTTTTGAAAACTGTTTTTTATGTTAAAAAAAAGAATCAAATAACTTACAAGTAGTAGCAGTGTTTTATGGACAATTACCTTCCCCAAGCCCTTGTTCCTACAGAGGTGACCACAACAGTGTCTGTTTTGGTGACAAGTGTCTCCATGAGAAGGCAGCACCTCAAAGAGCAGTTTTATTTTCACATCTCAAAACAGTAGCTGGGATTCATTCTGATCTTCACAGCAATTCACAGGACGAAGATTCAAACAAAAAAAAAAAAATCACCTTTTCAGAGGAATACCACGGGAGAGTGAAAAGCACCCGGATACAGATCACTGTTAATTCCCCACTTCAGGTTTGTTGAGAAAGTTACTTACCCAAATAAGTTTTATCTGGGTGAAAGTTAGTGATATGGAGTGTGTGGTCATTAAGCCATAAAAGTATGTGATCTTGCAATGCTGGTTGAGCACCTTCTAATCCCACAGACTTCAATTAAAAATTTGAACTGCTGAGCACTTTGATTATCCCATTCAACCTTTTTTTTTCCACCCCCCTTTAAGTGGGAGACTGGCAGCGATCGTGGCACAACATTCCGGCCAAAGTTCGGCTCTTTCATGGAACACGACACAGAGGCAGAAAGGGAAAGTAAAAGGAAGAGGGTTGACTAAAAAGCAGCATGAGAATGTTTACCCCAGAAGAGCTCAGTTTTTACCACATGGAAAAGCACAAGTGCAATGGCTCCGGTCGCAGTTGTAGCTGCTCTCACAGCGACCAGCGCGACACAACCGGCACCAACCCTTGAGCAAAAGCAAAGGAAACCAGAGGATGTGCAAAGCAGGCAGCCCCTGTTCCTCAGCTGAAACAGATTGTGTTCCAACGTGATTAACTCCTGAAAATTTGGTAAGATACGCTGGTGTCACATTACAGCAAAAATAGTGTTTCAACTCTCACTACAAAAAGATTAAGGATTCTGTTCTGGTCCTGCCTAATCCATTCATGAATTGCAGGGCACAGCCCTTGCCACATTGCCAGAAAAGGCAGTTCCATTTTCCTGTGCTGAAGAAAGTAGGAGGCTTAGTGGTTATAAAGTTCATCTTTTAAAGTGCACTGTCATTTTAAACACACTTTCCTTCTTAAAAAAGAAAATAAAACATGTTCCGATATCAACAGTCTATAAAAAATAACGGCTGCAACACTCCTCTAAAACTGCAACTTAAAATCAAGTCAAGTTATCAAGATTCAAATCTTCTGCGAAAAAGATATGAACCCAAAAATAAAATAACCTTCCTGAAGAGAATTGCCAAGCAAAACCTCACACACTGTCCTACAAGCCCCTCTTCCTAAACAGCATCTCACAGAAAATCCAGTTTCTTCCAGCTGACAACCTCAAGAAAACAGAGGTCTAAACAAATCAGTCCTTCCCACCAGTCACCTACATAATTGCAGGTGTGGGTGCTGGTGCAGTTTTTCCATCAACTCCTCCTCTGTAGGTTCTTCCAAAACATCTCTACAAAGAAAAAGCATGAGTTGTTAGGGGCAGCAAAGGGAGCTTCTCAGCATTTGTTTTAGCAATGCACATACTGAGGATGTGACGTGTGCTTGTTTCAAGAATGAAACAAGGAATTAAAATCACAATAAGTTGATGCTCCCTAAAGATGCATCTACTTGCAAATGATCCATCCTCTACAGATGTGTCATGGAAACCAGCAGCTGTTTTCCCACAAGAAGCAGGGAAGCAATTTCCTGCACACAGTCCAACACAAGTGAAGGTCAGTAGATTTGTTTTCCTGAAAAAACTCCCAGATGAGAACATGTTCCCAGTGCTACTATTGAATATCCAACGTGCACCAGAAGTTCCACTCATACACGATCATCAAGTCTCAACTCACCACCCACAATTTCATAATAAGCCAAGAACATGCATCACTTTCCTCATCTTCCCTTTTCTTCTTTCCCTTGTTTTTGTCCCCCTCAGCAGTTGTTCCCCTCACCCCCAGCACCTCTTCTCCCACCCTGCTACGAGCACAAAGCATATAAAGGTTAGGCTTCCACGTCAGCTTAAACCAGGCCTAACTAAAGCACTTGTTGATTTTTTCCTAACTAACACATAGAACAGTTTGCTTCAGAGGGAGGAAATGCAAGATAAGCCTTTGCCCTCTTGCAGGCAGCATATTTCCTTTAAAATAGAACATAAAAAAACTAGATTGATTATCAAATCCAGTCCAACTCACCTGAACATTAGTTCCACTGTCCTCTGGTATTCAACGTCTGAAAGAGACTCTCGATGACAGCGACGGTCCCACTTGTGAATAAAGTTCTGAAATGTAAAAGAAACAAGGAAAAATTAAAAGGACTACTTCTGATGACATCAGAAATATCCAGTCACTATGCCTGCAGGTAAGGTTTGGGAGGGGGGTGAGCTTTGTTTTTAAACACAGTGCCAGAGCACATTTACTGGCTGTGGGTCACCGCTTTATTCGAGTGTTGTTCAGGAAAGAAATAACTTTCTCATCACAAACTGAATGAACAGCAGAGCACAAGAGAGCCCTGCTGCCTTCTGCTCCTAGCAAGGACTGCCTCCCCAAGACAACCAAGTGAACTACTCACAGATTTTTACCTGCTCTGAATTTCTTCCACTTTAAAAACCCAACCGTATATAAACCTACTGCTAGTCCAGACATCACAGTTTAAAACTCAGTTACTGGTTTTGTCACGTTCCCTTCCCCATTTTGAATAACTGACAAATTAATAATTGGGGAGCAGACAAGACAGCTCAGGGGAAAAAAAAAAGGGGGGGGGAGAAAAACAGTGAGATCCTGCTCTCCTCTTTCAGAATGCTGCATCTTGGCTCTTACAGCAAAAACTTTGGCCACAGCCCTGCAGAAGTAAGCAGACAGAAGATATCTTGGACTGAAAGTTTGCCATTCTTTCTACTATAATAAATTTAAATTCTCAATACCCTCAGCAACAACAAAAACATCTCCCAAAGAAACTTTTAGAGGTTTTGAGATGGGGTGAAGTGCCCTCTACAGGTACTCAGTTCCTTCCATTACTTGTAAGAGAAGTCTACAATTATTAAAGTGGAGGAGATGGTTCTGATTAGCATTCCCTTCACCATCAGAAATTTGGATTTGCAGGATAAACATACACAAGAAACTAGCAGAATGCTCTTCATGGCATTGCTTGGGTACCTACATTTCCACAGCTTCTTTGAAAGACTCTAGAATATGGTCTCTTGAAAAGAAATAATCAGTTCCACTCTTCTAGTGGGGAACTGAACAATGGTAAATTCAAATCAGGGTGGGAAGAACCACAGGAGAGTCAAATAAATTAAAAATTTGAAGAGCTAACTTCATTTGCTGATACATTAAAAGGCAAAAAGCCTGCAGCTTGAATAACTAATGCTGAAGTTTAATGCAAATGTACAAGAGACAAGCAATTTTATAATACTTATAATATTTTTCATCTTTACAGAGAGTGATATAATGAAAATGTACATACCCAATGGGATGCAACCAGTTTTGTGACAAAACTGCAAGTAAAGCATACAATTGCCTAGGGAAAAAACCAACCTCCTTCACTCCTCAGGGGAAGGGCAGCGAGGAGAAAGGTAAAGAAAGAACACACACAAGCCCAACATACTATTCCCAAAAAGTTGCCTGGGTTCTTTTAACTTCCTGCACAAATTAGAACCCAGCTTTGGGATCCAACACCAAATAAACACATTTCCTTACCTCCAGAAGTAAAGCTACGAAGAGATTAACCCAGATGACAGAGGAGATCAACCACCAGGCTACAAAATAGATCTTTGCCCACCTGCAGATCAGAGTAACAGACAATAAGTAAAGTAGGCAGCAAATACCCTCAGCCTAAAAGTGAGCAGAGCAGCATGAAATCACATTTTTCCCTGAAATATAATACTACTCCTTTCTGGATGTCAAATGAGGTAGGGAATAAAAAAATTAAAAATAGAAAAATCTTAGCCCTTCATTAAATCAGCTAAACAGACTCACTCTCCCTGCTCAATCTGCTTAATTGAACTCTGAAGGGGCAGAAAAGCAGCCCAGTAGAAGCTGTGCTGGATCATAGCAAGAGATCCATCTGGGATAGTATCTTTGGAATGGTCAAAAGCAGAAACATAGGAAAGAGTGCAAAACCATGGCAAAATATCTGTGTTGCTACCCTCTAAGCACTCCCCAATCTCCAACTGTTTGCAGTTCAGAGATTTCTTGAATTACAGGGAGCTTCCATTCACTGCAGATCCAATGGATTTCTCTGTCATGGCTTGTCCAGTCTCCTCCAGACCACATTAAACATTTATCCCACACAGCAGCCTGCAGAACTTAACTAAGGGCTTGGGATAACCAGCCAAGGAGCACTGGGACAGCTCAACCCAGAAGCCACCCAGTTCATTCAAACATTCCCATAAAGTCATTAAATACAAATGAAAGATATGTCCAAGGGGTTAAGTCCACCAAAAAAATTGTTCACCCACAGAGAAAGCACAGAAGCATTAAATTTCTCTCCTTTATACCTGAATTTCCAGAAGAAAGGTAAGCAGCACCCCTCTTAGCAGATGGAATTGTGCCATGTGTGTAATTCTTGCTCAGTTACCTTACAAGCTGGATTTATAGGAGACTTTTTCAGTATTGTTACTGCTACTTACGGACTTGAATATCTTGAAAACGCATCCAAAAAGACCTGCCAGTTGTTCACCACCATCACATCCCAGAGGGTCACCACTGCTGCCTAAATCATGTGAGCAGAACAGAAGGTCAGTGGTTATTTCTCACACACTCAAGGCTCAGAAAATGAGGAGAGGCAAGAGGAGAGGGGAAGAGGGAAGGATGTCATCAGTGATCACACTCACGGCAAAGTCATCGAAGTTGTTGGGCCAATATTCCAGCTGCTCGTAGGTCCCACACTGCAAAGTGCCATTAGCAAATGTTGTGTTGGCAGCACTGTGGGAGAATTACAGGGGGATGTGAACACAGCTTGCTGTAAACTGTACCTTAAAACCAAAATTATCCTGACTGCCCTGCAGTTCAGTATCTCAAAGGCAGAAAGCAAAGGAAACAGTTCAAAAACAGACGAGCCTTCCTGCAATTTCAGTGCAGCAAGAAGAAACAGAAGATAAAGCCTTGTGATTTAACATTTAAAATTAAAACATTAAGATTAAGCTCCGAGAATAAGAGAAAACAAACAACAACAAAACAACCACAAAGAGGTGCTCTTGAAAGACAGGATTCTTTGTGAGCAGTGATGTTGAAAACCTTACCTGGTGTTTCCCAAGGGAACAACAGCACCTTTAAACAGCATTATGCCAGTGATAGCAAATGCATAGAAAACCACCTGGAAGGAATACAAGCAGCTGTTAGCTTTGAATATTTCTGTCACTAAATGAGAAAGCAACACAATTAATATGGAATTTATATTTGTACCACAGGTGAAGGAATTACGTCAAGAACAACGCCTGAAGCTTTTAAAGTGAAAATACTCCCCAGCTTAACTGTTTGCTCTTACTTTTCAATATTCTATTTAACTTTCTGTTCTTAAAATGCGTTAAATCCTTTTATTTTATGATCTATTTTACTTTTTGATCTGTTTTGCTTTTTTGTGTCTCAGAATGCTGATATTTAACTGTTAACATTGCAAAATAGTAACTTAAACCAAAACACACTGATGGTATTTACAAAGCATAATCTAAATATTTTTATTTAGGGCGTTTTCTGCTAGATTCAGTGAAAGTAAGCTTTTATTAAACTTAACTGAAGGACAAAACCAAGCCAGTATTTTATATTACACCAGCAACTTTCTTAGAAATGTTACAATTAGCCTAAAAATAAAGTTTTCAGTAACACAGAGGGCTTTGAAACTCCTTTCTTTTACTTGTTGGAAATGCAAACTTCCTTTTAAAGAGACACCTTTCAGTATTTAGCAGTCACTTGGGTGATTTTCCAGTTTTTATCCTACAAAGATTGTTGTAGAAATAACCTACAGCTTCGCTCCTCTGAGAAAGAGCCACTTGTCATGGGAAAGCTTAAAACAAGCTGAATCTTCAAATGAAAAAAGTATTTTTTTTTTTTTTTTGTATTTTGTTACAAACAGACCTAAGGAGAGGGAAGTCTGGGAGGAAGAGAACTGCCCTGGCCTATGAACCACAGCACTTTGAACATAACTGGAGTAAGTCAAAGCTGATATTTCACAGTCTGCCAGAAGATGGGGCAATAAAATTAATTTTATTCTTTGAAAAAACCCCATATATTTCAAAGACTCACTGCATGAGAAATTAGCTAATTAGTTACATTACTTTATCAGCATGTGTTCCAGTCTAACTTTAGGAAAGATATTTTCTATCAGCTGGTAATGGAGTCAGATTTCAGTAGAGCAGCAGCTCGGTGACAGCTTCCACATAGCCTGAGGCAAAAGCAAATTAAATTAATGGAAGTGGCAAACATTGTGGCAGACTCGCCTCACAATTGGTGCAAAACTACAATTCACACTTCTGACATTCAGGGTAATCAGCAGCAGCCACTTTACGAGAATCATGTCTCACATATATGCATAGAGACACCACACTGAAACAATAATGCACATTTTATGAAAATAAAAATCCAGCCTATCGCTACAGGCTCCCACCACTTCCTCCAGGAATGAAAGAAAATACTTCTCAGTTCCAAGAGTAGCTCCCAGTGGCAAGTGTGACTTGTAGAGTACAACAAAAGTTGTTACCAAATTTGCTTTGCCCAACCAATATCTTTATTTCAAGCTGCAACACACACCAACCTAGGGCCCCTTCTCTACAGATAGAAGTAGAGATTACTAATGACAAAAACAGACATTCTGGTTAAATTGCATGCTAAATGTATAGACCAGAACAACAAATCATTGGTCTCTAACCACTACCTCAAAATAAAGTATCCTACAAAACCCCATGGACAATAACAAAACCAAACCTACCCAGGCACTTCTTTGCTCTACCAGGAAGACATTGTTGCAAAGCCAGAAACTCAAGATTTGGGAGGATTTGTGTACTGGACATCATGCATTGTGATCCACCCTTTAATCACATGGTTACAGAGCATGTGCTCTACACAGACACACCCAAAACAGGATGACAGGAGGCTTTCAAAAGTCATGTCCAAACATGCCATCTCAAGACCTTCTCAACTGGAAAAGAATTTTCAAGTGGTTCTGCTATTTAATAAGCAAATATTAATAAGCAAATCGGGGTAAGGAAAACTGGTCTGCTTTTAGCATGGATGAATTTTGATTTGCAACCAGAGTATCCAGCCTGAGGCAAGCACTCTGAGGAAGCTTCAGTCACTCTTATAAAGATCCTCCTGATAAAAGAGGCACTGTCACTGTGCACAGGCCATAACAAAACAGTAGTTTGTCCTGGCTTTCAAACACATGCCCTGGAGAAGAACTGGCTGACTGAGGTGAAATGTTAGTGATCCTGGTGACTTTACAAGACACTTGTTAACTCTTTTGGAGACATACCCTTATTAGACTGCTAACTATAACAAGCTTGCATCATGACTTACCACCAGGATTCCTGCAAAGGCTCTTAAGTTTTTTACCAGATCCAGCAATGTAGTGACAACCAAAGCCATGAACTAAAACAAAGCAGAATTTTACATGTATGACATTCATCCCACTTCCATTCCACATCAAATTATTTTTACTAAAAGGACAAAGAAGTACCAATGGGGAAAGTGAACTATGACTACATGCAGGACATCTTTGATACAGAGAAATTTCCATGATTTATTTAAAATGAATGAACAATGCTGTAGGAGTCTTTTTCACAGACAGACATCATCATAAGTCTTAAATATATACAGGCACTGCAACCTAAAGGACTGTATGCCTAGTAAGACTAGAAAGAATGGCAGGCAAGCAAAACACCAGCACCTCCCAGCTCCAGGGTGACTGCTTCATATTTGACCCACACAATTCCTATTTTACACTTTCCACTGACACTATGACCTCTGATTACATCAGGTTTGGTATTTATGGCTTACTGAAGTGAGATATAAACCCTGTGCCCGACATTAATTTGGGCTTAGCTTTTAAGCAAGTAAATGCAGGATTATAACAAACAATCAAAGTGATTTCTGACTCAAGTACATGTATTGTGGTGGAAATACCCATACTGGGAAGGTGGAGAGGGATTTACCCCACAAAACCCTTTGCATTACCAAATGTCTTGCAGTACCTAGTGAAAGCAATTCTAACCCCTCCTGAGTACAAAGTTCTCCAAGGATATCCCAGCCACTCATCTAATTAAGACTGAAGCACCACACAAGCTGCACGAGTGTTTCTGGATAAGTTTGCCCACCTTAGAATAGCAGCATCAACTGCCACCACACCAACAGAACTTGGCTGCTGCCTCAACAGAGAAAACCAGCCCCAGAGACAGGGAGTTTGTGAGGGGCTGTGCAACAGCCAGGACAGTCAGAGCTGAGCTCTGATCCCACTCATGGGCAAAAGAATTGCAGTCTGTATGTTATTCTGAAAGGCTGGAACAAAATTTATGAGGTGACCAAGAAAGAAAGCAGAGTTGTGGAGGGATGAGCAATCACCTTCATGTTGGGGATGATCCGCAGGAAGCGGAACACGATCAGCATGTTCACCAGCCGCACCATATCCCACAGGGATAACAAGCCCATGAACTCGGGTCTCCTGGGAAAGATGGGAGAAAACAACCAGTCAGAGAAACAGCTCACGACAGAAAGACAGAATTTAATCTCCTGGGCTACAGGTAACTTCATTTACAGTAAAAAATTCATTTACTCAGCAGGAATCTCACTCTTAGCAACTGCTGCAGGAAGTGACCCGTTTAACCTGGGCTCTTAAACCTGGGCTCTTAAATATGCAGAGAGTGCTCCTTAAAGTGCGTGTTTGTGAAAGAAATTATTTAAGACAACACTGCAGAGAACACATATTCTAGATAACAGTCACATTGCTGTCCTGAAGGTGTCAAATCTACAGACCAGGCAATTACCAACAGCACACACTCACCAGTGACTCGTGGGTTACAATCTGTTTGCAGTGACTGACACAAAGACCTAACAAGTGTTACTGGTGCTCCAAGATGTAGAGCAATCAATCAACTGCATTTAACAATCAAAGGGCGAAATCAAACCCAAACATAACCAATTCTAAGATAATAATTAATGCCATTAGACTGTAGCAATTACTATTCTGCCAACCATCACTTTTTTGTAGTGTTGTTTTCAGCAGTGTTCAAATATAAGCCATTTTCAAACCATAAGGTCTACCAGGTCTCTGCAGAGATAACAGTGTTAGTTGTTTTTTGTAACAACAAATGATCAGGAGAGTTATCCAAAAGCTGTTTGATCTTAAAAAAAAAAAATCAAAATACAACTGCTTGGTATTCCAGTATAGACAAATAGTCTAAGTCTATAGGCATTTTTCTACTAAATTTTACAGCATGACCCAGCCCAGTCACTGAGCAAAGTGCAGCAGTTCACAGAGGTCACCTACCAGCCAGGATGAGGAAATCCATACACAGCAAAAGTTGCAATCTCCAAAATCTTTAGTTAGGAAAGAAAGAGAGGAAAAAAAGGTCAAAACTTTACTTTGTAATTCTGAGTCTCAGAAATTCTGTAAGCTTCTTGACAGGAAACATGTTTAAGAGCATTAAGCTGCTTTTCTGACTCACTTTAAAGCTCTGAATTGTCATATTTGCCCAGTTATTCCCCAAATTATCTCAATGTACATAGGTCATTCAATAAAAGGATACACAGTGAATACCATTAACCATGAATTTGGCCTCATCTGACACATGGGCTTCAAGCTTTTACCAAATAGTTATTACAATAACCTGCCTTTTTATTGAAAGAACAAGGTCATCTTAGCTGCATAACAGAACTCCCTATGCAATTATTTAAAGAGTTGAATGTTTCCCAATAGCAATAAAAAGACTTCTTATAAGAAAACTCACCTTTTCCATGGATTTAAATAAGCCTGCCTTCAGAAAGCAGACCCTAAAGGAACCATACACCAGCAAAAACTTTCAAGCCACTGAAAACCACTGCTCATGTTGTTCAGCTCAGCCTGTCAGTGTTGAAGAAAGAGCAATCCCACCAGCTCTTGGAGTTCCCAACCTCCCTACCCAACAAACCCAAGAACACATTAGTTAAAAAAAAAAACACTTACCAGCAAAATTACAGTCAGAAGCCCATCAAATGTATTGCTTGGGTAAGACAAGTATCTTCTCAAGCCCATTGCTAAGATTTTCAGCAACATTTCCAGCAGATAGTACAGGATGAAGAAGCAGTTGATGGCCTTCACCCCCCCAAAATAAAACCAATCATTAGAATTACTGACTTCTCAGGGAACAGCAATAACTGTAGGAATGCTACTGCATCTTACCCCTAGGAAGAAGTCATCTCTTTCAGAAGGTTGTTTATCTGCATCCATCACCAAAACCACCTTAAACAGGAAATATTTTATGAATCCACTGCTTTACTGCTACATAAAACAGATTTTTAAGCACAAGAAGAGTCTTTCATGCTTTGCACAGACCTTTTTCAAGCAGCTGAGAATATATTTTTAACTGCAGGTATTCCCTCTCAACTTAAGGCTTTACATGACTAAAGTATGCCAAAACCCTGCCAGCTGCTACAAAAAATGGTTGTTTAAAGAGAGACTAAAGAACAAAAACAGAACTTAGGTTTGTAGCAGAGGAAAACCAAAAAAACAGACAAAAACCCCCCACCACCCCACAACAAAAAAACCCTTTTACTTACACAGATAGAAATAATGTTTGCAAGGGCTACCACATTCCCCAAGTAGCCAAAGTAGGGATGGCCAAAGGCAAACTGCAATTTCTGCATAAAATGGGATTGGTACTCTGGACTGGGAGGATGCTGAAAAGAACACAAAGGATTTGCTGAGACTCAAAGCATAAGCATTTTAATAGTACTAAAATAATAAAACCCCACACCCAACCTCAGATTTTAAAAGAAGCCAGACATTTTCAAAGCAAAACTTCAGGACCACAGGCTAATTTTGACATTTCAGCTGGAAAATGTTTCCAAGCTGTGGTTGTTCACAGTAAAATTCATTTCTGATTATGGCACAACACAAGGGAATGGCAGAGAAGGGAAATAGTCCAAGCCTTCTTCAGTACCCCAAGCAGGTAAACTAAACACCAAGGTATTAATTGTACCCATTCCTTCCCCATTTCCCAGTGTTTAATTCAGAAGTCTTGGTTACATGCAAACATAGAAAAGAACATTTCTTAACCCTCAAACAGTTGTGTTTTGTTTTTTTCTTTCTCCTTCCAAGAGGAGAAGGCTGCTTTCTGCCCATCTTCATCTGAACACTTAAAGAATCCATATTTTGTTCTTCACTCAGGGACTGGAGAAAAGACTTTGAGTATATTTAAGTGTTACCCTGCAAAGACTAATACAATTGCAGATGCATTCCTTTAATATAGGACTGTCACAACAAGACAAATCCCGCCTATTTCATCAAAACCAATTTACCAGGGAGGTAATTCATTTCTCCACAGCACCCCTCAGAAAGCCAACGCTGTAAATCCAACTCCTATTCTTTGTTTCCTTGTAATGAATCTTCCTACTAGACAAATACACATGCAGATCTTATCAATTTTGTTTGGCAAAGTCGCTTTAAAATGCTGACAGAATAAACAATTTTGTACATTTAGGGCAATCCCAGATGAATGCTGTGAAAGCCCCAAAGCCACATTGTTTGTGACCATAAGAGCAACTCATGAACAAAATCAACAGCGTGTGATTGCACCTTGTGTTCACATATTGAAAAGTCTGTTTATACACTTTATAGAGCAATACCATCACTTATTTTTGCCCAGGACCAGACAACTTCTGATGTTTCATAAACAATGGTCAGATACATACTTGCTTAATGGCATCTTTGTCTAGTTCTTCAAAGAGCTTCTGGAACTGGGCAGCTGACAGTTGGTCACAGGAGCACATTTTGAGCGACTTCACATGAAAGAGAAACATTCAGATCAGAATCTGCAATAGGTGCATCTGCAAAAAGTGTCAAAACCCTCAGACAATCTTTAAAAGACAGGGAGTAGAGATCTAACACAAGCTACTCCAAGCTGTTAGAGTAACGTTCAATTTTGCTTTAACACAACACTGCCATGTGACTGGAGGATTCCTCTTGCCTTTTCTATTTTCCCCTCTCTGGAACCACATGCACTTTTGACAAACTTAAAATTTTTAGTCCTGTGGTAGTGCCATTATTATGTTATGATCCAAGGAATGCTGCAGTAGAGAGCAGCTCTAGACCACAATACTTCCAGGGAGAAAGGAAAGCCAATGGAAAAATTAGCTCTGCAAAATAGGAGTTTTCATTCCTCTATACCTCTCTCCAAGTGAATGAATCCCTCATCACACCAACCAAAGAGGGAGTAACTTTAAGGTGAAATCCTTGTCTAAGGACTACTTTTATTCTGAAGATCAAAACATAAGCAGACAGTGAGCTGGGCTTCTGTTCACACTTTGAGAAAGCAGCATAAAGGAGCTGAGCTGAAAGCTGCCATTCCCAGATCAATGGTGTAATTAGAGAAATTTCACTTTCCACAGCTGTCACATCACAGGGTTTGACAGTCACCAACATCAGGGCTAAGAAAATTCATTTCTTACCCTCAGGATGGCTTGTTTGCAGCGAGAATCCATCTCAACTTTCTGCAGCACTTGGTGTAAGGCCCCACTGCTGACATATGACCTATTTAAAAGAAAACAGAATGGGCCCTGGTACTGATAACTGTATAGATGGAAAAAAAAAAAAAAAAAGCTGTTCCAAATGCATTCCTGCCTTTCTTTTCTGGAAAAACAGGTAAAATTAGAAGTAGAAATAAAAGGGAAACAGACACCATAAGTCCCAAATAGCGTGTTACGAACATTCAGTTAAATTAAAAATAAATAAAATGAGATGAGCAACACACTGCCATTTTCTAAGAGTGGATCCTCAGTAAATTAAACAAAACATAGATGACCAAAAATGTACTTTTTTTGCTAGATAATCTACTGTTTCAACATTGTTCACTTACTGTTGGGCATTAGCAGGAGTCTCTTTCAGGGTGGAAAGCACTTCGAAGGCAGCCCGGATTCCCAGCCGCCTCCTGAAGAGGGAGGACTGAACTGATTTCTGAACAGTAAAAACACCACAGAGGAAACAATTTACTCACACTTCATGCACTACTATGTCCTATGGCCACAGAATACACTGATCCTCTGGCACACATCCTGGATCTGTGATTAGAGATCAGAACAGGGGACTGCCCTCAGCCTCACTCCCTCCAAGAACTCTGTGTACGAGGAGGAAGGAAGCAAGCAGGAAAGCAAACAACTCTGGAATCCAAGTAAACATCCAGGTCATGAATTATTTTCAATTCTGGACTGCATAGGAATATGCCTGTTCCAGAGACACTGGGAACAGCAAAGCTTAAGGATTCACAGCAATTCACACTCCTGTGCAGAGGGAAGAGTGAGACAGCTTGTGAAGCTCCAGCTTCTCCCCTAAAGGCACAAATCCAGAGCCACAGTTTTTCATGCCTTTTTTTTTCCCTCCACAATAACCACTTTCAAACTCAGCTGCTTTGTTGGGAGTCAAGTAATGTCATGCTCTCATGTGAGAAAGCGAAAAACTGAGAAAGAAGGGAAGAAATAGAGAGGAGGAAAAGGATTACCAAAAATCCTCTTTGCACATATTAGGTTCAAACACCTCTCTCTCACAAGAGGGTAGGGGCCATTCCTTCTGTGTAACATTGCTTAAGGCTCACTAGCCAAAAAACTTCTCCTTCTCTCTGGAACTCTACTAGAGCAGGCAGCTATTACTTCACTTCCCCCCCCAAGCCCACACTCCATTCCTCTGAAGGGCTGAAGGAACTATAATATATATATATAAAGGGAAGCCAGTAAGGAAGGAACCATAAGAAGACATGTAAATAAGGGGGGAAAAAATCACACCCAAAGTCACCAAGTTTCTCCTGACACTAAACCTTAAGGAAATCACAGCCATGAGAACCCTGGGCTGCATCAAGAGGAGCGTGGCCAGCAGGTCAAACGAGGTGATTCTCCACTTCTACTCTGCTCTTGTGAGATCCCACCGGGAATGCTGCATCCAGTTCTGGTGTCCCCAACACAAGAAGGACATGGAACTGTTGGAGCAAGTCCAGAGGAGGCCACAAAGTTGATAAGGGGACTGGAGCACCTTCCCTACAGAGACAGGCTGAGAAAGTTGGGGTTGTTCAGCCTGGATAAGAGAAGGATGTATGGAGACCTCAGAGCACCTTCCAGTATCTGAAGGAGCCTCCAGGAAACTGGAGAGGGACTTCTCATCAGGAGCTGTAGTGACAGGAACAGGGAATAATGGGTACAGATTGAAAGAGGGGAAAGTTAGGTTAGATATTGGGAAGAAATTCTTTACTGCGAGGGTGCTGAGACACTGGCACAGGTTACCCAGGGAGGCAATGCCCCATCCCTGGAAGTGTTCAAGGCCAGGTTGGATAAGGTCTTGAGCAACCTGGTCTAGTGGGAGGTGTCCCTGCCCATGGCAAAGAGGTTGGGACTGGATGATCTTCAAGGTCCATTCCAAGCCCTTAACATTCTATGATTCTATGACTTGCCACAATGGCTATTTCAACAGTACAGCAGATTTTCTTCACAAAAACCAAATCTGAGTTACTCGTTCACCTTGTTCAATTTTATAACAGAGGGTTCCCCCCCCCCCCAATAGTCCAAGTTGCAGATCCACAGCATTCATGGAAGTATGCAAGCAATTTTGTCACAGAAGGGGATCAAGCTACAGCAGCATATAATGGGAAAAGTATCTCCATCAAAGAACATTTAGCGTCTTAAAACTTACAACCAAAACAGGCCTCCTGCTTTGATGCACAGATGACACTTAATATTTCACAGGTTCAAGGTTATGGCAGGACACAGAAATTAGAAATGCTTTACTCACCAAGAGGTATCCTCGAAACTGGTTGTATATTATTGCTGTAAGCAAGTTCATCAGAAACAGGTTGCCTATTGGAGAAGAAGAGGCAGTAAGAACTACTGAAATCCATATCGTATTTATCAAAGAAGTTGCAGTGCATGTAGTAAATAAAATTTATCATTTAAAGAGGATTAGTTTTCTCGTGTTTGATTCCAAAGTGGTTTCATGTACTGTAATGTGTGCATTTCTCTGTGACGTGTTACCAAAACCTCCAAGCCACAAGCGAAAATTATCTTACAGACATTACACAATAATTGGAAGAAACACAAAAAAAGGAGAAATTTATGATTAAACTTTCCTAGAAAAATAAACCACCGTGGCTGTTAAGCACAAGTGTCAGAGTTAAAGTGCATTTTCATGACTGAAGACGAGGTAACTTACCTAATACAGTGAAGAGGATGAAGAAGATGGAATATGCTCGATTCTTAGAATATGCAGGAATCATCACTGTGTGAGATTGAACAAAAAAAAGAAATAATATTTTAATGCTTAAGGTGCACAGTGGAGACCTCAATCAATTTTTGGCAATTGGTAAAAGTTCTTATACAGCAGCACTGGTAATATATAATTATCACAAAGAAAGGCAAGAATCAAGTTACTAAAGGCATGGAAAACCCTTTTCCAACCTTCCTCTGGCTGTATTAAGAACTAGCAGTTGAAAGAATGGTTACAGTAGTCTGCAGGTAAACTTAACTCTATTGTTCTTTAAAAGGAAAGATAAGAGCTGTTTCTGAAAGACTGCTCACCATCAGGATTGTTTGCAGTAGTCAGCAGGACCAGCAGGGATGTCAGTGAATCCGGTAAATTCCGGAAATACACCACCCACTCCTTATCCTGCTGGTTATCCTGGTCAAAGAGATGATCATTGTTAACAGAAACACTGAAGAATCACTGTCTTACCAAGGAAAGGGGGGGAAAAAGAACTAAAGTCAGTCAATAATCGATTTCTTACACACATAATCACATCCACCCCGTGAAAAAAAGCACAAACCAAGCATCAAAATGAAGACATTTTGTGGGAATACAGAGCAATCACTTCTCTTATTAACAGCAATTAAAAACCACCAGGAAGAACAGGAAGCTCAATATAGAAGTTATGTCACAAACTGACAGCACAGGAATCTGAAAAGACCCTCGACTGATATAAGTGTCACCTCTTAGCCTGCAAGAGATTGTATTGCAGATAAAATATGATTTAAAAGAAATAATAATAATAATGAAAAAAGATCACACTTGTAGCTGTATCAGCACACCCACTGAGTGTCTTTCACTTCCCCTTTGACTTCCAGATAAAAAACTTAAAATCCCCTGGATCAGTTTTTTGTACAAAAGTTACTACCACTATGCAAAACAAAGGTTTTCCCCTTCTTCTTGCTACCCCCTCAAGCAGTAATTCATGCACAGCACAGGAATTGCTGGGCAAGTAGAAAACAGGTAACTGTTTTGAAAAAAAAATGAAGATTTAAAACACTATGTTAAAATATCAATGAAAACATCCCTAGAGCTTAAACACCTCGGAGAAAGAAAATTAAAAAAAAAAAAAAAGGATAAGTGCTACAGCACCCAGAATGTATTTGCAAATTTGGCAACTAAGGTCATCACAGTTATCTTGTGGTTCAGGGAAAACATCAGATGATTTGCTAAAGCTCAGTGTCAAAATCTTCATCAAAAACATACTGGGAGGCTAATCTTGGGTCATTCACTTACTCCCCCCCCCAAGGTCAAGCAGAGACAGATAAAAAAAGATGCAGAGTGCAAACAATGCAAACATGAATGATGCAGCACAGAACAAACAGCCCTTGAATCTGCTGCAAAGATTGCAAAATGTACCTCTAGAGGACATAAACAAGACAATGCAAAAATGTAGAGGCATAAATTTCGTTAATAAATGTATTTTTAGAACTTGGCTTTCAGTAATTCACCTTGTCAGATAAAATTAGTTTGTGTGGATGTCAAAGCAGCACATCAAAATAGGCAAGTCCACGCTCTAATTTGTTATTTTTCACCTAAATGTACACAAAATTGACTGGTTTAGGTATACAAGTTATATTCCCACTGCTGGGAAAGCTCATAACTGAAGTTAGATGTGACATACAAAGATAATACAAAGATCCAGAATGCAACTTAAAGCAGGAAAACGGAGCTCTGCTTCTGATTTCAGAAATTCCATAAATCGGGAATTCAAAGAATTTGCTGACCACAAGGAAGACTACAGGCAGGCTCAAGTGCAATTTGCAGTAGGAATGAAGGTGCAAAACTGAGATTAAGGAGAAGACTATAATTACTGAGAGAAGTAGGCAGGAAATTTCTGTGCTCACAGTAACACGTTTATGGAAGGTCTTAAAAAGTAAGAACAAAAAACCCACCCAAAATATCTGAGCATAATACATTAAGATACAGGAAATTTTAGAGAGAGGGAACATACCATGAGCACTGGAACACAATATTATTTTAACCACAAAATTTCAAATTTGCTTTTCAGAAGCAGGAAGAGAAAAATGAGAGGAAAACCCAGAGATCAGAAACCAAAACATCAGAGTAAAGCAGGTAAAAACCTACCAAGGCATGGCCAGGGGTACCAGCATTGGAAGGTGAGAAAACATGGAAGAAAAATTAGCAAACAGCTAGATAAGGAAGAGAAAAAAAAAAGAAGAGATGAGTGATAACATAAATGAAAAAGTGATAAGAGATTTGGATGCAGAACAGCATAGAGGGTTTCAACAAAAGCAAGGAAAGTAACTCAAAGGATCAAACTGGATAAATGCATAAGGAAGTCTCTTGTACAGATGGAATACTATGCACATGTTAAACCCATCCAAATGGACTTCAAACTCATCACAGCAAGTCTGACAAGGTAACACGACCTTTTCAGGGGAAACAAGTTTGATTATAAAACTGGACATGAAGCAGCTGTGCAAGTAAAGAGAAAAGCCCCCCGAGATCCACCACAGCAGAAATGGAAGTGATTACCTTTGTTCGAGCAAACAGCAGCATGGCAAACATGGTGAAGAGGGACAGATGAACAGCCAGCAGCAGAACAACACTGTTGGAAAGAAACCATGTGCATTAATAGCAAATTTATCTTATTCTTAATAACATCCTTTGCTAAAAATGCAATCTAAAGGAAACTAGGGTTTGTTTTTTTTTAAGAAGCTATATGGAAATAGAACATGATCTGAGTTTTAACCAAAAATAAAAATCACATTTGTGGAGAGTCCTCAGCACAAGCTCAGACTTTTTATTATGTCAATGAGATTCTAACACCTTTTTTTTTTAGAGAAAGGACCATATTTATACCCTCCAATCAAAATACAACATGTTGGCTTGCACACACACCTTTGATTCTCCTGGGGCTTGGTAGTGAATAAGTAATAGGCAAGGGCAGTGAGTTCCATAAGCTCTACACATACATGACCCATGTCACAGGAAGAGATCTCTATCAAAAAGCATCATGTTGTCTGGTTACAATTTCACCAGTGGGGTTTCCAGCTTAACACTAAAAGTAATTATATATATATATATATATATATATATATCTGAAACCATTTAGAAAGGAAAAAGTTGAAGAAAAGCACTCTGAGGACAGATTTACATCCATCTGAAGATGCAAAGAAAGAAATATCTTTTTGTGTAGCCCTCATGGCTGGAAGACAAATACATGTGTGTCTACCCATATTTCTGAGAGGTTACCTTGGAGAAAACACATCACAGACCCTTGCTCAGCTCTTCCCTTACAAAAGCAGAATCAAAAATTCCCACTGCACCAGCATCAAAAACCTTATCTGTCACATATAGAGTCACAACATGTGCATTCTAGAGCTATTTTACAGACTAAAAGGAAGCAAAAACCTAATTAATACAACCTCCACCCATTGCTACCTGATCTCACTAAGAACGTAGAAGGAGGCTGCTCATATTCCACACAGCAGAACACAAAGATTACTCCCTGCTTGTTGTGAAAGGATGTTTTCTATACTATTACCTACCTTGCCATTTCAGGCAATGTGCTGTTGATACTTTTTAATGTTTTCTTCATCATAGAGGAGTTCTGAAGGAGAAAGAACGGACGAAGAATCCTCCTTATCCTCAAACTCTGCAAAAACCAACGGATCAGACACTGAGTTCCCATAAGATCGGTGGCACAAACACTTTCCAGGCAAGTTTGCCAAAAAGCATTGATTTAAATACCAACAAAGTCAACAGTGGGACAGAAGAAGGCTGTGCTCAGACGGTAACTCTGCTCCACTGAGCTCACAAAACAGGCAAGAGAGACTTCAGACTTCAGGTGCCTCATTAAAATAAGGAGAGATTGCTTTAAAAACCACACGTTGACATTTCAACAACCTCATCAGGCCACTAATTAGAAACAATCTAACTTCACTGCTGGCTAGACATAACAAGCTGGCAAGTGATGGCACTTTTGTATTTCCTATCTCAGGAAAGGAATTAATAGTGAGCTGCTTTCAGTAAAAACAAATACACATGCTAAAAATAAGTGCTTGATTTCAATTTTCAGACTGACTTCTTTTTTGTTTTATAATTAAAGAGCCTGCTTATTATTCAGCAATTTCTGTCTCTGACAAGACTCAAATTGTAATTGTTTTTTTTCCCCCACAACACTACAGCAAGTAATCTGTTTCTTGCCTTCAAGACGCTTGCTAGCCTTCAAGTTATTTCTGTGACAACTTATCAGCTGCTTCAGGTGTTTCAGCATCCTGGATTTTAGGATCAATCTTCTCCAGGTCACACTTAACATCAACCCCCCCCCCCCCAACACCCCTTTCTTCATTGTTATCCCCTTGTTCACACATCCCAGCAGTTCAACTACTCCTTCTGCCACTGCTTTGTGTGGGAGGCTCCTGTTCAAACTACTCATCCATTATTACACCTGAAGATTCTACCATCACTTCCCCCTGTTGTAAGCCCAGTTTTCCTCCAAGGTGATTAACTTCTTTCAGCCGCATTGTATTTATTTGGCTTGAATACAAAAAGGACATAGTCACTTTTCTCACTGTTAGATGCTTATAAGCTTAAATAACATTTTTATTCACCATTTTAAGATCACGTCTCTGATGCTCCATCACATCCAGGTCAGCAGTGACCAGTCATCAGAGAAAGAACAGCATGAACAGCTAAAAAATGTCACCCACAGCAGCACCTGCATCCAACCTCATCCTGACCAACACTGACAGTAACTTAAAACAGGTTTGGAAGTTCTCTGAAGACAGCAGATACTGGTTTTGACATGAGAAATGACAAAAGAAGCCAAGTTCAAGATTTCTCCCTCCTTCACTTCCCAGCATTTTTACCATCTTAGTGTTTTCTTAACAATGATTGTTAATGAAAATCCGTGGCAGAGAAAACCAACTGGAAGATTGCATTATCACATAAAGGAGGGCACTTCTAGAGCCATTTCACAGAGCTGACATTCCCCTCAGAACACAGTTGCTTTGAACACAGCACAGTTTCAGCTCAGCAAGCAGCTGTTAAACTACCTTTTACTTACACATCACTGCATAGACTCTGCTGTTGAATCAAGTTAAGGATATAATTCTCCAACTGCATGAAAACATTGCTGCCGTGCAGTGAGTTTTCTTTAAACTTTCTGCCTATTGACAGACCAGAGCAGCAAAGTTTTATTTAATTTTACCAGTGAACACGCACATTAAGAATCAAACTTAATCCTTAGCAAGGCAACATCACCAATAATTTTTTCTGTGTTTCAGTGTGTTATCCAGCTATCAAAGACCAAAAATAACTATCTCCTCCTCATCTCTTAATCCTGCAATGCACCATATAAACCCTGCTGACTATCCCTTTGCAGGCTCTTCTCCTCTGCCACTTTCCACAATCAAGATGCTGATTGTTTCTGCAGAAACCAGTTCTTACCTCTGTGCAGAAAAAACTCAGCGAGACAATCCAATCAGTCAGGGAGACAATTAATGTCAGTATATAAGCCATTAGCCATTTGTTTTTCCAAAATTCTTTCCATCCAATTAAGTAACTCTGGGCAAGAAAAAAAAAAAAACAACAGAGCAACCAAAACTTACTTTAACAATGAATTCCAACACCCTAATACTGGAACATATTATATATATGTTGGAATATATATACACCCTAATACTGGAACATACTATATATATATTGGAATATATATACACCCTAATACTGGAACATATTATATATATGTTGGAATATATATGCACCCTAATATTGGAATATATTATATATATAATATGTACGTATATAATTATATTATATATCATTATAAATTACAATAGATAATATATTAATATATCCCAATATATATTATATCTATATCTAGTAAATATATAGTGTATATAAATATACATATATATATAGTATATTCTAATATTAGGGTATATATCTTGCAATATATATTGGAATATATAATAAATATATAATATATATATTCCAATAGACATAGTGTCTGTATATGTATATTCCAATAGACATAGTGTCTGTATATGTATATTCCAATAGACATAGTGTCTGTATATGTATATTCCAATAGACATAGTGTCTGTATATGTATATTCCAATAGACATAGTGTCTGTATATGTATATTCCAATAGACATAGTGTCTGTATATGTATATTCCAATAGACATAGTGTCTGTATATGTATATTCCAATAGACATAGTGTCTGTATATGTATATTCCAATAGACATAGTGTCTGTATATGTATATTCCAATAGACATAGTGTCTGTATATGTATATTCCAATAGACATAGTGTCTGTATATGTATATTCCAATAGACATATGTCTATATATGTATATTCCAATAGACATATGTCTATATATGTATATTCCAATAGACATATATGTCTATATATATATTCCAATAGACATATGTCTATATATATATTCCAATATACAGTGTCTCTATATATATTCCAATATACAGTATACATAGTATATATATATACATTCCAATATATATTGTGTACATATATATATATATATACCAATATACATAATATATCCATCTTAGTATACACCAATTGTTTCCCAAGTATTTGTAATTTTAAACCAGTGCTCATTAAGAGCTCTCCAAAATCCAAACATAAATACATTGTTCAGAGATTTTTTTTTTCTTTCCTCCAAGAACTAAATAAAAGTAGATAAAAGTGAGAGGCGGATGGAGAAACCGGACACCGAGCTACACAACACACCAACTGTTTCATCCAACGCTCACCTTCACGGCCACATCAACCCCAAACACCAGGAAGCAGAGCAGCTCCAGGCTTTGGGTCAGGCCACAGGGCGGATTCCAAGCGGGAAGGCGGTACCGCACATCCGACGTGACCGTGAGCGAAGACGGCTCTTCAACGAAGGCCAAAGCCAGGATTATAGTGATGGTTAAACTCAAAACCCTGTTTGGAGAGAGATGAAATTTAAACAAACAAACAACAAAACAACATACAACTCCCCCCCCCAAAAAAAAAAAACCCAAAATGAGTCAAACGAGTAACAAAATACTTAAGAGTAAAAGTACTTTCCTTAGAAGTAAACCAAGCTATATAATAACATATTTAACACAAACAGGTTAGACTAGAAGGCAGCACTTTACTAGTGATGCCTTAAGATTCTTCTAGTTTTTTGGGTTTTCTAATTTTTATAAGCTTTATAAGTAGTTATATAAGTAGAAGTAGATTTTAGAAGCAGCAGCCCTTATTCCTTTACCTTTTAGCACAGTAGTTTACACGTTCCTCAACCCCTACATACCCCATTCCATGCTCCCATATTCCCCTGAATTCCAGTAGAAAATGTTTAGTCTCTCTTTAAGAGTAGGTCTTTTTGTTTAAGGACACTTGTGCCCTGGCCTGAACCACAAAAGTACAGTCAAGAACTGTGTGACTGTGTACCCTTTGTGCTCTGAAGAAGATGAAGATGATGAAGAAAAGTCCCCAGCCCCAATTCCAAGGGGGTGGGACAGGGGTGGACCAGGGCAAAAGCTACGGGGTGGACACACTTGGGATAGGACAAGTAATATTATAAATTGTAACACCTGTACACGGCCGGTGCATCTTGTAATCTTATGTCTAGGCACAAATTAAACCCTTTTCTTATCTCCAATTAAACTGCTCTGGAGTTTTCTTTCCTCAGCTCCTGCAGGCAACACTAGCATGTTGTTGCCTGTGTTAGTGATGCAACTGCTGACCACCAAACAACCTCAGGTGGTGTTCTTTTGGGACTAACAGGAAAGCAATCTTGCTGTTATTTAGAATGCTTAGAAATAGACACCTTGAAAACTCTTAATACACAGTGCTGCAAATCATGCTCACAGTCCATTCATGCAGTAGTCCTACAGTTGTTCCAAAGAGCCACCTACATGATCACACTTTCATATAACTGGCTGCTCTGTCATGTTCACACCCCCTTGCTTCCTACAGTAAGTTCTCATAAGGATAAATGCAGAGTCATCTAATTGTTTAACAAAATAGAAAGATGGAAGAGTAATTTTTCAGAAAGACTTACTCCCAAACAAAAAAAGCAAAAGGAATAACCAAGTTCTTACCACTGGCAAGTCCTTGAATAGTACCATCGATAAAGCCACAGGGATTTGGAGTCCACACGGTGATTTATGGATCGATACTGAAGGTAGGAAGCAGAAAAGGATAATTCAAACATTACATTCAGTCTGTCTCAAAGACAAAGATCAAGTTACCAAAGTAAACCAAATTAAGTACATGTTATTCATTATTAAAGTATCAGTCACCCATGACCATAGATGTAAGTCTACGTGTGTGAAAAGGGAAAGATTTTAAAGAAATTCCCCTATCTAAAGACCACAGAGCTGCTCAGGTAATCAAACTGTGTGGCAGCCACCTGAAGAAAGCACTGCCATCATTACAAATAACAGCACCTGTAACAAATCAGTGATTACTCCATGTACTTGCCAAAATGATCCACCCACTTAATTCACTTTTCTAGCATTCATTCCACTCCTGGACCTTCTTCTGTCTTTCTTTTCCAACAAGCCGCAAGATGCAAACAAATTAATCCTGAATATAAGAGACCTCAACCTGTGTCTTTGAATAAAACATGCTTTAAGGTCAAGGAAGTCCCCATGATCCTTCAGAAAGAATTTTGGCTTCCAAAATCTGCTCAGTCCCTTCTCTGCAATGGCTCCTGGGCTGCTGTTACCCTGAGAAATATCTAATTCTAGAAAGGTGGGTACAGCTTAAACACATCGGATCCCCGGAAACCTCCCAACCAAAAGCTATCTGAATGCAGCAAGAGGGCTCAAAAACTGCCCTCCAGCATTCCCACTGCCAGCAACCACTCACTGGGAGATAACAGACCCAAGAACCTGCAGTAAAGGCCAGTAAAGGAAGGACAAAGAGGGAATGAAGACTTCCAAAGGTATCAAGTTCAGCTGAAGCAAAAAAGGCTTCTCACTTGAAGTCAGCCTTAAACTCTTCAGTTTTTACCAGCTCTTAAAGTGTGCAAGTAGTCAGATTGAGAGGCAAATTACACAGGGTTTGCTCAATTTCTCTTAGAAGTAGGTTAGTCACTCTCAAAAAAAACAACAAACAAACCAACCCAAACAAACAAACAAGAAAACCACCATGAAAGCCACTCCACAAACCAGCATCTCTTTTGAAAACCTTAAAGAGAAGATTATTTCATTGCGTGGAAAAATGTTTCTCCTGGGCAGAAGTTTACAGATACCCGCGTACCACAGGAATTCGGAATTCTGATTCTGCTTTGTGAATCGAGATGACGTGACATAAAGGCCTCCTGAACACAGAAAAACTTTAAAAGTGGCAGAATGTGTGACAAACATCCAGCATGGGAAGCGTAATAGCTCTCAAAGAAGTTACATTTACCTGTATTGCATCTTCAATAAATACTACAGCTTGGTTTATGTAAAGGTCATTATCAGCTCCAGCACCTATGAAGGTAAAAAGAAATAAGAATCACCTGCTGTGTTTTGGATAAAGCCTACAGCTTCCTTATTAGTTACTAGAAGCTCCACAACAATGGTTTAAGTAGGTAGATTACATCAATAGTTAAATTGGCACCATAAGGCTACACAGAGACAAGTCCTAACACGCAACATTGTGGGTATTCAATCAGATTATTGTTTGACAAAGTGTACAGTCAAGTGAAGCTGGAAAAATCAGGCACCAGTATCCTAGTCATTTTACTTTTATTGAATAAAGGTACTGCAGTTTAGATTGGTTTTGTTCTCTCCAAAACCACCAAGGAATCTCCAGTCAGATGAGAACTAAATTAAATGCATTTTTAATTTGTCCCGAGAGTGTTTATTACCATACCAAACAGATCAGAGTTCAAGACAGAGTAAGGGGTGAAAGTACACAAAATGAAATAAAACATCACTAAATTAGTTACTTATACTTTTCAAAATCCATTACTAAGAAGTCTACATGAAGATATTTATACAAAAAAATAAAAGGCAGCCACTTGTGTTCACTTGAACCAGGGACCTTTGAGGAACTAACCTGGCAATGGGAGAAACAAAGGCAATTACAGTCAAAATGAGGAAGGAAAAAAAATATAAAAATAAAAAGCTGAGAGGGGCTAAATTAACAAAAAATATGTGCTAGCATAACCTTCCCACAGAGGGAAAGAGTCCCAAGGAGCACTTCATACCGTCTCCTCCAAGGAGACGGCAATCACAACACGGATACAACAGGAAAGAGCCCGTCCCACTACTACCACGATGCTCTCCAGACACCACACAGTGCCACTGATCTGAGTCTCAGACAATTTTATGTTCCCCGTGATTCAATGGCATCAATTTTCTACAAAGACTGCAAGCAATTTTTAAATGTCACCCTTTATCTGAGCATCAGCAACAGCACAGTTTTGTGCTGATCCCGATATGAACCATGGCGCGAGAAAGACTGAGCACAGAGACAAGCCAGGCTCACGAAGTAAAGACTTTATCTTTTTCGTGTCATCTCACACTAGAGATAAAGTTGCTTAAAGGAACAGTATTAGTTAAAAGGAGGCAAGGGCAGCAAAAGCTTTTGGTTCTTGGAGCACGCAGCAAGCCTAGTGTTGATGGCAGAGATTTTGGAAGGGTGGAATCTAAGCAACTGTTCATAGTATAAAAATAAAACAGGGAAATCAGCAAAAAATGTTCAGTTTAGCAATTTCTCCATGCATACTGCCATGGATATCCAACTTACTCTGCAACTCTTAGTCACGGCAAGTGACACTTAGTCACAAATGCTGATTAAAGCCCTTGCTCGGTTCGGGCACACAGGACCCGTCCGAGACCCCGCTGCGCTTCTGGCACCGCAGACAAACACGCAACAAAAAAAGAAGCGAAGGTTCGCTCAGGTGATGCCATACCCTAAAAACAAGGAACCTGCGGTCTCCGAATGATTCTATCCCGAGGAGGGAAGGGGTGGGGGGAATTGAGGCGCCAGACCGCCGACAATCATCGGCTTCGAGAGAAAACTTGCCAGCGCTTCAGCAAGAAAAAAAGAATAAAATTACATAAGGAACCCCCGAAGCCCGGGGCTGCAGCGGGGCTGAGCTCCGCGACAGCGGCTCGCTCAGCGCCCGGAGCAGCCGGGGCAGGGCTGCGGAGCCCGGGGCTCCAGTGCCGTGTCCTAGTGCCGTGCCCTAATCCCGCGCCCGCCCCGCTCCCGGGAGCGCTCCAGCCCCACGGGGAAGCGCCGCCCGCCCCAGCGCCCCGGGCGCTCACTCACCGCGCTCGGCCGAGCGCCACAGCCCGCGGGCCGCCCGCCACCGCCGCGGGGGCAGCAGCGGCTCCGCCTCAGCGCCGGGATCCATCGGCAACCCCGGCAGCTCCCCCGGCCGCGCTCCCACCGCGCCGCCGGCACGGCACGGGAGGGGACGGGATGGGACGGGACGGGAGAGCAGGGAAGAGGGGGCGGGACGGAGCGGGGCTCAACCCGCCCCGGGCGGCTCCGCCCGCTGCATGTGACCGGCTGCGGGGGAGGGCGGGGACCGGCATCTTCCCGGCTCCTCCCGCTGCCGGGTTCGGCGCTGCCCCCGGCCATTCATAGAATCATAGAAGGGTTAGAAAGGACCTCCGAGATCATCGAGTCCAACCCTTGATCCACGGCAGGATCAAGGTTACTAGACCACGGCACTAAGTGCCACATCCAGTGTTATCTTAAAAACCTCCAGGGACGGAGAATCCACCACTTCCCTGGCAGCCCATTCCAATGCCTGATTACGCTCTCTGTAAAGAATTTCTTCCTAATATCCAACCTAAACCTCCCCTGGCAGAGCTTAGGACCGTGTCCTCTTGTCCTACCGCTGGTTCCTGGGAGAAGAGACCAACCCCCACCTGGCTACACCCTCCTTTCAGGTGGTTGTGAAGAGTAATGAGGTCTCCCCTGAGCATCCTCTTCTCCAGGATGAACAACCCCAGCTCCCTCAGCCTCTCCTCATAGGACTTGTGCTCCAGTCCCTTCACCAGCCTTGTTGCTCTTCTGTGGACCTGCTCCAGCCCACCAATATCCTTCCTGAACTGGGGGGCCCAGAGCTGGACACAGCACTTGAGGTGTGGCCTCACCAATGCAGAGTACAGGGCAAGAATCACTCCCCTGGTCCTGTTGGCCACACTGTTCCTGATCCAGGCCAGGATGCCACTGGCCTTCTTGGTCACCTGGGCACACTGCTGGCTCATGTTCAGCCTCCTGTCGTACCCAGGGCGTAGTTCCCGATTCTCTCTACCTCCTGTGTAGGGAGATGGGGGATGGGGGTTACGGTCAGTCCGCCACAGGCTGGTTGTGCTGCTGCTTGGGGAGAGGAGAGTCCTTCACCTGCTCCAGTGGGGGGTTCCTCCCATGGGAATCAGTCCTCCGCGAGCTTCTCCAACTCGAGCCCTTCCCATGGGCTGCCATTCTTCAGGAACTGCTCCAGCACAGGCTGCAGAGAACTGGCTGCCCCAGCGTGGGTCCCCTGCAGGGGCACAAGTCTAACCAGGAAACCTGCTCCTGCATGGGCTACTTGCTCCATAGGTCCTGCCAGGATCCTGCTCCAGCTGTGACCCACAAGGTCACAGTCTCCGCTGGGCATCCACCTGCTCCAGTGTGGGGCTCCTCCAGGGGCTGCAGGAGGATCTCTGCTCCCCCCTGGACCCCCATGGGCTGCAGGGCACGGCTGCCTCACCACAGGCAGGGAACCTCACCTGCCTCACCAGGGGAACCTCAGCTCTGGTGCCTGGAGCACCTCCTGCCCCTCCTCCTGCACTGAGCATGGTGCCTGCAGAGCTGTTCCTATTGCATATTCCCACTCCTCTTATCTCAGGCCACAATTACATCTGTGCAGTGTTTTTTTCCTTCTTAAATATGTTATCAGAGGCATTACCACCACTGCTTGCCTTGGCCAGCAGCGGGTCCGTCCTGGAGCCACCTGGCATTGACTCCATTGGACACAGGGGAAGCTTCTGGCAGCTTCTCAAAGAAGCCACTGCTGGAGCCTCCCACCCCCAATTCCCAAAACATGGTCATGAAATCCAGTACAAGATGTCACTTGTAAAAAGTGACCCCATCTACATGGGGTTATTTCCCATTCTCAGTAAGCAATGAAGCTCTGCTAAAATTGGAGCTATTTTAGTAACAGTTGAACTAGAGGCATCAGGTGGAACAGACACAGTGAAAATTTCTGGATAGTAAAAGGAAAATGGGGTGGCCTGGTACAATCTGTATTCAGCACGAGCAGGGAAGAAATAAAATGCAATTTGTACATGTGTAAATGCCATTGCTAAAACACACAAGTGTTCTTTCACCAAGTGTTTGAAATATTCAGGGTAACCACACTAACCAGGAGTGCATGTAAAACATTGTATTATTCTTGCTATTATTTTTTATTTGAATGAAAGCAAGTGTTTTCTCCTGTCCTCTTCATTGATTGTCAGGAGAGACAAACCAGTAGCTTCAGGAGGGAAAAAACAAATACGAAGCCTTCAAATATACAATGAATTCTTGAGCTTCTGTTCCAAATTCATCCACTCCCTCTGTCTGCAATGGGAAGTGCAAGTGCCCAACTAACTGTGAGAGAAGGCACATCTCACCTGGGGTTTTCCAACAGACAAACAAACATTCTTCACAACAGCAGCATCCACTAAGGTAAGTTAGTTATGTATTTAAATTAATACAATACAATAAACCCACAACAAACAATGCAGCATCTTTAACTCCAAGTGAATCAACTCTGTCTGGATCATGAAAAACAAATGTGGAGAAGGTGCTCTTTAGCAGACATTTCTCACCAGCACAATGCAGGACCATTTTAACAGAAGTCTCACTTGGTCTAAGCTCTTCTGCTGTTTGAGTGTTGTTCACCCAGAACTTCAGAAACGCGTTTCTAGTTTCCCCTCTTAAAATTGCACCTTTCAAAACAAGTTTCAAAAAAGAAACAGAAACAGCTAAACACTAAATGAAAAGGCAGAAAAGGGACTCAGGCACTGGACACATTTAAAAGATCAGTGAAGTTAAAATTTAAGCTTTGGCAGACAGGAGGTGGAAGGTGGGTAACACACTAATTGAGCTCAAAGGAAGCTGGGTTTATACTTCATTCTGCAATAGTGAAACAAAACAAGAAGCTGAACTCTTAATTTTGATCCCACTAACAAGGAGATTACCCATCTGCTTCAAGGTAGACATGCTTCCAACACCTTGCTGAATTAGACTTTATGTGATCTTTCAAAACACTGGACCAGTCTACAAAGCAAATGTTAGATAAATAAAAAACATGAAAAATAAGAACTGAGTCAATTAGCATGACAAAATTACAAGTTTATTGCAAAGTAAGATGAGTTTTTGCCCTCAACAGCACATGCCAGAACTGTTAAAATTTTACTTTCAGCTAAATGTTACTCAAAAACCATATCCAAGTTATGAGAACCAAACTTCATGTGTGTATGTGCATTTACTTTCACAAAAGACTACCCTGCATTTATTTATTATTTATTTATGATGGGCTTATCCCAATATTTTAAACTAAGTATTTGAAGGAAATCCTTAATAAATGATTCCTTAGCCAATCTATAGTTTAAGTATATTGGGAATAAACCAGGGAGTCAATTAAAAAAAAAAAAAGGAGACTCAACAATTTTTTGGGTCATCGCTGCTCATTATCACAGTATAATCCAGTTTGGAACACTCTGCTTGGCAAATTAATTACCACAGTTAAACAAGACATGAAATCAGTCCACGTCTTCAACTGGAGAAATTCCTTCCTTTTTTTCTAGTTTGGATACCTGCAAGTGAAAAAGGAAACCAATTCAACAGTAAAAATGAGCTTGCATTTAATGTCTCCAGTCTTTTCAGACTTCCATCACAAAACAGTGTGGAGCCCAGATTTACCAGGAACCAACAGTGGGATACACTCTAGGGCACAGCTGAGCTGACCAGGGTGTTAGTTGCAGTAAAAAGGTCAAGCTTTCTTCCCACCCACCCCTCCCTTTGGCTGCCTGCTCCCATCACTTCCCAGTTTTTTGTCACTTTGGCTGCCCAAGGAGTGAGACAGGCACCAAAGCCATCTCAGAAGCTGGGAGAAAACAGGGAGGTAGGCAAGACTGCCCCTTTCAGTGACAGTTGTCAGAGCAGATCAGGTTGTAAACCTGGAATCCTGCCCCTAAGAGAGAGCCCGGAATAATTAACACGACCACAGGAAACGCTTTTCATACTCACATACACAGTTCTATAAAACTGACCTTCACTGTCCTTAAATCTTAAGGAATTACCTTTATTAAGCTAAGCTGTTGTTAAGGCTAACAATATAAATAGTTTCAGAAAGGATTCTACAAACTCGGGGAGAACAGACCAAGAGCACAAACTAAACACAATGTTCTGCATGTTATCTCTGACTCTAGAAAATTCTATTCCACGTTCCCCAAATCCCCAAATAGAGGGAGAGACATATAATAAATTCCCTGTTCTTATGTTCCTCCATCAGTATCTGCCACTGGTTGTGAAAGACACACAAACATCAGGTTTTTAGAAGGTTGATAAAACTTTTGGTCATTGTGGAATGACCAGTAAACACTGGAAAAAGCAGAAGGCAGCCTGCAGATACCCGATTGTTGGGGGTGGATGTGCAACCTGTCTTCTGTTCCTCCAAATTATGCCACCTATTGAAATCCCAATGAACATTTTGGCATCTAGAAGTTGCAAAAAGTGCGTGCTCTAACCACAAATCCTTTATTTCAGGCATAACTCCAAGGCAGAAGCTACAGACACTGCTACTGGTGCTCTAAACCACCAGAAAGTTCACCCCCTGGGTGGAACCCTCAGTCAGGTAGAGCTGAATGACATTAAGACTCCAAGGGCATATCTGGCAATTCCCAGCAAACACTCTGATCTAAACTTCCTCTTACCCATGTTCCTTCTGCAGCAAATACAAAGGGAATTTTGCACTTGAAAAGAACAGATAACTAAACTGGTTTGACTACACTACAAACATCCAAAGCAGAAAAACTCTTTCCACAAATCCCAAGGATTTCTCCATCATTAGCACTCCAAGCTGTTTCCATTCACAAATGAGCTCGACCTGTAACGTGACTCTCCTACAGGAAAACCTGGCATTACCTAAATAAAGGTGGGGTTTATGTCAAGTTTATGACTTATTTTCACAGGCTTGTTACTAAACCAGAAAAACCTTAAGTGCAGATTAAGTCCCAGGAGCAGAACTCCCAGTGAGACATTGTCCTAGAGAGTGACTGTCTTCAGAAATACATTTGTGCTGAACACACACAATAAGAGGAAACCACATTCCCTTTCTTGAATAGGGTAAGTTATTATTTTCCAGTCTTGCAAAAAGCTACGTGAGTTATCAGCTCAGGTTACAGTTGAACTCTTATCAGTCCAGGCTACTGTTGCCTGCATAATAAAATCTTCCTCAGGCTTGACTCCCAGTTTTCAGAAATAAGTTGCAATGGCCAGTACCCTTGCCCAGCACAACTGCTATTACATACAAATCTAGTTAAAGAGTGTAACAAGATCCTGCATCATTAAAAGATCTTAATCACATTTACTGGAAGCATAAAATAATTACATTTTGGTCCAGACCCTACAAAAATATTTTACCCGACTCCCACTGAGGCCAAAAGAACTTTTGTCCTGGACTTCAGTGGGAAAAAGTCCAAAATGATGGAAAAACCCCCCCACCATACAGACCTACAATAAAGTACTGCACATGGTAGCTTTTATCCCAGGTTTCAAGGTAATAAAACACTATTACAACATGTCTGGCATTTCACAGACGAAGGAATTAATATTTTATTACATACATAAACATATTCTTAAAAGCAACTGGGGTGTAAAATCTCTGGCAGAAAAACCTTCAAGGTGCTAAAATCCTTCACCCCAGCACTTCTGCCATAAAAGAGGCATTAAAAAAAAGTTTGAAGGGGTGGCTAAAAACTACAAAAAGTTTGGTTCTTGTAATTGCCTGAGCCCTTCCACACCTCACAGTGCTCAAACTAAGAATGGTGCCATTACTGCTGCTGTGTTTGAGCAAATATGCATTTGTGAGTCAACTGAAGTGAGGTTTAAAAAAAGCAACTGTTGCAGAAGCAGGTAGGAGAAGTGTTCACAGTGAATTGCTGCCTCTTACTGGCTTTCCCCATGCAGATGTAGGTCAAGTCTTAATTCTGCAATTAGACAGATCCCTTCAGACGGGTCCTGAACTGAAAGTGAAACACATAAGCTTGTTGTCCTGATTAGCACAAGACTCCATGAGTTTGGGTACACTTATTAGTTCCTGGCCTCAGTACATATATTCTTTTTTTTTCTTGTTTTCATAGCATTATGGCAATTAAAAAAATTAAAAGAACAAACCAAACAGCCTACACTGAAACCAGAGGATTCTTGGCCTCCCAGTTACGTGAAAACAACAATCACACTTATTTCTGTGGTAACTAAATTGCCCTAAATGCTAGTGGTCTTGTGCTGGAGATTCACTGGAACCAGGTTCAACCCACTGTGAGGACTTTAGATACAAAACCATGCAAGAACAAGAGGGCATTTACCTGTTTGTCTATACACCTGAACTGCCAGGACCACGTGGTGTTGTAAAGGAAAGGCCTCAGGTCAAACCTGTTGTCGTCGGGGCTGTAGTTTTCAGCGTGGTAGGAAGGAGTGAGGGTGGTCATTTTATGCCTGTTAACTGAATACATCCTGAAGAAATGCTTGACCTTGGATGCCACCTGGTGTACAAAGAATATAGCCCTTAATCAGATGAAGTTTCTTAGTATTTAAAAGATTTAGAGGAGAAGAGTATGAGTGTGTTCTACCATTACACAGTGTAGACATTTTTCCAGAGCAAGAGCCATTTTTGGGTCTCAGAACACATAACTAAAGGCTTCAAGACTAGTTGGTCATCTATATTTCAGAGAACAATTCTCCCTTGAAGGAGTAGTTCTGAAGCAATTATTTTCAAATTACCCAATTACTGTTTTAACAATTTGCAACAGACAACAAGTTCCATTTAAGAGATGCAGACCAGCTCTTCCAGCATATTCTACTACACAAAATAATGAAAATATCCCTTTCAGTTAAAAGGAACTTGACCTTTCTCCAAACACTCTATTTCAGCAAAAACATTATATTATTTTTATTTTTTTGTTGTTGTCATTTTTGGTATATTACCTCTCTTGGAGTACAAATTTCCTTCCACATATTAATCAGCTTGCAGAACATACTGTATGGTCCAGCCTTTGCAATTTTTCTTAATTTGCCATAGATGGAGAGCTCTGCATATGTCATCCCCATATCTGCCTGAAAACACACACACACAGAAAGTCACTGAAAATCTTAACTATGGAAACTATAATTAATAGTTTTATGGAGCAATTAATTACCTCATCAGTTTGAGCCACTTGTCCATCCACCAGGGGCTCTAACTCTGCAGTGGGTGGAGCTGACATGATACTGTAAGGAAAAGGTAAAAGGAAAACCATGAATTCTATCCAGTCTTACGAGTGTCAGTTAACAAAACAGTCTGGTTTGTTAAAAAAAAAAATCAAATGCTTTATTCAGAACTTTTTCAGGGCATAAGCTGCTAAAGGACTAGATAACTAAAGAAGTGGTACCTGCAAGCTATTCCAGGTTTAAAAAACAAAGCATCTGGTTCAAACAGGTCCTTCAGTGGCATTAACACCACAAATGCTTGCACAGGGTTGTGCAAGCCCACACATTTCAGAACAGAGAGATGTGCAGAATACTTGGTGAGCCCTGGAAGTATTACTGCAGCTTAGCTCTGGTGGCAGAGAAACCCAAAGCATAAAGCCCAAAATAAGCTGCAGACAAACACAGCCAGGGAACCGCTGCTCACCTTCTGAGGGCTGTGAGCTGGAAGTTTTCAATGCAATACTGGATGAAGTTCTTCAGATCAGTCTTGCTGATGCCACCGATGGGATTGATGTCGGCGCTGGAGCAATCGTACTTGGTCAGGTAGCCCCGGAGACTGAGCCAGAGAGGGAATTTTATATTGGCATTGAAAACAATAATGTAGCTGTAGTATAACATGTAATCATTTATACCATATAAATAGGAATTTATATGTTGAAGAAAGAAAGGGAGGAACAGACTGCACATTGTTAAGGTATTTATACCTAAAGGGCAAACATGTTCAGCTGCAGCAGGGCTATCCTAAAGCCATGGAACTGCCTGCAGAAGATATTTTAAACAATTATGAAGCACTGCCAAACTGCCCATGCTAAGGCAATATATCTGATGCAAAACAACTGAAATACCACGCTGACCAATTAACAAAATAAATCCCAAAACACCCACAGAACCAGCACACAGTACTCTCACAGCTTTAGAGGCTAACAATCCCACAGTCCTACAGGGATTGCTTTAATCTTCAAATACTCGGCTCTAATAACTCCAGATTTTGAAATCTCTTTTTCAACTCAAAGTTCACACCTAAATTCCTAATCCAGCAATTGAAAATGCCACAAGTTGGGAAGTTAACCTAGTGAATGCACAGGGCAACCTCCACTGAAAACAGCATTTTATTGGAAAGCTATAGCAATACTTTGGCTAAACTTCTGAAAAACACACAAATTTTCCATTCAGGCTGATATTTCAATTAATTTCACTGTCATCAGTATATTCTTAGGTTTTTTACCTCTTCTGAGTAATAACCTACACTGGGATTTGGTAGAGTTGCCAGGAAATGCAGTGACCTGGGTTTAGATTTCTAATTTTCACCCACCTTTCATCCACATTGGTAGATCCCAGCACGAGCAGTCCCCCTGGCATCCCACGAGCCCACAGTGTCAGCTGAGCAAACAGGTAGGCGAGGACCATTCTTATTCTAGCCTGCAAAGCAAAATGAAAGAGAAATCAAGTTTACAAAGCAGAGTAATTTCTCCCCAGTCACTTTTATTAATCAATTCCCTAAAAAAACCCCATAAAGAACAAAATGTGAGGGGTGGTACTGTAAGAACAGTGGTCTTGTGGAGAAGATGCTGAACACACTTAGTAAAGCCAGGTTCAATATCTGTTACTTCCATGACTGAGCAAGTTTGTTCTGCTCTGAACTGCAGAATGGGGAGCAGTTGCCATTTTCTACCTCCTACAAGGATCCACAAGGGATGAAGTGTGCAGATAAACCATCTGTCTACCACCCCCTTTTACGGAGTAAATAAATCCCTTTATTCAAATACGTGACATTTGTGACAAATTCACTTTGCTTTTTTGTCCCCATTCTGAAATTCAGTTTTTTCCAAGGATGGTAATAATACCAAACCAACCTGGGGTTCAGTCTCCAGCTCCAGCCACAACTGTGGTGTTAAGCAAATCATGACACCCTGTGACTAAAGCCTATCCAAAGAGCTGATAAAAGATCCAATGTTTGCTTCCAGAGGAGACAGCTGGATTTCTCCAGTAATAGAGGGGAGAAAGATCAAGCCCTCAAACTAACAGAAAACTACCAAACAGGATGACCAACACTGAGCCAGAATTAAAGCAGAGTTGCTGGTTGGATTGGAAGCTTCTTAGAACAGGCCAAAATAAGCCTAATGAAGATAAAGTACCTCCTCATGTTAAAAAAAAGGAAAAAAAATTAAAATATTCTCTTCTACTTTCTAAAACCGAGGACATCTAGGAATTGAAATGGGTAAGCTTGATATCTCCCTCAGAGGCTTTCAGAGGCTGCCAACATTCAACAGGGGAAAGTGTACAGCAGCACTATATTTAAGTCTTGACCACAATCCTGCTGGACTCAGACTTGCCTGTTGAGATACTTTGCTGCTTGTTTTCCTGACCTGGCAACTGTCTGTTGGGATGCTTTTCTAAAAGGCACCTAGACCAGTGCTGTTGATGGGATACAGGCAGGTACTCTTCCTTCCTGACCCTCCCACAGAAGTCATAAACAACTGGTCTCCTCCTGAATTATGTGAGACTGTAGATTTCTGCTGCAGACAAGCATTTATTTACTGGGAAGCCCATTAATCTTCAGGGACATACCACAAGTTCAGGTTGGTATTTTACCATTTTGTACTCTAAAAATAAAAAAAACACAACCAAGAGGGTCTGACCTGATTCAGCCTCCACACACCTGCACATTCTGCAGTGCTAAGCTTTCTCTGCTGCTCCCTCCGTAGACAGAAAATCGGGGAGTTCGACCTGTCACCATGCTGAAAATTCCCACAACAGCTTTCACAGCCACATCTATGTTCAGGTTGATGTGATAGCTGAGAAGAATTCAAGCAGAAGTGACTCAACCAGCACAAGCTGGCTACATAAAATAGCATTAAAAAGCAAAAAAACCCACCCATCATGTGATGTTTTAAGGCTGCCAGATCTGGTAGGAAGAAATTTAGGAAAGAATAACACTTTCCAGAGGCTGTGCTTTGCCAAACACTTCTAAGTTTGCCTCACATCAACACTTAAATAATATCTGTAGTAATCCTACTTAACACACCTCCTATTCCTCTTATTTTTTCCCATTTTAGAATTTGCAAGTTTGAGATGAAAGTCTTTGCCAGAACACATGTTGGTTTTTTTTTTCCCCCCAGCTTGTACCTGCCTATTTGCTCAGCCAGAAGTTTTGCCCTGTTGCAGGTGTCCTGGGAGGAATTCTCACTGGCCATGTAGCACGTGGTAAAGACACGCTTGCAGAATTCCCGAGGATCCTCAGGGATGTAGGTCTCGTCGTGGACAATCCTTCGGGCATCAGCCAGCACATCTGCATCTGAGGGCAGGGCAAAGGAACACAACCAGAGGGCAAATTGTTGCACTCCTGCTACCCAGGATGTGCAAATACCTTGTACATTCCTTGTGTTACAGTTAAGCTTCACACCAAGTAAGATGATTCCATCATCTAACTCCCTAAACAAAATTTCAGGTATCAAATAAAAGAATTATTGGGTTTGCTTCTGATTTTGGACATGGAAATATTAAATCCTTTTGATCTGTTAAAGAATCTTCATAGAAAACATAACCCAATATGTACAAAGGCTTAGTTAAATGCAAAAAGTCTATTTAAAGCCAGTTTTAGAGCTTGAACCATGACTAACCATGTTTTGTAGTGCTGATTTTAACAGAAGGAGAAAACTTTCAGGATAAACTGAAATCTCAAAACTACATCAGCAACGAACAATACTCCAGACAGAAACAAGTCTGAGTTCCAAATCCAATTCTTAAACCCAAAATGAAAACTACTAAGCTAATTCAAAAAATCTGAACCTGCACATGGGTTTTTTGCTTGGAATTTCAGAGGAGATGCAAAGGACTCCACTGGAACAACTGGGAAGGAGTCTGCCAACGATGACCTCTTGCATCTACTACACCCAGATAATATTAACTTGTCTGTAACCATTAGTGAGCATGGCTAGCCAGACACACAGATCTACTTACTTCCATTCTTGACTGCCAGGCAAACCTGGTGACACATGGAATACACTATGCAGGCTGTAGCAGAGCTGTCGATTCCACCACTAAGAGGTAGGAGAAATCCTGCCTTGAAAATAGAGCAAGGAAGATGTTCCATGTAGCAAAATCCGAAAAAAAAATATTGTACCATTTAGAAACACATCTTGTAGTAAAAGAATGACAGGTGCATTGTTCAAGTTGCTTATATTCTACTGGGGAAAAGCAAAATAAGCTCTCCTCAGCTGGATAATCAAACAAGTAGTCAGTGTAAATCCTCTGGCTAGAAAAACTTCCAGTAAGTCTTTACCCTCTAGTAAGAAAGAAGAGCTAATAAAAATGATTACTTTTTCATATATACTTTACTATTAAACTGCATTATGAGTTCACATCACTCTGCTTGTTTTACACATCTCCATTATACCATTCCAATATTTTCCTTACTGAAAAACAGTAAGAAGAAATCCCCTTTGTTAGGTAAGCTTGACTTGTAAAGAAAAGCACGATTCCTAAGGGAAAGGTGCAAAGAGCACACTGAAGTCACATTTGGAATACAATTTTTAAGTCTGAATGAGCTACCAGTGAAAAACTCTAACCTTGAACCTTGGACTAACATCCCCTTGCATTCCCAGCTGCACAGGATTGCAATGTGCCCTGTCCCTGTGGCACAGAAGATGACGTGTAACCAAGGCAAAGAACAAAACCAATTATTTTACCTGTTTGCTGCGCCTTAAATAGTCCCAAAGCCAACATGCAGGTCCAAGGCTGAAATTACAGAACATGATTATTCTAAGAGGGTTGTGCAATAACACCTAAGCAAGTCAACACATTTCCTGTGGTCTTCCAATGAGACACTTTCTTTAATTAAATCTAAGTAACATCTTATGATTATCTCTTTCTTTGGTTTGTTTGATTTTTGGTTGGTTTTTTTGTTCTGTTTTGTTTTTAATCAAAATAATTTTCATGCAACAGATTCAGTGTATGTTTACCTGATCTCCTCCTCAGGACTATGATATCTCCACTGGATTGGCATACAGGTAGGCACAGCTACATCATCAGGACATGACAGAGCAAAATTCACTTTCACCCTGGGATAAGGATTTGCTTTACTTGCCTAAGCAACAGTACAGAAGAATTCGTAAGATATCAATTTTAAAGCAGCATATACCTATAAAACATCAGATCCACAGAACATTGTGAAAAATCAGGACATGCAAATACTTTTTAAATTCAGTAACTATTCAAACTTGGCAGAGTTTACCAACACAACCTCCCTAAAGGATTCTTACCGCCAGGTTACGGGATGAAATCTCCGCTCTGTAACTTCGGACATCCTCCAAGTCCAGAGTGGCAACCAGCACCTCCTGTGGAAAGGCTTTCAGTGTCAGATCCTTCCACACAAACACATAAACAATGCTTGGCAGGCCAGGACTATAATCAAAAAAAGTCGGGGAAATTTTCCGTATGGATTTTTATGCTCACTCCACGGGTCATCTCTGCCTCAGCAGAATTCCTTAGATTAAAGAGGGAGCACGACCAACCCACCCACAAACCACAACAAATTTATGGCTCTTGTCAGATGGCTGAACAAAAGGTTCACCAGAAAGCTGTGGCAAAGGACAAGGCAAGAAGCACACTGGGGAAAGAGATGGATTTGACACATAATGTGAGGAAACCTGCAATTTTGTTGACAAATCTACTGAGATTTCTGAAGTAAAGCTCAACCTATGAAACCTTTTGTCTCAAAACTGGGTTATAATTAGAACATTGCAACCATTGCCCTTTTTTTCTTTAGAGAAGGGACTGTAAGTTAACAGGGTCTCTCCCCCACCTGGTGATTGCACACAAAAACGTTTTCATGAAGTTCTTCCACTGTGACTGCTCTTCCTCCCTCACAAAAGCAGGAGAGCTACTGCAGATCAGACCTGGGCAATCTGACTAAGAAAAAAGCTTGGATCCAGTTGAATAGCATAGTTAAAATACATAATTTTTTAGTCTAGGGACCAGGACCCAGTGCCTGGAATGTCTGGAACCCTGAGTGTTCACCATGTGTTGAGCATCAATGAAGCCCTACTGATTTCAGCTGTAACTAGCAGCTCTGGGGTGAATATATTACCACGTCATCCAGGGAGAACTGGGATCCTTGTGCAACTGTTTCTCCATTCATGGAAATCATGGCACAGCCATCATAATACAGACGGTCACCATCACAGCCCTTCTGGTTTGCAAAAATGTATATTCCACCATTCTGGGAAGGAAACATGCAGGAAAAAAGGAAGAATGCTGTTCAGAACACAGCACCTGACAGGATGTTAAAAGACAAAATGTTCCTGCCCTTCTTACAATCTTCTTTGTACCTTGTAAATGATTTAAGGCTGGGGTTCTCCCTTGTCTTTTGCAAAGGTACTTTGCATGTGACATGCATGGCAGAAACAAGTAATGACATGGAGTAAATGCAGTGAGTGAGCTCTGTCCCTTCCACAGAGTTGAAAGCCTTCTATTAGTAGCAAGAATAGCCCAAATAGAGAGGGCAGAACTTCCAAACTGAAATTCTAAGTTCAAACTGAGATTAAGAAAAGCGGGAAGATGATGACAGAGGCTGTGTTTGGATGTCTGAGGACAGAGCAGATACTGTTAAATATAACCAAAGCCTGTTAAATTAAAATGACCAAGCAGCTGCACATTTTTCACAGTGTAATGTACACTCATTGCTTTATTTTTGTCCCCATCACTATCAGATAGGATTACAGTCCAATTACTTAATGTCTTCTTTTCTTTAAAACAAACAGAACCTCTGAAGTAGAAAAATATTTTTTTTAATATTTTTTTAATAACAGAGGAAAAATTAAGGCTGAGTTCATACACTGATTTTTATTTCCCCTTCCTGATATAGTTAATGATATTTCCCCAACACAACGTTGCTATGTGAATGAAAATTGGGAAAACTATCATTTTCAGGAAATGAAAGAGACTTTTGGATGATTTTTATATGTTGACTGTCAGGGCCCTCACATTCCTTCTATGTCCTGCCACAGGAGAAGAGACTGTTTTGAAAAAAAAAAAAATGAGGTGCATAACCTTTCTTGGATATTAAAATTCATACCTTTGCTGTGGCAGAATTCACCAAATCCACTCGGGTGTGAGCCTTTCGCAGCACGTGGTGACTCCCAGAAGAGTTGGTGAAGATTTCCACACCATCGAGTCCCATGTCAATATGAGGGCTGTCAAAGCAACGTGGATATACAGGGCAAGGTCAGTTGTGGGACCATTTTCCTTGTCTCTCAGTAAATCCAAAAACAGAACCACAAAAAGGAGATTTTTTTTTGCTGCCTTTTTTTTTTTTGACAATGTCCTAAGAAAGGAATACTAAAAAAAAAAAAAAAAAATCACATTTTTGACAAACCACACCTTCTGCAGTTACAAGGAAATTAATGTCTGTAACCGTGAGATTTGGAACTATATCAGGAACACTTTGTTTATTTTGTAAACAGCTTTCATGGTGCCACATCTCTACTCCACCCCTTTGTGAAAGGGATCTTCTTTGTCATTTGGAAGAACTTTAAAATTGTAACAGGAACTAAAATAATAACAGGAAATATCACTTAGGTTAATAGGCTTTGCTTTTCCTTAGTGACCTTTCGTTGCTTCTTTATGCACTGTGTGATGCTGGTTAAAAAAGAAAGCAGCCAGGACTAAGCTAACAGCTGAATTTTTAAGAAAAGTGAGACATCTCAAAGTGATGTTGCCTAGAAGCCTGTGCTCTGCCTTGTCAAACAGAAGAGAGCTCAATTTGTCTGCTAAGAGGAGTGGCTTAGAGAAGCTGGTCAAACCCAAAGCTAACAGGAATAAAGTAATTAAAAGACTTAATAATAATCTCAAAATTCTGAGACTATGTACAGTGAGTAGGAATAATACAAAGTTATGATTGCTGGACAAAATCCATACTAAAAATTGATACAAAATACCTTTGAGCCTCTATCAAGTTACAGAGATGGATCCAGAGAGGACATTTCAGCCTCAGGCTGAGCTAAAAGCTGAACAGTGTCTGGATTGTCAGCACTGTAGTTTATCTGTCATTTGTTTCCTCAGGTCACTTCTTTCATTCTGGTTCTTCTTGTATCTCCCTCCTACCTTCTGTTTCTAATTAATTTACCTTAACCACCCACATTTCTTGGCCATCCTGCACCGAGCCTAGTGAGATCTTGCCCAATATGTATTTATTGCTCCTAATTATATTTTAGCTTACTGTCACTTTCTGAAAGATAAATTACATAGAAGAATAATAAGCAGATCTTTTCAAACATTTATTTCAGGCAGGCCCAGGGTATGTTTTAGTTTATTTTTCATTTCCTTTTCCCCCTTTACCTATTTGGTGTCCAGAGTTCTTCACACATTTCTGCCCCTAGGCAGGTATCTTTGGTTGCTAGCACTGCATCCCCAAAAGGAACAGTTTCCTGGGAAGAAACAAGAACATCCTTATACACATGTAGTAGAAGAATCTATTCAATTCAAAAAGTTAACTACAACTCTTAAAAAAATATAAAAATGGAATACTCACTCATGCGAAATGAGTGACACAATATCAATCACATTACACCTTCCTTCTTTTTTACCAAGTTTAAAAAAAAAAAATAGCCCTAAATTGCAAATTTCTGGATTGACTGGAATTTTATGTTGAAATTTCAGTAGTATCCAGATCCAGTGCTTTGCTTTCATCTACAAAACAGAGACTGTTTCACACTGTGAATCACACTCCTGCTTAAGTGGAAAATACCCTAAGTTTTAGATCCTTCTGAATCAAGAAGGCCAAATGATTTTTTTAGTTTTATTTCTTTTACTTAAAAACACATACCCAATTCCAGTCTCAAGCACAGATAAATGCAGTACCAGAATTATGCAAAATAAGAGAATCAAGGTCCTGTACACACAAATAACTGAGGCAGATTTTAAATTTGCTTGCTTTGCTGCCACCTACTAACGTACAAAAGGTTAAATTATGCTCTCATTAAATGTAACTGAGAACTACCACTGAAACCTATGAATTTGCAACATGACTGGCAGCAGAATTTGATGTGCTGCAGTTTTTAATTGCTGAATGTGGGAGACACTAAAGTTAAAAAAAAGCAACTTACCTGTCCAGTCACTTCCTGAATTATCCTGGGTAGAAAATATTCCTCCACGTGCCTAAAGCAAGTTTGTAGATTGTGAATGCATTATGTAAAACACAGCATAAAAACTTACTCTCATCTCCACATTCTGACACTTTTTAACACTGATTAAAGAAACTGTACTGAAGTTGTACAGGGCTCTATGTGTTTAAAAATAAAAAAAGATGTATTTAAATAATGAAAAAGATTCTTAAACAAAAAATAAAAATAAAAAATATTTAAAAATAAAAAATATTTATTGAAGTTAAATAAATCAGAAATGTTAAGATTATAACCTTGCAACTTATAGCTCTCTGCTTCAGAAATGCATGGTAAACAATGCTCCATCCTAGCTAGAAACTAGACCTATAAAATATAGACCATTATTTGCTGCAGAGATTTCAATTCTGCTGCTGCAGCCTCAAACAGCTGTGTTTTTAAACACAGTTTTAACAGTCACCAGCATACCTTGCTTTGCTCCACGGAGTGAACCACCTGAGTTCTCTGTAGTTTCCTGCATTTGCCAATGCTATTTTTGGTCTGATCAGAAGAATTTTTCTTAAATCACAAAACAAAACAGGAAGGGCAAGTTAAGACCTGATGTACAGCCAAACGAGGCTATATATGAACACTGGTTGAGATCAACTCTTTTTTTTTTTCCTATTATGATGTACATTGAACAATTACTACAAGCAAACACTTTTCAAGTTTCTGTTTGCAGAGTCAAGGGGGTTTTTTTAAGTCTTTCAAGAACCACTGAGAATTTAGTTTCTACAAATCCAGAAAAAAAAAAAGAGACAGTGAAAACCATTAATTCTCAAAATTTAGTAGATACAGTCCATCAGTCTACATAGCACTGAAGAATCCTTCTTGAAGGCCAAATAGCTGTCTGAAAGGATACACTAATGTGTTATCTCACAAAACATGTAAAAAACTTACTTATTTAGAAAGATCACTCGACAGTTGTAGCGAACATTTCTGTGCAGAACAGGCCTGTGAAAAGAAGAAGCATTTTAAGCTCATTAAATGAAATTATAAAAGCTACAGAATCTACTTCACTGCACAAAAACTACTTTTAAGACCTCACTAAAAGGAATTAAGCAAAACAATATATCAAGTTTTAGCTTCTAATTTTTTAATTCAAGTAGTTGTTTGAAAAAAAAAATCAGAGTTACTGACTATCCTGCCAGTCTCAGATATGACAGCTACTACCCAAGCAGTGGCATGCCTTAGGAACATGAGCAGACCAGAAGAATCCCCTTGGCTGGGCCAACTTATTTAGTCAAACCTGACTTCTCATGATACCACCAGCCCAGTTCAAAACCAATTACACATTTAAATCAATACTAACACCTTGGTGTACCCGTTAATTTTACAGTTATAATTTATCACTGGTTACTGTCAGCATATGACTTACAATGGTTTTGGTGATTTTGACACACACTTAGGTTGCTTAAAGATGTCTGTCAGTCAAAGCAAGTCACCTTAGCCCCAACATTCCTAAAAGACAGTTAATTTATAAAGCCCTTGGTGTTACATCCAACACAAAATCTGAGCTGTGGCAATAGGGTCCAGCTGTTAGGGTTCCAAATAAATAACAAATATCCTATTTGTCTCCTGAAGGGCTCAACCACCCTAAATCTTTAAAAGGATTATCTTTCAGAAACTGTTTCACATGTTGCAGTCCTAGTCATGGTAATTAAGAGGGAAAGTAGTGCAGTTCCTAAGATGCATTTGAAAGTTTGGTGCAGAGCCCTTGCTATCCAGAAACATGGCAGAGGCAGCATTCCCTGAAGACCTACCCCTTTATCACATGGACACAAAAAAACCCCAAAACTTACATTCCCACATCACAGATAATATCTTGAGTAGCTGGAGACTCCAAAAGCTTTTCCAGAACTTGAAAGGAATGCAGGAGTGTGTCAGACTCATAATAGTGATCCGAGCAGCCGTAACCACTGCATACAAAAACATTAAGAAATCAAAAATTCACGCAATTCAGCACCAGAGGCGAAGAACCAGAACTACTTCGGACTGTGAACATTTCACCCACACAGGTAATTTATACAGAAAACGAGGAAGGAGTGCTGTCAGCATCATCCCTATTGACAGCATTTAAAACTCCCTGGCGTTTTATATCGCCCCATGACATTCCTTACAAGGGCAGCATTCAGGCAGAACTCAAAGCGCCACGTTTTCTCTGAAGGGAAACTCGCCGAAATAGGTTAAAAAATCACCAGTACCGGTCAGGTTTCCAAGCCAAACCAATCCTGCGCTCGCAACTACAGCGCTTTTCTCAGCGCCGACAGCCGCACGCTTGAAGTATTTACTAAGCTTTGGGCACTGGGGGACTGCGGGGCTGGTTTTCCTACTCTGTTTTTGTCACGATTAACTGGGAACGCAGCGAGCCCACGAAGCGCTCTTACCAGATCTCGAGCTCCGGGCCGAGCCGGTACCGCGCTCCTTTGCTCCTGGCGACGGCGATACCTGGAAGAGAGGGGGGGTAAAGCCCGGCCCTGCCCGGGGCTCCAGGACAGGCACGGGGAGGCAGGGAGGGAAGGAAAGGAATGGAGGGAAGGAAGGGGGGAAGGAAGGACGAGAGGGAGGAAAGCAGGGAGAGAGGGAAGGAGGGAGGGAAGGAAGGAGGGCAGCCAGCGAGCTCGGCAGATACCGCCACCACCTCACTCACTTCTGACAATCCTCTCCAGGTTGCCCTCAAAGTCCAGAGCCCACTGGTTGAGGGCACAGGTGGCCACTGTCACCGCCCGGCCCATGGTGAACCCGCCGCCTTCCTTCCCGGCCGCTTCCGGGGCGGCGCCGGCGCTCCCGGTCCCTCCTCCCGATCCCTCCTCCGGCCCCGTCAGGAGCACCTGCAGCGTGGGAACGGATCTGTCACTGCCCTGCGCTGCTGCATCGCCTCCCCCGCTCTCCGCAGTTTTACATCCCCATAGCCCGGGATAACGGGAATACGGTCTTAGCCAGTTTTGTTTTGGTTGTTTTTTTTTTTTTTTAGCCCTGCAGCTTTTAAGAGGTGTCGCTCAAACCGAGTTCGGAGTGTGAGCGATTCGGTGGCGCAGGGTGAGATGGGGCTTTTTTGTGTGCTGTTCGCATTTCAGCGATATCCCGGCAGCTCTCAGGGTGCTCATCCAAAAGGATGAGCAGAGTCATTCCATATTTGGCTGCCCTGAGCCTCCTTACATACTGGATTCTAACTTTATTCTGTACTAGAATCATAGAATCCTTTAGGTTGGCAAAGACCTAAAGTCTTGGTCTCTTTTCCCAGGCGACTATCAGCAAGACAAGAGGGCATGGTCTCATGTTGTGTCAGGGGAGGTTTAGGTTAGATATTAGAAAGAATTTCTTTACAGAAAGGGTGATCAGACATCGGAATGGGTTGCCCAGGGAAGTGGTGGATTCTCCATCCCTGGAGATTTTTAAGAAGAGACTGGATGTGGCATTTAGTGTCATGGCCTAGTAACCGCAGCGGTAGTGGATCAAGGGTTGGACTTGATGATCTCGGAGGTCCCTTCCAAACCAGCTGATTCTATGATTCTATGATTGTATGATTCTAAGACCTGAAGTCTAAGACCTAAAGACCAAGTCCGACCGTTCCCCCAGCACTGCCAAGCCCGCACTAAACCATGTCCCCAAGTGCCACATCTACATGGCTTTTAAATACTGCCAGGAATGGTGACTCCATCACTGCCCTAGGCAGTCTGTTCCAATGCCTGGAAACCCTTTCCATAGGGAAATTTTTCCTAACATCCTAGCACACCTTGAGGCCATTTCTTCTTGTCCTGTTGCTTATCACTTGGCAGATCAAACTACTCCCCCAGCTGGCTCCCCCTTCCCATCAGGGAGCTGTAGAGAGTGAGAAGGTCCCCCCTGAGCCTCCTTTTCTCCAGGCTGAGCCCCCCCAGCTCCCTCAGCCACCTCTCATCACACTTGTGCTCCAGACCCTTCCCCAGCTCCATCCCCTCCTCTGGACACGCTCCAGCCTCTCAATGTCTTTCTCATCTCGAGGGGCCCAAAACTGACTCCAGGGTTCAAGGAAGGGCCTCAGCAGTGCCCAGTTGGGGGGACAGTCACTGCCCTGGCCCTTCTGTCACACTGTGGATGACACAGGCCAGGATGTCATTGGGTTTCTTGACCACCTGGGCTCACCTGGGCTGGTGTTCAGCTGCTTTTGACCAGCCCCCCCAGGCCCTTTCCCACCAGGCTAGTGCAAATTTCGCTGAAGTAATAGATAATGGTACATTTTATAATGATCAGTGGAACATTGAGAACTTGCTGACAAGTCAAGGTGGTCCAATCCAGTTTAGGGACTCCGTGGATGCCTAAAAGTAACAAGCTGGAGCTCTGTGGCCACTTAAAGTGACAGGCCTGCAGCGCTGCAGGGCTTTGTTGTGACCCAGGGCAGGTCTAAAGTGCCTCCTTGGACAGGAGACTGATGGGAGACCTCACTGGAGCCTACGGCTTCCCGGTGCAGGGAACAAGAGGGACAGGCACTGATCTCCTCCCTGTGGTGACCAGTGACAGGACCCCCGGGAACGGCCTGAAGTTGTATTAGGGGAGGTTTAGGCTGGGTATTAGAAAAAGGTTCTTCCCCCAGAGGGCACTGAACAGGCTGCTCCGGGTGTTGTCGCGGGCGCAGCCACGAAGTAACTCCCTGTTCCCTGCGAGGTCACCGCCACCCCCTCAAGGATTCCCGGGAATCCCTTCCCAGGTTCCACCCAACGCCCCCCGCGCGGGGCTCGAGCCGCCGAACCCTCCCCGCGCGCTCCTCGCGCCATGGGTTGAGCGCGCGCAGCCAATGGGAGGGCGCGGGGTGGGCGGGGCGAGGCGGGGATTGGTCGGGGCAGTGGGGCGGGGGCGGGGCCGAGAGGCGAGGCCGGCACCGGCCGAGGGTGCGCGGGTCAGTTGCAGGTTGGAGCGGGCGGTGCTGCGCTGGGACGGGAGCGCTGCCGCTGAGCGAACCCCGGCCGGCAGCCCTCAGTTCGCGGTCCCGGGTGAGGGACTCCCGGCGAGCGGCCCCTGGTGCGTGATCCCGAGTGAGGGATCCCCGGTGCGCCGCCCCCGGTCAGTGGCCGCTGGTGAGTGGCCCAGAGAGCGACCCGCGGTGAGCGACCCCCGGTAGGTGACCCCCCCGGTGAGCGACCCCCGGTGAGGGACCCCCGGAGAGGACCCCTCGTAAGTGACCCCTGGTGAGGGACCCCCGGTGCGCGGCCCCCAGGGGGTGTCGGGCCGGGGATGGGCGCGTTCCTTCCCCATCCAGAGCCGAGCGGGGCCGCGGCGGGAGCTGTTAGTTACAACCATTTCAGAGTTTCCAATAAAAACTCACCGTTCTTGAAATGCAAAGCCTGAAAAATGAAACAAGTGTACAGTGGGAATTCTTGTTACCAGCACTGATCTGGACATAAGTTATCAGAGGGTGTAGCAAAACTAGCAACAGAAATAACCTTTGGCTCTATAGCCCCGCTGTGCATTCATTGGTCATGGCAACAAAGTTTTGCTTTTAAACCCATCTGCTAAGGAAACCTTTCCAGAAATGTGAGATTACATTGCTACTTTTCTTAAGAAGTTGTGAGGCCTTAATACAGTGTACACAGATGAGACGCTGAAATAGGAGAGAGTCCAGTTCCTGCTGATCAGTGGAGATGAGGAATCAGCTCTGCTGAGCAGGCTTCGAGCTTTGTGAGTTTTACAAGTCTGTAAGTTTTCCCTAAGTGGACTGTTTCGAATCTGTTTTAGGAAGAAACACTATTTTCTGTTTTATCCACTTTCCGTACTGCAATTTATCCCTAAAATTCAGCCTGTAGTTTCAAAAGATAAAAATCCTTAGACTACATCTTTTGGCCTCAGTAGCCAATTGCAACTTGCCCAGGGAAGTTCAGCAACAGCACCATTCATTAAATACATTGTTCTGTACCAGAGATCCCACAGAGATTCAGCTCCAGTGCTAAACCCCATAGAGTGTCAACTGCCATAACAGCTGATTTTTGACTTCGGTGAGGTTATCTCCTGTTTTCTTTCATGTAGTTGGCAGAACTGGAGCAAGGGATCTTGACAAAAGTACATCTTCACCGAGGTCCAGTACAGATAATGTTACAATTAATGTTACAGATAATGTTAGCCATTCCTCTAATTAAAGAAGGCAATTAGATACAGAAATTTATTTTCAGAGGTTTAAAGAATGTGAGGAAACATTTTTCTTTCCTTTTGCATTTCACAGGTAACTAATGTGCCATATATAATATTATATAATATATCTTAAAAGAAGTTTCCAGTTAGCAAGAGGTTTAATGGGTTAGCTCGACATCGGTGTTTTGATTATGTTTTGCTGAATATAAATTCGTAAGGAATTGCTAAGGATTTTTTCCTTCCTTCCCTACACCCCCAAATTTCTTGTAATCAGAAGGCTATAGAAGAGTTTTTAATAACTGTTATTTGTGTTTCTCTTCTGGAGCCATAGGCATTACTGAGAACAAGCTGGAGTAATGCAATGAATTGTTTTCTTTCCTAGAAGATATCATGGCAGCCCATCAGGAGAAGAAACTTGCTCAAGAAAGAAAACACAAAGCCACCCAAAATGATACTCAAACCTCTCAAGTGCAGTGGGGAAGAGCATGGTGAGAGAAGCTGATGACCCTAATTAGTCCTTGTATTTCCAAGTGCTTCATACTTAACTCCTAAAGTTGCTCCATTCCTGTTAATAACAGACTGTTGTAGTGCCCTGCCCTTGAAGGCTCATGGATAATTTCCTGTAGCAACAGATGCCAAACGAGAGTCCTTCAAGGTTTTTGAGGCAGAGAGCTTGCCAGATGGCTTGGGCTAAAACACAGTCCTCCTTGCAAAAAAGGAAAGTGAATCGTAAAAACTGGTAAAATTTGTAGTTCCTTCAAGGACCAAAATATTTCCTGAGCTTTGGAAAGCAGGCATCCGGCATCTGGTATTCCCAGCTGACAGCTCCTGCTGTAGCAGGATTTATGGCTGATAACTCTGTTCTCCCAGAGCTGGGCAGGTGTTGGTGGGGTGTTGTATTGCAGCTGGAAACAGTCACGGCTGCCTGTGGCTTTCCAGACAGCATGTGGGACAGGGAGTTTAACTCCTGGCCATCCAAGGTCTGCCTTTTCTGTCTTCCCAAGCTTTTCATAATGTTCTTGGGGTTCTGTTATCACTTCCAGCTGAATACTCTACCAGCTCTAGCCATGATTGCCATGAAGTCTGTGATAATAATCTGCTTTCCCGAGGGGAGATAATGTCTGATGTGTTGCTGTGATCAAGTAGAGTAGTTTTATAACAGTTTGAGGTAAAGTGTGGTCTATGTTCAGTGCTAAATTTTTTATGGTTGTTTGACCCACAGAAATGTGTGTGCCCTGAAAACATTTTCAGTTTTCATCCGGTTAGTCTGGAAGGGCCACTGAAAAAAGATTGTCTGATATAATTAAACCACTTCTCTACCTGAAAACCAGGGAAAAAACTGCTGTGTTTTGGATTGCAGGGAGGTGGACTGGTTTTCCTTGGCAAGCATCCTTTTCCTGCTCCTGTTTGCCCCACTGATTGTGTATTACTTCATCATGTCCTGTGACCAGTACCAGTGCTCTCTGACTGATCCCCTCAGGGACTTGCTCACAGGGAACAAACATCTGTCTGACATCTGGAACAGGACTCCCACGCTGACCTACAGGGCTGCTGGCATCTATTCCCTTTGGGTGGCTTTCCAGGTACATCATTGAGTCATGAACTGGTGAAGGGTCTGGTTTTTCAAACAGCTCTTGGATGAATCCTTTTACACAAAGGATAGTGGAATATAGGCCTGACATTTACTCTTGGGTGTTTCTCACTTTCCATGGATTTTGGAATCCAATTGAAGCTTATGGACTGGAAAAATAAGTGTATGGGGAATATACACAGATATTCCTTGTGAAACATAATCCTTGATGAAGGTACTATAGAAAAACACTACCCATTTGTTTTAAATTCATACCCAATAAAGCACTGCAGAAAGGCTGATATTTTCTATAGACAGGCAGTAAAAGAAGGCTGTCAAATGAAATTTAACTTATATGTGTGAAATATCTTCGAATGTAGCAAACCTATTTTTTTTCCCTAATTGGGAAACACTTATAACTCAGATTAATTTCAAAATAAAAGGATGAGGACCTGAATCTAGTTAGCAGTTGTCCTGCATCCCCACCAAAAAAGGATTAACAACCTGTCAGAAAATACATCTTTAGAGTTGTGTATTAGCTTGGATGTATTACTAGTCTAAAATCACAACTGCTAAATATTGCCATATTTGCTTATCCAATATTTATTAGAATCTGCAGAGTATATTTGGTGTATATATATAATAGTACTATGAGGGGTATTGTCTTTTAATACAATCTCTCTCTTCTAGGTGGTTTTGTATGTGTTCGTTCCAGATTTCTGCCATAAATTTCTTCCTGGATATGTGGGAGGTGTGCAGGAAGGTGCTGTCACCCCTGCTGGTAAGGTCTTCCTTAGAATACACTTACACCATCCAGTCTCTTAAAATTAGAGTATTTCTGTACTTACAGTCTTTGATAGCCCATTTGTGGCTGGAGGAAATGTGGATGTCAGTGCCCTCACCTCCCTCATGTGTTCAGTTGAAAGCCAAATAGAAAGCAGCCTTTGTGCTCTTGTAGAATAAATTATAGAATTTCTCTCTCTTGCTGCCAGTAAAACTATTGATACAGCAGGCAGCACACCAGCAATGGAAAAGCTGATAATTTTGGCACTTAGAATCATCAGTGGACTGTTGCTGGTATGTGATGAAGCAGTTGTACCTGCTGGAGCTACGTTAGCCCAAGAGACTGGAATCAAATGGGTGATGTGAAGCAAGTGTTGGAAAGGGTCACTTGTTAGTTCCATCAGTTTTGGGGGAGATTCTAAATTCAGTTTTGTGAAAAGAAAACTCAGCCTAACAAAGCCTAATGGTTACAGCAGAGCCTAAGGTAACCTTCAGAAAAGTGTCACGTCGTGTCATGAGCACTTGCTTGAGCTTCTATACATAATAAAAAGCTGTATTAATGTAATGTTGCTAAAGAGTCCCTTTTTTCTTCATATTTTAGGTGTAGTGAATAAATATGAAATCAATGGACTTCAGGCCTGGATCATTACCCATGTGCTTTGGTTTGCAAATGCCTATTACTTCCACTTCTTCTCCCCTACCATCATTTTTGACAACTGGATTCCTCTGCTGTGGTGTGCCAATATCCTGGGATATGCAGTTTCCACGTTTGCCATGATTAAAGGCTACTTCTTCCCTACCAATGCCAAAGACTGGTATGTAACTGAGTAGTGAGAGAATACTAGTTATTAAATAGTTAAATGAAAATTGGGCTTATAAATTGAATGACTGGCACAAATAATATATAAGATAATATTTGACTGTGGTTCTTTGCTTCATTGGCACCATCCTCCATGTTTCCACACATGTGACAGCAGCATTAGTGTCACAGATACCTCCATCCTGTAAGTAAAGTTACAGTTAGACTGTTCAAAAGCATTACAAAGAGTAAAGCAGGACACTTCTGAAATTCTAAAATTTATTAATTCAATGCTTCAGTTGGGTCAGTTTGTGTTGTCTTCCACAGTCTTATGTGAGTTTATGATTTTTATCATCACTACATCACATTCATCTGAAATGTGTAGTCACAATAGTAATTGACTGTATTTGTGTGTAACTGTGCACTTTTCTATTTTTTCATGCTTTCCAGCAAATTCACTGGCAACTTCTTTTACGACTACATGATGGGCATTGAATTTAACCCTCGAATAGGAAGGTGGTTTGATTTCAAGCTCTTCTTCAATGGGCGCCCTGGGATTGTAGCCTGGACTCTAATTAACCTTTCCTATGCTGCCAAACAACAGGAGCTTTATGGCCAAGTGACAAACTCCATGATCCTTGTCAATGTCCTTCAGGTAAATGCAAAGGAGGAAATTAAGAAACCTGTTTGGAAATGAACTCATATTAAAGTAGGGAAAAGCCTCCTTCCATGGGAATTAAACTTAGACAGAAAATTAAATTGGCCTAAACAAGCTCATTCAGTGATGAAGTAGTGGGACTTCTTTGGACACTTGTGTTCCTTCAGAGTGCCACCAGTGCCTTGGTCATGTCTGCACCAGATTTTAGTGGAAACTTCAGTGGAAACTTTTCTGAACCTCTGTTCTGGACGCAGGCATAGCCTGATCTTGAATCCAAATTAAACATCTATGTCTTTAGATGGGGCAAGATTGGGTGGGTTTTTTCTGAGGGCAGTGCTACACCTGACTTTGTGTGTGTGTGTGTGTCTGTGTGTGTGAGAGAGAGAGACAGGCAGAACTACAAATGCCTGCACACCTCAAAACAGTCCATATGGTGCTGTGCTTTCTACTGAAGAGACCCCAAGGTAATAAATACAGGGCATAGTTTGGATTTGCTCTTTGATCTGTGTAAATGAAAGCCTGTCCAATGGAAGCTCTGTCCCCCCTCTGTGTAACCACATGGCTCTAAGCTGAAGAGTGATCAGGGTGGTCAGTTGTGAGTTCACTTCTGAAGTGTGTCTTTACATAGGACACTTGCCCTAGTCATCATATTTTTGTCTTGATAGATGTGTATCCAGATAGATTGTATTGGTGTGATGTGTTCCTCTTACCACCCTGTTTTTCAAGTGTTAGCAAGGAATTCACAAGTGAATTTTGAGATCATATCCCAAGACAGCACAGAGATTAGGCTGATGCTCTTGAACAGGGTAAGTGGTGACTGTGCTCTGTTATTAATGGGAAATTATTCTCTTGCAGGGTATTTATGTTGTGGACTTCTTTTGGAACGAAGCCTGGTATTTGAAAACCATTGATATCTGCCATGATCATTTTGGATGGTATTTAGGCTGGGGAGACTGCGTCTGGCTGCCTTACCTCTATACTCTGCAGGTAAAAGGAAAGAACCTTTCCAGAAACACTCTGCCCAGCAGCATAATTTGTACCTTAAATAATTACTAGACAGTTTGAGTGTTGAGAATCCATGACAACATTCCTTGTAACAATTCACTTGTAGGAAGGTTTACTTTCCATGCATGGAATTGACATCTTTTCCTTCTTTTGGGCCTTTTTCTGTCACTGTCTATTTTGTCTGCGTATTTTTCTAAATCCTTTGTTTCTTTTTGTGCTGCTGCATGTTGAGGGTCTTGTGGTTGGTGGTGGTTGGTTTGGCTTGTGTTGTTTGTTTTTTTCCCTTCTCTCCTGCTTTGTTTGCATCCTGGCAACTTCTCTCTACTTGTTTCATGAAAAAGTGCGATTTTGGAGAGAGAAAGAAGGCAAATGTAGAATGCAGAGTTTTGTGCAAGTTTTCCACAGTTGTAGTGTTGGGAGTGGATTTTTCCATCCTTTCTTCTCGTCTGTTGTGGGTCACTGTAGTCAAGTTACTGGTCTGGCATCCTGAGCACATGTTGCAAGTTTTGTTTGTATTTTGTTTTTTGCATATTTGTATTTTGTTTGCAACTCTTGTCTCTGTGCTCCCCAGGGTTTGTATTTGGTTTACCACCCCGTCCAGCTGGGCACAGCCAATGCGGTGGGGGTGTTGATGTTGGGCTTGATTGGCTACTACATCTTCCGAGCTACCAACCACCAGAAGGACCTTTTCCGTCGTACAGAGGGGAACTGCAGGATCTGGGGGAAGAAACCCGAGTACATCGAGTGCTCCTACATGTCTGTGGATGGCACCAAGTACTACAGCAAGCTGATGACCTCGGGATTTTGGGGGTGGGCTCGTCACTTCAACTACACAGGAGACCTGCTGGGCTCGCTGGCCTATTGCCTGGCCTGTGGGTTTGCACACATCTTGCCTTACTTCTACATCATTTACATGACCATTCTGCTCACCCACCGCTGCGTCAGGGACGAGCACCGTTGTTCCAGCAAATATGGGAAGGACTGGACGCGCTACACCGCTGCGGTGCCCTACCGGCTCATCCCTGGGGTGTTTTAAGGCTGACACAGAATCCAGGGGAAAGAAAGAAGAAAAGGGTTGGGTGTTTTTTTTTGTTTTGTTTTTTTTTTGAGGTGAATGGAGTTTATTCACACAGGTAAACTAGCACCAAGGTTTTGTGAAAGACATTCTGTGCTGTTCTGAAGGAGAAAAGGCAGCTGGACAATAATCCTTGCTGTACTGAAAGAACTTGCAGGCAATGCTGTGCTTAAAGTAAATGAAATGAGGCACTGAAATGCCTCATTTTTTAGAAAACTCTTCTACCTGGAATTCCCTCCTGTACCTCCCCAGTTCCCAGATTACCTTGGAGATGAAAAGTTACATGTACTGAGAGTCCTGAAATCCCCCAGAGCTGGGAGGTGGCCTTACCTTTCCCAGTAGCAGAGTTCTGGAACCAGTTTCCAGTGATTTAGGAGAGGAGGAAAGTAGTTTTGTGATGTCTTTATGAAAGAAGCTGTCTGCTGCAGTTGCTTGTGACAGTCAGAACCTACAGTCAGTAACAAGCCCAGAGGAGGATTTATTGTTTGTTGCTTTTTGGAGAAATACCGAACTGGAGACAGTGATGTTAAATCATGGTTAGAATCTAAAGGAAATGTTTGTGAAAGCTGGTATAAATCAGTGTAGCTCAAAAGTGACATTCTCAGCCCCTGAAAATATGGTATGTGACTAACTGAGTATTAATTTGATGCTGAAACCAAATCTTGCTTTGTGTAGATACTGAGCTCTGCTGGTTTGGGCTGGGGTAGAGTTAAATTTCTCATAGTAGCTGGTATAGGGCTGGTTTTGTCCTTGTGCTGGGACTGTTGATAATGCTGAGATGTTGTTCTCATTGCTGAGCAGTATTTACAGTGTCAGGGCCTCTTCTGCATCTCACCCACCAGGGAGTGGGCTGGAGGTGCACAAGCAGTTGGGAGGGGACACAGGTGAGACAGCCCTGTGGCATCGTGCTCAGGCAAGAAAGAAGGGGGGATTATTCGGAGTGGTGTTGTTTGTGATGGAGCCCTGTTTTCTTGGAGATGGCTGAACACTTGCCTGCAGATGGGAAGTGGGGAATGGATTCCTTATTTTGTTTGTTTGTGTGCACAGCTTTTCCTTTACCTATTAAACTATGTTTATCTCAACCTGAGTTTTCTCACTTCTCTGATTCCCTCCCCCATCCCACTGCAGGGCTATGAGAGGGTGGCTGTGTGGGGCTGAGTTGCCAGCCTGACTGTCCTTTTTGGTGCCCAACATGGGGCTGGAAGGGTTTGAGAGAACAACAGGTTTGATTGGAATGTGCTAAACTGGATGTGTAGCTGTTAGTACCTGTTTAGCTGTTCACTGACAGGCTCCTGTGCTGGCCAAGGGCTCACTGGTTGTTAATTATTAGTGCTCGTTAGTGGCTTAATTTGGGTTTTGCTGGTTCTCATCTTACTGTGCTGTGCCTGGGGATACTCTGGTGGCAGCAGTGGTGACACACCTGGGCTGGCAGGTGTCCAGGCATCACTGCTGTTTCTGTGCTGCTGTGCTGGACAGTCTGGAACTCCAGCTGGAGGAACTGTGACCTGTGGATGAGTGCACACGGGAGCAGGACACCCCAAAGCATCAGTGGCTGTGGATGAGCCCAAGGACAAGCCTGAAGGATCTGTGGTTGTGGATAAATCCATGGTGGATAAATCCAAGGTACACCCTGAAGCATCAGTGCCTGTGCGTGGAGTCGTAGAAAATCCCATGACAGGGATTTTCTGCAGCCATGGGTAAGGCCGTGTCGAATTCTGCAGAGTGGTTTGAAAACTTCATTCTGTACAGTTTGTGTAAAATCACGTTTGTAGAAATGGAAGAAATAAATTCTTAGTTTCAAGACAAACCCCAGTGCCCAATCCATGGCTCCCAGGAATCTGCAGCAGTGCCATAGGATATGACCCTCCACACGTTGTTGCACAAGATCCTGCAGTGCAAAGGCAGGTGTTCCCAACTCCAGGGCTCTCTCCCGATCCAGGATGGCAGGAGCAGGAGAAGGAATATCTTGGCACCACAGTTACTTCTGACAAGAGACTCCATCCCTCCTGGAGCCTCTGGGAGACCTGCTGGAGTCAGTCAGACACAGGAGCCCCTCTGGACAGGTCTCTCTGCTGCCTGGGAGGGGTGGGGAACAGCAGAGCCCACTCCTCCCTGAGGACGCACATGGCCAGGAAAAGCCTGGAATTAAGAATGGGAGCCCAGGCCATCGCAGTAAGGCATTCCCAGGAGCAGCTGGTGGCACAGCAGCAAGTGTCCTGGAGCTGCCACTGCCCAATCCATGCTCCCCAGGATGCTCCCAAGCGCCTCTGAGACAGAGGAATCCCTGTGGACAGGTCTCCCTTCTCCCTTGGAGCCACAGGTGTCAGGAGACCCAGTTCATCTCTGAGGATGGACCTGGCAAGGAAAAGCCTGGAATGAATGAGCCTGTTGCAGGCTCCCAGAAAAGCATTCCCACAAACCAGTTGCACAGCTGAAAGGTGCCTGAGAGCCACCAGTGCCCAATCCATGGCTCTCAGGATGCTGCCACATGGGAAGAGCCTCCATGCAGTGCTGGATAAGGTCCTCCAGCGGCAAAGGCAGTTGTTCCCATCTCCAGGGTGCTCTGTTTATCTATGTGTGGAGGAGCAATAAAGGGAATATCTCCTGCACACCTGTGTTACTTCTGACCAGAGCCTTCATCCTGCCTTGAGCGTCTGTGACCCCTCTGGACTCCGCTTATCCCTGAGGATGCACATGGCCAGGAAAAGCCTGGAAGTAAGAGTGGTAGCCCAGGCCATTGCAGTAAGGCATTCCCAGGAGCAGGTGGCCCAGCAGCAACCGAGCTCAAGACTCCAGTGCCAGTCCAAGACTTCAAGGAAGCTGCAGCCGTTCCGTATGAGAAGACCATCCGTATGTTGCTGGAAGAGATCTTGTGGTGACAAAGTCAGGTATTCACATCTCCAGGGCGCTCTCTCCTGCCAACTGTGGAGGAGCAGGATAATGAATATCTCACACCTCCAATCCTTCTGGCAAGACCCTCCCTGAGAATTGCCAGAATCCAGACAGAGGAACCCTGTAACCAGGTCTCGATGCTGCCTCATAGGTGCAAGTATCAGCAACCCCTGCTAGTACCTGATGATGCAAATCGACAGGAAAAGCTTGGAAGTAAATGAGAGAGCCCATGTAAATCCAATGAGGTATTCCCAGGAGCAACTGGCACGGCTGAAAGTGTTCTGGAGCTCCTGATGCCCAATCCATTGAGCCCAGGAGGCTGCCATATAAAAAGATCCTGAGCGTGCCACTGGACAAGATCCTTCAGAGGTGAAGACTGCTGTTTCCATGTCCAGGTTGCTCTCCTGATCCAGCTGGAGGACCAGGATAAGGAATATCTCCATACTGCCATTACTTCTGGCCAGAGCCTTCATCCTTGCCAGAGCCTCCCTCAGAATTGCCTGACTCCAAACTGTATTTATCTGGATTGTCCAGATAAAGATTTACAAATATAAAATAAGATTCTTGACTTCCAGTAGCTGCATTTGTCATTTTTCTTTTTGAAAAAGCATGGGTGACTTTTCCCTTTTATATTTTTCCCTTCTGAATGCATCTCTTTCCTTTTTCCACTTCCTCTACTCAAAAGACCTTTCCTGTGGCTTATTCCTCTAGAGAATCAGTATAGAGATGTAAGTGATGCAACACATACTTATTAGATTTTTTTGGTTTTGATTTATACTATGTTAAGATGATGAAACATGTATTTTACATTACCTTGAACTGGAAATTTGTTACATAATTAAGGGAAAATATATTAAATATATAAAAAAAGGTTTGAATAGCATAATTAAAAAAAAAAAGTTTCCTTACCTGTCCAGTTGCCATAAAGTACGTCTTAATCTGTCATCTAAACATAAATAAACCTCTTTTTTTCCCCCTTTTGATTTGACACACTTAGACATTGTTTCCTGTATCAAATGGAGCAGAAAAAATACATTATAACAGTTTTATTATTTCCTAAATGCGTTGTGTGTGCTGTAGACCACCCCTGAATTGTGTCAGCATTCCTGCAGGCTGGATCAACTCGACTATAGATTTGCATCATGAGTTAGAAATCATTAACCATCCTCATGCTGAGGGGTGGAGCCCTGATCCCAGAAATGCCACCTAGTGTCAGAGGTTTTCCATGTGTGGAGACATCCTCCCTCTCTAGGGCTATTCCCAGTTCCCCTCTCCCCACTCCCCTCCATCTGTAAATGGAATACTGACAATCCAGAATGGTTATACACTAGAACACTGGCATGACCCTCCTTAGGTAGATCTGTGGCAACCTGGGCATTTGTCACTTCCTACAATAATCCAACCAAACTAATTTGTCACTGCTCCAAGTAATTACCAGCAGCTTTTGCTGTATTTTCCCATCACGTATCTATTTTATATAATCCAAGTTAAATAAGTACAATTTTAAAACATTGGCACTCCTATGTTTGTAACTCCCAGCATAGCACAGGGATTTGAGAGGCAAACTTCAAACTTGATCAGTGATACTGGCAGCATGGGGTCAGTAACATGAAATATCAGGACAAAAGTTCATCCAATACACACACCCAAAAATCCTTCCAAAAATATATATTGTTTTATTTCTATTTTTTTTTTTTTGTATTCTGGAAGGAACAAATTTTACAGCCCTGCCATACAAACAACAAAGTGGGACCCAGGCAGGAAGGGAAGCAAGCAGGTGGTCATTCAGATTCCAGCTTTAAAGGGTGACATCAGCTGGACACTGCCTGGAGTACTTACACATTGCTCATGTTAGAATGAAGCTTCCAGAAGAGAGAAAAATTGTTTTCATGCTTCTACAAAAAACAATTTCTTTACACAAACCCCAAATCTGAATGAAATGAGGGCTTCCTTTCCCCTCTATATGTCCGGTACATCTGTATTGGCACAGAGATGGAACAAGGAAGATCTGTCTGCACAGCCTGAAGGAGCAGAACCTGCCATCCTTACAACAAAGAGGGTGTGAGTTTAGCCCAGCAATGGCCTGGAAACCCTTGTGACAAATTGCTTCCTATCCTGAGTTTAACAATCTAGTCACCAAAGAATTCTTGCTGCAGCAGCCCAGGTTGTCTGCAGGGAAAAGCATTCCTAGCAGGAATAGCCATCAGCAAAGGAACAGAGACAAGCCTTTCCCTGCTCCAATGTCAGACAGAACAGAAAATCCTCTGAGCAACAGCAGGAGTAAGAGAAATTGCCTAAAAGAAGCATTTGAACACATAATGCACTTGCTAATCACAAGGCTGCCCTTCCCCTTCAAATCTCCCCAATGTTATTTGTAAAGTGAAGATATTTTTGTTGGTCTTGAAGGGACAGTTTCTTCCACTAATCACCCAGGACATATCAGGGAACAGAAGGGACCACACTGTGCTGTGCAAGGCTACCATGATTTAGAGTCCAGGTGACCTTGCAAGATTTCAATAACCTTGGCACGGCCAGCAAACACTCAGTGCAATTTCCAAGGCTACATAAGGAAAGGATGCAAGTATGGGGTCTTAAGGGGAGCTGGGAAAATAAAACATGCAATTATTCCAGCAGAGCCAAAGGCAGCCTGAAGCAATTCAGGGACTGAGGGGGTCCAAGAGCCCTAGAAGCCCCCCCCCCCAGTTTTCCTGTCCTCTAGATTGACTTCCCTGAAATCAAGCACCTCAGAAGCACCGCCCCTTGGAGAGCTGGAAAGCTGCTGGGCTGTGTATTTTCACTAAACGCACCTCTATACATGTGTGTATATCCAGCTCTGACACAGAGCCAAGCTACAAGACACATTTGTTCCCTAGGTTTGGAGAGCCTAAACCATCCTTTCCAGGAGTGCTGCAGCAAAACCAAAACACAGGCTTAGCAACACACCTCATTCGAATCTGCCATGAAGATCAGTGTATTCAGCAGCCTCTAAAGTAATTTACAGTTTTCTACTTACTGCAAAAACTAACAACATATCTGTGTGTGATAGTTAATACTATGATCCCTCTTTCTTTTTATTGCTTTCACCTTGGAAAACAGAATTCCGAGGAGCTCTTGAACTGTGCTTTTTGAAGAGGGACTGGGGTTTGCAGGCTGTGAGGACAGAGGCGGGGCAGCAAACTGATCCTGGGAAAGCTGCCTCGCGCTTTCCTTCCCAGCTCTTCTGACTATCCCGTTCTGTCTCCTGCGGAGGGTGCTTGTAAACCCAAAAGTTTCCAGCTCTAGTTTGCGCAGAGAAATGTGCCGGGAGAACAACTGCAACTGTCGCGTGGTCTTTGCTGCCGTCTAGCGTCCTTTTTTTTTTTACGATTACAGTCCTATTGATGGCTTTTTAAACACTCTGGTGTTCCCAGTCTATAAATTACCGCTGTATCGTCCGGCTTCAAACGACTCCTTGCACGGCCTTGAATGTGGATGCTGATTACTCCTGATAAGGTTAAAAACTATGTCTCTTATCTGAGGTTCATAGGATTCTCAGGCAAGTTTCTCAAGCAAGCAAATATGTTTAATAATATTAATCATGGCAAGTTTTTTTCCAAGTAAGTTAGGCACAAACACTTGACAGTATTCTGTCTCTCTTGCAGTGTGCCTGTAAACTCAAAAGTTTCCAGCTCCATCTGGCACAGAAAAATGTGCCAGGAGAAATCTCACTCAGAGTCCTGCTCTGCACATTCCTTCTCTAGCTCCACCATAATGATGTACCCCTGAACACTTCACTGACTTGATGTCTTATGGCCATTAGATAAAGCAGTGTTTGGCTCTCAAATCAAAATGATGGAGGGAAACTTACACTTTTGAAATGAATTTATGGGTGGAAGGTCACCTGAGACCTCAGCTTTAGTTTAGGTTGTAATGCTACTTTCAATGTGATTGGCATGTAAAGTTGATGAACTAATTCTCACCCTCTCCCCAAATGAAGGTGTCTAGGTAAGCATTTAATTTGTCCACCTTTCTTATAAAAACAGAGATTTGAAAAACACAAAGATAAAAATGCTATCTCACAAGACATCTGCTAATTCCTATTTTTTATTGGGATGCCAATCTGAATTATTTCCTGCCCCTGCCACGTGCAGCCCTAGACTCATAATATGCATTTTATGAAAAAGGAATAAATTATGTTTATAAGCATAAAATTTTAATATAGAACAGAAAATTCTAAGCACCAATCAGTTTTACATATTGTCAATATGACACAAATAAAACTCAGCAGTTGTTCTACATATTTAGTAATATATTGTCAATAAAAGTGAAACAAATGTGACTGCAATTATTTAAAGAAACGAGGTGAAAAGTGGATGGGTTGTTTTGGATTTGGGTTTTTTGTTTGTTTGTTTTACCCCTTTTCGTTGTTGTTGTTTGTCTGTTTTTAACAGAATGAAGAAATTATGCTGTTGCTTGCTACATAGGACTCACAACTGCTAAGAATCCATGCTGGACTAGGAGAGTGTACTTGTAGCCTGAAAACACACACTTGTTTAGATGAATATCACTCTTTTCCACCTGCTGTTTCAACCAGTCCTGCAATTAAACATCCCAGGCCACCTGCCTGAGATGATATTCAGTTCTAATTCACTATAAACAGCATTTCCTACGCCAAAAGCATTTTGTGCTATTTATCTGGAAGTACACTTGCAACACTTAATAAATGTTAAATACACTCTTCTAGACCCTGTTGCTGCATATAAAGCACAGCTGCCCATCACAAGATAGTAGCTGAGGTATTTTTAGATGTAATGTCTTGGTTGGCAGGCATTAGCAGAGAACAGCAGTGACTTTTATGCCACAATCATTACTGAAAATCCACACAGTTTTTCAAGATAACATTGAATGAAGCAGAATTATTTTAAAGAAGAAATCAAACAGAAAACATTCATTCAGCTGACACAAATGAAAACCACTGCTTTCTAGTCTTGAAAGATAACAAATGTAAACGGTTATTCACACACAAACCTGGAGAATAAGGCAAATAAATATTTCTGCATGACATCTATAGAGTACCTTGCTTCAAAACATAACTTTGTTAAACATAATTACACTACTGCAATGCTAGAGCATGCTCTGCCTTTCACGTTATTCAGATTTCACTGTCTTTACAATCACAACCACCAGTTTAAAAATGTCTGTGTTTCAGAAAAGTGTTGCAGCACAGCCCACACTCATATATCAGACCCCCTCACCAGAGACACCACAGAGACTGTGGTCATTTTAATAACATTTCCACATCTGCATCTGGGAACAAGCTCTGAAACAATTAATACAGACACAGAACCCCCCCGACTGTATTGCAACCCTTCCCCCCCCCCCGAGGTTTTTTAATACCTTCCTACATACTAACTTGAAGGCTTTTTTTCACTAACTACAAGAACAAGATGAATGTCTCTTTACAAACTCTATCTGTCTGCTTGGAGATAAGGGAAACGGCTGAAGGACAAACCAGCTAAGAGAAACATTGAAAGAACTGCTGCTTGACCTAAGTCATATTGAACTTCTCAAATGTATTAACTTCTACACACAGGGTGGGCTTAGAGCTCATTTTAAGGGTCATACAACCCAAGGGGGGGGGGGGGGGGTACATGTTTGTACGTGTTTAGGGGGGGGACATGTAGTGGGCAGTTCAGGAAGTCTGTACCTCCCAAGTACCTTAGTCAGTGGGGAAACGGAGAGGGGAGTATATGGCCAGGGAAATTAATATAAAAAGGACCGCGAACCCCCAGCAAGTTGACAAAGACCCCGCTGGGTCATTGCCTCAGAAAACTTTCTCCCTTTATTCGAATAAAGCAAGGACTCCCCTGTCTTTGTGGACACCGACCTCTAGCGACGTGACTTTCCCTTACGCTAAGAACGAGGAGGACAGAAAGAGAAGTCCCTCCCTCCCTTCGTCCACTTCTAAGAAAAGCAATTTACTCACTACAAGATTTTCCTGCAACAAATTAACTCACATATCAATAGCGAAGCGACCTGAGCAGAGAAAAGGAGCAAGAGGACATATAAAACAAAGCACCAGTGACATTAAGGAGGAGAAAGCAAGACAGGCTCTGTGCAATGTGCAGAGGGGAGCCGGTCACAACTGAGCTAACAGAAAGCAGCAAAATCCCCCAGGGAACAGGAGAGCCTCTGCAGCAGCATGCTCTCCATCAGTCCTGTACAAGGGAAGGCTGAAAACACCAAATTCAGAGAGGTACTTACGAAAGCAGGGACAGAAATACAGACTGGAGGCTCAGGTACCTCCTGTTCTTCAGCTTCCACAGGCAGGAGGCAAGACAGGTGGTGGCACTTTAAATCGGGGTGGCGGCAGCAGAGATCAGCCCCATCGCACTCACCTGGAGGGCACAGCTCCGGGTGACAGTCAACACGTGCTTACCCTGTGTCTGTGCTGATTAGGAGGATGAAAATATAAAAATATAAGAACTTAAGAAATGCTCCCCAAGTCCATCCAGGCTTGTACTTTGTCCCCAGGAAAGGAGATGGATAATAGTGCAGAGCACATGGATGTGGCCCCTATTCCCGTGTACCTTCAAAGTTCATGCTCACTGCTCATGGGAGAGCATTCCCTGATGTCCCTTTTCAGTGTATCTGAATGGTGACACCTTTCATGATCCTGCCAACACTGCCAACATTGTCAGCAGCCTCCCAGGGCAAGCAGTTACTCAAGTTTGTTGAACATCATGTATTTCCTTTCAAGCCAATTTCGGGAAAATCAGTGCCATGTTCACCATCTTCACCATCTCCAGGGCTTTGTGATAGGCATGCCCCTCCAGCCTTCATCTGCTTTCTTCAGAAATAACTTGCTCTAGTGTGAATAATATTATAATATGTGTTTTCCAGGAGCTGAACTATTCTGTGGTCTGTTTAGCACGTAGAGAGCAGTGCTCTGTGGGATACGTGCTGATAAGACACTCAGACCTACCCTTACATTGAGGACCTACATTATGCATTCTATCAACAGCTCTACACAAAAGCAGGACCTTTACACTAGATTTTAGGATGATTAAGTCATCTTGAGGAATAGTAATAGATAAAAGTGGTGTATCAACATTTAAGTTTGAGCATCATTTAGAGAGAAAAATAATAGGTGTGATACTGAGGAAAGGTCAAGAAGCAGTTTAGGTGTAAGATTTAATGAAAACCCATTCGTGTTCCACAGAAAACTGTAATCTGTATTATTTTCTGCAATTCAAAAGTAATATAATTCAGTTGACCTTTCGAAAATCGAGGATTATGAAGTACCATATAAAGCAGCTGAGACCTCCTTTTGAATGTCACACTGAAATCTGCACGTGCTCAGCATGGTCAGAGTACAATTAAAAGTACAGTGGGTGAAATTAAATGCTTTGTCTTGTTAACAGCTGTTTGCATAATGGTCTGCTGAGCGAAAGGCATCTGTTCTGCAGTCCATCATCCACCACTAATACCCCCTGTATCAGAAATACAGCCTCCTTTGTATACACAGCTTGTGTGATCCCACATTTTTGTTGCTTATTCCAGTGTTGCTATGTGACGTACTGAGGGAGACACTGAAATTCTGATCACATACACAGGAACAACATGGAGCAAGCACCATCTCTCCCTTTTCCATCAGTGGAGTCTAATGTGTCTTTGCATCTAAATAAACTATTTGCATGATAAGCAGACAACTGTATGACATTGCTGGCGTGCAGTTAGCTAACAGCCTTCTTCTGTGCTGTTTCAAATGCTGAATCTGCTGTTTCATTTTAGAAATGCAATAGATCTGTTAAAAATTCATTTTTTACGACTATTCACCCTACTTGGACAAACAACTGAGATGGAAAAATGCCTAGTTCGTTTTCAAAAGATTATGCAAATGCTCTGGGATGCGTATTTTTATCCGACTTTCATTCCCTTCTCACTGCTGTATATCTTAGAATTGTTAAACGGTTTATTGCTATGGTTTTGCTTGATCACATTCTGCTGGCTCACAACTTCTGGTTAATTTATGGGTCTTCAGCTGGAGGTGGTGTCCTAGCTCATCAGGTGTGTGCCCCCAGCCCTTCAGCTGAGTTAAAAATCACCCGAACAAAGACAGGGAGCTGAGAAGAGCTCCAGCCACTGACTTTTATTTAAATCTTTGGGGAAATGTGTTTCTCTCTAGCATTGTCTGTATTTCAAACCTTTCCCTTCAAAACTTTGATTAACCTTGACAGGAGTTTAATGGCTGAATCTCCACATGGTGAGATTAGGGTGCTCCACACACAGGTGCTCCAGTTTTCTGGGGAGGGCAAACACCACAGTTTTCACTTGAAAGACAGCCCTTGAAAGGAGTGACAGAACACACTGCAAATTGCATCAACTATAGACCCAGTTTTCCATAATTCCATCTGTGGGATAACTGACATTACAGTCATTCAGGACAATAGGCATTATCAGTGATGAAAGTGATTTTCTGGTTGTTATTCAGAAGACATACTAAAATGAATGAACATATTTTTACACGGGGGAGATAGCAAAATATAGCAAACATGAGGCATTTTTTCCCCCATCAGCTGTGTTATTGCTGAAGCATCATTTGGCTCCAGGACTTTCCCAAAGACATTTGGAAACCTGCCTTTCAGTGGGCAAGTGTTGGGTAGGTAAAAGCTGGGATGCAGTGAGGTAATTACTTGTTTTGCTTTGCTTGTTTGTGCAGCTTTTACTTTCCCTATTAAAATGTCTTTATCTCAACCCATGAGGTTTTTTTTACCCTTCAATTCTCTCCCTGATCCTGCTGGTGAGGGAATGAGTGAGTGGCTGCAAGGTGCTTGGTTGCTGGCTGGGGTTAAACCATGACAAACACAAAACCAATTTACTGCTCAACAAAAGCAGGCAAATACATGAAACATTTGATTTAAAATTTTCCCAAGTGTTAGACATGCAATGTTGCAGATTTTACCTCCCACTGTGGGCAAATATCAGAAACCAATTGCCTTTCATTGATAAACTGAGAGTTGTACTCTACAAAAATTAGAGCCATTAGATGTTGAGAGAAGGTAACTCAATCTTCCTTTTTACTGCACATTTGTCACAGAATAACAAAATATTCTGACTTGGAAGGGACCCACAGGGATCATCCCACCTTTACCAGAGAATTGTGTTATCAAATGTAGAAAACATGTTCTACTAAAAAAAATCTGGACAATGTTTTGCTGAATTTGGGTGCTGTTCCTCTAATCACAGAATCATAGAATGGGTAAGGTTGGAAGGTCCAACCAGGCTCATGTTTGGATCCTCAGCTAGGATGTGAGATGAGTTTTGGTTTTAAACTGACGACAATTCATTTTTTCCTTCCTTCAAGCTCTGAATTCTTTCCATATAGGCAGCAAAAAGAAACAGTAATTCAAGAATGTTCTTGTTCACCTTAACATGTCTGGTGGTACTTGTGAATGATTTCTTACACAAGTATGCAAAGCAAATTTTTGCATCTTGTAACACAAACAGGGGAGACTAGTGTGTGGATTTATGTCACAGGTAAAACCTGATCAGTTCCTGTAGTTTAAACCAGATCAATTTAACAACTGATGGGTGCAGAAATCTGTGGCCATCGGCTTCTGATGTGTCTCTGAGTGTTTGGTTTAACAGCAGTTAAAAACCAGGGGATTTTTGCCAAGAGTGGGCTGCACGAGAACAGATCTACCAGGTTAGCTTTGCAATATAGTTTTTTTTTCATAATCTGTCTTCTTTTTTGAGGGCCAGTTTTACAATTTCCTTCAAATAAAGTTTGAATTAAACAGTTCTTCAACTCCCAACCAATGCTTTTTAAAGATTGTAGGCCAGACTCTAGGAGGGGGAGACTGAACCTATTTGACAGAATAAATTCATTAATAATTCTATTCCTCTGGAGCTGTTCTCCAGAGGAACAGTTTATGAGCAAAATGCACTGGTCAGTGCTGCAAAGCAGAGTTCAATGCATAGAGTGAAGTGTCACGTCTTCTGCAGTCAGCATGTGTTTCAGAAAAACTTTGTCTGGAGAGCCTCCAACCTGTGACAGGACAGTTCACTACCAACCCCCTACTGCAAAGGACAGTTCTATGTATTTTCTGCTTTTAAGTATTTTCTGCTCTATGAGACCTGATGAAAGCTTATGCTCTAAGATAAGGCCTGGTAAGGCACCAAACCTAATAGAAGTGGGGTGGGTTTTCTTTCCATCTCCTTCCTTGAAATACAAGGAGAGGGTCTACCTGGGTCTGCATAAATCTGCTTTCCAGGCTTATCTATACTACCTTGTTCTGGTCACATCTGAGTCTTCTGACCACTCATGATACATTCCTGGAAAAAGAGAGGCATCTCTCCTTTCCTTCCTATTTTCAGTTTGCACTTAATGAGACAGAACAAGGAGGTGGAGGTGAAGCTGCTGCATTGCTTTGTCACACACCTCTGGGCAGTGCCAGGTGAAACATCATTTTAAGTGTTGTGCTTTCATGGGAAAAGCCAAAAGGTGCCCATATGATAAAGAGTTTACAGTTGCACTAAATTTAAATGCAATTTTCATGCCATGGCAGAGGGAACAGCACATGGCAGTCAGTGAAAGTTGTTAGACATTCACTGGGGATAAGAAATCTCCTCATGGCTTTCCTATGCATATTGTGAATATCCTTTTGCCTCAGTCCTCTTTTATGCCTCTCCCAAATGCATAATTTTTCCCCCAATGCCCTCTATATCCATTTGCTGACCCTTCTCAAGCTCCTTCCTGCTCCTTGATCTTTTTCTCTCCCCGATCCCTCCTCTCTCCTCCCTTTTTTTTTTTTTTCAGTGCAGTAGCAGCTTCCCAGGCAAAATCCTCACAGGGAGAGATAGTACTTCCATGCATCAAGAGGAACATTGCTCTGCTAGGTTTAGACTGTTAATGTAACTTAAAAAGTTCAGTTATTTCAGTGAAAATTTGGGGGGGGAGCATTGTAGTTAATAAGCAAAGAGATGTTTTTCATTCTTATGTTATGGAGAAAGCACACACAGTTTTAGTGATATTTACCCTTTTGTGTTAAGGTTGGAGGCTGGCCCATGGAGCACTCTGATTGCTGGTACCTTCAAAATATCACTACAGTAACCTGGTGTGCCCCAGCCCAAGGCAGGTAGAGAAAATAAATATATAAACATGCCTGGCATGATATTACTTGCTTGCATATTTAAATAGACAAGTAGAACCGTAATACAATATATAAATAATGAAGGAAACTGTTTTATTCACAAATAAAACTTGCTAAAACCCATGACTTTCCTCTCCTCGAAGTAGATGCATAAAAACTTCTGATCCAGAAACTTACATCCTACATAGGAACTTGTTTCTTGCCACATTTGTGACACCCTTGTAAGTGTGCCATGTTCGTCACACGGCACAACACGATTAAAAGGAGAGCTCCTGGTTTATCAGAAGCAGAGAAAATAAAACCTAAGTTTCCGAAAAATTAATAAAGATTTAATTAAGCAGTTTTAAATCGGATTTTAAGATGAGCTATGCAACTATTTTGGAAAGAAACCATGTGTGCAGATTTAAGTTCAGAGAAGCCTCGTGGCTGCATATGTTCCGTGAGGACACTTTTCTATCATTGTGTCTTCACATCATCTCAGTGCTGTCCATATACACTGGAAAAGCACTCCACAGGGTTTCCAATTTGTTTTTAAGACTTTTCAGTGAGATATAATTCTAAATGAAAAGAATAAAAAAACCTTGTTGGTTCATTTCATGGATTTTTTTACATTCTGACAAACACTCTTCATTTTAACTTTGCAGTCTGAAATCTGTTTATCAGTTGCTGTGTATAATCATATTCAATCTTTGAGCTCAACAAAACTTTGTACCTTCCCTGCAATTTATGTAAAGTTCTGCTAATTGTCACCTAAGTAAAGGCAGAACCATCAAAACCAGTTTCTGCCTTGCACCAGAAAGTACTTGTATGTACCTACACTTATGTTTCAAAGTTGCTTTCTATAATCCTTCCAGCTTCGTGGAATATGGTAAATAGACTAACACTAAAAGATGTAATATTCAAGCCACCTCTCCTTGGCATCATGAATTAAACTGTCCTTACAGGCATCTAATTTTAGGATTAGTTGAATCTTTAATGCTTTTTTTGCTTGCTATAAAAAAAAATATGTCCTATCTGGCTCCCATGTGAATAAAGCACTTTACAAACTTGTAAGAAAATGTTCCCAACTGCTATGAGACACAACACACGCTTTTCTTTTAACTAGCATTTTTTTTACCTGGCTGCATGCTAGAAGGACTAGATCTGTATCAATTGACAAAAGAAATACTTTTTCTCAAAAGTCGTTGCCCAAATTTTTTTCCTTGCTTCCAGTGGTGTAAACAAAAGGCAATACAACCTCATAAAATGAATCCAAACTCATTATTTTTCCTTTCACACATTAAAAAAAAAAGAAGATGACAGAGTCCTTGTCTACACCTTCTCTCCTTCACTGTTCTTCATTCAGCTACTAAAATTTGAATCCGTGGGTTTGCAAACCCAGGGAAATAAAGAGATTTTCTCCATAATTTTTTTTGTTTTGTTTTGCTTATGCAGGCTTTTCTGAGTTAGTGAATTATTTATCTCTACATAATAATTCAAATAAGTATATTTCCCAGAGGAATCAGATTTCTTTCTTCATGCACATCTTTTTCCTAATTCAAATGGCATTTGAAAGAGAGAGAAGGAAATGAGGAAATTAAGGAGACAGATAGATAAATCACTGAACAGTTTTTAAAAACACTGACTGCATTATCTCAGACAAATATGTTTTGTCCTGATTCAGAAAATAGATCTGACATATTATGCATTAAATAAATTCAGCTTCAGCCTCTTTTTTTAATGTCCAGGTCCATCAGGAGATGAGAAGAGTGGAAAGATGTAAGCAAGCCCCTTTCTTATCCTTATACACAGACACTTATATATAGAAAAAAGAATTCTTAAAACACATAAAATAGCAGACACACAAATAAGAAAGGTATTTCTAGGATTATTAACTGCTTTGAGATTTTCCCAGAAATTCACCCATTTCTGGAGCTTCCCTTTAAGAAATTAAATTTGAGGTTTGGGGTTTTTTTCAACAAGAAATAGTGCTAATATTTCATACCCTTCCACAACATCTTTTAATTGGAACATTTGACTTAAAAAATGAAAGTAAACTATCTTAGCCCACATTGATATTTTCACATCATTTGTACTGAAGTACTTGAAGAAGTGAGGCAGCTTTCCACAAGGTCAGACAGAGACACAGAACTCAGTGTATCTTATCTTTAAAGTTCTAAGAGTCAGTGAGAGCTTCCTCTCATTCATATTAACAGAAATTCTTGTTTAAATGGAAAACACCTGCATCTGAACTGGATTTCCACAGGAAGTTTTGGCAAAGTAATACCTGACTACAGATGAAATTCCACTCCAGAATTTTTGGTTCACATACACACTCAAATATGTATATGCACACTTACATGTAGCTTTATGTGCATATATGCTTGCAAATACACATGCACAGAGATACAAATGCATAGGATGAGAGATTAATTCATAGAACTCTGTATTGTAAAAGGAAAAATGAAATAGAAGTTTAAAGTTTGGAACAGTCTAAAAGCCATCTCATACTCTCAAAAAAGAGCGTATGTTTGGGCTGCACTTGAAGTGGAAACTAAATTGCTTTTAACAGCTAACCTTTGGAATATCTGACAAAAAAAGCATTCTGCCTCCTTATGGTTTTTTGCAGAGAGAAGGATGTGGGCCATGACCTGGTTGCCAGGCAACTGCAGGCAATTACAAAACATCTTAATATGTTCTGCCCTGTGGTACCACGAGTCCACAATGCAAAAGAGACCAAGTGACATGGCTCTCTCCCAACACAAAAGGGGTTTGGAGTGTTCTAGGGAGACCAAGAAAGTGTGAGTGGGATTTAAATTGTATAAACTGAAGTTCCCTCATGACCAGCTCTTTATAAGGCTGAGTAACCACAAATCAAAGGAAGCAGTAAGTTCTGTTTGTTGTCATCCCAGCGTGGGGTGTTGAACTACTCACTGTCACACCTGGAATGAAGAATGGTTATAAATCCATTGAGGGAAGAGGGGAAAACATGTACACCTTTGCTAGTGAAAAGCAATGTTAATGCTTGGAAGCATCACTGTAAGGGTTTTTTTTTTCTTCTTTTCAAAATCCTTGACTTTTACCACACGAATTCTTATACATTTTAATTTCCTCTCTAAAGTACTATTTTTTTCCCCCACACACAAACTGAGGTTTCCTATCAAACTGAAGAGATATGAGTTGTTGAGCTGTAGTTGTCTGAGATACAACCACCAAGGACAGATTTTCCTTCGGATGTGTACCTACCTCTCAATAAAATTCAGACTCTTCAGAGCAGCAATACTTTTTCAACCATATCTACACATACAGCAGATGCACCTACACCACATACAGAAAACAATCAGTCATATATCCATCATAATTTTTCTTGATTCTGTATCCCTACGTAGATTATCCTAAAAATAGCAGGTATGAAGTTATGCAGGGATTTCCCCAGTCACCATCCTTCAAGGTTAATCACACTGAAAATGAGTGGCAATCGATGTCCAATTCCAAGGTGTCCAAGAAATCCTCAGTACCTACATATTTAATCAAATTCTCCCCACCAACATGGCTTTGTTCAGTTCTGTCTCACCTGATCTTCACTGTCACCCAGGAAAAGGGACATACAAAAACTGAAACCATACATGCATACCTCAGATTATGATCCCATGGCTAGAGGAAAGCTTCTAACAATAAACCTTTTGGAGACAACACAAAACAAAAAATAAAATCACAACGCCTCTCCTCCCCTCAGTATTTTTTTGTTGCTTTTCTAACAGTAAATAGATTTCTTACATTAATTATCTGCTGGTGATATACTAAATAAATGATGCATATTCCCAGGGAGCAGAGGGCTACTCAACCATTCACTGACTTCAGGTATGCTGAATAAATAAAATACAACAATAACAAAAATGAAAAAGCAAGCTGGTTTGTTGCTGATTTATAAGGTAGAGTTTTTTCATGTTATGAACATCAACCCCAAGCTATCCCTTGGCACAGCAGCAATAAACAGCTACAGCAACAGCAGATATGCTGTCAGGAATGCTGAGTGCTTCAGAAGGGTGAAACAAATGCCAGGTAGGACAGCTTACCTCCTTCCTCTGGGACATGCACATGGAGATCCATGTCCCTTCTTGACAGATGACTGAAACAGTTTCAGTGACCTTTTAAGTCAAGGTGTGTCATGTGCAAAGAAATGTTACGTTCGACACCGCTAGAAACTATTTCCAATTAATTGAATCCCAAAAGTGATGACCCTCTTTATCTCCATCCCTCAGAATCCAATTCTGTCAATGCTTCAGTGCTCAGAAAATGGACTAGTTGTGATGGCAGTTAGGAAAAAAAAAAAACACAAAAAAAAAGAACCAAATAAACATCTTTTATTGTTTAAATTAGTAGATTTGAAATGGTATTACTGAAAGATAATACATGGACCCCCATCCAGAGTTCCCTTTTTACAGTTGCACTTATGGGTTGTACTTCAGCTATGGCTACACAGATATTTCTCCCCTCCCCCCCCTCCCAGCTGCCCCTTAATCTTAATTTAAAAACCTAATCTGCCATAAAGGTACATGAAATAGAACAGACTGAGAAAATACTTGAGATTGGCTGCTGTTTACAAAGAAACTATGCAACTACTGATGGTGTAGAACAAGAGTTCAAAAACGGGACTGTATTACCAAGCATTTCTTCAAACATCTGTTTTGGATTATGGCTGGAAGGTACTAATTGGTCTATTCTAGACTAATTTACAACCATTCATAAAACAGTGAAAAATGCATGCTTTAGAAACCTGGAACATTTCATGACTTTGCACTGAAAAGAACAGGAAGGTGGAAGCAAGTGAATGGTATTTTTAATGTAGGTTAGTAGTGTTCAGAGTTTTTTTTCTTTTGTACTAACAGACTCTTCAGATTTTTTCTCATTTCTTTCAGGTGATTTTTTGTCTTCGGATTTAGTCCGTGGAAGGCTGTGCAACTTCTGTGGAGGTGAAAACAGCATCAGTGTAAACACTGTGTACTCTCTCTCTGTGTATATATAAACACATAAACAAATAAAAAAGCGTGTTAAAAATCTGTGGCATTAGTGCACACAGAGCTGTATTTCTGTTAAACTGCCTTAAACTACAACAGCAGAATATGATATTTGCCAGCTGCACCCAGAAAAGGATTCTAATCTCTAATAAAGGAAGCATATTTAACAATCTTTACAGTGTAAAAGCATACAAGTGCAAATGCTGCTTTATAATCATGACGATTTTGACCTCCTCTTGATCCATCAGATGAACAGCTCTGATGTACAACAAAATGCAGTCAAAATCTGAACTAAGAAGGTAGTCTTCTGAGACAAAATTTAGTGTAGAATGTGCAAATATGCTTCACAAGACCTTTTAATTAAACCCCAGCAGTTACTCAGAAAGAGGAATACCTGAAGGCTTGTCTCTGTTTCTGCTGCCTTCAAATGAGATGTCGAGTTACCGCGATTCCCCAAACACGTCTTGGCAACCTGTCAATACAAATGCCAGAAATAACTACTTTGTATTTTTTCCTAAAATATTTATGGTTTTCTTTAAAAGCAAAAAAAACCCCAACAACAACCAAAAAAAAAACAAAACAAGAAAAAAAAAAAAGAAGGAAAATAGAAAAAATCACTGGGTCTTCTTTTAAGCCTAGTTGATGAAATAAGACTTAAATTCCAGACTTCCATCATCTCTATAACAGTCTAATGTTGCAGAACCTTTAGCAACTTAATGCTTATCCAGCAGTTCTTTCTCATGTTGAAATCTCATCACAAATAGTGAAGTTTTACTCCTATGAGTGGTCCTAGGGAACAGAAAAGTAATTATAATTGTCTTTTATGGGTGAGGAAATAGCAACAAACAGGTGAAAACCAGCATTACAGTTAGAAGTTCTCTATTACTACACTCACACTCTTGTCTAAACTATCAAATCTCTTGGGTATAATAATCCCTGACTGGGGATGAATATTCACTGAATGGGAAAGTCAGATGACTTTCAAGGTATGGAAAAGCTTGTGATGTTAATTGTTGTCTTTTTATTCCAGGAATAGTGTCATATTCTTTGCCTATATGCTTTTTAATACCTGAGAAAACAGAGTTGCACAGCATAAATAAAATTAATTACTCAGTAGATTTCTGAACCGAAGAGATGTCCTGTTATGAAAGTAGAGATTTACCCAGTGCTGAAATTTCAACCATAATTAAACCAGAGTCCTTTCAGGAGTAGGAGTAATGATGCCATAGGAAAAGTTCTAAAACGCAGCACTGAGAATCCAAGTGGTGAAAGTGAAACCTTTACTAAAGGTTATTCAAGTGTGTTTGATGGCTGCCCAGGCTATTTCACTGTTTTCACTGTTACTAACTCTTCTCAAACATCTCCTTAAAATTTAGCTTGGCCAACATTCACAATTTTTATGACTAAGTACAACAAAATTCTTATGATGATTTTCTTCTACATGGCAGACAGACAGACCACATTTAGTGCTGTTGTACACTTGCTACTTGCTCTGCATAAACTTTAGGAAACACGTTAATGATCTCTTTGTATTTATAAAATTGAGTTTTCCAACGAGTGTGTTTTGCCTTAAGCAGTAGGTTTTGCCTCTATAACATGAAATAAAATCGAGAGTGGTAAGTGAGAAATTTAATATGACAGAAGAATTGAGGTGCCTCGATGACAGGCTTAAAATGCTGCGTTGTTTTTGTCAGCTCAGCACGAGGTCTGATCTCTGTGTGAAATTCTGGTTGTGAAGCATGCAGCTTGATCAGTAACATACACAACATTTCAGAGGTTCCAGCAATTCAGTTCACCCAGGTAAATTATACATCAGAGCTGGAGAGCTTCACAGCTGGATGCATAAACTCCAAATGTGGATAAGTGTGCATCTTCTTTTAAAGAGAATTTTCGACAAGCCACTTAGAACTCAGCACGTCCCTTGGCTACTGAACTGTGCAACTTGAGCTGCAGACAGTTGAACAATGTAACTGGAAGGGTTTTCCACTGCACCAGTACAAGAATGGGCTTTATGGTCAAATAAACGTAATAATTTAAGGTCAAATACTCAAATCGCACATGGTCAGGAAATCAGGTTTAAATACGTGATATTAGAACAGCTTTTGCAGTTAAAAAATAATTCAGCTGCTGCTGAAGGGCATCATACAGATTTGCTTGACCAAATTTACTTTCAGTGTTCCTTGGCATCACTGCTGCCCTCCTTTTGGCTTCAGGGGGCACCCAAAGCAGACGTGCAGGGTGTTTGTAGGGTGTGACGGGGGATAATGCAGGGAGCTGGTTCTGGGGACAGCAAACCAGAGAGAGGAGAAGAGGACAGTGTGGTTATAACCAACTAGTTATGTTAGTTGTCACTAGCCAAGGTAGGTTCACAGTTTATTCAAGGACGTGTTTTATCAGATCTGCTCATGAATTGTGTTTCAAGCTCCTTTAGCCCTCACTGTTTAAAAGAAAGACTCAGAGCAAGAAGCATGTGAAGTGTGCAAATGCCTTTTCATAAGACAGCTCGACAGTTTTTCACATCTTCCTCCTATTTCAGACCACAGTGTACTGAGGGTATGGTTAAACTCAGATGATGTAACTTCCTATGACCTCCAAAGTCCTCATTTAGGGAACGGAATTTACTTTAAGAATTTTATTAGTTTGAAGTTTTGTTATGACGATGGTTTCTTTTTTTTCTATTATTACTCCCTCGTGGAAACAATGGGAGAGTAAAATGTGATCAAAGCTCTGCAATTGAAACTGAGAGAGAAAAATGAAGCAAAATGCTGTGGTTGCTTAGGAACATGTGCAAGTTTGGCTCCAATACTCAGTGTCATTTGTCACTGAATGATTAATGAACATGTGTTTGTTTACTGCAGGAAATTAATGCAGTAAATAAAAGCACTATCACTTTTATTTATCAGAAAAGACTCTACAAGGACAAAGAGCAAGAAACCTAAGATGAGAATAGAGAACAAAGAATCGTTTTATAAATCGTTCAATGATTTTGCAATACCAAATAGGTAGTTTTAAATTATATGTTACACTCATAAGAATTATTTGATATGAAAAGGAAACAAAGTACATCCTGGTGGTGTAAAAGCCAAAATAAACTCCCAAAAGTTTTTGGGAGGACAGAAAAGGGAAATGATACAGGGTAAAGAGCTCTGCAGAACTCTGATTCTGCAAAAAACATTGGTTCTGCAGTGAGTTTCAGGAGCCAGTTGTAGAGCAAACATCTCTGGATAAGGCTAAGAAAAAGTAGTATTTACAGGATTCCCCTAATAAAATAAAATTAATCTACATAATGAGAACTTTTAAAAGAAAACTGAAGTTAATTTTTTTTTTTGGTCTTTGACAAATTTCAGATTATGTGTAACAGGATGTCCTACTTACTTCTGGCTGCTACTGGTCATGCCAAATTTCTTGACAGGTAAATATCAAGTGTCTAATTTCCAAATTTGCTGACATAATTTCACCTGTCTGTATTCCATTTGCCAGTAAATCTTAATTTGTATTCATTCTAATGTAGACTGCATTAATTACTGTAATCAGGCATAAAACCATACAGACAAAACTGCAGTAGGACTACAGGCTAAACAATATCAGTTGAAACCAGCAACTAACCATTTTGCTTTATTTTCTGCCTTAATATCAGTAATATTCCTTGTTCCTCTGTAGTTAGTCCTTAGTACAGTAATTCCTCCAAAATATAAATCACATTTTGTTTATCAGAGACACAATCAGAGGATCTTTGCAAAGTTCTGAGAAAGTATTGCTGAAATATTGGGTTTCTAAGCAACAGAGTTTTAAGCACATCTTCATTTATTTTTCTTAAACAAATGGTAAATTAGAACCTGTCATATGTTCTTGACCTTCCAGTCTTATTCTTCCTTCATTGGGAGTTAAGGAGCTGTAAAATCTTCAGAAACAAACACAAACCCACAAGCAAGTAATGATAAAAATCCAACAAAAACTCTTCCCAAGTGTGGAATTTCCTTAAAGTGATAGTGCCCACAGGTACAAATTACAGCTTTGTATTACTGAAGTAAAGGATCCTTCGTGAAAATAAATTCTTTCTAGTTCTTTCAGAACTGTAGGTGGCATCTCTAATGTCATCATACAAAGGGTAATTGTAGAGAGAGACATTTTTAGTTCATACTCAAAACTGACTAATTTGAATTCTTCCTTTTCTCTAAATATATATATCTGTTAATGTGAGAGAGAAATAATAACAATAATAAAAAAGGTAGGAAGAGGTTACTAAGCCAACATCATCAGCTGCACTATTTTTATGCCCACTTTAGCTCATCTTCAGGTGGACAGTGTGTACAGGACAAAGAAAAAAGTTTCAATTTAAACAAACAACCAGGAAAATTACTGTAGTCATCAGTGTGAGCAAGCCACGGGATGAAAAGGGGTCAAGAATGGACCTCAGACTGTGTAAAGTATTTGGAACAGTTATGTAAAACATAGTGCTTTAGCTCTCTTTGAAAATATTCCTGCTTTCCTTTAGTCAATCCTTCAATTTACAAGAACACTTCCCCATTCTCATTATTGAATCTTCTGTGCTATTTGAAGTGGAGGGGATGCTGACAAACCGGGATGTTTTATCCTCCCACGGTGGCCTCAGATTTTTACATCCATAGACAAAAAAGATCCATCATAAAAGTCTCACACGTAAAGAGAACACATCTTCCCGTATTTTAAGTTTTTTAATTTCACTGGAGATTCTGTTTCTGACTGGGATAAGTACCACAGTATTTATGAGTTCCTTGCCTAGAAATGTGGTTGTCCTCACAATACTTTTTGGAAATTTGCTGCCAAAGCCATTCCTTCAGCAGACACTGCAAGCACAGCATGTTGTGTATGAGTGTGAATCCTGGATTGATTTTTTTTTTTTAAATGTGAACACAATGGTACTATGAATATTACATAATGCTCAATTTTCAGTAGAAAAGAGAATTTATTAGCAGGAACATGTTTAGAAGCAAGATAAGACTGAGAAAACCACTGCCTGCTTAATTTTACAATAAGGAGCATTATCTAGCAAGGCACAGTTAATTTGAATACCCCTAAGGTATGCTTTCTATCATTTTACTACTTTTTCCTCTATGCAGGAGGTTTTGTCAAACAAGACTTAACAAATCTTAAAGATTTAAAACTTAAAGGAAATGTGAGCCCCACAGAATATAGAATTGGTCTTAAAATATGCTAACTGAGAGATTAAATGATATAAAATTTAATCCTATTACTCAAATTCAGATAGATAGCCTAATTTCTTTTTACTTGAATTATAATGTTACTTAGACAAACACAGGGAATAGGGTGGAATTTTAATTTAAATTGAACCTTGAAAAACAGTTCAACTCATCAACACTTCTAACTCCAAATTGGAGTCATCTGCTTTCCCTGAAAAATTTCTTATACCAAGCAGCATTCCAGGCTGACTACATAGCTAAAAATACTCATTGCTAGAAGTGCAAAAAGCAACCACCCCCTAAACAAAAAGACCAAATCCTTGATTTTACGGAAAAGTGCACCTTTTAGGTGCCTCTCGCTGCACTACTTGGTAGAAAAATTAAATCCTCTTTTGATTTTTGAAATGTGTTAACAGTTTTTTTTCTTTTTCTTCCTCCTTTAATTTATTCACTTCTATAAAAAAAGAGCTCTCTGAGCCTCTTTACACAAATTCTTGGCCTAAATAAATTCAGTCTCTGCCTAAAGTAACCTACATTTCATCAAACCTCTTATAAGTTTCCTAAGTGATAACTAACCTGTAGTCATAATCTAAATGGAATTCACTCCAACCTCCTAATTTTATGTGATTTTCTTCTCCTCCTTCAATTTTCATTAACGAAATTAAGTTTCCTTTACCTTTAGACATTAAACAACATGCAACAGCAAATTATGCACTCTTCTGGATATACAATTTCCCCTTGTCCCTGCCCTCCTCGAAAGGATGTGGCAGAGGGAAAGTAGCTTCTAACTGAATAAACTTGAACATATTTGTGATAAATGGATCCTATATGCAGGGGTTTTACCATTTGTTGAATGCTGAATTATCTAAGATTTGTTTTTCAACGTTTTGTTCACACTGCTGTGATCCCTGATTACCAAGTTACCTCCACAGCAGTTTGTTATATCTGGAGATACAACAATATATTCAATATATATATATTTCACCTGCGAATTAGTCAAGGTAGCACTATGCTTTTTTGGCCTGTTGAGCAGACAACCAGCTCTCTCAGCAAATTTTGCCTCCCTCATTTTTTCTGATTTTTTTTTCCTGTTTTATTTATTTAAAATATGTGTACAATTTTAGTTTGGAAAAGCCCCATTGACAGCTGCCTGAGGCATTGATATTTTCACACAGCCTAGTTGAGACCCCGGGTTCCAGGTGAGTTAATCTTACATTTTGAGAATCACACTCCTGGGTGCTCTGATTTTCTTTCTTTTTCAAGGCCACAGGAAAATTCTCTTTCTCTGCTGAGACATTTCGATGAACCTGGGAAATAAAAAATGAAATAGTGATCGAAATAATAATTAAAATAATAATAATTTTAAAAAGCTAATATAATTGAGACAAAAATATCAATTAAATCACATTCGAAAAATCAGGGTAATGATGAAAAACAGAAAGGTCAGATACTGCAAACTGTTAACTATTTTATACACTGCATTTTCAGGTAATTTTATAAAGGGCATGTCTTAATATACATTCTCATTAAAGCACTCCCTTGTAAAGCTTTACTTTCAAATATATAATCAAGATATTCTATCTAAATGCCATAGCAGAAAAAAAAAAATTCAGAACTCATATTCCCATGACTTCTGTGGATTCTGGGAAAGACTGAGACCTGAGTTGACATGTTCATGAGCTGATTTAGCTTAATTCAGACTTCCACAGTCTCTCTCTGCTGGGACCTCCCGTCTCTGCAAGCTGGCAGAACATGTTCCTTTTCATGCCTTTCACTCCTCTCCTCGCACTCAAAATGGGCTGCTGGCTGAGTCAGGCACTCTGCAATCCAGGCTATTGTTTTATATAAGCAGTGAATTTCCTTCCACCGAAATACTGGTTGTTTTATTGTGGTTTTCTGCATTTCTCGCAACTCTTAAAATTAAAAGGGACCAAAAACCAAAAAAAAAAGCACTGATACCATCCTTAGGGATTTGGCTTTCATCAGACCATCTGCAAGACGTACTGAAACTCTTCAGGAGGGTGGAGTCAGGGAAAAAAAGCAAAATAATTTCTCTGTACAGATAAGTTAAAATTCAGACACCAGTTTTGAAACCTTGAAGCGTCCTTTCTCGTGTCCCTTTTACTGCACTGAATGACTAAGTCACAGAGTTTTCATAAATGATGGAGGACAGGAGAAACCAAACCTGGCAGGTCACTATTTACAATTTAACTGGAATCATGAAAAATAGTTCAACTCACAGTCAAAATAAAATAGTTCCAACAGTCTCTGGTTAACAGCTCTCCAGTGAGGATTTGTTAGTTTTATACTGACTACCAGGGAAGAAATGAGGAGGTGAAGAGATAAAAAAGATCCATAAAAATAATTGTTTTGTTAAATAATAAATGCCATCTAATACACATATTGAGTGATTTTTCTGTTTGGACTGAAAGAAATGACAGTTCTGCAAACCTAAATTTCTTCCTCTTGAATAAAAGAAGGTGCAGTAAATGACAGTACGTGTGTTCTCCTGATTTCTTGACTGCTTGAGCCAGTAAATCTACACGGGATGCCAGAGAAACCAGGCAGTTGGAAGCCTTATTAATTAAAGGGAATAAATGCCTGTGCACAGCAGTGCTTCTTGTTTCAGAATTTGATTCCTGCTTAAGATTGTACCTTAGCAAATGATACACAATTTCTCAGCACGGTGCACTCATTTCTACAGAACAAGGGGAAGTTTGAGATTTTTAGGTGAGGCTGTTGTCAAGAAAGCACTTTCCCAGTGTCAGGTTTTCAGATGTTTACAGAATTTCCCATCTGTAGGACAGTGGAAAACAGGAAAATTTCGGATTTTCATCCCCTTTAATTTTCCAAAGAGTGAAGTGCATTATCATATGCTAGAAGTCCCCTTCTTTTCTCTCTCCCAAAACAAAACACAGGTTTTTTTTTGAGGTGTTTCAATTTTTGTATGATTGCCTTGTCCAGTAGGATCGGATTCTGTAAAAAACTTTAAAAACCACTTGCCACAGCTGCACTGCTCAGACATCAGCCAAACCTGGGAGTAGTAAATGGGTCCTTTAAATTAGAGTTATGTCCTTTTGGCCAGAACACCAGAGGGCTTATTGCATCTTATTTAGGTGGCTTTTAATCTATAACATTTTAGGACTAAGACTGACTTCTTACCTGATAAAGAAAGTTTTTTGAAGGCTTATCTGCTTGCTGATGATGTGGGAGTCTTAGAGGAAGACTTTGCAAACAGGATCCTTGTTATTAAAAATAATCCCTCATAAAAAATTGAATATTCTATAATTTGTCTGACTGAGGCCTATTTACTAGAGTGATAGCTTACCTAATAAAAATGCCATCAAGTATTCCAGAGTGAAATGGTTTGGATACAGATCATGAACTCCTTCCCAATTTACTTAGAGACTTCTGAACTCTCCTCAAAACTTTTCAATACAGGATTTCAAATGCAAACATTTTTTTTTTTCAAGGATCATGAAACCTTTTATCTTTGTTTTTCTTTTAGGAGTTACCGCATCCTCCTGGTGAATCCTCACAAGCTTGACTGAAAACCAAGCTTTGCATTTCAGATACTTAAATAATTGTTTACAATGCATTGAAGGTATATGCAGAGGAAACTAGAGTCTGCTAATGAGTACTTTGCTTGCAGAAAAACTTGCAGACAAGCAAGTCAAACTCTTCATTTCTGTAATTATCTTTCAAAGTCTGCACTGGAAAAAATAAGAGCCCAGTTCTGCTTCATGCCTTTGAAAATTCCTTCAATTATGCTTTATATATATATTTTTCAGTTCTATTATCAAACAGCTTCTCTTCTCAAAGCACCCACTATTATTACACCACCGTCATCTTCACCGCTAAACAAAACTGCAAAATTAGGTCAGCTGAATTCCATCTTTCAGAAGGTTTTTTGAGCCTAATATGTAGCTCAGTTCTTTGCTATAGTAGTAATAGACTTGTCATGACTTTTTGGCATGACTGCACCACCCCTAATCCCTAATCAGCAGTTGTTCCTGAGAGATGCCTGTGGGCAGGACTGCTTGCCAGATGACCTGCCAACACCAATATGGGTCACATCAAGGAAATCATTTTCTGTTAGGCTGTCACAGATTACTCTTTTCTACAAGTAAGGATTTCTAGGGACAATCAATTTCCACACTAAAAAAAAAGAAAAAAAAAAAAGAAAGAAATATGAATACTCATCCTGATCTAACAGGAAGATGGCACAGCATTTTCAGTGTAAGCAAACAAACTAACCAGTTTCTGGCTGGGTGCAAGTTTACGAAATCTGAGGTCCTAAGAAACCCAGTTCTGTGACAGCCATGGTAGTTTTCCTCTAATGATGGGCAACCACCCAATATGCCCATTCATAACCCATTTTAATAAAACTTCAAATACAGAAATCACTGGTGTTTGTCCAGAAGCACATTTTTTTTTTTCACTGAAAGTTCCACTGGCCCAATCTACAAACATTTAAAAAGTACCTACAGCAAAGTCTTTACCTGGCAGCCAGTCTTTAGAGTGCTGGCTGCACTTGTCTGCCCCTCTTGACATTGGTTTGGCACATTGAGTGAGGCCAATCTCAGAGATCCCCCTGGGCTGGGGGTGCTGCTCTACCCACCCTCCACCAAGGTTACTAAGCAGGTGGTCTGTGAAGGGGCTACAAACAGGGAACAAGACAGAAGTCATCCCCACTTCTCAGTTTTGTATTCCTCTGGGACCTGCCTTATCCTTTTGAGATGGAAATGGCTTGATGTCATGTCTAGGAAATCCCAAATTGCTCGAGGATTTGTAGCACTGTAAAAAAACTAGAGCAGTTTTGTATGTAGCAGGTAGACAAAGCTGTCACAGCTTTTCTGGGCAAGGTGCATGGATCAAGAGCCAGAAATATCACTTTTCCAGAGCCTGTTCAGTCTGAGTGCTCCTGGAAACCAGGGACTTTGTACACCACACACACACACAGAGAGGCCAGCTGCCATGTAACGCCTCACATATTCATTTTGGTCATGAAGAAGGTGCTAATCCTATCACTTTTTCTTTTCCCCTTCTTTTTTGAGCAGCACCACTTGCAATTACAAAGGCCCACAGGATCATTTTGGAGTGTAAGGCAGACTTTCAGTTTGCACCTCCAGCCCCACAGATTTCATAGAATCATAGACTGGCTTGGGTTGGAAGGGACCTTAAAGAACATCTTCTTCCAAATTTGAGACATTTTAAAATAATTGTGGGTCTATTATATCTTTCCCCAACAGAAATCACAGATAAGTATGTATTTATATGTTTAGTAAAAAAAAAAAAAAAAAAAAAGCATTGCATTGCATTTCTTTATATCCTGATTTAAAAGTCTTCCATAGTAACACACATGCAAAAACAATTGAGAAGTCAATACTAACAACAATAATAAAACTACATATTTCTATAAGACTAATGGTCACTGTATATGTATATACATATATTTGGTGTGCTTTGAAGTAGAGATAACTAGCTTTTCTCTGCTGGACAGTCAATATTATTCAACAGTAAGTGTGAAAGACATACTTTAGTTTTTATCTCTAATGCACATCTAGAGATACATTTATATAGGGCAATTTAAAGAACTGCAAATCCTATGACGTAGCAGATCTTTAAATTTCTATATAGTGTTTCTAAGTAAACACACTTACCCGTGATTATTTCCTTTATTTTTTTTTTTTTCAGTTTGCACTGTATTCAAATAGCTTTAAGGTGGAAAATAGCTGCTTATTTCTATGCCAACACTGAGCATTCAGCACAACTCTAAGAAGTTTTGCAAGTAATCCAGAACAACCTCACTTTCATCAGAAGTGGAAATCGTTAGGATATCTTTAACATGGATACCAACAGATCACCTCCCATTCCACAGGCATTTGGGTTGGTTGTAATGGAGTTTCCCCGAGACCAACACTCACAATAATCTCAACTGGCTGAACATCCATCAAAGGACTTTTCTTAATAGACCATTGGGGATGATAGATGACATATTTAGCTGTCAAATTCCTGGATCATCCTTGTCATAGCATTACTGTGAGTGCAGAATGTCCCCTCATACATGCAACTGCCTCCTAGTAAATTATGTTGGACATTATATACATTATTGGTTTAAATTTTTATTTTGTTAAGGGTTCTGGAGTCCTTTTTCTCTGCATGTTGTGCACTGAATTCTGCTGGTTTTTTCTAATACAGCTTATTTGAGATAATTTCAGTATGTGTTTTCTAACAGAACCTTAAACCAACATTTTCAGTTGCCTCACTTCCTTGGAACAACTGCAGTTTCTTATTTATATTTCCATGCAGCTGAGGGGGTGAAAGCCCTTATGAAAAGGTATACAATCATTTTTTTCTGGATCAGTAAGAGCATCTCTGTGATGATTCATTGTACCTCAGTTTTCATCAGAGTCAGAATGATGTATTTAATTATATTTAACTGCAAACAAGATAGAGGATATCTAAGTCACACGCTTTAAGAAGAAGAAAAAAAATAAACAAACCAAAATTCTGGTAAGTTTATACAGCAGAAAGAGGTAAAATAACTTAAACAACTGAAAACAAAACTAGAAATACTTTTCCTCATACTAAACCTGGGAAACTCATAAATAATAATCTACATTAAACCGAAGACAAAACATCACCATCTTCTTGTCTCATAGTGTATGTTGGTATGAAATATATGAGACAATGAAAAACTGAAATTATTGGAGTCAGCTGTTTAGATTGGCTGCTCAGAAAAACTGAACACTAAAGAGAACCCCGTATGTCACACGATTTTGTGACCTAGCAAAGTTAAACATTTACAGACTGAATTATATTTTAATCAATAATGACCAACATAAAAGAATCCGAGTATTTCTAAGTAGTGCTTAGTGAACACAGACCCAGAAGTGTGCCTCCTTAAGACTTAAAAAGAAACTAAGCAAAGAAAATAAATAAAGTGCAAATTGATAAAATGCAGTGACAAGAGAACTAACCTGTGTAAGTCTCAAATTTATTAAAAGTTTACCATGGAGGATATTCAGATGTGTGCTGTGTACAGGGTAATTCCACTGCTGCACACTTCTGAGCAGCTACAAGGAAGATTCTTAATAAAAAAGACATTTGTAACTTTCTGCAGATAACAGAACTGAGATCTGCAGCTGCACACAAGTGGAAGTACTCTGCCATATAAGAAAAACTACTGAAATTTGAGAACAGATGGCATTCCAACATTACTTGAAATGACACTGCAGCAAAACCCCAGCACGAAATCCAGCTATTCAACTTTGTGGGTCACTGAACACTAAGGTTTTCCAAATGAGTCCCAATTACAAGAGCACCCGAGCCCAGTAATTTTATGCTAATACAATGAAAAATGTAACACAGATGTAACAAAGATGCATCATACACCTTCCTAATTTCTCATTCATTATCTACAGTAATTTAGCCTATTGTTTACCTGCTCTATTTTTGAAGAGGACATAACTGCAAAGTGAATTTAAAGTGAATTTAAAGTACACATTCTACCATAAACCAAAGGGGTCTTCCTTTGCTAAAAATAGCCAAAATTGTTCTTCATATAGCAAACTCCATCAAAATATGCTAACATAAACACCAGGTTAAAATTTGTACATATGTAAGAATCTTTAAAATGAGTCCGTGGAAATGGAAACTGATTGGTAAAAGATTGGTAAAAAGACTTCTCATCAGCCACACTGCATTCCATAAGAGCAGCCATGGAAGCTGGTGAAAATATTTGCTCTCTGTGATCATCTGCTGGGGTTGTGTTTGTAACCAGGTAGGTGTTCCCACAGCTGCCTACAGCTTCTGTCTCACTTTCACCGTTTGGCTGAGATGTAAAGAGGAAAAAACCATCTCCTATTTTTTGAGTGTGTGCCAATATACAAAAGCTTGTGCCTTAAAAAAACAACTAAATTAAACTTCATATAACCTAGTCAGAAAACTTATCAAGTTCTTTTAGATCTCTTCCACTCTATCTGCAGGTAGACACCACCATGTTACATCAGTAGGCTTCTGATTTTTAAGGGTGAGGTAAATTGTGTTGCTACACAATTTGCTTTCTTTGAAGTCAGTTGGTCTAATGATACAAATATTTACTGAAGGCTGGTGCTGTTTCTAATGATGTAGCAACGTGTGAGCTGCATGCATATCATGGATTTGGAGCAGAGCTGACTGCTGTGGGAAAGCTGTGGATAACACATGTGGGGTTTGGTCCTGAAAACTGCCAGGGGCTACCACAGTAACTTCAGTGGAAGCTGAGAAGGCTCAGTGCTTACAAAAAAAGGAGGATTCCTATAAGACATCCCTTGTCTCTGTTTATTTAATCCCTGAATGCAGCATTTTTCTACGACCTTTCTGTTCCAGGATTTCCCTGAGATTAATTCCCCCTCTTGTCGCAGACTTTAAAGAAAACATTTCTGTAACATTCCAGGATTTGAGTGCTGAGTTCAGACTTCGTGGCACTACAGTTGGGTCACTGGGTTGGCATCAAGTTGTGCTGCAGGCATTTTCATAATTCGTCTGCCAGCATATTTCTAAGGTCCATGGACAACCCTTTGCATAAATGTGCCAAGAGAAGGGGATCCCAAACCCTTTATTTATACTGTGTAGCCATATGTATTTTGGAATATATTAAAGAGCATAAATTGCTTTCAAGACACCTTATTGCACCTAATACACCTGAACCTATATCACCCAGGGAAAAGGAAAGGTAGAATAACCTCTAGAACAATCAAGGAAAGAATTGCATTTATTACTGAGGGCTCTGTGTAGTTGACCTAGAAATACGACTGCATTTGCCACATAGCACATCAAGACCTTCTTGAATTATTGTGCTGTTAAAGGACTTCATAATAAACTTCTGGCATGCAAATCATTAATCATTCATATTTCAATTATAAAGTTTTAATTTTTTTGCTTCTCTTAGTCAAAAAAAAGAATTAGGGCAACTTGAGAAATCGCTGGCTTCGCGTGTAGTAAAAGCTATACCTAATTTTGACATCCCCTAATTATTTAAAGGATGAGTTCTGTGGAATATTATCTATTCTACAGACCTGATACAAAGCATTTAGATATCAATTTTTTATAACTTTTTTTTCAAAGGCAGGATTAACTCTACTATGTTTGGCTGCCTTACAGTAGCAGAAGTGTCCTTCAAATTTTATTTCTGAATCCATTTTTGAAATCCAAGAAAGACTAAACCTCACCACAATTTTCGGGGTCTTCTATGACAGCCTGGCAATGTATTGCATGATTTTTTTTTTTTTTTTTAATTCAGGAGATCTTTCTAAGTATAAACAACAGATTTTAAAATCTTTTTCCCCAAAGCACCTTGAAGACTATAAGTCCTGAGTTTGTAGTAAGATTGCAGATTCCCCTACAGCTTACACTTAGTACCTCCAGAACTCTCACTCAGTTCTGGATATTATACCTTCTACATACTTTTACTGCCACCTGCAAACACCAGTGGAAAAAATGGGACTAGAGCTTTGTTTCATTCAGTTGCCCACGCTGCATTTTACAGGGCTTGCTCTACTCAGGGACAGTAAGTAAAACAATAGTCTGTCAAAATTAAGAAAATTATGAGAAAACACAGAAATAATTCCCTCTCCAAACAAATTCAAGCATTCTTTCAGGCCCTAAGCATGAGAAGAGAATGAATTAATTTTTGGCTTCCTGAGACTTCACGCATTTAAAATATAAAGACAGGAACAAATATAGATCTGGATGGCAAGTAAGCTGCAGTTTACATTCATTTACAGTCTATATTAGGAATAGCAAAATTTCAGAAATAGGTTGTAATGAAAAGTTAAATAAAAAAATATCCAACTGCAGGGCATGGGTTGCACATCATTTGTAAAATATTGAGCAGCAGGGTGGGCCTGGATTTCTGTTTGTATTGTGTGCCATCTATCACAACAGTATCCCACATTTCTCTAGAGCTCCTAGAACTTTGGGAAAAAAACTACTGAGGAAATAAAAAACCCACCAAAACTTCTTCAATAGATGATGTATATACATTTTAATCTCTACATGATGTATCTGGAGACAGGCTGGGCTTTTTCTCCTCCTGCCAGAGATTTAGACTTGCTCGCTTGCTGTGGTTGGAGATCTCAGATGAGCACATGTTTTATAGCACACTAAATACACTGCAAATATGGAGGCAAAATATTATTGCTTGAAGATGAAGAGTCATCTTGACCAAGTGTAACTGCTCTTGGCAGTCCTCAGTGTGTATGATGATATAATAAATTCACAGCATAAAGCAACTTGCAGCGATGCCAAAATATTATCCTAACATGGTATCAGAGACTGGGGCTAGACAGCAAAATTTGATTTTTTGAGTGGCTTAGTTGCTCATAAACACTTATTCCCAATGATAGAACACAGTTAGCTCACTTGATATAGATCATTTCACTTCAGATTTCTTCGAACAACCATTTGCTTAGCAGTAACTACGTATCTATTGTAAAGGTATCTGTAGCTAAAACAACAAGAAAAGTAGATAGAATTAATTAGGTCTGAAAACAAATAATCATGCACATAATAAGTGTTATTAGAGAAAAATCTTGCTGATAATTTTTCAGAGTCAATTATCTATATTAAATTATATCTAAACCTAGAATTTCATGCTTCTTTAACATTAGCTCAATTTTAACATTATTTTTTTCTTATAGAGTGAGCCTGTTCAAATACCTAATATTTTGTAAATGCAGAGCTCAAGGATGGCTGGACAGGTGAGTGTAAGCTCTTGAGCATATATATATGTGTGTGTGTGCATATATACACTACATGTGTATATATATACACAGCATGTATATAAATACACACTACATGTATATATTTATACACTACATGTATATATATATATATACACTACATGTGTATATATATACACTGCATGTATATAAATACACACTACATGTATATATTTATACAGTACATGTATATATATATATACACTACATATATATATATACACTATGTTTATATATATATATATATACATACACACACTACATGTATAAGTACACCTTCTACTTCATTTTTCCACCACTTCTAAAGTTCTAAAACAGGCTATCCTCCATCCTCCACTGTAGGGAAAGGAACTTTCTTTTCTAAAACTATAAAGATACTTAGCATGTTCAGCTGTGTATGGGGATGTTGATATTATAATACTTGAGAAACTGAAACCACCAAATGAACAGATTCCTTCAACAACAGCCTTGATTTTCTACAGGCATCACAAAGGAAAAAGCAATTATCTGTGGGATAATGAACACTGTCTAACATTACTGATGCTTCCAGCAGCAATAACATGCTCTGTCAGAATGGGCTTTATAGGCAATTAGAGTCTTCCCAAAGGAACAAAACAGCTCCTGAAGTTACAGCCACGCACACAAGAACATCTGTATTTTCAGGAAGGCAAAGCCAGAGGTGCTCAACTCTGGAGGAGTCACAGACCCCAGAAGGACCAGCTTGCTGCAGCTGGAACCCTTCTGAATGATGGGGTCACTTGGAGAAATGTTTTGCCTTTCAAGACTTTGACTTTTTCCCCCAGTCCTGCCTTAAACGAGGAATTCTTAATGATTTAGGAATGGCAGAGGAAGCTTTAAAAAAAATGAACTCTATTTGCTTCCAGTTGCCTGTTTATTTAAGTCCCTTCTTACAGAGCTGCTCTTATAAAAAATTACCTGACAACCTGTTCATCATCATGATCACAGTTCCATTAACAGAGATGAGGACCATCATCTTTCAAAAGATATGAGAAAAAAGGTTTTAATAAATAATCCACAAAACACCTCAAAATATTTAATAATAAAGAATATTTAGTAGTCATTTATTATATGACTCCATTTTCACTGCCTCAAACATTCAGTTTGAGCACTATCCAATTAACTTTTTAGGATTTGAACCAATACAGGTTTGATACTAAAAGGGTTTTTCTTATAATTGAATGTCTGCTTTTCCATTACTTGAGATCACATTCCTTCAGGTTATATGACTTTTAATTTGTCAATAAAAGAATATTTTATTTACTAATTTTTATTTTGCATTTTATTTATTGTTATTTTAACATAAAATAATGAATACAGAAAAAGGTAGAGATTAGCCATTTTGGAAGATGATGAGACTTCAGGTGTAAGCCAGTAAGTGGTTTCTTAAATTGCTCAAGGCTAAATTGAACTTAAAGGCCTTGGGTTTAATCTGCATTTGGGTTCATTCTGCATTTCTTAGGCTTTATGATTCAATGAAATGCTTTTAATCAAGTTGGTAGAAAATTCCTAATAATGACAAAAATGCACAATGAGTATTTTCTTTGTGAATGTTTTCCAAATCACATCTTTGCTCAAATCAAAGAAAAGGATCTTAATTGTCTTAACATAGAAGGATCTTAACTGTCTCTAATGTTTCCCACTTGGTTCCCTATACATGTATCAAGGGAAACTTGGCAACAATAGATTAATAACAGATATTTTATACAGGAAAAATGCATTAATAATTTTTTAATAAATTTTTAATATATTCCTAGATAGCAAAAGTCCCTTGGGAGTACTTTTACAATTATCTTCTATTTTGTAAACCACTTAAAATAACTCATTAGCTCCTTTGCACATTTTGCATCTTCTTTTACATGTAACATCAATAGAAAAAAATGCTAGTATCAACAAATTTTAGAATGGGGTTACTAATGTGCAACTGCAAAGGCACATCAATTCAGTTTTGCTGTCATTGCTCACAGGCACATATTTGTTAACAGGACATGTAGCAAACACATCAGCTGGGAAAGAAAAAAGACAAAACAATGTATTACTGTTTTTGTGCTAAATGCAACAATTAGAAATAATGTACACTTCTGCAGTCATCTCCACTGTCTCCAGGGTGATAAAGAGAGAGAAACATTGGAAAAAAACCCACTTGATAGGTGAGGAAAGAGATCTCTAAAATAATAATATCTGAAAAGTATGTAAGAGGATCTTCTCTTTCTCTGTTTTTGACAGAGAAAAAGACAAGTCAGCTTGTCCAGAAAGCTGCTACATCAAGGCAAGCCTGAGGCTGCTCTGGCTTGGGGTCCTGGCCTTAGACTGAGGCAGAATTAGGGAATTTGAATGGATGCTGTCCATGCTAATCCCGAGTTCCATGTGAGACCTTTCACCATACCTAAAATCTGGATTTTGGTGCTATTTAAAACACCCCTTAAGAAATTTATATTTTGTATACACATTTACTTTTTCAACCACTGTCTGCCAGAAACCCACAGTATTTTTAAGACATATTATATGCTAGATTAGAGGAAACTTTACAGAAACACCTGATAGGCAGAGACATTAATTTTAGAAGAGGATATTTGGAGTGAGTCTTCGGAGTAATTTTCATACACAGGCAAACTGATCTGCAGTTAACATCCACAAAAAGTGCAGCAATGAGCAGTTACCTCATCAGCCCATCAGCCTAATTAGCCTTTCCTAAATTCAGAGTTGAGGGTAACGGGCCAGTCCAGCCACTTACACTCTGCAACAAATAGGAGTGAGGTCAAATAGTTAATGAAATGAAAGTAATTATAAAGATTGTGTCACTGAAACTTGAAGGAGAGTGATATTGTTCTAGGGAGCTAAATAAGAGATGCCAGGTACTTTTTTCCAATTTCCCTTGATCGTATTCGGGTAAAAAAAAACCTCTAAAACTAATTTACTATCAAGATAATGTGCTAATAATGAAGACTTCTTTAAAGGGAGCAATAAAACCTAAGAGCTTCAGCTTTCAATTTAACAATCTCTGGTGTTAAATATTTTTCCGTCACACAATAAAATTTTGTTAAAAATTAGTCACCGAAGGAAAAAGGGCTGAAGAAAAAGAGCTGTAGGAAAAGTTCTGCGGAATCTTTATGAGGCAACAGCAAAAACACACTCAATTTAATGCAAATTCTGGAAATAAAAGGTATGAGAAAGAGTAGCCACAACCTTGTGAATCACCACTGGCATCAATACAGGATTATGGTTGCCATCTAATTGATCACAATGAGAATAAAAGACCATTAGCCCAAAGGCAGCTATGAAAAGCAGAACAGGAGAGACTTACATGAATAAATAAGTCATGCTAGTCAGGCTTCTGCAGTTAAATTACCTTTTATCTATCCTTATCCTACCTAGCCTTACAGATACTCATAGTACCTCAGATTTCTATGAGATTTCTACCTTAGGAGACACACTCCTTACTCTTTGAAATTAAATCCTAAAACAATGGATAGTGTCATTTTTCAACACTATTTTATTCTCCTAATGTTTTTATGCATTAAGAAAGGGTTATATGATTGCATGTCATTACTGCATAGTACAAACTGTGGCTGACTCTACATTTAGTAATTGCTTTTTTCCTTTCTTTAAATTACAGTTTTCCAATCCCCTCGTTGAACACCATGATCTGCAGGTTACTGAAACTGCAGGTCTTGGTGATGCCTCATTAACTCTGGCAGAAGCAAAGTTGAAGTAACAAAAGTCAAAAAGTGTTGAGGCACCAGAGGCTGAATCCTAAGGCTTTAATGGAGCACAAATCTATCCACTGCCCTCAGTGCTCCTGCTGATTACTTACAGCTGACCACGGATAAAATCATAGGATAATTAAGATTAGAAAAGACCTCTGTGTCCTCAAGCACCACACCTACATGATTTTTATATTATATATAAAAATATATATATATTACTTTATATATATATTACTTTATATATATATTATAAATAGATATATAACACTTTATTTTTATATATATACGTATATATTATATGTAAATATACACACATATAATATATATGTATATATACATATGTATATATACATATATATTATATGACTCTTTGTATTTTATATATATATATATATAATATTTTTTGCCCTTTAGGTTCACCCTCTGCTTCCTCTGATAAATTTATGAGGTTACATGATATATTTTCCCCCAACTGTGAGCATACAGTTATTTCCAAATAACAACCCTAATTATATTTGTGGGTTTTCATAGATTCTTGAGCAAGAATTTGCATTTGGATGCAAATGCCTAGTCACTGTTATGATTTCCATCCATTAACAACACTTTTTAAGTATCCAGGTTCTTAGGCACTCATCTGGAGAATAAAAAGGAAAGCAGAGTTTCATTCCTCCTCTGTTTTCATTTTTCTCTTTCATCATCACCTTTGTAATGGGAATGGGACAAAAAAACTGACAAGAGACAGATCCAATTCTCAACTAGTTTGAAAAAATTTTCCGATGGCTGAACATAAAATGGTTATTGGTGTGACACTGCAGTGCAAAAGAAACTGTATATAAAAAAGAATTGTCAATAATCCAGAAAGTTAAAACCCTCATAGTTCAGGATTAATGATCGGCCTCCTGGTTATGCTTGGTTTTACTTTTTAGTGCCATTGAACTTATATTCACAGAGCCCTAAATCCCTTTGTCAATACTTTTGGCACCAGTACTGTGTTATACATGTCAGGTACATGACAGATAAAATGGCTTTGAACTGAAACACTGGTGGTAAATTCTGTGTTATAGGTTCCTGTACATTGAAAATATTAACTTATTTAAGACACATCAAAAAACACACCTCAGTCTTCTACTGCTTTTGATCACTTTGAGGGAACTTTTTCTAAGATTTAAATATAAGAATTTCCCATTGCTACACAGTTTTCCAAATTAGTGAGCTATCCAGAAGAATCACCTTTTCTTTTTTCACTGATCCAGGCACTCCTACGAACTGGTTTTTTAGACCTAATTTATGCTTTTTTCATATCCCTATTTTCTCTAGAAAAAACAAAATGTGTATTTTCAAGAAATCTGGCAATCTGCTTTCCCAGTTAACCTTTCTACACCACGTTCTTGTCCTAAATATCTCTAAGAAGCATTCAGGTATTATGGTGACCAATTATGAATAAAAATATACAACCTACTCATTTGGACTTTTTTTTTTTTTTAATCAGGAAACACCCAGGGATGATTGTCCCGAAGTGATACAGCTACCATGCTGTATGATTTACCCTTCAACGGATTTAAAATAAGTCTGACACTCTAGACAGCAATTTTTAGGCTGGATGAGAATATCTTAGAAATAAGATACTTACCAGACAAATTATCATTTGTCCTCTGAAGCTGAAAGTGCTGCTTATCAGGCATGACAAAATGTGTAAGTGCTGCTCCCATTTTTACATATGATAACATGTTTAACTAACCACACAGATTTATTTTGCCCTAAAAATACTAGCCTGCTGTATCAAAATATTTATGCAAATCTAATAATAATAATAAAAAGAGAGTCATACATCTGTAGTTAGAGTTAATTGGTTCGTCAAAGGAAGCAAAAGCCAAGGAGAAGATATATAGGAATGGGTATCATAATAAAAAAACACCTTCTATTATACTGCTGAAGTACAGTGGACTGACTATGATTCTTTGACAACTTGTTTCACAGCAGCTGATTTCAGTAGTTTTATAATCACAGATTTACAATAATGAGATGTCAATGTGTGGAAGAAGAGGATTGCAGACCATTATTTTCTTAGCCATTTCCATGTCATATGCCAAGTACAGAGAAATGTGAGAAATGCCTATTAAAGAAGCAGTATAACTTATTCAAGCCTTCTGGGTGCAGAGGACTAAATGCTGGACTCTTGAAAGGCTGCAGCACAGAAACACTGATACCTTTTACCAAGTACAATAAACACAAAACCCATACAATCATTAAAAAAAAAAAAGGAAAACTACTCTGTATTGCAGTCAAATATGAAAAATTTAATTCTAATCTCTGTGCTGTGTTCCCCTGTCCTTCATTCAGTGACAGTGCTACCTGTAAAGCCAAGGAGACCTCAAATTCCCCAAAGGCTCGGACCCTAAATCTATCCTAAACACAGACATAAGGGCTTGCTTGTGTCTTATGTCCTGCCCTTATCCTTCAGTCCTTCTCTGCTCTCATGACAGGGGCACAAACACTTCCAACCTGAAGAAGAGCCACATTAATCAGGAAAAATATTCTTCTAGAGATCCCAGAGTTCCGCTCAGCCTGCGTGACCTACAAAAGAAGAGTCTGCTCCCCTGCAGAACATACACCCAGTGATCTTAATCTGAATGAACACCAACATATCCATGTGCTGCTCCTGGTTAATACAGTGCTTTGTTTCCAGAGGTAATGATTTTGGGGAATGAAGCTTTCTTCCTATAAAACAGTTTCTTCCTATAAAACTGTTGTGAGAGTAGCAACGTGGGATCCGGATCTATAATTACATTCTGCTTTCTGAAGTTGTGTTTCAATTTTAATTACAAAGATTATTAATTTTTGGCTTCTGGCTCTGTGCTAACGGTGAAAACCAACAGCTGACATATACAAATTACTAATTGGCTGTGAGTTAGCTATTCGTATTTATATTTCATTTTTGGAATTTAAAGAGGACATGGAAGCATCCTTCAGTCATTCTTCCGTAAAACTTCCTTTTAATTGAAATCACAGATTTCTTCTTATATCTAGAATTCCTCTATTGAATGACTTGAATACAGGAGCAAAATTCAACCCTGGAGATGAAATTATTAGGATAGTTGTTAATCACTGTAAAACTTAACTGTATTAAAATGTTTGAATTTGTTGAATCAAAACACTTTTTTTCCCTCATACTTTCTCCTAAACTGCCCTTCTCATCTTGGAATATAAGAATATTCCCTACACCCTGTTAACAAGTTCGTAGATTCCTTCCGGCAAATTTGATTTGGTGTCCCAGATTATTTTATGCTTCTCTTATATCAAATTTTTCCACCGAAAAAAAAGCATGATAAGCAATAACCACCTTACTCTTTAGAGCTGTATTACCACAAATTCACTCTCAGTGCCTGACAGGTAAATGATCCTATGAATTAGCATCCTCACTTATTTTAAATGCAAATCCATCTTCCCTGCATATTTGCTCTGCAGACATGATCCATTCACCAAATGATAGAAGGAATTTTGTTCCTCAGCAAGAAAGCAGCTGCTTCCCAACATTAAAAAAAAAGTTTATTGACATCAGAGACGGACTTAGAATCATCCTCAAAATTCATCCTAATCTTTCAATTAATTTAAAATCCTCCTTAGTTCCAGTTTGATGCTCTTACAGGACAAACTTTAAAAGATGTTTAAAAAAAACCCCAACCACATCCAAGAGAGAAACTGTACCTTGGTGTTTGTCACTTGAAATGGAGCTCTGGAGCCCTTTGTAACTGGGGAATTCTGCTTCTCAGTTGGTTGTGAAGGGATTAGATTTATAGGGAGAGGCTGATTGTGCAGAACAGAAGACAGGCAGAGCTGCACAGTGTCCTTCAGAGCTTTCAGCTGTGACTCCTGTGGAAAACAAGAAATCATCACTTCTCTAAAGATGTGCTATGAGGAACAGAATTTCTTACTTTCTCTCTCTGCATTAAACCAAACACGAGCAGCTGCTGTTTTTTTCTTACTAAGGGACGGAATTAAGGCTGTTTAAGGTATTTTTGTACTATCAGGATCCTGTGCATTACACACCAAACTGCACCCTCTTCCCATTCCTCCATGTAGTTTTATCCACGTTGATGATTGCAAATAATAATTAAATATATTTTTTTCTGAAAAGAAAATCTACAAAATATCATACATTTATGTATATATATACATATATATGTGTATATATATATACATACATATATATACACACACATATATATACATACATATACACTTTTATGTATAATAGCCACAGAGAATTATTGCAAAGACACAGGCTTTGCATGAAGTTTTGATTTACAGCATTCCAAATAATTGTATTTTTCCACGGGTTATAAAGATGAATTTTAATCCAACAAAGATGATTTACAGCAGAGATGACTTCCCTCGTGAGCATATCACACTTTTGCAGAGTATAGTAATGAAACCACAGGTCTTTTGGACAGTTAAGAGTATCTTTGTCCAGATCCACCACTGTCCATCAAGCCAAACTAAACCTTCTAAGTGGTGAAGAGTTTGCAATTCATGTCAGAACGTTGCTATTTTAGTCACAGAAATATAGAAAGATGTATTAATGAAAACAGAAGTCTGTAATTAAATAAGCTGAGACAGTAAGAACAGTGAGATAACGACAGCACTGAGAAAATCTTATTTTTAAATCTTTGCTCCATGAGAGCAAGACACATGTCAAATATTAGCTATTGAGGTAATTTCCTGACACTCATTTCAAGGGGAGTTAGCAACATCTGGCCTAAAAAAACCCCACCCTAGCTTTTATTCTTTTTATTAAGAATGCACCTATAAATACAGGCAACATCAGCACACTTCAATCATCAAAGATTTTTTGAAAGATACGTAAATCAAGGTATGCCATGGTAGAAGCTGCTAGAAAATACATGTGTAAGTAACATTACACATATTAATTGCTGCATATTAAGTAAGAGAAATATTACATATACAATACAAAAGTATTTCACAGTTATCCTAAGCAATGGTATACACAATGTTGCTTTAGTTTATTTGCTAAGCAAATATTTTTGAGACCACGACAAATATTCCCTGCTATATGTCAAATAAAGTTCCCCTGAACTGGAATCAATTATATCCCATAACTGGGAAAAATAAAAAAAGAGTGTTTCTAAAAAAATAAACAATACCTGTCAGTATATTTCACTGGTAGGATCAAAGACAACCATAAAAAGACTATTAATGCACGGTACAATATGGAAAATCAAAGAAATAGGAGATGGAATGTGTCGTGCTGGAGTGTAAATAAACTTGTGAGAGACACTAAGTCCACTGTTAGCACAAAATTAAACTCAACACATATTTAAATCCATTAAAAATCAGTGCAAAAAAAATATTTTGGGGCTGTTTCTTTCTAATTTGACCGCCCTCCTATTAACACCTTTGCAGTTGTACTCAACTTCAGGCTTAACTGACTTCAGCAGCGTCACTCCCAAGGACCTGTATTTAAGTATTCATCTAAATCACTGCAAAGCTTTCATTTGTTTTTGTCAAATTACACCAAAACATTCACAGCTGATAAACATGTTTACATTCCATTACACTCCTTACTTTGTCAAGGGCTGCTTTTTCCAATTCATCTTTTGCAACTGCTAGTTTTTGCTCCAGATCTGTAAGCTGCTGTGCCTGTGGGAATAAAGGAAAAAAAAAAAAAAGATGATGCAATCTTCAATGTGTTTTTCCCTGTAATTTTTCACGTGAGAGAGGAAAGGATATACATTTTTCTAGTAATATATATTAATTGGGTCAGAACTCCTTGCAAAAGGACCAGGCCTTAAGGGATATTTTTTTCCCTGAAAAAGAAAAGTACGTGGGAACTGTGCTCAAATGTGAATGCAAGTTTATAATAATTGCAATGTCAACAGCAAAATTAATTCCATACTACAAAAAAATTTAGTGTTATGCTATAATATCCTTCTGGAAAATTCAAGGTATTGAAACAGCTTTTTATAATTTTCATTTATCTGACTTCTGAGAACAATTTGCAACACTATTTTGTGGTTTTAAGCATCGAGATACATTAAACTAACTTGGCATAAAGGGAGAAATTAGAAAACACCCCAACATTCATGCCTGTAGGGAAATACACTCTCTGCAAGAGCTTTCTATTTAAGGGAAGCTCCCAGATTCCTGTGGTTTTCAGCCCTGTCATTAATAGCACTACTATGCATCCAAAAGGAACAAGGTACAGGTTTCTTTCACTGTTATATTTGCAAAATAACATTGTTTTCCCTGTTCAAAAAGGGAACCACAGAGAAGGACACTGGACTAACCAGTTACCTTTTTGTCTTTGAAATTCTAAGTAAACGAACATTTTATACATGTAGAGTAACTGGGTAAAGTTCTCATTTCTCAGATAAAGAGCAACATATTCTCTTTTTTGCCCCAATATTTGCAAGTACACTTTCCCCTCAGCACCACCCCATGCTCACCAGATTTCTGAAGTTCATCCCCAGTCAGACACTGTTTTCTTGACAGACTTTTCAAGATCTCATGCACTCTGCTGACTGCAGTGTAGCTTAATGTACAGGTGACTATAGCAGAGCTCAACGTGTAGCCACACAACATAAATGATATATAAATCCCTAGAAAAGTTTTTAACATGGTCATAGACAGTGTTTGAAAGACTGAACCTAAGCTTGGGTCTATGTGATGCAGAGACACTTCTTATTAGATACTAGAACTAGACATGAAACTGCTTCCATGTCAAAAAGCAAGTTGGAGGAAAAGTACTTAATTTCTTTAATTGATGGTTTCCGTGATAAAGGATTACTACATTGCAATAACACTGCTCACATCACAAAATAAACCATTTCTGGTTAATGGTGAAAAGTTATTCTTCCAAAGGATGGGTTCATATGTATTAGTGAAGTCTTCCTGAATGCATCATTTATCAAGACCTATCCTTAATTTTCATAATTCTGTCATATTTTGATGGACTAACATTTGCTGTTAACTTTCATGTATATTTATTTTATTTCACAGAATACTGAGCAAAGAGGTCACTGACATCAGTCCAAATGACATTAAGTGACAATAAAATTCTGGCTTTAAGAATGCATTTTGATAGACTTGAAAGTAGTAATATTTATTTATATCTTGGTTCCAAGACTGCAGAAAAATCAGACTTTTTTTCTGAAAACTTTTGTCTTTCAAGGCTAAATTCATATTGCAATAGTTTCACTGCAGCTGTAATTTACAAGTTTTTTGGGGAGCCTAATTCAACTAACGTGCCTTGGATACTGAATAAAGACAAAATACCAGTAGGACTGCACAAGCCCAACTCTGAGAAGCTGCAAAGAGCCTTTAAAAAGACCAGCCTGGAAAAACTAAAAGGTAGGTATTCCTGTAGAATGAGGTCTTAGAGAGGAAAGAAACAGTCCTATTCTTTTTTCTCCCATCTTTGGGCAGTTTGGAATTTTTCAATACTGCACGATGAAGTTTTTTTCAATGCTACTGGGCACACACAAAAGCATTATTATAATGAAACAATTTGGAAAATGCCAGTCAAAGTCCCAATCAATTTCAATTTGATATCAATAGTAAATCTTCTCATTTTAGGGGGAGCTGGACCAGGTCTGTAAATTGATTGAATAACTGTGTGCTGCCAGTTAAACATGGAGCTGCTGCTGCTGCACTTAAGTAACCTTGTCTCATGGTGGCTTTTAATTTGCCTTGTCTCACTCAGAAACCCAGACTGGTTATTTAAGACTGCATAACCATATCCTTAAGGCCACATCTTCAGAGTCACATATAAATTTTTAAATGGTATTTTTCAGTTCATTAAAAAAGTCACAATTTTTCACGCTCAAAGCTGAGCTGTAAAAAAAAGATCCAGCAATAAACTAATAGACCTGAATTACTAACTGCTGAAATGGTGTTCTCATTTTACATATATGTGATTTCCAGAACTGCAAGAAACCATTTAAAGAAGAGACTTGTTTCAGGAAGGATACATAATTCAGTGTCCTTACTGAGAAATATATATGAGAACAACGCTAAGTAGTGTTTTTCCTGAGTCAAGGACTTTTTTTTGTTCCCGTGATCTGCCAGTGAGGAGGTGCACAAGAAAGCTGGGAGGGAGCACAGCCAGGAGAGGTGACCTGAAGTGGCCAAAGGGATATTCCAGAGAACATCATGCCTGGTATATAAACTAAGGGAGTTACCTGGAAGGAGGGTCTAGGATTGTTGAGTGGGTGGTGTTGTGCATCTGTTGTTTTTCCTTGCTTGTTTTTTTCCCTTGTTTGTCTTTTTTTTTCCCTTTTGTTACCATCATTATTATGTACTATTATTATTATTATTATTATATTTTACTTTTGTTTCGTTTATTAAACTGCTTTTACCTCCACCTACAAGTGGGTAGCTGCATGGTGCTTAGTTGCAGCTGGGCTTAAACAACAGCTTCCTGAGCAAAGCACACATAACCTAGATAAAACTTTCTATCTACATTTTAGTCAAGGTTGTGAAAATATACTACACCACTAATCAGGGAAAAAAAAATAATTGTCTGCTATAGAAGAAACCAAATGAAAAAAAATAAGCCTTGTGCTTCGTGAAAATAAGTGGTACTCAGTATACAGTGATAAAAGACCATGTAACAAAAGATCATGAAATGTTGGTTATCCTAACTGTGTTGTCTCAAGATAGCTATCTGGAAAGTAATCATGCCATATCTTACCAATCAAACACCAACTACAGAAGTTTATGCAACAGCCCTAATATATTTTACAAAAATCAACGAAGAAATTTTCAATTTCCTGTCTCTCCCAGGGGTTTCATCTTCTACTGAGAAAAACAATTCAATAATATCCTGTCTTAGAGCATTTTTCTACATCCAATAAGCAGCCTGATCTAATCACAAATAATTGATAAACTGAAAACCAAAATCATACAGGCAGTGATAAAATTGCACAAACATACTGACTTGATCAAGGGAAAAAAGTCCCAAAGTGAATAATCAACCAAAGAATTATTTAATAAAAAGCATCATAAGCCTTCTCCCTTGGAATGGAAAAAAAAAAAAAGTAGCAGTTTCTAAGACTGAACTGCAACATTGAAGAAGAGCTCATTATACCACAAAGTAGAAATACCTTAAATATCCAACAATCTGTATCCTTAGAGAATAGAAAATCTCTATCCTTGGAGGTCAGAAAAAAAATCTGTTCTCTCTCATGACACATTAAGTCACAAAACTCTGCACACCCAAGGCCATGATCAGGTAAAAGACCCAACCTGGCCCACAGTTCATATCCAATCCTATTATTCTCTACAGACTAAAAACTGAATTCTGTAAAACTATCACATTCTTAAAATCCACAAGTAAATAGAATAATCTTCATAAAACAACCTCAAACATGAATAAAATCTACACTCTACTTCTGTTTCCTCAACCATCCATGCATGGAGAACTGAATAGGGAACTAAACATATACTGATAAAATATTCTGGTGACATTAAACCAGAACTCTGTGTGCCCTAGAAAATGGGGTTTATCTGTGTTTACCCTGACAAGCTGGGAAAAACAGGGTGCCAGTCACTAAAAGCAAGTATAAGATGCTAAATGCAAACAATAATGATCAGTAAAACTAATATAGAATATAGAACAATAGGGATGAATGACCCAAGATGGTATTACCACTGAATATGTCATATTTCTGTAGAAAAGGTAAAAAACATTGTGGGTACAGATCACAAAAATCCTTTTTACTCTCTCAGCATGAGTGAAATGTCCAGCTCGAATTCAGTGTCCATTTTAGGACACTGCAAAGAGACCAAAGAAAAGAGGTTCAGGTGACTAACATGAAGCATTAATGGTGGGCAAATGTGCAGAGAAGGAAGACTGGGAAAAAAAAATCTATATAAATTAATTTTAAAAAAAATACGATAAGACACAGGATAACTACAGCAAAATAGGCAAAATATTGCTTTAATTTTAAACCCCCCTACTCTCCAGGTCTGTGAGAGACAGCATGATAACTACCCAGCTTCCATTGCAGTATTTTTCAAGACATATAAGAAAACATTTTCTGCTACTGAGGCTGACAGACTAGAAGAGACCAAAGCAGCAGAAATACGTAGAATTCGGGCTGCTGCAGGTTTCTACAAAAAACAACCCCATTAGATAAGCCTCGTGAAAGAATAACATGGGTATAACAGAACCCTGTCAGGAGTCAGAGAATATGGGACATCCTTTCTATTTTCCGTAGCCTCCGAAGAAAAAGGTCTTTTGCCACAAGTGAACCAGTGCAGATGGGACTGCCACAGACGTATAGAAGTACTGTTCTCAGTAAATACAAAGTAATTTGTCTTATTTATGTGTTTAAAAGGAAAATTCTGTTGAGAATATTTTCAGACTTCTCATTTCATCATCTGTCAGAGTCTGCTTTTATTGTGGGCACTTTTCATTTAATCTTCATCCTTTGCAGGAAAACACAATCCAAAGACAAACAACTTCTTTTTGGTTATATAATCAACTAACAATATATAAGCCATGGGAGGCCAATTATATTAAATTTCTCAAATAGAAAACATCATAAAATAAATGAAGATATAGCTAAACAGAGGTTCAGCTTGTTACTTTCTACTCAGTCATCATTTCTGACAAAGTCAAGGAAAATTTTTTGAGAGCATTTTCTTATCTGAAGTCTTTGATAGTTATTCTCTCAAAACAATAAGCTCAAAAATGTTACACATTAAATGTATAATAACAGGAAAGTCGCCTCTTCCAGACTCTCTTCAGTTGTTATGCTGTGTGCTGAAGTCAGCCTGTAGCTTATAGAACTTGTTATCCCTAATAAAGCCACTGTTGTAAGATCTCTGGAAAAAAAAAAATTACTATCTCTAACATTTTTGCGTTATACTTATGTTTAGAACTGATATTTCTTAATAGTTTTTTCTGGTTTTGGTGTCTTTCCCAAGTAGCTTTGGTGAATTTCTCAAGGGAGGTGGCAGAAGATCCAGATGTTGAGGAAATACACTGGATGAATAAACACACCACAGGGTGAAGATCCTGTCTGAAAGCCAGAGGAATTGCATGTTCTCTCAGGGAAGTTGATAGGACAGGCCTGTAAGGAAACTGTCCTCAATTTTCTGTTATCATCTCCTTTCAACACTGAGCTGCAGAAGTTTTATTTACCCTTACAGGGCAGTGTAAAAGCAGAAAGAAAGATAAGAGCATTCTTTTTTGTGCTAAATAAATGAATGTATAAATAAAGCTTAAGTAAAACAATGTTGCTTTTTTTGGAAAAGCTTTCCTGCAATGAAAATAGGAGTTTTATGGTACTTTGAACATAATGAAGAATGCTTTAAAATCTGTTAAATGGATTAACCTTTCAAACATGCAAAGTCATCTGAATTCTGCTGTTGGTAATTTTAATACATACAGGTGCAAACCGTGGGAGAAGTGGATATAATTGTGAGAAATGGGTGGATTTGGGTTGAGCCTGACCACCAGTAGTAGAGAAAAAGAATTGTATTGGAAAACTTGAAACTTGCATCTTCATGCATGTGCAAGCACAAAAATTGTAAAAGGTTATCACAAATTTAAAATCTGTGAAAGATTATCACAAATTTAAAATATGCAATCAATTATTTCAAGCCCAGACAACAATTTAAATGTTTACACAAGTTCTTTGTCAGGTTAAGTCTTTAGTGGTTTTCTGTGTGGTTTTTTTTTTTTTCCACTTTGTTTTTCTTTAATCATTTCATCTCTTTCTCTGTGTGGAATACAGAATCTCACTGTTTTCATGACAGAAATAAATACTTTAAAACTCTGGGAAAATGTAATTAACTTCTGCTAATAGGGAGAAAAACACGTATGGTGGCATCAGTTTTACTTTAGAGGGAGGAATGGCATAAATATATACCACATTCAGTCAGTATGACAATAATTTCACATAGTTTTGTTTATCTTTGACTCTATTGATCACAGTAAATGATTAACATTATTTTCACATATCCAAATAATTAATTGATTCATGTAGAACTGGGTTTGCCAAAGAATTTGGAAAGCGGTTTTGACTATAAATTTATTACTTTGTGTTACTATAAAGGTAATAAGGATTTGTCGAGGTAATAAATGGCATTATTTGTTTTAATGGCCTATGCTTTTGGCTGGCTTATTCCAAGTTAAATTCTGCCATGGCACAAAGATTAAGTACATTGGTAGGCCAGGTGCAGCTAGTTGTTGCTCACAATTGAACTTTTTATTGTTTGGGGTTTTTTGGTTTTTTTAGGACTATCAACATATTTTGTCTTAGAATTTAAATAACAAAAGGGAAAAGAGATGAAGCATTAGGTGAAATGTCCGAAACTCTGAAGCAGAATCTGTAGAAAATAGCAAAAAGATGTACCCAAGCCATAGCACTGAACCATTGTCACCCTGTACCTGTACAAAAGCAATTTCAATAATACAAGATACCTGTATAATCTGGCAGTGAAAAGTTATTGCTAGGGTTTTTTTCTGCATCTCCTGCTACTATCAGATATAAATGTTTGCAGAAAAAAGCCAAAACATTTCTAATTCTTTTATAATTTAGTAAAGCCTGTGACTTCTTCTAGGATAATATAGCCAAATGATTGGGAAGAGAGTTAGCAAAGAAGGAGTTATTTAAATAAGAAGTGGTCATTAATGCCTGAAATGAATGCAGACCTTGATCTAGCAAAACACTTACACTTAGGAGTACTTTACTGAATCAAGGGTTTAGGACCATATTTAAATTATTGCAATTAAGGGTGGTCTCATTCAGAACCAGTAAGTACCTACTTACAAAGGTAACGACAAAATTAGGAAGACTGAGTGGCAATTTTTATTAATAATTTCTTATTTTTCTCATAATAATACAAAGCAAATTTACACTTTTTTCAGCTCTTTAAGGGCACTGCTGAATGTTTTAAGAGACTGAAGTCTGACAAAGAGACAGTAGCTCAAATTCTAATCTCAGTAAAGATATTGACAACCTCTACAGACTCCAGCACATCACTTAATTTTTGTGATGATCTTCCACCTGTCCTTGTCTTCCACCTGGCTTTATATCCCATAGGGAGAGTTCAAAAAATATAAACATAGATATAGATATACATATACACGCTCCATAACTAATCAGATAGACCACAAAACACTTTGAAAACATAAGGAGAGTAAATACATACCTAAAGTGATGAACTTGTATTTACTACCACCTGTTAGCTTGCTGTCACACAATGTTAAAAGTAGATATGATTTACCAATTCACTGGAATATTAAAGAAGAAAGCTGCCTTTTCCCCCCTTTCCTCTTCCTCTCCCGCTTAATCCCCAGAGGTCTAGTTTGGTACAGAGCCACTGACAATAACAGTTACCAGAATTTAAGTAACAGTCTCTTGATGCTGATTATGCAAAACAAAAATCAAAACAACCCCTTCCTGTATCACATTTATCTGCACAATTAATTCCTTCACAGAAAGCATTAGTGCTTGGGCATGGACTGCAGCATTCTCTCATGGCCTTTAGAAACCTGATAGCCTGCAGCTCACATCCTTCTGGTGAACTGCTCCAAGAAGCTCAGAGCTATGTGGAGAGCAGAATTCCCTGAAATTTCTCAGTAAGGCAAACAGAAACTGAGTTCAGTGGGGTGGGAAGGTGGTGGGAGGGGAAAAATGTAGAAGACCAGTAACAAGACAGTAGCTAGCAGCAAGGATTTTATCCCAAACATTCATGCTCTGTCCTGGCAGAAGTCTATCCATCTATTTCATTTATCAGAGTTCCGAATAAGAGCTTCAAAAAACAGACTCAACAGCAATGATAACATTAAAACTGTTACATTTCCAGTATCAAAGCAACCAGAAATGAAATATCACCTGTTCCTGCCCAAACCTATCAGCCTCTCTCTGATCAAGCAGATACTTAAAAGGCTTTCCAGCCTGTACCAAATGGCTTCTACTCTGCTCAGCCTGTCTGTCTGCAAACCTGATGCACACATAAACCAGCACACTGAATCTACCCTCCCCCACATCTTACACGATCATTTAGGAGGGCAGCATAAGGTTTCTGCTCACTTTACTTCATAAATCAAATTTCCTTAGTCAGGAAAAAGACTGATGGATAAACCTGCACCAAGATTTCTGGCTACACGTAAAGGATGTACCCAATTAGCAAAGCAGGCAGTCAACCTCATACCCAACTGCACGTGGTCAGGAGATGTTCCAAGTGTTTGCACATCCAGTTCCCAGAGGAGAACCCAAGCTACCTACCTTGGGACCTACATCCGAGCTGGTGGCTCTGGTATTCGTTCATAATCAAGAACTGTGTTCATTCAATACAAGTCAAGGACTTTAAGGCCTAATTCATGTGGTCAAATGTATTCTTTAGGAGAAGATAACTCTCCAAGGATTCAGAGTGGAGACCATGATGCAGACATCCATATCCAGTCAGAGGAGAGCCACATCTACTTCCTTTCACACTAGACACACTTCATCTATTATTATGTATTTCTGTCCCTCCCTTCCACCCCAAAACCCTGTTCTTTCCATCTGTACCTGAACCACCACGTTGTCAGAGTTTACTGAACTAGGATCAGGATTTCATTGTCCATATACCAGTGACTTGTCAGACAGCCTTTCCCATGTGTTCATTCCTTCATGTTCCTGTTTTCCTTCTCATCTTCTCTAGTTTTTTTTTGGGTGAGTAGTACCTCGCAGGAGTTCCCTTGCTAAGCATTGCTATGCACCCTGGGATAAGTCAGATCTGGTTTTGGGATCACTGTGTATTAGCATCATGAAAACAGCAAGTAAAAAGTAATGCTGAACAATCCTACTGCTTCAGCCAAAGAAAAGAAGCTTTCACACCAAGGCAAGATTAGAATTCATAATCTTTCCCTCTGTTCAAGCTCTCAATTATATTGAATTTGAAGAAAGATATGTTATTTTTGGTAATGTTGGCTGGTATTAAAATTTAAATGCCTAGACGTGTAATATGCCAAATTTTTTGCCTCTAAACCTATTTCCCTGGTTTTGGTCTTATAATGACCAGAAATAAAAGTTCCTGAAAAAACTTGGAATCAACCTATGCATTAAAAAAAAAAAATCACAGAAATCACACTGTGTATTATAAATGGCCTACATTATTCCATCTTTACAGTACTGTATATACAATAGAGAGATTTAAACAGTTCCAGAAGGCAATTTGGACCTCATATTGACATGAATGACTTTTTAAGTAATTCTAGGTATAGTCATTCTGAAGATGACTACTTAATCTCTTCATCCTTCATGCTGAGAATAAAAGGGCTACTCAGTTAGCAGCCTCTAGTCAGGTGATTTGCATCTCTCTCCTCCTCCTTTAACAGGGATTAATTTCTCCCTGTGTTAACAAGGAGCAAAGTTTTTATTTTTTGTCCTCCCCCCCTTTCTTTTTATATTTATATTTATATTTTATAAATGTGCTAGCTAGACAGACAATTCATTTGGATTGTTGAAGCCAACAAGTTTCTTTTTCTAGAAGCTTCACATCTAAGGAGTATTACCTTGCTCGAGCTTATCATAAACACAGAGATTTACTTTCAGTGTTGACAATAATTGACTTTGCCACAGAGGACTGCTAATTAAAGGAAAAACAAGAACCATCTGTTTCTATCATTCAGCTAGAAAGATGGAAAACCTGCTACAGAATGTGTGGAATAGGGCAACAGGTTTTGTTCATCAGCAGTAAACTAGAATGTGAGCACGTAAATACAGGTACTCATAAACCAGATACTTGCCACTTTTGTCTATTTAAAAGCAAAGACACCAGAAAACTTTTTAGGCTTGGAATCTTCTCTTCTTTGGCCCTGCAATCAATTTAATAAAAACACTGTCCCTGTTTCATTGTTTTGCATGGAAAAAAGAAAAAGACAATATTTCTGAAAATGCATTATGGTATTAAGTCTGTCTTGGTGCTTTAAGCTGTTTTCAGAATGAAATTATTCCTTAGAACTGCAGTAATAAAGCCAGCTTTCATATTCCTAGATTACCACAATACTATATTAACTCTAATATTTCAGCTAACTATAGTGAAATAAAACTTACCTTAAAAATCAAATCCTTTTTCCCATAACGAAGCTCTTTCAGCTGGGCTTGGATCTTTTTTGACTGAAAGTGAGGATAACAAAATCAGGTTGGAGGGTGTTTTTATTTAAAATATTTACTTTTAGACCAGAAAAAAAAAAAGGTAATGAGTTCTGACAACAGCAGAATCCAGATCAGCTCTAAAATGTAGAAACCCCTCACCTCCCAAATCACTGACAATTGTTTTTCCTGGTTGACATGTCAAAACCAGCCAAAAGTATCAAGGAAAATATAAACTGCCACTTATCTAAAGCACGTAAGTACATTTTATATTTGAGTTGTTACTAATACTTTCCATGAAGGGTACCTGAAGTGAGCAATCCTATTTTTAGGGGTAAAAAGGCTCCAGAGGATTGCACAGGTTATTCCTTGTAAAAAAAAATAGGGCACTCCAGGAGGTGTCCAAATGATCTAGGTTCTCAGTTTGTAACCATGCCCTTGAAAACAGGCAGAGTTATGCTTATTTACATCAGCTCAAGATGATATTTATTTTAAATCTTTTTACATTGACCCTTAAAATAATTCTAAGTAATAGTCTATGTATTATTTTATTTATTTAAACCAAATATAATAGAAATGGATTATTTATATTAAACCCAACTATCCAAGGAACAATATCTCACCCTTTATCTAAGAATCCTGTCAAAATAATAGCTTTTTAAAATAAAATCCACAGTCCTGGTTGATATTCAATATGTTTTCTTGTATTAATTATTAGTTAATTAGTTTTCTTTTGTGAGTTAATGCCAAATGTTTTGAACTCCTTTAAATGTATTAGAAGACTATTTCACATTTACTGAAACAGTGTATCCATAAATGTAACATATTACAAAGGTAGGAATAAATTTCATAAACTGAATTTCACAAACTGAAATTTCTGGGAAGATTTGATGTCCTTCCAATTCAGTGACAGACTTTTGGGAAGGCTGAATAAATCTAAAGATGAAATTTTAGAGCCTGCTTTAAATCTTTAAACAGTGAGACCAAAATGGTTACGGTATTCCATAAAATCTGAACCAAATAGCCAAGATCAGTTCAGTTCAATTCATTCTTCTGTGACTCTATCTGCTGTTAGTTCATCTAATAGCACTGTCCTCTAATCTGGGCAGTGTAACTGGCAGAGCTATGGAATATATTCCACATCATCTAAATTAAAAAATATTAACCAACTTTATATTGTTCTAGGGGTCATGCTTAAGAAAACAAACAGTCTCTGTGATATACAAGGTGTACAAAAAGGCTGTAGAGGAATCTGAGAGTTACAGTTAAGGTATTACTCATTTGCTAAATATCAAAGCTGTGATAAAATCAAGAGTCATAAAGCTAAATGCATTCAGTGTTCACATAAGGGACTCAAGAAGCACACATATGACCTGCAAGTCTTCATGACAAAATTTGGTCGTTTTGAGGGTTTTCTCTGCTTTGAGGGAGAGGGCTGACAAAACTGACACCTCTTAGTGCAGTCAGACAGACAAATCATCATTAAACACGGATCTCTAAACCACAGCACCTGGGAATATTGCCCTGGCACATGCCTATTTCCATGTCCTGGGAACACCAAAATTTGCACCACCCTGCTTTCCTCTCTCCAGGGCTCTGACTTCTCAGAGAAGAAAATCCAGCCATGCAAAGTGTGCAGGATCCCAAGCATGTTCCCATGGATGCTATGGGACAGCAGGGAATCATTCTGTTTGCACTCAGCCTGGGGGAGCAGAATGAAGCAGGAGCTTCCTGGTGGGCTATTCTACCCACAAAGGGCTTGGATCTAATAGCTAAAAAGATATTGAGTTATTAATTAATTAATTGAAAGCAGAAAATACCTTGTTTCTCTGGTTGGTACAACCTAACTGGCGAAATGACCACAAAAAAATGATGCTCCTGCAGCATCTTTGCCTGTTCTAATGGTACTAATACCCTTAATAGACACAAATTTGCCAGGATGATTCATAAAGCCAGGCATTCTCACACTTTAAAATACACTCACAATCTGCTGTCTTGACTGCTACTTAATGTAGGTTTAGTTCCCTGAAATTTTCTGAGAGCCAGGGCTTGTCACACTACAGTGCAGTTAAACTATTCTTAGGCCTCATCTTTCCAGACATTTATGTTGCAAATATTAAAAGGGACATAATCAGGGAAAAGACCATCAAGATAATTACCAAAGATTCAAAATATTATGCAGCTAGGTGTGGTGGTTTGACCCTGGCTGGATGGCAGGTGCCCACCAAAGCCACCACCACTTCCCTCCTCAGCTGGCCAGGGGATAGAAAACAGAACAAAAGGTTCATGAGCTGAGCTAAGGACAGAGAGAGCTCAGTCACCGATTACTGCCATGGGCAAAGCAGACTTGACTGGGGGAAATTAATTGAAATTATTACCAATCCAAATCAGAGCAGGACAATGAGAAGTAAAACAAGCCTTAAAAACACCTTCCCCCCACTCCTTCCTCCTCTCAGGTTCCACCTCCCTCTTTAGCAGCACGGGGAGACAAGGAATTGGGATTACTGTCAGCTAATCCCATGTTTCTGTTGCTGTTTCCCCTCAGGGAGAGCAGTTCCCCTGCTCCAGCGGGGGGAACATGTTTCCATGAGAAAGAGTCTTCTCAAAATTCTCCAGTGTGAGTCCTTCCCAATGGGCTTTATTAGCTTTATTAACTCTCCAGAATGATCCCTTCCCATGGGATGCAGTCCTTCAGGAACAGGTTGCTCCAGCAGGGGTTCTCCATGGGGTGATAAGTCCTATTATTTCCTACCACTGAGTATTTCTCAGAAGCTTGGCCTCCTAAATATTGACCTCTAAGTTAAAAGGTAGAGACTCTGATGAAGAAAACACACTCAACGATAATTATGGAAATTTTAGGAAAGATGTTCTGCCTCTGTTTCATTCAGGTAAGGTGCAATGACTCTCACAGAAATTATACATGCAAAAAACCCAGACTAAAGTAATATAAATGAGTAAATCGGATTTACATGTTGTCATCTCTTTTTTCATGAAAAGTTAAATAATTAAAGGGACTGCTTGAATGAATGCAGGTACTTCTACATTCATCTATTTGCCAGTAAATAAGGTTTTTGTATCACTGACTATCTTTTCCATCTCAGTCTTCAGTAGAGGGGAGATTTCGTTCCCACAATTTCATAAAGTGACCCTTTTATCCCTGAAGTAATGAAACATTCTAGGAATCAATAACAATAAATTTTGCCTGTCTCTAACTTAATTTCAAAACAGGCATTTGGCAATTCCCATCTTAGTCTAGGCATGGAGATCAAGGAAAGTAAATCGGTTTTATATATGCTATAGATGCATAATAAATTTGCAGAGCTATATCATAAGCGTGCCCAAATGATTTCACTTGTCTAAAACTTGAGTTTGCAGCTCACTTTCTAAAACATTTATGCTGCTTCTAGTGAAGTCACAGAAATGAGCTGGAATGAGAGCACTTTAGGAACATAAACATAATATGTATTCTATATTCTGGTATATATATATATATATATATATATATATACTGAACCTCAGTAAAAAAGGCTTTGATGCAAACTTCTTTGGGTTATGTTAGATTTAGAACAGAGAGGAACCTTCCTTACCTCCTCTGCATGAATGCCACAAAGCTTGTTTCCTGACAAGAGCTTGGTTTTGAGGCTTTTGTTCTGAGGGGGAGACAAGAAAAAACCAAGGTGTTTATTAGTGAGGGTTGCTGAAATATTAACTATTTGACCACACTGGTTTTATTTTCTACATGGATAATACCTTCAAGTCACCAACAAAGACACAGGTAAGACAAAAGAGATTCATCAAGGCACAATACTCCCTTACAGAATTCTAAAAGGCTATAAAATTTGCTTTAGGAGGAACAGGACTGCTTACAGAAACCTTCCAACACACTCTGACAACTGAAAGTAATTTAGATTTAATACTCTGAGGTACAAAAGGGCAGAAAAAACCCATCTGATCCTTACCTGGTGTCAACTGCATAGCTCAGTATCATTTTCAGTAAATCATTTTAACAGGTGAGTAATAGGGCCAAGATCTCATCACTTGACCTTGATGATCAAATTCATGGGGTCTTTTTGCTAAATTTCATAATTTAAAATCACAAGCAATCAAAATCTGTAGAAGGTTAGCTACCTGATAAAACATTTCACCAACTCAATACGCCTTTTCATGTAGGAGTTTTAAGTGTATTTTTTCTCATTTTCAGGGAAAATAATAAACCTTGACAAAATGCATTTTCCATAGTCATTCTTTTTGCACTCCTCACTCATCCCATAATTGACAGTCGAGAGTGAAGATTTCTCTGCAGTGAGAACATCTTTCAAAACTGGCTAGAAACAGAAGTATTCAATAAGCAGATCTTCAGGTGCTGAACATAACATGTTTGACACTAAAGGGAAATGAAAAGAACACCAAAACTAACTGAAACTAACTGCTCCTGTGCTAAGGAGCTGTAAATACACAAACAGAAACTGAACTCCCAACATTTCAGGAATATATGTTTATTACTGAATAACAATAGCTTTCCTGAAGATTGTACACAAGAACAAGCTGTCATTAGAGCCAAAACTGTAATTCCATCCAGTTCAAATTTAGGTCCACATCCCACTGAAACACTGGAAGCTTTAATTCCAGAATCAGAAGCTTTGAGTTTTCCTTGAAAAAACCTGTCTCATTGAAGCAAATGCAAAGAAACTCAAATTCCATGTGAAACCTCATTTGCTTAATTCCAAAACGAGGAGATGTGACAAACTCCGTATTTCAGAACCAAAGTAAGAACGAGTTGTAACCCTTACATTTTTACTCATTTATCTTCCTTTCACCCAACATATATATATACACATTCTCTATACATATATAGAATATATATATAATAGATGTATATGTATATATTATAAGTAATAACTTCTATTACTACATTACTATTTCACAAGTAACTTCTACACCTGCTGTTTTGAGGAGATCCTGCAGTGACCCAGAATGTGTGTCAGCAGGACACATGATGGATTAGATGGTTGTCAAAATTTCCACATCAGGCCAAATAAGCCTGGTAAAAGAATATAGTTAAAAGAACTTGTCCCACACCAAAACTTGATGAAAATATTTAAAGTTAGGAGATGAAATCCATTGTGGAGGTTTAGCTAGGTTAAACATGATTTACCAATCCTGTCTCATTATCCAGTCTATTAGTAACAAAAAACCCCAGCAGGGTTATCAGAATGCAGGCAAAATAGTCATGATTTAATCTGAACTTAATAACATTTTTAGAAATGAAAGCAAGCATTAAAAGTTACTATTATCAAGAGCTTAATAAGTAGGACCTCGACAGGGGCAGGTGGCAACTTCTTGCATACAATTTGAGTGATTTTATATTACTTCACAAATCAAGTCACTGTCAAAAATAGCTTTGTATCCTGATTAATAGTGCTAATTTTTATAGCAGAATGTGGAGTATACCAGTAAAACATATGAACAGAGCCCAATGAACATATAACAGAGCCCAGTGTTGTCTGGATTCTGAATTAAATGTAGCAAAATGAGAATTCTAATCAGCTACATATCCTAAAAGAATATGTCCCTTTTGCTAGAAAGGGGCTATTCAAAATCAGATTAATTAATCAATGAAATTTCAAGTTTACAAATGCCTATTGATTCAGTATAGAAGTTCTGACTTTCAAGACCTACATGGATTCAAGATTATGCTTATTTTCCTATTAAGAATCCTTCAAAGAGCAACAACAAATAAGTTAAACAAGAATTTTACACAGTTTTAATTTCAATACTACATTTGTTACTAAGTACTTAAGAGAAAAAGGTCTTGGGCATTTCAAGCTTAAAAATTAAGGAATTAAGTATCTGTAAATATCTCACTAATACCAATTTTAAAATTATATGGAGTAATGATTTTAGTTAGAAATGGCCTTTTAGATGTAGAGAAAGAATACCATGATATTCAAACTAAATAGGTGTTTTAATGTAAATGAGTGTCTAAACAGAAGAAAAATACAGAGAGGAGGCCTTAGCATTCTCAGAAAAACAATAACCATGATGCCAATTAGAAAACTCAGACAAAGGCTTGCAAAGGAAAGCAGAAACTGCACACTTGAAAGTTCAATAGAAGCACTTTTACAGTTACAGCTTTAGTTACTTCCTCTTCTGCAAAGTCATTTTATAAAAATCATTAATTATATAGCTACACATTGCATTTTTTTTATAATTTCTCCATCTGATTTAGCATGTACAGTAAATATAAGACAAGAGTCACAGTTTGTAGGCACTGGCAACTGTGTCAAATTTAAAGGGGTTTATTATCATCATAAATCTGAAGTTAGGGGGATTAAGATTTATCTGATGAATCATATGTTCTACTAACAGAAGGCTAGACTTACACCACCAATGTCAAAGCCACAAATTTTCAGATGTCATTTTTTGAAGTTAGTTTATCTTGACCCCATGTCACACAATGAGTGCTTTAATACTCTTATGTTTGTGTTTCATAATTTGAAACACCGGTGTTATCTACTTGAATCAACATCAGGATCTAATCCCAGAATGAACAAATATATAACCTAGACATCATCAGTACAAAGCAATTTAGTTTGTCTGCTGGCCTTTGAAAGCAGAGGATACGAAGTATGTTCAGGGAAAGAAAATCACTTTCTCTCTCAGAAAATTGTATTCTCAGCAATCAACTGCAATTCAGACATTTTATCTGAGCTCTGACTTATTTTTCTGTTGTTGTTGTATAGAAGATAGATTCAGCTGTGCTTCTCCTTGATGAATAGTGCAAATCAAACCATGCTGAGCCCCTGCTCATCACTGGAACATTTCCCTCTAACAGGCATTACATTGGAAAAAACAACCAAACCCAAGAACAGCAGAAAAACCCCGGACCCTGCTCAGCCCTAGTGTTGGGAACAACTGCCATGACGAACTGCCTTCCATCTCCCGTGAAACCAAAGTGCTCCACTGTGCCCTTAGGAGAGAAATCAGAAGACAGCAACAGGCCAAAATCAAACATCTGGATTTATTTGTTATCACAGCGTGTTGGAATCCAGTTTGCTCTGGGTATTAGCTTTGTATTTCACCATGATGAAAAACGGTTTATATCGCACGAAACAGGGCGAGTGCTTTAATCCCAGCAGGGTTGGCTCAGCCCTTCATCTTTCTGAGAGAGATAAACTGAGCTCCCTACACTCTGTGAGGTTTTCCAAATAAGACCTTAAGAAGTGCATTTCTACCTGTTGTTATGGCCAGTGAAGACAATGTGACTTTTTGGCCTTGATATTCTCGAGGATGTTTGAGCCTCTTTTCCCTGCAGTTTTTCGGTGGCCAAGTGTGCCAGACAGCTGAAGGACACTGCCTCACCAATGTGGTGATGCATATAGGGGCTGCACACTTTTCAGATCTGGCTGGATCCAAACTCAGAAAGCACCGTTGTCCTTCCAGCTCTGAATTCCTGGGAAAAGCCCACTTCCACTACGGTCAGGCTTCAGCCTCTCAGTGCTCTTACACCTCAGCCTGTACTGTTATTTAGGAGGCACATGCAACAGATGTCGATGTTGAGACGAGCCAGCTCATGGGCAATTAGGGCAAACCGACGCTCAGGACGCCCGCTACCCGCAGAATCGAGCATGGTTCTGATGTTCCAACATGCTAGAGTTAATTTAGGTACACCTTTGGAGGCAGGTGCATGCCTTTGTCTTTTGCTCTTTGTGCGACCGCATTGGAAGAAGATGCCCGTTGGCCTGCGGTTAACCAACCGGGTGAAAGTGGAGATGAGCTTTGTTTAGGCCACCTTTTCTAGGCCCCTCTCCGAGTGGAGCAAGCAGTGCTGTCCTTGAAAAGGCTGCTTGGTCGTTCAGGGTGCTGCCCCAAGAGACTGTCATCTCCGGTCAGTCTCAAATGACCAATATCCTGAACTGCCTGCATGCAGGGTTGGGTCTGCGGCTTCCTAAGATCCTGCTCTATGGTGAACTTGCCACTGGCTGCCGCATGAGAGGAGCCTCGAAGAAAAGATTCAAGGACTCCCTGAAACAACATCCCAGCCTTTGCCATATTGATCACCATAACTGGTCTACTCTGGCCTCAAATCAGGAGGCCTGGAGACACACCATCTATAACGCAGCTGTCTCCTTCGAGAACACACGCAGGATCACTCTCGAGGAAAAAAGGCAACGCAGAAAGAACCGTGTCTTGCAGATTACACCATCTAAGGAGTCTTTCTGTTGTGCCTTTTGCAATCGGATATGTCTGTCACGTATTGGCCTCATAAGCCACCAGCGTGCCTGTAGCAAAAGTGGATAGTGCCTTCCCAAATCTTCGTTCGCGAAGCCCAGCCACGATGACATGCAACATCTGAAAGCTGACAGCCAAGCTGGGTAACCCCTGCAAACATGGCACATTACCACTGTTGTAAGCTTAGACACATTTGGACTGTTTTGTTCATTTTGAGCTTTCCTTCTGTAACCTGTCCCCCTGCCTTACACTCGTGTTACAGATAAAGGCACTTAAGGACAAGCTTTCCCAAACAGAGAGAATACATTTCTTTTCTTCTGCCTATCTGTCCCTGCTAATACTAGAGGCTGTTATATTTCTTCCTGAATTTCATGTAGTCCAGCTGAGCTGAACAAGTTGATAAGCAACACACAAAAATCTCCTATTCGAGCTTTTAGCAGGAGTTCTGTGTTCATTGTGTTTGTCTTGGTGCTCCAGTCATTTCAATAGGACTTTGCAATGCAAAAGCAAATGCCATTTCTAATTCTTTTCATGTCAGACATTCTAATTAAATACAGAAGCATATTGAATGCAGAACCCATTGCAGAGAATTTGTATCTGAAATGAAGGGTAATTGCCTATGCTATGCAGGGTTATTTAGAGAAAAAAACTGGCAATTCTTTGATTTTTCCCTTTGGTAGGGGTGGCTGAATGCTCTGGGGATGGTTTGCAGGATCAACAAAGCAGAACACCTAGTTAAGTAGATGTTAGCCCAAAGGTCCTTCTGTTCACTTGACAGTTGTGAACAGAATGACAAGCAGAACTTGGTGCTGCTGCAAGCTGAAGGCTGGGCTTAAAAAAAAAAAAAAAAACACAACAAAAAAGACAGTGAAAGCTCTCATTAAAGCAAGGTGACAGGAGTGAATAGAGTGTGCTGTGACCAAACATCTCGATATAAACCCCATTTCTGACCTTGAAAAAAATGAGCTCCTCTATCACTGGAGGAGTGAGGGGTCAGACTGTTGACATGCTTTTCTACAACTTCACTTTTTTCCAATGTAATAGCAGCAGGACATGAAATGCTGCATTAAGCATGTTTCAGATCCAGAATTGCCAACATCTGTCTTCAAACAGAAATGACACAGTTATGGAAGGAGAAGGACAGGAGATGGGTAAGGCATACATTTATGTGGCTCTCTGTGGAGTGGTATCATTTGGCTTTGCTTTAATATTAATAGGCTCTGTCACCTGAATTCTCTCAGTAGCACTACACTGAATATTTGTTGTTACAGAACTTTTTGGCCAATACATTTAATTTTTAAAAGAATTTTTGCAAGCACGATCTACAGACATCTAAAATACATATCAATTGTATTGAAGAAACTGCTACAATATCTTTCAATAAGAAAATAGATACACCTAAGGCAGTTTTACTGGATTGATTCACATACTAGATGTATTTCCACCATACCATGCTCATTCAATACCCAGAGCAGTAAGAACCCACATAATATGGACTAGATAATACTTCTAGCCTTTAATGATTTCCTAAAAGTCATTTAGCAAGATGAAGTCAGGAATAGGATCTAATTCTGAGGATTGAAGTGACTTTTTTTCAGCCACTAACACTATTTCTTCATGAATCATGACTGTGAACTAACATTTTATACCAGGCTCCCTCCTCTTTGGAAAGGGAGAGGAAAGGAGTAAACTGAGCCATTTTTCAATGCTTCTGAAAAGTGTTTGCCCCCATTTAAGCTCAGTACAGCAACATCAGACAGGATGCTTCATATCAGGCTCCTAAGTGTTAAGAAAAAGTAATAATAATAAAAAAGCTCTGAGTACAGTTTAAACTTCTTTGGTTTCTGAGAGTAAATAATACATATTTGCAGACCAAACATTTTCAGAAAAAAAAAACAAAACACCAAAAAACCCAAAGCACAATAAGTAATATTTTAGCAGAAAACTGAGGAAGTTAAAGACAATCACAAAAAAAAGTTGAAGACATTTCTTGGTACTTGTAAATCAGCCCAATCTGTCAAGAGGACATAGGATATTCTTCCCCTAAGAACGTCTGGGATAGGTGATCTGCCTGATCATCTTCTAATCGGTTCCTAGTTCTGACAGAAACATCACCTTTCATTAATGAATATGGACTTGAGTGGGTATCTCAAAGTCAAGGAAGGGTTTCAGTGAGGCTTGGAGTCATGTCCTAAAATGGTTACAATTTCACATTGCAAAATAAGTATTTTCTTAGCATTAAATTCTGGTATCCACAATTTTCTCTTTTCCCCAAATATGCCTACTAATTTGGACTGTGACTGGGAACTTGAGATAAGGGTAAGATAAGGAGAAGATAAGGAGAAGAATGTATCCACAAGTGTGAAAGACTGGAATGCTGATGACTCAGACAATCCAGGTGCAAGTTGATGATGAATACATTAAAAAAACCCATGGCAAGCAAAGGATATGAGTGAAAACTCCTCTACAAAGGCAGGGGGAGATAAATGGTGTACAACAGCCCAGGAAAAAGCTTACAGAGAAAGGAAAAGGCCAAGCATGTCAACTGTGTGCTCTTGAAGTGCAGGTTCCGGGGTGACACAGAAACAGCAAAAATTAGCTAGTAAAGATTGAGAAAAACCAATAAGTGTGAAAACAGTACAAAAAATTTCATCTTTTCTTCAGTATTGATCTGAACACTGAACACTGAAATTATCTAACTGAATTTCAGAGATTTAAGGCTAAGCAAACGTCAGACAACAGGTCTTACTGGGTTTGTGTTTTTCAACATTACATAAAATCCAAACAAGCCACACCCGAAAGGTTGTAACCACACTCACAGGTACTTTAAATACATAAACACTTGTTCATCTTCTCTCTCTTTCTTTATTCTCCAGTCCTTCAATCCACAGCATTAAAACCTCATATGACTAACAGGGTGCCTCTGGGCAAGTCCAGCCTCCCCAGCACTCAGCAGCTCACCTTTACCTCACAGGCTCACAGAATGAGAGCTCTTGTCTCGCATCTCATTGAGATTTTCTTTATGAGTGCAGATCCAATACCCTCACAGTCACCCTCTCTAAGGGGTGCTATAGTCCTGAAAATTTTTGTATTTTATTGTCATGAAAGGGAAAACACTAGAAATTTTTAACCCCTCTACAAAAGTCTTTCCACATTGCACAAAACAAACAAAAAAAACCCCAACCAACAAACATTCAAGACAGTTAGCCCAGGAGATTACACAAAAAAACCTGTGCAGGATTCATTTTTCAGCCTTTTTCTCTCTCTTTTTTTTTTTTTTTTTTAAAATATTCAACCAAATTTTCTATTTCAATACCTATTAGATTTTTACTTGAAACTAAGCATTAATAGGTTTGGACAAGAAAGCAAATTTGACTGTCTGCAGATTTCACATTAATACCTGTATTGGAAAGGAAGGGATGTAAAAATGTAATTTATCCAATCCAATCATATCAAATAGAATATTGGTCTGTCAATCACAGGCAGGCAATCTAAGTAATGCATCTACCCAGCAAATTTAATAACTTTTATGCTCATATGCTTTTCAGAACTATCACAGAGATCTGGCCCTAGGTCATAGCAGGTGCACTGCTCATGAATGTTTCTTAAAGCCACAGCTGACTATGTATGCTGTTTAAAAGTGGCATGTTTTTATCTGCAAAATGTATTTCAGTATTTCTGAAGGCAGCTGGATTTTCAAAGAAGCAATCTTCTAATGAACTTACGGCTCAACAGCTGCATGTCTTATTACCCACAATTATTTCTTGAAATCTACTGATGATAAACCTTTGTCATTCCAAATTTCCACCAGTTCAGGATTTAAATAGATACATTCATAGACTCATGTTTCTGGCAAATATGAGTAACTATGCTTTGAAATATTAACAGCCAAGGCATGACAGAATCAGGATTGTAGATTAAATCTGCCAACCCAGGCAGATACGTGGTTCTATTCCCAATTATACTTATTATATTTAACACAACTGACAGAATCTCATTTTAGTTTGTTTAAAAATAACTGGTCCTAGCTGTTGTTCTTTGGAATAATTAATTAATCAACCAGAGAAATAAGGTATTTGGCAAGTAAGGAAAAGGGAAAATGAGGCACAGGTCAATTGGCATCTTGATTAGGGGCTAGTGAAGGAAAACAGCTAACCAAGCTAAAATCACCCACAGTGCAGCAAAGGCATCTATCTCAGGGGTGATGCTGGTACCACAGCTTAACCAGATCAGAGAATTAGCACACATTTGAGTGGTTCAGGGGTCTTTAATAAAAAGCTCAACAGCTCAAAGTGATCAGTTTAACTGTTTTTCACTGTTATTTGTAAAGTACAAAGCCTCACTCCTGAGATTATTAAAAAAGCCCCCAACAATAAACCCCAACAGAACACAAATAAACAAAGGGAGCAGAAGATAAATAATTACTTTAGGAATGACAAAATGTTTAATTTCACATGATTAGGAAAAAACCCCAAAATTTCCTGAAGTTTTCTCCAAAACAAAGAGGTTGCTGCCCCTATGAAAAACCACACATTTCTCCCTCTGAGCCACCCACTAAACAGCAATAGTCTCCTTCTTTTAAGCAAATGGTCCAAAATTCTTTCAAAAAGAAAAGATAGTTCTGCTCATAAACTTGCAAAGACTAAGAGTATTTCAGATTACAGTGTTGAGTGTCCTGTCTGGCTCCTACAGTCACCTTCGTGAGTAAAAGAGTTACAGCAAGAGAAACACAGAACATTAATTTCAAGTCAACCTTAATTGAAAGGAGCAAAGTAATATCCCTTGAGCTGTATAAAAAGTATATGTAGTCGAACTTTAGAAGAAATGTGAATTAAATCAAAAAATATACGTCCTAAAGCATCTCTAACAATAACAGAAGAAAACTCCCAAAGATTAGGGCAAACTTATATTTTTATTTCTTTTGACACCTAAAGGACTACCTCTAAAGGAAAATCTTTTCCCTGTTTAATGATTAGAAATAATTCAATTAAAATTGCCAATTTCTACATTATTTATCGAGAATAAACCATCATAAAAACTGTGCAATACTTTACAATTTTAAAGAATGCACAGCAACCATGCAAACTGATTGTTTCCTGCCCTGTACTTGCTCTGTGCAGAGGATGCAAGTGGCAGCAAGCAATGCAGTGCAAATAAGACTCCTACAGATTGTGCACACACACTTCTTCTTTCAAATATAAGTTGGAGCTTTTCCCAAATGACAAAAACAAAGAGCTGGCAACAGCCACTGACAATCTGCATCAATGAAGAGAAAAATATTAGCAGTGTGTTTTCCACCTGAGCAAGCACTTTGGAGACATGCAGTGCTGTAACACTGCTTCCAGCTTAGCTGTGCCCATTTCAGCAAGAAAACTGGATCTGCTTTTGCTTGTTGCAACAATGGAAAGCTCAAGAAGTGGTGTTGTTTTTTCTCCTTTTGCAGCCACAGGAAAAAAAGGTTGTCTCTCACCCAGGAAAGGATGAAGTTTTTATAATCATACGATCCAGTTCAGTGAACCAGTTCTTGTGTGTTGTTGAAATGACACCTAAAGGAGCTGCACGAAGCTTAAAAAAAAAATAATTCAGTTTCTGAAGAGTATACCAAGGAGGCATATTATATAGGTAGGGGGACTTTGCAGAAGTAACCAATGGAGAGCACTGAAACACTGCATCTTTGTATCTTAATTATTCCAAAGAACAAAAAGCAGGACGAGTTATTTTTAAACAGACTATCTGTCTGAGCAGTTCTGGCTTTGACCGGTTCTTTGGGACGTCATATTTACATTTTGGCTAAAAACAATGTGCTTTTCACAATCAATTTCCGTGCCACGTTTTATCTTCTTGTAAAATTAAGATAAGGTGACAGCATTGTAAAAAAGAACAAAAAAAAATAGAATTTAATAAAAAAATATTAACTGATACCCCCATCAAGTATTGCAGTGAATCCCCATGGTGATTCAACAAGACAAACATAGGAAAGAGGCATTGGTAAACAGCAGGTTACACCTTTTACCCAAAACTAATCAGCTCCAGGATATGAATTTTATGCCTGGATGCTAATATTTCCTTGATGTAGTTAAGCTCATTTTTGGCAGATGAAGGAGGATATCCTAACTCTCAGGTTCCAGATCTTTTCTCCTGAGACTCAAGTTCATCAGCATAAATTCTACAGTTTAAATGCTCAGTGCTTAGCATCATCCAAATCAAACATGTAAAAGCTCGTGGCTGCAACATGCAGCTGCACAGCAAGAGAGATTTTTGGGGGCTTGTTTGTTTGTTTGTTTTTAAAGCACAAACTATGCTATTGAGAATTCAGGGAGAGAAAAATAGTCCATTAAATCTAATCTGCCTACAGACTTCATGCAACAGGAAAAGAAAAAAAAAAGAAAATTAGAACACAGTAAAGCATTTGATTTAATACAGCCAATACATGGGAACTACCTCAGGAACTTAATGGGGTTCATTTGGCATCTACTCCTACTCATTCCTTTGGGCCAGTCTGGAGCCTCAGTGAGCCATCAAATAAGGCATCATCTCCCTTCTCCTGCAAATTTTGTTTTATACTACTCTTATCACTATCTCTATTCCCCAGTATTTTTTTTTCTGTCCACATATATCATTTAAAATGGAAGGCAGTTCCTTATCAGCAACCCAAGAACTGGATGCTGTAAAGGATGGTCCTCCCACCTGCGTTCACCCCCACAGCAAACCAGCCTTGTTTTCATCACAGTTTTTTCTACCCTCTTGCTTTGACCTTTAAACACAAGTGAACAACCAAAAAAGAACACAGCAGGAAGTTGTTAATGGGTAATCTATTTCTTTATGAAGATGCTTCCATTCTTGGCTTTTTGTGGTGTCCAAGGATTTTTCTAAGTACCAAAAACTGCACAAATACCTTTTCATGCACAGCACCCAAAGCCACACCCAGGGAGTGGACCAGGCCCACCACTGCACAGCACACCCCATGCTCTTCCACTGAAATATTATTTTAATGTAGAAGTAGAGCTGTCCTGGTGACCTACTTCTCCCTGGCCTAAAATCCTTCGTGTTTAAAGGTATTTGTCCTTGCAGAACACCAGCTATTGAAAAAATACTGTTGAAATTAAGGATGTCAGGCTAATACTATTTAAGAAAGACTAAATGGGTATATTGTCATAAATTCAGTACATAAACTGTACTTGAGACGACTGCTGAGTCTAATTTAGAAAATATGCATTTTCTAGCTCAGTGGTAGCCTGAAGAACTTTAGGATCAAATTATCTCCTTCAGTAAATGAGCAAAACTCCACTGAAATAAACTGAGAAATAAGCTTACATAAGCACTAAAAAAATCTGCCACAACAAGAATAATCTGAGAATGGCATGGGAAGACTTGAAGTTCTGACACAAAACCCAAGATAAACCAGCTCAGCAAGTCAATACCACAGAGAGAAAAGTTTTCTGGACACATCCAGAGAAACTGAGCCCTTACAGCTTTCCACGAATCATCTGTTGATAGTTTGGTATTTTTAAGCTATTTCTTGACATCACATTATGTCCTTGTACGCACATAAATATGCATCTGAATCTGTATGTATGGGGTGGTTCTGATTTAAACATACACACAAATACATATACACAAATACATGCACAAATATGCACAAATACCTTGTACCTACAGGATTAAATTTATGCCCTGAAGTAGAATGACTATTCTGCATTTGAAAGAAAGTAATCACAATACATAAAAGACAGCACAGCTCGTGGATGAACCACACAAATCTGACATTATTTAAAATTTTCTTTTTTATCTCTGCAGACCTTTCCTGAGTTCGTGGAACTATGGGGTAAAATACTACTCAAATCCTTATTCACTAAGAAAATTGAGATTAGACAACACCCTCCAGAATACTTTAAGCAGCACCTGCTTGATTAGACCCTTAAAACTTCACTTAGGAAACATCTATTAAACTCAGCATGTTTTAAATTGTTTACAAGATAAATCATTTAAAAAAAGGGAACAATTTGAGTACTACTGTCGTTGCTGTTTCAAAGTTTTTCAGTTGTAAAAACTGTGAAATCAGCTTCTGAAGAACAGAAGATTCATTCCACAGAAGGGTTTAAACAGGTAAACGTGACAAATAGGCAAAATTACTGGGACAGGTATGGCAAAGCCACTTTTCAAGGCAGTGTAATGGAAACTGCATTTTTAAATTATAGCATAGCTATAAAGCCAGCTTTGTTAAGATGAATAGAGCACTTAAATAACAACTAAACAAAATCAATTCAACTCACTGGAGTTATTATGCCTAAAACTAGTGACAAGTTGATTGATCTACTTAATCTTTCCTCCTCCAATAACGTCTGCAGCTAAACACAGATTAACAGAATTTGAAAGGGTGTGTGGGAAAGAAATCTCCAGAACTAACTAATTTAAAATATTTCAGGATAACAGAAAATTGGTGATTTGGGCCCAGAATAGCACAATTTCTACATTTAAGACTCAGCATGAGGTTGACTAGACACTGAGGGTGAACTACTTCCTAACACTTGAGTGATATATAGTGAATTGCTGCAGTGGTTTCTTAGGAAGAGGCCAGTAAATTTTGAAGTGTTTTTTTCCTACTGCACTGTATAATCAATGTTTTCACATCTTTATGGCAAACAATTGCCTAAGCAAGGCCATGATATTAATTAGAAATACATAAGGATTTAGGCTGAACAAATTTGAACGTTGCCGTTAAGCAAGCCCTCTGAATGTTTTTGCAAGGATAAAAATGTCTATATTTGAAAATATCCCAGGGTTTCAGGATGAAATAGTTGCAAAGTAGGCGAGAATCAATTCTTTTTACTGTCACAAAAAAACAGTTTCATGTGCTTCTACTTCTTTTTGAACAACATGCTGAAGTCACATTACAGCTGAACAGCTTACACAGCTTATTCTTTTTGGAATTATCTCCCCAAATATGGTATCCATTTGATCAAATTACTACTGGAGGATAATTAGTCTCAGGAGAGGAGTATAATCTTTATAAAGTCACAGACTAGTAATCCTCAGTTGGAAAACGCCATATAAAGTTGACATTTTCCAGCTACATGGCTTCTTGATTAAAATTAGTAAGTACAAAATAACAGCAGTCTAGTTGAATATAAAAACTCTGAAGGGTAAAAAAAATATTTCTGAAAAGTTCTTTCTGCTCCCCTTGAATTTAGTAAATTAACACCTGCATCCAACAGCATGATCATAAAGAAAAGGCAAACACTCCAAGACTTTACCCTTGAAATCAATGGGTGTTTTGTATGGGGTAGCATGATATGATCAGTTTTGCATTTTTCTTTTTGCTCTAAATTCTTATGACTTCCATGGAAATCAAGTTATAACCATGAGAGCCATGGCCTTGCCAACTAATCTAGTAGTCTCTGGCGAGCTCTGAGCCCAGGACAGGAGCATTCCAGGTCCAACATGACTTTATCAAGCAGCTTTTTTAAAATTAATAAGCCATATGTATTTTTATGTCACATAGACCCTTATAAATTCTTATGCTATTAAGTACTGTGTGGTGTTATCAGAGGCAAAGAATATTCTAGCAGTGAATTTGGATTACTTGAGCTCCTCAAAGGCGATCTTTCTTTTTTGATACTAAGTGGCAAACATCACTAATTTACAGCATTATTTGTAATGATGAAATCAACAGCTCATCTTCTCTTTCTTTCTGAGCCACAGAAATTTGCTTATTAAATGCCCTTTTATTATTTCATCTTAGCATAAACATCAGCAATGTTTATTTTCAAGTATCGATTTCCTCTTTTTTTTAACCACATATACCACTGTTACTTCCTTTAGAGTGGGTTTCCCACTAGGCAATTTTAACATTTAAAAGCAAACTTTTCCACTTGTCTGAAGAGCATGAATAAATCAGATCAGCATTTTTCTTTTCCAGTTTGGCAAAAATTTACCCTAGCTCAAGGAGAAGTTTTTCATTAATTATAAAATTTCATCTACGCCTCAAGTTCCCTGGGGCTTGGCTTTGAGCCACCTCACCCCTGAGATCTGAAATGCTGGAAAACACTGATTTGGATAACACTTAACATTCACAAAACTCTCTGTGCAAGTTCAAAGATCTAAGATTTTAATTAGGTTTCAGGCTGCCCCTGTTGCCTGGTGACGCTGCAATAGATGTCCTTGAGAGCTGGGTGCGCAAAGGAGAAAATACAGCTCTTTTTAAACTTTACTACTCAAGGTAATCTCTTATACTTCATGTTTTGCTGCTTTTGCTTTTTGCTACGAGGACTTTCTATTCTTAACCTTTCATTTCAACCATGCTGGTTAAACTTTTAGCTCAGTTGGTCAGAGCTCGGTGCACAGGAAACAAAATGACAACTGAATAACAAATAACAACTGAAGAAGACTAAGCTTTGGGGACAAAAAAGTCTATTATGCAGATTTGAGACTAGATGAATAAGAGAAAAAAAAAAAAATCCCATTTGGAATTTCGGACTTAATGAAGAAGGAGGTCAGAAATAAGAATTTATAAGTTTTCTGGGCAGCATGAGGAAAGACATCAGAATGGCTGATCACTAATGAACACTGTTATGATTTTCAGCATTGCAGACAAATATATTATTGGGAAAAATCCAAGCTGTCAAGTTTTCTAAACACTCTGGTTAAGTACCAGACAAAAAGAGACCCTTGTAAGTGTAGATTTAACTTTTAATCTTCTCATTTGTTAAGGATACATTTTACCTAAACGTTCTTATTGGAATACCTTCTTCACTTTCTCGTAGTTCGTGAATGTCAGTTTTTCAGCCCTGCTTCTAAATGTAAAAAATGAATGAAGAATCAAAAAATATAGTGGTCCCTAGGAGAGTGGGGTCCAGACATAGCAGGTCCATTACATTCCCACAACTGATGCTCTGATTCTGATTCTCACTCAACAGCCAAGTGAGAAAACGTGTCCTATGCTCTTGTGTCTACAAGGTCAGGAAAACAAAGCTTATAAAACCAGAACTTATTCTATTCACTGCAGTTGCTACAGTATCACTACAAATATATCTCACTGACAATCGTGATGCAGTAGGATTTATTTTCTGAATGATCTCAGACACTGTCCCCTAAGAGCCATTTCCAACTGGCTGAATTGCATTTCTACTCTTTCCTTGTCGTATTCAGTAAAAAAAAAAAAAAGTCATAGAAGAATATTAAGCAAATCATTTTTTAAAATAGGACTTTATTTTACTTCAAAAGAAGATGTAATCAATCAATAAACAATACTGAACTCAAAGCCCTTCAGCAGAACATATCTACAGCTGCTCCTGCACCCTTCCTGCTCCTTCTCCCTTCCCTGGGCAGTGCCCCTGTCTCTGACACTTGTGGAAGTTTCTGGAATTGTAGAGCCAATGCAGCACCCAAGGAAGGCACAGGATTTTACCCAGTTTTCTTCTCAAGGATGTAGGATTTTATACTCAGGAGAAAAAAAGATAGTTTTATCTGCAGAGTATGAAGACCAAAGAACTACAATGTCCTCCTTTATAGAATAGAACCAGGATACAGTCTCAGAGCCTTAAAATTTAATTTCTGCTTCACTAAGGGACTTTTCTGGTTTTCTGTCCCCACCATAATTCAATGCAATTCAATTGAATTCATCCTGCAGGGCATGAAATTCCCAATACATCAGGTGAGACTTTGTGCTGCTGTGACTTTATCCTTTGCTAGTGCAGCTAAGCACAGAGAGATTGGAGAAAATTCTGGTGTAGGATGATTTACTCAACACTAAAGCCATAACCACAATTTATATAAGAATAGAGCAGAAGTATTGTTTACAAGGTTGTGATTTAAAACTGTGCTTCTTAGAAAAAAACCCAAACACATATTACTGAGAGCTACAGCAGTTAGTAACTAATTTTCCATTCCTGATTTACTTTGTATTGCCTGTACTACTATACATCTTCTATATAATTCATGTTTTTCAAAGTTCTGTCACAGTCTAAACAGCAAAAGAATATACTGCCTTGTATAAAACACTGCATCTACTTTATAAATACATGTGATTGTTGTAAATCCATAAAGCTATTAACATACCTTAATATAGGTATTCACAGAAAGATTATAAAATGCTTTGCCCAAATATGACAAGCCAGTCCTTATCTAATAAAACCTAATTAAATGGCTTAAACAAGAGCAATTTTATACACATTTCTAAGTCTAATGTAAGACTGCTACAATGTTCATGTTAAAACCTGAATAACAATTCTCTACTGCTCAATAGAGAAGAGGTGGCTTTTATAGGTGTACCAGCAGGAAATTAATAACAAACTAAGAAAATGCACTACACACTTCAGTGTAGAAAAACCATTCATTTAAGAAATTAATCCATATGTACATGCATATTCAGAGCTGCACCAAAACAATCAGTTCTGAATGCCAAATGGCAACTGTGAAGACTTACGATTTTTCTGACACAAACAAGGGTTAACAGAGCATCCTGCTTCAGCTTTATTTTTAGAGCACTTTTGGCATAATTTCCTGCATAGAAGTGAGTTTCTCCTTCTGTGTCAGCCCATCTCCAGCGGTTAAAATTGTCAAAGTGGCTCTTTTATACGTATTCTAATTTACTCTACATTTTTGCCAAGCTTCTCAGCTCCACCTGTGCTTCTGCATTTCAAACTTCTTGGTTTCTTTGGCAGTAATAGAAGCCTCTCAAAATAACAGCATTACCTATTTACATGCCAACCCTTTATTAGGCTACATTAACACAATCCACACAATATTACAGCTGCAAGTCTGACAGATATTTTCTAGTATTTGCAGGAAGTACTCAGAGACCTCCAAAAAAGGGAGGATTTTTAGACCCATAATCAGCATTCTCTCTATCTGGCACTTTTTTAACACAGACTATTTTTGTTGTCGACTTTTTTTTTCCCCCCAAAGCCTTGAATAGCCTGAAAATTGCCTTTCTGTGCAATGTCCTCTCCTCACACATCCCAGCTGCTGCATTCAGCTGGAATGTCATCTATTCATACCTCCAAATGGCAAAGCTGAATGGCAGTAGGGCATGTGCTGAAAGAACAGGACTAAACAGGGAATGATTTTTACAGGAAGAGAGAGCCTGAGATTGCAAAATTCACGATTTGGCTGTAAAAACTGCGGGTGAATGTAATATTTGAAAGAACAAGAGTAGCTCTGCTGTTTTCATTTTCTGTCTCTATATATCTGTATGCAGACAGCACTTCCAAAAATTACATATAAAATGCTATCAATTACTTAAATGTATAGCATGTCCAATCTAACAAACTAGATTTTTAAAAGCAATGTGACTGGAAGCAGGACTTAGATAATATATTTCCTCAAAATTGTATCATTTCATTTCAGTCTAATTTCAGAAAAACTGATGTTAGTTCTTACTTTTAGGGAACTGGCAAACATGGTATAGGAGTTTGACAGAAAGCCATTATTTAGGTATAGTTTTTGGTTCCTTTTCTACACTGTAGCTGATGCACAGGGCTAAGCAATGCTCTAAAATCAAATTTCTCTCAAGACAAGTTTAGTTGACTGAGCCTAGAACAAAATGCTTTAATCACAAATACTACTCATTTTCTCCTCCTAAAATAAGTGCAGAATAAACAGCACCCACAATCTTTCCCTACAGCTCTCAGAACATCTTGCAAGATGACATCGTTAAAAAAAATAATTTCAAATAATTTGATTAAATTAGAAAAAAACCCAAACCAAACCAAAAGTAGACTTTTCCAGTACTTACCTACGTGAATGTGTTTGGACAGGGTAGTAATAAAAGAATCATCTGAATGCAAGCACCATCAAGTACTTGCATCAAACTGTTCCCTACTGTTTATTATTTTTTAACTACATATAATTGCAGTTGTTAAACGTGTAGGTGTGCAAAATCCCTGTTTCTTGGGGAAGGGGTGCATTTTGGTGGGTGCAGGGGCTGGTGTGGAGGAAAAAGGCCTTTATTGCCTCTCATGCAATTTTGAGAACCTGGAAGCCCAAACCTTTATTGTATTTTTTTCTTTACTACACCTAATTTCCTCTTTGCTGCACGTAATATGAGGTCTCTTTCCCTTGGTTATGTCTTTGTTATTATACTCCTCCTGATAGATTTAATCCTTTCATTCCCACATAAAATTTGAAACATTTGTAGAATGTACTGGAAAGCTCCAGAGTTCCATTTAAAGAATCTGGACATTAATTCACTGTTTCTCTAGGGATGAGTGTGGCCCTTTTCTTCTCCCAAGTAAAACATCCCCACACTTTATTTTTTTATAATTTTAATAACTAAAAAAGATGAGTGATACAAATCAGATGGATTTCTTTGTGGTTTGGGTTGGGTTTTTTTTTGTAATTCCAGGAACATTTCATCAATATTTAAATCCCAGGTAATTTGGGTATATGGAGGAAAAAGGAGAATCAGGTGAGCTAGACTAGGACACACATCACTGAAGGCCTTGGTACACTGGAAATTTGTTTTATTTTCTTGATGTGTTCTACTTCCCATCTAAACAAGTATCTAAATTTTAATCATTGCTCTACCTCTAAGACTAATTACAATTTTTCAGTGTGCTATTTCTTTTTTTTTTTTTTAATTTTGAGAAGCTTTAATCACAGATGCCCCAAATAGTATTTATGCAGGAGTCCAGAAACTATTCCTTCAGTGACTCACAAAATTACTGTCCATCTTCTCTGCTGTTTTGTAGTCAAAGCACTTCCCTAAAAACTCAGAGAGAAATCCCAGCCGGGTGTGCCAGGAGATACATATCAAAAGCACACTTTAAATATTTATGATCTGATAGATGTCACCATTCAGTTTACACTTTTACTTAAAAGTAAAATTTTATCCTGTTACAGTTCTTATATTAAAAGGTTTATACTTTATTTTTATGTAGTTTTACACATTTTCCCTTTGTTTATCTATTCTTTAAAGGACTTTTCAAGATATTAAAGGGAAGTAATGATCTCTTTCATTCTTCATACAGCCCAGAGACCCCAACCAGACTGAGGCATTTAGCACCAGACATTTGCAACGTGACTGGAAGAAGCTACACAGTGAAATGGCTGCAGCCAGCCCTGCAGCCCCCAAGACAAAACATTATTCTGCTTTTTTCTCAAGGTTTTTTTTTTCCTTGAGGGTTTCCTCGGGCTGAGTTCAAGAGGAAGTAATGTTTGCAACTGCTGATGAAGTGCAATAACAGGTACCACTGTGGCAGAAGAGTAAACCACACAGAAACCCATCACACAGACATTCAATCTCCTGAAAGGGGGATAAATAAATAAGAGATGATGTAGAAATAGAGAGATGTATGAATAAGGCGAACAGTAAAAAACGGTCAAATGACCAAAAAAAATTAAAGTGCCTAGAAGCCATAAAAAAAATGCTATGTTAGAAGCTCATAAAACCTTGGTCGACTCTACAAAACTAAGAAGGGAACAACTCAGAGTTTAGAAAAACTTGTTGAAGGGAGAAGAACAGAAAATGACATAAAAAAACCTTTAAATTGTGAAGTGAGAGGAAATTTGATAGTGTAAAAAGTTGTGGAGGTATCCAATATCCAAGACAGATTTAGAGAAATTAATGGACAGCATGTTCATAAAACTAGCACATCTGTGGGTATCCAAGACAACATATTTATGTTTTGAATGGAAGGACTGTTGAGCATTCTTATTTTCCCTTCTTTTTTTCAGGCAGTGATAGAGATGTTTAGTCACTCTGCAGACTGGCCCACAGCTGGAAACATAAAATTGTAGCTATGCAAGTTGAATGTTAATCTGAAAGGCCCCATGATAGGTCTGAAATGCTTGCAACATCAGTACATCCAGTTTACTCAGCTCCTGCAACTTCAGACAGGAGGATATCAGGAAATAAAACGCTGGTGAAACACTCTGCCTTTAAACTGAGAAACAAATACTTTTTGGTGCCAAAAGGAAAGATTCCTTTCAAAGCAGATTTTCTAAAATGTCCTATAAACTCAGTAAATACTACAGAAGTCTCCTGACCTACCTAAGCAAATCATTATCAGTCAGACAGCTTGAATTTATTTATGTTCTTATGTGCAATAAGAGACAAGATTGTTTTAGGGCTGGTCAATAGGATGAGATTGATATGATTTATTATAATTAACAGGCTCAGTTGCAAAGCATCCAGTCTACACAGGTGGGAAGAGAGAGCAAGTTTCCTGGCTGAAACTAGGACACTGTTGTGACTTAAAAAGGAATGTTCACATTTTTGAGATTGACCATATATATACACTCTCATAGACCAAAGACATCAGCGATCACAGTTGAAATAACGGCTTTAGGGGTATCAAGTTTTCATTCACACAAAACTCAGAAGAAAAGCAAGAGAACTGAACAAAACAGACAAAGGCAAGAAGCCTGGCTGGCAAGAGAACAAGAATAAAATTAAAAATAATATTTTCAAGTGCAAAGAGCTTCGCAAAATGAAGCAATGGAAAGGGTAACTACACCCTGATTTAGGCAAGTTTTTTGAGGAGAAAAAGATAAGGAGGAAAAATAATATGATGCTGCACAAATGTTTCTATTCCAAGACCAAATTTCAAAATAAATTCAGTTTAATACCAATAAGAACTAAATAAAACACGTTTTATATTTTATCTGGAGTTTTGGGATCAATCTGGGATTAGTATTCATGGCGCACAAAGCTTAAGAAAACATTTTAAGAATGCGATGGATTTTAAAATTTTATTATGAATCTCCATTCTGAGCTTGTATTTCCTGTCTCCTCCTCTTGCTGTTTCTTTTTAAAGCAGGTAATAACAAAGTGAACAAAGTTTCACTCTGTATCAATAATCTACAGAACTAAGTTTCCCTTCTGAAAAAGCAGCAAGAGTTCCAGAGGTGTACTATCAAACCAAGCACCTGTAGCAAGGAATCAACAGTTCTATTCAATAAAATACTATTTCTAAATGCACATGGTCAGTTTTGCTTTTTTATTTAGAGAAATTCACCGGTGCTTTGTCTGCCCACTACAACAAAATGTGCTTTATATATGAAACCAAACCACAGTCGCTTTCAATCAGAGGCCTGAACGGAGATGACAATCAAACGTTCCTCTTACCTCGTTTTGGAGGTCTCGGATCATTTTGCTCTTCCTTTCCATTTCAGTCTTCAAAAAGTTAATCTGCAAGTTTAAAGGCATGTTGAGTGTGAGTTGTTGAGATGTATCTGAACATCAGCCGTGACCACGCAGTATTTTTTTATGCTTCTCACAGCTTGGTAAAAAAAGAGCAACCACCAAACAAAAAATTTTGCTTATATGTCAAATCGGTATAGGCCACAGTTAAATATTTGGTAAATCTACAAACGTTTAGCATATTTACTAGAAAACTTACAATCCAAAGAAGACTTTTGCTTTGCACGAGTAGACATTGTGCTTATCTTTCACAAGGAAGTTCAATGTGATCCTCAGAGAACTAAGGAGTTTTATTTACAACAGTATTAACTGATTCTATGACATGCAATTTTTTTTACCCTCTAAGAATCATAGCAGGTTTCTAACACAGTTATTTAATTTGAATGCTACAGGGCTGGTCCTAATGAGATAAATACCTCGATTCTGATCAGACTCTCCTGTGGAATCAAGAGCATTACATGTAAAAGCATTCACATATGGTCTCTAGTTCCTAATTAACTCAATGACTTGCCTTGGAAAGTAGAATTCCAGTCTTAGGTTTAAGACTGAATTTAATCAAACACAGTTTAAAACACTGTTTTTACAAATCAGTCTAACTTTCTTTCAGGACCGAGCTTTCCTCGCAGCTTATGGAGTACAGTGGAAAAAAAGGACAATGTAATGATAACAACTAGGATTAAAAGAACACATTCCTGTCATTTTGAAGGAAGATGCTCTTGGATACCTCAATTAGCAAAATACTCATCCCTGTTTACCCAATGCCCTATGCTGTGTTCTCTCCCCGTTGATGCAAAACTCTATCCAAGTTCAAGGGAAGCTACAGTTATTCTGACATTGAGAGAGACTTGTAAAGAAAAATAAAACCCCTGTAAAGAAAAAAATATTTAGATTGGAGAGACATTGACCCAAAGATTCATGGTTTGGATGTCATGCAGGTAAAAAATTACACTGAATTTACATGACACGACAGCTGTTCTTAGAATCATGTCCAAACTCGAGCAGACACGTCAGTAATTTGAAAAATGTCACTGAATTTGATATCACCATCACTTGTATCAAAAGGGAAGTCACAGAATTCTATTATCATTGAAGACAGAAATGTAGGTAGGGAGTGCACGAGACTAGAGCCACCTGACATGCATAAGTAGACAAAAGTTAGGAAGAGTTTGTAAAAGAAATATCAAGTGCTTTGGCTGTGGAAATACTAACTCCACATCCAGCTACCACTGAGGATGATGCTTTATCAGAGGACAAATATATTCAGCACCTGCCTGGCAAGGACAAAATTATTGAAATTTAGTCCATATATACTAGATAATAAACATGAAGATTTTGCACAACAAAAAATAAAGGTCACAACCGAAATATGAGATCAAGATGAATGGGGAGAAATGTAAAATAGCTATTTGCATGGTTATTTTGTTTTTTCAGCTGTTCAAAAGTATTGCCAGCTACCACTAAATACTGACAAAAATAATATACTGACCTCCATTAAAGAGTGTTCCCTTTCTTAGACCTAACGCTCAGGAGAATATTAATATGCCTTCAAAGCACTTCACTTCTAACTATGAATATATATGAAATATTTAATGAGATTTGATACCAAAATTACTATCTCTACATAGCTTGGATCTTCTAGGGAAGAGATAATTAGGACAATCCAGTGCTATTAATTTAACAGCAATATATGTTGGTTAAATCAGTAATTTTGTTGATTACTATGCACATACACATGCATCTTATACCACTGATATGGACATCCTACAGAGTGTAAACATACTGTTCAAGCTTATCTGAATAATTAGAAGATGTTTTTACAACATTAAAAAGAATAATTTCAGTATTAATTAAGAATTCATTCATTTTTGCATTCATATTATAACAGCATTTTTAAAGGTCCTTTAAATCTCTAACAGCTGAAGAACAACTTAGTCACGAGGGTTGCACAGGATGTTTATATGGCTTGTCTACTGGAGCCCATACAGAGATAACCTAATTGAGCCATTTAAATGTACCTATGTGGATAATTTCATGCTTTAAGGCAGATCAGTCTGTGTCAGACCATTTCCACAATGCTTTTAGTCAGTCTCAAGGACAAGGCATAACACCATTTTCCAGAAGAGATGTAAAAATTCTGCTTTGGGTCACTAAATCCTCATAGCATAATAAACAAGAACAGGCATTTACACCCAGCTCTAAATTAAGAGGGACAAAATCTAAATAATTGAACAAAAAAACTTCCCGCATTTCTTCCTCCTTTCTACCCACGCTTTGTTCTTGTTTGACATTCAGCACTTTTCACATGTTGTCTCCCTTTAAGTGCTGTAATTATGAAAATACCTGATGAAAATATGTTGTTCTAAGGCTAAACTCTTCAATATTAAGCAAGGACACTGCTTCCATATCCCTCTATTCCATAGAGACAGGAAGTGTTCAATACTGTTAAAAGCAGAGCTAAATAATTTTTTTACCTATTTCTTACATGAATATAACTTTTAAGCTGCAAGTTAAAGTTTGATTAGTAGAAGAGACTTTTGTCAAGGAAACATCTAGGACTTTGGGAACATGAAGTCATAAAAATTTTTACTAAACAAAATAAATATTTTTGAAGTGAAAAGAACATCTGATCTTTTCACTTCAAAAATCTCGCAGGCATGAGGATAACACTGAATTAAATTCCCCATATATTAGCCTTTATTAGGGCTAATTTATTAGGCCTAATTTATTAGGGCTATTAATGTATTCCCCATATATTAGCCTTTTATTACTGAAAATATTCTCCTGATTTCAAAATTACCACATTGTGTATGGTTTCTTTTTATAAGTCATTCATAATGTGTTACTTAATTCTCATTTTTCATAGTGAACACTGAGCAACTGGGAAAAAGGAAATTACACAGACCTATTTTCTCCTTTATTTTGACAGACAGCACTGTAATTGTATTGTCAAACAATTCCATCAACCTATCTTCTTAAAAATTGCTGCATGATATAAAATACTAACGGGAACAACATATAAAAGGTAGACTAAGCTTACTTTAGACAAATTATTTTTGAGTGTTTCCATGTTTCATTCTTTATTTTCTCCCACATCCAGAGCTATCCAGCTCGTTTTATAAACCTTAACTGCAGTTAATGGGAAATAACTTTGCAAACTTGCTAAAAATATAGCTGTTTCTTAACATGCAAGCAATTAGCACGAAGCACAGCAAAGAGAAGAGCCCTTCTCCAAGAAGCTCTGAGAGCCTTTTAACCCAATGAAGAAATACAGAATTACTGCTTATTCTACAAATCCACTCAAAAAAATCCAAACAAAATAAAACACTTTCCAGTTTACACGTGCCACTTGCTCTGTGTCTTTTTGTTAACAAAGATGAAAATTAGTCCGTGGCCTCTAATGCTGTTTCTGGAAGAATTGATTCCACTTCACATTTAGAGATAATATCTTGACATTTTTAATATCTTTTTTCACTGTACAAAAACTTATTAAAAATGGCTTAGGTATTTGATGCTAAGTGCAGCATAAAAAGCTCTGTTAACCTTCATTGATTGTTAAAGAGGACACCAGGTTATTTGGAACAATGTCTTACACGTTTTATGGGCACGTTATAGGACTAAACCCAGTATGGCCCTTCTGAAATGCTTTTTGGCATAAAAATAACACATAGTTGTAGTGTGGGATGGTCTGTAGAGAAGCTCCTTCACACCAAAGGCTTTCTGGAAGACTGTTTCAGAGACATGTTGAACTAGGCAGCATAGTCAATTTAAAGCATCCTTATGATAACTAGTGTTTCTCTGCGTATTTTATTATCCCAGTCAGAGTAGCTGACACAATAGGCTTAAATGTGTCTGAGGTCTGCCCTGAATTTCCTGGAAAAGACCCATCTCAAGACAGAGTGCTGCTGTTCTTCGTGTGTTAGTGCTCCAGATGCAGAAGACAATCCAGAAGGATCCAGAAAGGAGTGTTAAGGCCCCCCAGGTCAGCCCTCGGTGTGATTACTAAAGAGCAGGAGTGTCTTTACACATCCTTTTACTTTCCTTAAGCCTGAGCTGCTGCTTCTACCCTCAGAAAGTTGTTACTATCCAGCAGCAGCTCCACTGGCTGCCCTTTGAGGCAGCACCTACCAACTGGAGTTGGTACCCACCAACAGGTCAGCAGCTGCTCAGAACAGCAACTTCTTTAGCTCTTGGCTACTTGTTGGTTTCTCTAGCCTTAAAGGGTCAAATAATGGATAAGCAAGCATAAGAACACTGATAACTCTCTTTCTGATGAATCATTTGTGCAAGGATAGTGAAAAGCCTTGCCACATATTGCACAAGAAGACATGGATGCAAAGTCTAATGTTTTGCTGTGCTGTCTCCTTTGTTCTTTTGGTTTGGTCAGAGTCCTTGAATAATTCCCAGGTTACTTTGCATGTAATTTGACTTGATTCCTGTAAATTCTTAGTTACACTTCTACATTTACCTAATAAAGAACACCTTCAGGCAGGTGTTGCCTGTTGAATATAAACAGCCAATTAACATACCCACAGTAAGCACTGTACTATGCCTTCATGGTAAGTGCAGAAAAGAAATATATATTTCCAGCCTTCCCTCTTCCACCAGTGTTTTATTAGTCTTTGAGAAATGTAATTCTACTCTTATCGACTCTGATGAAAATCAGGATTCACTTCACCAAATCCTATAGAATAAGATGTGCTTTAATTAGGCTAGAAGCTAGTCTCACAATTCATTAAATTAGAATGAGATTCAAGCTCCTATCCTCTAGCTAGTCTTGCCTCAGAATACCTAGACCTTCTTCCATAGATTTCACATTGCTTCCAGAAAAATGTGAAACACACGGAAAAAACAGGTATAAAGTAACGTTGTGTGTCAGCAATAATATCTATTTCCATTTCTACTGCGGTTTTCAGGTGAGGATCCTGATGTGCTTTTTAAATATTCATTCAGTCTCGCTGTATTGTCGAGCCTCATTATGTACATTGTACCCTGAGGCATAAAGAAGTAAATATTACAAACCAAGGACACAGTTCTGCTTTCCTTAGAATTAGCAGCAAGTTTAATATGCTATTAGTGGCAAGTATTGAGAATTCAGCTTCTCTAACCATCTGCCCACACTCCAAGCCAAGCTCTGCTATAAACTCAGAGGAGTTTTTTTCTGGTTTCTGCACTAGGTGGTATTTTGCTCACAGTTAACAGTAGATTTTCTGTACAACAAATCTTGTGCTCTTCCTAAAGCTAGGGTAGGGACTGAATTTACACAAGGCAGTATTGCTCAAATTAAAGGAAGTGCTGTATCACAAAAACAAACAAGGCAAGTAATCCACGCACTACATCTGAGATTTATGTAACCCACAGCTGAATTAGTCTTGAATATCAAGATGTAATATGGAGATTAAATAATGAAATATGTATTCCACCTTTCATTTGTAGGACTAGAATTCATTGGGCTTTTAAAGTCAGTGGGAATATGTTCGTGCACCTGAAAAAAAGACAACACTCCAACCCCTTAATATGATTCTATGATTTTATATAGATTACCTCAGTACAAAACTACCATAAAACTAAAGTGCAGATTTATTTTTCTGGATATATGCTGCCCTGGCTTGTGAGAAAAAAACCACAAAATATATTACCCTTTCCAAACTCAATACAGCTTTGATTACTTCTCTCCACCTATCAAGAAAAAAGAAGTTTCTTTTTTTTTTTTTCTAGACAAAATTACATGTACCAAATATCCGCTAATTACATGTGTGGGACACAAGATCACATAAAAAAGTATCTTTACACTTCAGACTTTTGAGCAACAAAGGTAAAAAAATGTGTTTTCAAAAATCATATTAATTGACAGAAACTTGTAAAAGGAATAGTTTGGTCCACACTATTTCTAATTAGAAGGTAGCGTGTAAAGCATGCACTCTTACATCTTGTTCACCAAGGGCATAAAGCCACATACAAATCACATCATTCTAAGTATTTGCTAAATTTAATGATTACTTTTAAACCACTGTCTTGGAGGAACTCTTGTTTTGTGAACCTGGAAGACAGTGGGATCTTAGTAAATAAATCAGTAGTTATCCTATACAAAACAAAAAATAGATTTATAAACCCCTCTAGCAGCTTGTTTTCAGGTACAGAGTTCAAATCACAGAACACTTAAGGTTTGAAGGAACCTCTGGGGATTGTCTAGTCAACTTATGCTCAGTGGTGTCCATGTTATAGGAATATTACTAACCAACATAGGAAAAATTTCCTTTTTACACCTTAGTAAACGTGATTCTACTCTTTTTTCTACCTGCAATAGAAAAATGTGGCAATTTATGCTCCAAAACACTTCATTGCTGCTTAAAAAAATGTACAATTTATCTAGAAACAGAATTCCAATAAAGCATGAAATCTTAATAGCTCTTAATAATGCTTTCCTACATTGATAATTAGTTTTACTGTGGTCAAAACCAGACACTCCACTATCCATTTTGTTGCTGAAAATCTGTAGTGATTCAAAAAAGTCTGTGTATATATGACAATATGCATCAGTTTGGATGAGATATGAGGGTCCATAAAGGTAATCTAACCAGGGGAGAGGATTTAGGCCCAAGTCTCCAGACCACCAGACTCCCAAAGCTTATACACATCCCTAAGTCCCACAGAAATTAGGCAAGAAGGGAATCTTAGAGCTTTTGAACATATAAACATTTTTTTTCAGCTCCTTTCTTCTGAAGCTTGCAGAGTGCTAACACATATGTGAAATCCATTTATCTTTTTTACATAAAAAGTTATTTGAGCTAATAACACATTCTCAAGGTGAGATTGAGGGAAAATAAAAGAAGAAAACCAAAAATAATGAGAGAAGGAGGGGGAATCACTCACAGTAGCCTGCTGCTTCTCTGCTTTCTCCGTTGCCTCTTTAAGCTGCTTTTGAAAGGCTTCCTGGAGAGATTTCATTTCTTCCCTGGTTTGTTGAAAACACAAAAAACACAAACTTCAACACAAGTGTCCATCAGGAAATAATTCTTCAGATTGAAGAAAGGGCACTTTTAATTATTCAGAGTAGCAGACAGATGTACTTTGTCTGTGAGCCTTCTAAATAAAGTCATAACAACCCTAGGAACTACAGTGTGAATAGAAGACAAAAATTAACTATGATGAAAATTAGCCACTGTTTATATCTGCTGAATAGCCTGCTGTGCAAAACATCTGTCAGTGTATAATTTCTAGCCAAAAGGACTGGCACCAAAAAAGTGAGGAAACTGGGCTACTCAAAATGCACTGACATGGAGCCATACTATTGTCAATAAGAACTAGTTTATACCTGCTTTAAAATAAATAAATGAATCATGCTCTGATAAAATTCAGCCTTCACTTTGCACTTTTTAGAGATACAACATTCAGTAGAAGGTTCTGGCATCCAAGAAAAAAAAAAAAAACAAATCCAGGATAATTACTTGGACTGGGTTTTATTTGAAACCAAAAAACCCCCTTTTGCGTTACCGATGCAGAGAATTTCTCCACATTGCAAGAATTTTTTACCCACAGCACATGACACATTTTGGAGCTTGGGCAAAGTAGTGGAGTAACATATTTCAAAACAGCTGCAGAGCTTTTTCAGGGCTGTTGGTTGCACGGATGAATTTCCAGCAAAGATCAACACAAAACTGGGTTTACACACAGATAATAATTTAGCCCAGTGAAAACTGAACTGGAATGGAAACCACTTAGTTCATACAAGTACAAAACTTGTTAGCTGCTGGATCATCTTTCTTGCTAGCTGACAGCCGTACTACTTTCAGCCATTTCGGCAATGCTGGTACAGAGTAGATTTAATTGAAAAAGTGATTGAGCAGCATGAAACCAATACTCCATTAGCACAAACAGATGCCATGATTTCCAAGTGCTGATGATGCACAGAAAGAATAAAACTTGGGGTATTATAGTATAAGTGACCAATTTTTACTTGCAATTTGGGAAGCATTGAGGAATTTACACAGAAAGAATTTTTTTAAAAAAATCTAATTGGAAGTCAGCAGAACAAAATTCACTTACACAAGCTGAGGATTCTAGCACTCTAAACTTTACTGTATCACCATTGTAGAGCACAATCAAAGTCGTGTTTACACCAAATGCAGCTCATGTTTGTCCAAAGAAAGATCGTAAGATTAACATTGGGCTGTATTTCGAATTTTGGGTTCAATAATAAATAGATCTAGAGCATAACACTATGTTCATCATTCTTGATTTCCTGCAGATGAAATACAATCTGAGGCTCCTGGAAAATAAACTGTGACCTTTCCTTAGTGAAATTCTACGAGGAGGATTCCTTGGTACAATTTTTAACACCTCTTTTGTACACTGAACTTCTATACTTCCCTGGCAATGAAACCCAGTAAGTCTGTAAATACCTGGCCACAGCAGTAGCTCCAAGGCACTTCCTTGTACTATCCTGTTTATTTTATTATTACTGCCTTTTATTTTCTGAAGGAGGGGGTGGGCTGCTCAGCAGCAGGTTGCACTGATCTAATCTCTGTCTCTGGGAGCTGCTTTTGTGTAGGATACTCAGTGACTGGATTTCCAAGAAGCAAAAGTCAACAGGTATTTTTGGGTGGACCTTGAGAGACTGTAAGTGGTGATTTAAGGCAGAGATTAGGAAGCATACTTGTAGTATGTAGTAGAATTTTCTCTTAGAAGACTCAATTTTCCCATCTGCAATGAAGATCTATTTACTAAACATCCCATTTCATAAAACAAAGTTGCTCAACAATCAAACCACCACAAAACCACCTCCATTTATGATGAAGGATGGAGTCTGTGCCAAGAACTGCTGAGATGTCCACCTTAAGCTGCATTCAAGCCACCTGAGTGTTTAAATAGGATGTTAGCTGAAGTCTCGCCTTTATCATTTAATAAATTAGTCTGGAATACCTGAAAGATCCTTATGTATTTGACCCTTCTCTATCACAGCAAAAGTAAGGACTTCTGTTGGTGTTGTATTGTGGATCTTAAATGTTGTGTGTTGAAGACCTGAAGGTCATTTTCTCACATGACTTCTCCATAAAAATGCAATTTCTTATGTATTCTAATAAATACAATATCAGCAATAAGATGGCCATGGAAATTAATTATTGCATTTCTAACAATGAAAGAAGTATGAAATTAATAAAGTTTCTTACTATATGTTTTTACTAAGGAAAAATGTGAAGTATAGGTGCATACATTATATACTATCTTTTCAGCAAGAGCAGTCACTATAGTTATGTTTTTTTGTTATTAAAATTGTATTGATGTTTCTGTTTGTTGGTCAGAATTCCAAGAATTAAGAGACACAGAATGATGAGACTTACTTGCAATGAAGCACTAGGAAATCTGAGACTAAGGTCTAGGCTGGGAACCTGCATTCCCAGCCATGGAAACTCATTATTTTCTAAGTGCTCAGAGAATAATTTGAAGTGAATACTTCTCTTTCCTCCTAAATCCCTTCCTCATAGATCATCCAGTGCAAGTACTCCTTGCACAATGACCACTGATTTGGAGTGTCTGCATGCATGAACATTTAATTAAGAGGTTTGAGTAAATATATATATATAAATATATTATATCATCATCTCTAAATTCAGATATTGAGACATTTTAAATTTCTAAAGAGTCTGATTTTCTTTCTTAAGGAAAATTTCATGACTAAATCTTCCTGAGAAATTCAAAATGCCTTCCTTTACCAGATATCTCTCTATAGCATTTTAGTACCTTTTCCAACTATATGTCCAATATCAGCAAATCCATTATTTGCTTCAAAAAGAGCATTCCCTGCCTTTCTTTCACTGTTACAATCAGCAGACTCTGGAATACAGTAGTGTTTATAAAGCAAAAGAAAGGTGAAATTTGCCAGTTTGACAGTTTTCAGTCAGGAAATGGCAAGAGAAGGAGGGAGGTGAGGTTCTTACCTTTGCTTTATTCCCAGTTCTAGGAGTTTCTGTACGTCACTTTTGGTCGATGCTTCATCATTTTTCAAAGACTGATAGCAATGAAAAAACTCTATTACCAAAGAGATTTTTAATTATTCATCCGTGAAATTATTAATTTGCCCCTTGTTAATAAATTGCCACTTATGAAAAATGGAGGGATAGACTGACATTTTTTACTGTGACTCAAGCACAGCCAAATGTACACAGCTCTTTTTCAAATAATTAAGGAGAGCTCATCAAATAAGTACATTTAGAAACAGCTAAATCACTAAAAGCATTAGAATTGTATGAAAAAGGTCAGTGTGTACATACAGAAGATAATATTACAGCTCTTTGCTCGTATCTGGATGTCTGCAGTGCTGAGTCTAAAACATCTCACAGTGTAATTTTGCTGAACACTACCTTCAACTGTGCTGCATTCTAAAATAACTTTGCTCCAAGTAGAAGCACATTTCTCTAAAAGGCAAGAAGAAAAACCCTACAACAATAAAGAGTGATAAAGCACTAAAAAACCACATTAATTAAAACCAGAGAAGTCTGGAATATAAGACAATATAACATAATAATATCATACAGCACAGTATTCTCCTGTGAACAAGTATAGTGCTTTTCCTCCTTTTATTTTTCCCATCTAGCTTCCATCAACATGGAGACAAAAATGTATTGTCAGAAAAACAGTGTCCCTTAAAAAGGCATGAAATACAGAGACAAATCTCAGCTGATAATGAGTTTTCACCACACCGACAGACTCCACTGGGAAAAGACAAGTGCACTCTTAGCTGAATATCTGGTGATTTTGGGACCTCAAATCCAGAGCAGCATTTTCAACCTACTTGTTACTTTATTGCTACTGAGTAGAGAAAGGGAGGGCCCAACTCATTAGAATAAAATTTTCCGTGAAAACACTATGTTTATATTAAGTACAAAATCAACAAAATAAACAAAGTAATATTAATATATTTAGTGTTTAAAACCAAACAACTCAGAAACATACATTTTTTTTGTAATTAACAGACACCAGTAAGAAAGTATAGGTAAGTAATAAAGGTAAGTAATTCTATAAAAACTGAGACAGAACCTAACCTGAAGGTTTACTTTAATTCCCTGAAGTTCTTTAGAAGTCTTTAGCAGTTGGTGAAGTATGTTGCTCCTTTCCTTAAAGACTTCTTTCAGCTGTCTTTCCAGTTCTTCATAGCCCTGTCTAACACAGAAAATAAAAACATGACATCATCTCAAAGCATCAGTCAATGCATCTGAAAACAGTCTCAGTTCACCCAAATTTAATTAATTCCAACGCCCTTTATAGATTTCAAATTAGACTGTGTCCCACTGTTCACGTGTATAACTTGATTTCTCCTAACACAGATAAATTGGTGGTTTAGATGTCAAAATGATGTGCTGCCTCTGAGTGTGCAAATCATCAAACCCAAACACTGCAAATGATGTCTGGGATGAGCAGGAGGCAGAAAGGATGTATTTAGCACGAGTGATGGCACACAGCGTGAGACTTTTCCTACTCTAAAAGATATATTCCATGCAAGAAACAAAGCAACACTTTGTAAGTGTGAAGTTTTGAGACCTCCAGCAGTCTGAAGGAAGAACAGTTCAAATCTATTTTAACTTTGTAAAGTTTAATCCATTCCATAATTTCTTCTCGCTTAAACCTACTTAGAGAATAAAATAGAATTGACAAATATGCTCAGGGGAATCAAAACTACTTATTAATTAAAGAATAAGTCAAAATATTGTATCCTTTCCAAAGTGGTAATTTTTACTTGGAATGTAATTGTATATTTTAAAGCTTTTATAAGATCCCCAGTGAAATAAATCCAATTCATATTGCTTTACACTGAACGAAATACAAACTCAACTCTCACATTCCGTTTCAGAAAAAAAGGCAAACATTACAGTTAATGCTAAAGCAACATACTTTTTCATTAAAATTGCTGTTTTGAGGAAGATCAATCAGTGAATTGAAACACCTATTCCTATTACAACTTGATTTTATTTTTTTTTCCCCTTCTTGCAGTACCTCTGCTTCTAAAAAGTGGGGGAAAAGAATCTGAGATTTGCAACACATCACTAGTATTTTATCATGAGATTCAAGACCTTGAAATTAAGCAGGAATCTTAACAGTAATGGATTTTGAATGCACATTTCATCAAAGAAACTCAGAAAAGCAAATTAAATTTACTATCTAATATCGGTACTATCTACTTTAAAAATAGACAGCTCACAAAATATCTATGATATTTATGAAAAAACGAAAATTATCCTATATTAAATGATGCTATATACAACTAGAAGAGATTACAGTGACTAAAACACCTCTTCCATCAACACAAGACATTCAGTAAAGAATCTTAGTATTGTATTGAAGTTTCAGTAATAACTACATTCAGCTCTGTCAGAATGTTGCAAATTAGAAAGCATACAGTTCTTTCAGTCTGCACTTCCAATGAAACCATTTCTGCTGCACAATAAGAACCGAGGTGGTTTGCAACAAAGCACTCAACACTTTCAGTTAAGGTCTTCAGCACACTTTTTAGGTCAACTGTTGAATTTTACAGTAGAAGTTCTCTTTTGGAGGGAAGTCGAAATGAAAGAGAGGTGAGAGATTATACACACACGAAAAAATTAAGCTTTACCAGGATGGCAAAATAAAAACTACGATCTCTCTGATACGTTCCACAGCTGGGAGATAAAAAGCTCAGCAGTAAAATAGTTCCCTTGAGAAGTTTTGCTTTTTCTTTCAGTGTGTGGATGAATGCTACTTCAAGAAACGACAGTTTCAGACCATTTTGATTATGTTTAGATCATTTTCATTACATTCACCCACCAGAGGAAAGGAAAAATTGTAGGTCTAGTGGGGTAACAAGAAGTACCTCTGAGTAAGACAAGGAGTGAAGTCAGTGGAAGGAGATGACTCCAGGACTGAGCTATGTTCACCTGCTGGTCACTAAACAGCACTCCTAGGTAGTGGAGTTATCCTTGATATGGATACCTAATGTTATCAAAACAGGAGTTCAAGGCCAGCTGAATGGGGCTTTGAGCAACCTGCACTACTGGAAGGTTTACCTTGCCATGGCAGAGAGGTTGGAATTAGATGATCTTTAAGGTCCCTTCTAACCCAAATCATTCTATGAAGAAAAATAAGTTCTCTCTAATAGTGGTCATGCAGCCAAACACATATGGGTTTACAGGAAAATCTATATGCCGAGATTGTGAACCTTGCAGAATTTAGCATTATCCACAGGGAGGGTAAATTTTCCTATCAAATTATATGATAGAAACTATATGAATCAAATCTAGCAACTGCTAGAATACATGATAAATATAAGCATTCTGGTCCTTACCTGCAATATAAATAAAATATCCTGCTTATGTTTTATACAGATACACCTACAGGGTTTTTTTGGCTACCACTTCAGCTGCCTCTGATTTTAAAGAAGGAATACATCACTGTAATAGAGCTGGCTCACCTGAGCAGTAACATTATGAGCAGTCAGCCTGACAAGCTTCAGAGAATACCCCCAGTTTCGTTTGCCAATGAACAGATGCCAAGGAGGAATTTCCTCCTGCTGAAGTGATCAAGTAGTTTCAATAAGGTCATCACTTTCATTACTTTTCAAGTAACACAAAATGTGCTTTAGTCTTGATGGTCTCTTTTTGCTACTGTTACGTCAGGCTTTTGTTTAAAATCAAACACAGTATTTTAAAAAAAATTATGTGTTGCTGGTAACACTGTGTTTTAACCACCACTTTGAAGTACTCTCTCCCCAAATTCCAGTTGAGCTCGAGCATTTAATGGTCATCTCTCTGTCCCAAGCTGCCAGGTGTGCTGCTCCATGGGTATTCAGCTGGCATAGGTTTCACTCTACTGCCTGATAAATAGCAATTTGCATAATCTAGGATATTTTCCTTATATTGAAATTAATATAAACTATGAATGCTTATTATCTCCTATGACACACTATACAGAGAGGTAGAGACAAAAAGCCAACAATCAACTTACCACAGAGAGTCACAAACCAAACCAAGCCCTCAGAACTATTTCTAAGGACTTAAAGAGCACAGTTGCCCATCTCAAACACTGCCAAAGACACAGCAGGAACTGCAACAGTCAAGTCTTGTTGCTGGATCCAAGGATGGGGATATCTTTTCTCTCCACTATCTACTCTTGTCCTTTCTTTCTTTTCCTTAGATGTTTTCTTAAGTGACAGCTTTATACTTTTATATTGTTTTATTACTATAGATAATAATGAGAACAGCTATGTGCCTCCTTGCAACAAAATTGTTCTAAAATATATATATATATACACACATCTACCAGTCATCCAGTGCCTAATTCCCTCTAATTTGCCCCAAGGGATATATTTACAAGAACCTCAGTTACTTTTGCCTTTGGGGGTAGGGTGGTTGTAACACGATTAGAAGGTATTTTTTTAAAGAAAGGATTGAAGAATGGAGATACAAGACACGTCAGATCTATTAATTATTAGGTCCTCAAGGGTTTTTAATTTTTAATATATCTCTGATATCAAGCTCTGACTCTGCATTGTGTCCAAGAACAGTGCCCATGTATTTATACAGCGAAATTCAACTCTGCACCATGTGATAAAAAACAAACCCTCTGTTTTGGCCACCTCAATTTCTACAGTGAGAACTTTTTGCACAAAAAAGTGCAATTCAAGTGAAAAGGAGTAAATTTGCAAATACAGTGGTCTAACCATGAATCACTTAGATTATTCAACAGCTCTCACATTCTCCACAAAATTGAACATATCTTCACTTTTACACTTCCTTAATATTAACAGGATTCTCAGAAATGGGTTTAAGGAAAGATCTATGGTCAATCAATTTTCTTATTCTTCCCTTCTTTAATTATAAATAACCAAATTTTAGTCTCACATGTATTTGATAAGCATTCTTTGGAAGGTTTCAACCACATCACTTTTCCACAGCATACTCTGCAGCTGTGTTATTGTATGAAAAGCACAACATATTTTCCAAAGCTAATGTTAGATTAATAAAAAAATAAATATTTTCACCTTCTCGTTCATATCCGACAACACATCAGTTACAAAACATATAAACACAAATACAGAAATTTTGTCCTGATGAATATAAGCACACTCCTCTGATTACTGAATGAGATTTTTTGTCTCATTAAGAAACAATATAAGGTGGAAAGCAGTTGAACCAGATATTAGAAGACCTAATCAGAAAACTGCTGAAGTCAGAGAAGATTTAAAATGAAAGAACACCTCATCTCTGTATAGGTACCTGCCAGAATGAAGCACATGGGTCTTTAAGGATGATGGCACCATCCCTCACCACTATGAAATTATACACATATCAGATTTGTTCTCTGAATATTAGGTTACGCCAGTTGACACCTTTCTGCAAAATTAAGTGCCACTGTCAACATATGAATATTTATCATTTCAGCAAATTAAGGTGCTTTTATAAATGTTCATCGTGAAAGAGAACAATTTAGCAACACTCTGCATGTTACAGTCATTTGTAGTGCTCTGATTCTAAGTTGTTTCTACCATCAGCTTATTAATGTAGTGCCAGGGTAAATTTCAATATAATCTGTTTTCAAGGGAATGATATTCACTTCTAGTTTCAATCTTAGTCAGCTGTTTTTACTCTTCTGCTGACATGACTTAATATTTAAGATATTAATAAACATCCCAATCGATGCTAATTTTTGGTATAACAACAGAGGCAATTATCTAGTAACTAGAAAGACTCACATCCCAGAGATCACTCCACCTGTGACTGTTACTTCCTCAAACACTAGAAGTTAAGCTTCAAAATAAGGATTGAATTTATTTCTCACATGTACTATGTCAGGACAAATGAATATCTAGATAAAGTATGGTACATATAGCATATATATAATTATAGCATATATATATATATAAAATGTATTATGATAGCATTCAACTACTTGTTGGTTTCATATACATTTTTTTCTTGAAACAAGATTTTCAACTACTTGTATATGATTTCACTCAGTTCTGCATTAACTATTACATTTGGAAAAAATCATATAAGCATTAGCTTGATCAGCAGATATGCTCTTGCTAAAATCCAACCTTTGTCAGATACAACTGTTCTCAACAGTTAATTCACATTATATGTTTTTTATCTCAGTATTATCTTAAACACTGTGTTTCAGACTGGGACAGGGAGGAAAAAACCTGAACACAAAACCTGGGGATTTAGGAGCAGATGAGGAACATTTTTCTTTACCCAACCATTAGCTGTGCAAAATATTTCATTATTATAGATCAGGTTCATGATCACCTGAGGAACTTGAACATACACAAGTCTATGTGACCCAATGAGTGGCGGTCTGAAAAATAAAAGCTAAACACGATCCCAGTATGGGGAAACTGGAATAGTTTATTGAACACGAGAACACTATTTTAAAGGTATCTGAGGCTGGACATGTTAATGAAGGGGACGAGCTATGTTAATTATGGAATTACACAAGTTTTTACTGCAATTTCTAAATAGTTAATTTTTCTTCTAGTAGGATTACATGGGGGATAGAGGAATTACAGGGGTTTAGACATGGTTTGATACAATCATCTCAAAAGTCCTTTCTGATTTCTGCTGGAGCCAGGCTTGATCCATGAGGTAGAACTTTAACAGGTCTTGTGAGAAGGGTCCAGCTCCTTCAGATCACGAGGTTTTTGTCAGCCCTTGTTTTCCTTTGCTGAAAGCTGGGTTTGGGCTCCCACATCTGCCCCTTCTTTTTTTTATTTTTCTAAAAAACAAAAAACTCAGAAAAAACTTTGATCAAACATTTGCCAATGCAAGACAAAATACAAGGGAATACAAATATTACCTTAAATGTTTTCTTTTAACTTATCATGCTAACTAAACATGGAATCTAAGCTTTGATTACTATTTTCTTCTTTCAATTTATCAATGCATTGATGCATTAGTTCAGAGTGAGCTAATAACAAATTCTATAGCTGCATTTTAGAAGCAAAGGTATACTTAAATGGATCTAACAAGAAACATTGCAGTCTTACTTTTAATACCACAAGTGAAATTAATTTTAGCAAGGAAGCTCCTTTTTCAAGGCAATGTACAGTCTTTTACATACCTGAGATGGAAAGTATGATTATGCAAAGGCCTTGTGTGTCAGAATAGTTTGGGCCACAAGGTTTGGCACTATAAAGGCATGTGAAGGAATCATAGCTGTTTTAAGGCATTCTGCATATTGCTACATAAATTATTTTTTTTTAAACTTAGCATTAACATTAAAAACATTTAACCAATCAAAAAGACTATCAGACATTTTTTGATATAGAAAAGTAAACAAGGAACAAAATGCAAAAAGGAAAAATTCCAAGCAATGCTAAACTAAATAACCCTGGATTAATATAAAACTTGTTTAAACAACTTAACTTATTCCCATTATTTCTTATTAGAAATTACTCTTATAAAATCTTGTTTAAGCTAGCCTCTAAAGATCCTATTGACTTATAGGCAATTGATTTTGAACCGAACTTAATAACTTGATGACTTCAGGGTTTGTGTGCTCCTGATTTTTACTGAAAGTGTTTTTTAGTGTTTGTTTTTGAAAACTTTTATTTAACCTAAAACATCTCTGCAAATGAAGTTCTATTCAACTCAGGGTGATATGTTTTCTGTTTTTTATCTAAGAGTGTTTGTGCATATGTGAGGTAATGCGCATTTGTGTATAAATCAGAACATATTAATTATTATGTATTCACATGCATGTATACATTCACACATTCACACTCGATGGCCATCGAACACACATCATACAAACATACCTTTGGGTTTCATTTTACAGTGTCTTTTGGTTATGCATTGGCATTTTTTGTTTCTCACCCTTAGATTACTAATATAACTATGTTTTCTGTTTTGATGATAGTATAACCCGTAAAAACATAAGCATATTTTGCTTCATGTTCAATTTAAATTTCAAATACATATAAACATTCTTATAGTTCAAGGATAAATTATATACTTCTTCTATTTTTAAGGCAAATATATGTCTTTCTGTGTTAATTTGGCTTTTGGACTTAGGGAAAACTGTTATTGCAAAGACTTAAAAATTTTCAAAAATACAGGTATGCATACATTTAAAAACTGTTTTGGCTATTACTTATGGAAGGGTATCTTCATTCAGCAAGGGTTCTTTGCTTTCCCCGCCTTCTCCCCCTCCCTTTTTTTTTGTTTGTTTGTTTGTTTGCGGGGTGTGGGGGGACAATCTCTCCTTTGGTAGCGTTTTGTTCGCCTTATACTGTGAAACTGAAACAGGTTAATAAGCAAAAAGGGTTTGCAAAAAAGATCAGTTCATAGTTCAGGCTGCAAAGAAAAAGGAAAAAAATCAAGGAAGGGGGTTTTTGCTGCTCTGATTACTGCTGAAGTCGGCAGCTTTGTGTCTGCCCCACTCTGTTTGTCTCCGGGGTCACTGTTCCTGGGTTTCTCTCGTGCTGTTGCTCCCGGGCTTCCGCTCGCTCCCTCCTTCGCTGACGGTCCCGCTCGGGCTGTTTCCTCCCTCGGACCTTTCCCGGAGCCCCCCAGGGATTCTGTGGGATCCTCTCCGCCGCCCGCGCTCCATAGCCCCGGTTTTTGCGTACCTCGTGCGCTGTTTGTGTTTGTCTTTCCCGGTGCCTCTTTCGTTTCCGGGTTCCGGGTTCCTCCGGCCTTCTGAGTGGTTCCCGCTCGGGTCCCGCTGCTGCTTCCTCCGCCGCGGGTCTCTCGGTCTCGTTGTTTGCTGGGGCGCCGGAGGTGGTGGCCCTTTTTCAGGGACCTGCTCTGGGGTGTTGACCTCGCGCCTATGGCCGCTGCTTGGCTGCTGCTGCTGCTGAGAGCGGTAGCGGGCGGTGACACAGGGACTTGCCGAGACAATGCGGCAGTTTGCTGGCGCTGGCTCGCACCCCGACCCTGCACAGGGTGGCTGCAGCGGCGGTGGCCATGGTTCTGTCTCACACGGCTCTCTCTGGGCAGCGTGTGTCGGGCTGCAATGTGCTTGTGCGCTCCGCTCGGCGGCTGGGGCCCGGCCCGGGCAGCAGCTGCTGAGGTTTTTTCGGGCAGTTGCCGAGTCCCTCAAGCGCGTACCAAGAAGGTTGGTAACGTTCAGTTCTGACATGTGACGCTGGGCCCACAGCAACAGGTTCTGCAAGGGCTGTTCGTCAATTTTCGCGCTGTGCTGCTTAAGCTCGCGTTTTAAGATTAAATAAATGTGGTTTTGTTCAGAAGATATTTGAGTCCCCATTGTACCCTACTTATCGTTACAAAGTCTTTAAAATAATTACCCAATCTGGAGTTCGTAGTCAGCTCGCTCAGCAGTTCCCGCCTGCTGAGGACAAGTTTCCGTGCACGTCTTCTGCTTTCTCTCAGTTCTGACTACGCACACACCACCGAAACACAAGGAGTGCTGCTTCCCTTGGTCCAGCCAGCCGATGGCTGAGGAATCTTCTAAATGTTAGAAGGTTCTCAGCCCCACGGTTGTGGCGACATTAGTGGCGGTCTGAAAAATAAAAGCTAAACACGATCCCAGTATGGGGAAACTGGAATAGTTTATTGAACACGAGAACACTATTTTAAAGGTATCTGAGGCTGGACATGTTAATGAAGGGGACGAGCTATGTTAATTATGGAATTACACAAGTTTTTACTGCAATTTCTAAATAGTTAATTTTTCTTCTAGTAGGATTACATGGGGGATAGAGGAATTACAGGGGTTTAGACATGGTTTGATACAATCATCTCAAAAGTCCTTTCTGATTTCTGCTGGAGCCAGGCTTGATCCATGAGGTAGAACTTTAACAGGTCTTGTGAGAAGGGTCCAGCTCCTTCAGATCACGAGGTTTTTGTCAGCCCTTGTTTTCCTTTGCTGAAAGCTGGGTTTGGGCTCCCACACCAATGAGATGCATCCCAGAGTCCTGAGGGAATTGGCTGATGTAATTACTAAGCCACTGCCCTTGATATTTGTAAGTCATGGCAGTCAGGTGAAGTCCCAGGTGACTGGAAAAAATCTTTAAAAAAGGGTAGAAAGGAGGACCCTGGAAACTACCAACCTGTGAGCCTCCCCTCTGTGCTGAGAAGGTCATGGAACAGATCCTCCCAGAAGCTGTGCTGAGGCACATGGAGGACAGGGACGTGATTTGGGACAGCCAGCACGGCTTCACCAAGGGTGAGTCCTGCCTGACCAACCCAGTGGCCTTTTATGGTGGAGTGACTGGGTCAGTGGACAAGGGAAGGGTTACAGATGTCATTTATCTGGACTTCTGTAAAGCCTTTGACATGGTCCCCCACAACATCCTAAATTGGAGAGAGATGGATTTGATGGGTGGACTGTTAGATGGATAAGGAATTGTTTGGATGGGCACATCCAGAAGGTCGTGGTGATGATGATGTGATGTGAAGAGTGATGATGATGTGGTGCCTTCAGGGGTCCATACTGGGACCAGTGTTATTTAATATCTTCATTAATGACACAGAAGAAGGGATCAAGCAAGTTTGCAGATGACACCAAGCTGAGTGGTGCAGGTGACACACCTGAAGGACGGGATGACATCCAGAGGGACCTGGACAAGCTCCAGAAGTGGGTGCATGTGAATCTCACAAAGTTTAATAAGACCAAGTGCAGGGTGCTGCACCTGAATTGGGGCAGTCCCAGGTATCAATACAGGCTGGGGGATGAACAGATCAAGAGCAGCCCTGTAGAGAAGGATTTCTCTATTCCATTGGATTTTTTAATGCATTTATCATAAATAAACCAAAACAACCTCGTATCTTTTTGGCAGACTCTTGGCAGTGTAGAATCAATGACTCATCAGGGAAAAGATGCAAATTGCAGTTCCCATCAATGAGTAGAGGAGCAAAAGGAGATTTCTGAAAACTTGCAGCTGGCATGGACGCCTGGCCCCAGGAAATGAAACAGCAAGTTTAATCATCATGAGCAACGTGATACTGAAAAAAAATGACCCGAAAAAAAAAGCAACTTGCAAACATCCACTAGAAAAGTGCACAGGCAACAAAGCCCAAAGATTTCAGAGGAAGGACTGTGATTAACTTCACATAATCACTGTGATTAACTTCCCATAAAAATAATTCCTCTGCCCAGCCACACAGATGGGTGTGTTGAGCCTTTTTCCTTCTTCAGCTTGTTATTCAGTAGGCACAATGCCCACAGCAATGAACCCTGCTGTAATATGGAACAGACCTCTTCTGGAAAGGAAGTGACTAAATTCCTTACAACTATTCAGATACAGACTGCACAAATATGGACTTATCTTCTGTATGTAGAGTTGATTTTTTAGATTAGTTCTGCAGGATTTAGATTTTTTAATTTAGCACAGAAAACTGCTCTTTTTCTAACTTTACCCTTTTCAGTTGTGATATTCTTCATAATTTATGTCCATTTTACTGCCTTTGGTCTGATATTCGACTGCATATCTCAAACTTTTGACTAAGACCTCAGTGTTATTACTCTTAACTACAGCACTGTTACATTAGTCTCCTCAGATAACCAGAAATGCCTTTTTTCCAAAATCTCTTACAATACAGTCAGGTTAACAGTGCTTTTGCAGCTAGTTGCATAATTTCATCCCATAGCTGCTTTGGAATTTTACCTTTAATTTTGTGGTTTAATTAAAAAATAACCTAACAACATCATGAAATCTATAGAAAATTATAGAAAAATCTCATTCTGTCCAAACTGTTGTCTCATTTGACATAGAATTGAAATATTTCTACTTTACCTGACAAAATTGTCAGTGTGTATCCTCTGAAAGTCTATTTCACTGTTTAACAACTTAGTTCAGTAGAGTTCACCGATTAACTTTATCCAATATAAATTTAATCAATATTGCTTTCAGCATAATTTACGTGGGGGAAATTTGGAGTAACAAAATGTAAAACAACTGGTCAATACGAATTATGAGGAACAGACAGAAGTACCTGGGAAACAAGAGAACTCGCAGTTTCAAAAATCCACTAGCTTGTGAAACATTACAGAGAAATGCTGAAAAAAAAATTACAGATTTTAAAGAACAAGAAGTGCAAAATAAAGGAAAGAGATGTAAAAGTAAAAATGTTGCTAACTTAGATAAGAGATATATGATCCTCTCAGATTCAATCACAGAAAGTTACCCAGAAATAACTGTATGCAGAAAACCTTGCAATATATCACAATAGTTTGTGTCTCTCCTTTCAACAGATGACATACAGAGCTGTATATATTATTTCAACAATTCTTTATGTTATGAAATGCTTCCTTCTGTTTCCCTCAAAAATGTACTCAAACATTTTATAAAAATTGGTACATAATAAATAACAGCCGCTCTTCTCATTAGACCATGTTGATTTCTCTCTTTACAAAGTCTGTATGAAGCCAATCTTCATACAATTAAGCTTAATAAAATTTAACTGTCTAATAAAAACTGACTGTGATATCTCTGGCTTGACAATTCCTCAGTAATAGATCTGAAGAAACAGAATAACATGTGAATGGATAGACTCTGAGGGATAACATGATGATCAGCCAAACAGGCAAGCTTTACTTTTTTACATGGGGTTTAACTACGTGATTTCTTTTGGATTTAAAATTTTATGTTCATAATAGACATTTTAGGTTAATAGGAGTTATACTTATTAATCACCATGTCGTTCATCCATTTGGAAAATTATCTGACCGGTGTGGAGAACTTTGGTGAGATTTGAATCAATTCTTAATTAAATCTTCGGTGGTTTTCACTTAACATTTCTATTTCAGAAAATACTTAAGATCTAAGACAAAACATTCAGGCAATTTGCTCCATTCTTTCTACCAGTGTTCACTCACTCAGTGCATAAAATGGTGCATAAACACAATGTTATTTGATTTTTATTTATCATTTCAGAATCTCAGTTCAGCAGCTGTAATTTTTGTTGATCCAGAGACCATACCAAGGCTCATCACATTTGGCTCCTGTTTGCATCATCCTGTTTGCCAGAGCTCACTACACTCAGTTATTCAATTCTTGATCAAGACCTTCCTATGACAAGGAGGAAGTACAAACTAAAAGCCAAACTACAGATGTGTACCATACTTGCATTTGGACATTGATTCCATGGCTGCTTCATCTTTAAATGACTTGGAACAATGAAGAAACATCACCAACTTCACAGTTCCACTCTGTGCTTTTTACAGAATCTGTGGGAACTACAGGTAGCCAAGAGATTTTTCAAAGATCCCAGTGTAATTTATAATAGAAAGCATTACCAGATACAAATATAAATGTTTCTATCTCTTCCCACTACAGTCTTCCTAATTCATTAAAAAATAATTATATTCTGACTACACCATAATGAGAAGTACATGGGGAGGGACAAAACAGTTAAATTTACCACATAGCAAATGCAAATCAAGTGCTAAAGAAAAATGTTCTTATCAAGTTTCAGTCAAAATTTGTGTTTCCTGTTGAGAAAACCCTTCTGGACTGCTGAAATGCAGCTATATTAACAAGCAGATATAAAAAGCAAACGCTGACAACAAATGCCCAGCTCACTTCCTACAGACTTCCCTTTTCTCAGACACTGCCTTCCCTTAGCAGATGTCTCCATTAGCAGCCAGCATCTGGTATGTCTTCTAGATGAAACTAAGTGGAACTTCACTCCTAAGTTTTTATTTTTATCGAGTTCCCAATGACATAAGTGCATCCAGAACTATGTGAACCAAATCTGCTCAGAGAATATGTCACTGACCCAGAACTGTTGAGTTCAAGCATTAGGGTTTTTTCTCCCCTCTCCTTCCATATCTGCTTCAAAGGACATTTCCGTTGTTGGTTCAACATATTGGGTATTATTTCCCCTGAAAAAGAGCTTCCTTCACTCTGTATTCAGCACATTTTTACTAGATCAGAACTGACACATACATAAATTGATGAAATTGTCTATACTTGCAATTTTTCTGCATTTTGCATTGTCTTTTGTGATTTCCAAAATAACCATATCAAAATTAGAAAGAATGCTCTGTAGCATTGCTGCAGCAATGCTGACATCATCTAAATTCACTCTGGAGAAATTTCCCATGTTATCAGCATCCTAATACATGTATTCTGTCTAACTTCCAGTCTACAAATGTTACTGGGCTAAATGCCCCAAATATCAGATATCATAACTCTGTTCTGACTATTATTTATTTCCATAGATTAAATAAATATATACTTTAAAAGTAAGAATGCTATTCAAAAGATGTTCAGGAATTGAACTGAAGTTTGAACGACTCTGGGCACAGCTTAAAAATCCTCCTAATTCCTCATCCAAGAAAAATAAAGATTGTGGAAGTATTTAGGGCAGCTAGTCTGTATGTATTCTTATTTCTCTAAAAAGTGTGCTCCTGCAAATTAAATGCGCAGGGATTTACCCACCCTAGGAAAAAAGGTGATGGCCAAACTGCATTTAAATATATTTAAAGTTAACTAACTTATTTAAATAGTTAGTTTCAAGGTATATTCAACTTCCCTCTGAAAATGGCTTAGTCTTGAGAGAGTTAAAATGGTAATTTAAACCATAACTTTAGACAATTGAGCTTTTTTGCTGGACTTGGATAATACAGAAAGAGCCTTGGGAAAGATCCTGTATCCCAGTGTAAGTACTTGCCTTCCCTACTGCATTTGGAAGTGCAAATGAAGAGCAGTTGGACTGTGAGAAACCACTCAGGCTTTAGCAGAGGTTAGCTACAAATTCCCACAATCAAAGGGAACAGAAGCCAGTCTTTCAGGTGGCTGTAAAACAGACACTTCTATTTACCACTGCACATTCCAAGAAGGTTAGAAAATGAGTGTAACCCATATAACTCAATGGTAATTTAAAGGATTTATTGGTTCAGCTTGTATCTGAACTGTAGAGTGGTTTTCTCAAGGGCAATTGCAATATGAGATCACTTATCAAGGACAAGTCCACTCTCTTTCAGAGTGATGTATTTTGCCTTGGAGCATTTATACACAGACATATAGCCAGCAAATATACATGGAGGATTTTAATTATAGCAAATTATGGTATTATTAGATATGAGAAAGGATTAGTTAGTTACAAGGTGAAAGTTATGTTGAACATATACATTTTATGATTTGTACTGACTACAAACTCTGGGGTATTGACTTTCTGATAATTCTGTCATTGCTCGCTCCTTCCCCGTGAGTGGTTTACTATTCTGAAGAAAACCAAAAGCCTCAGAAAGTGACAGCTGCATTTTCAGGTCAACTTTTCCTTCCACCTGGCGCACCTTCTACCATGAAACCAAGAAAGGAATTGTACATCAGGGGAAAAGAACCTTTGAATGTAAAAGCAGACATATTTCTAAAAATGCACTGAGCCAAAATACAAGGTATTTCCCTTTATATTTCTTTTTCCTGGGGATCAAAATGAAAACATTTGCAAACTTACAAAAACATGCTTTTCTAGTTATATGTACTATTCATTATCATGGGAAGAATCTTGTATTTATTTCAATAACTTCAGAAGAGCAGAGGGGATGTAGATCCTTGGCGACGTATTCACACACTCTCAGTTGTGTGTACAGACTGTCAGAATTTAGAAAAAAAAATGTCTGCACCCACAAAATCATGCATTCTCAGAAATCAAAAGTGGTATTTGTGATAAAAGTCTTTGGATAATCATATTCCAAACTCCCATGCATCACACATCCATTTTATGCCACGAGCAACACCCAGCACAACTTCCCTCGTGTGTGTGCAGAAGTACCAGTGTACACAATGATGTAGGTCTTTCTGTTTGGTTGAATGCTGAGGTATCAATCATTTGTGTTCACTTAATAATAAAAGTGGTTAATAAAAAAAAGTCAGGTTTTAAAGTCAAGTTCGTTGAGCACCCCCATCCTAATAAATATTTTGTGGGAATGGTAATGAAAACTCTTCAGTGTGAGTCGAGATGTTCCATTCTCACCAGAAAAACCCCAGGTAATCCAGCACATTAAGAGTAATAGGATTTTAATATTTTAATAGAACTTGACAGAAATTATGCTCCATAAACACCCTGTATTTTTTCAGTAACACGCTTTCCACTGACAAAACCCGACAAACCAAATTTTATGTACACATCTTGTAAACTTGAAAGGACAGGACCTTTTGAAATCTGCTTGAGTGAAACAGACCCAAACATTTTGTAGTGTGACATTCCCTGTTTACAGTGAAAGTGGCAAAGTAACCAAATATTAAATAGTCATTACAGAACTCTGTCTTTAGACATACCAATACCATTACAGAACTCTGTGACTGCTGTTTAACTTACAATCTTCTGTTTATGTTATAAATAAAAGTTTAGAATTCTTACGTTTATGCTTCTACTGTGATGAATTTTATGAAGTCCATGTTTGACTTCATGAATGCAAAATAGGCCAGCATTTCACCTGCTTTCCTCACACAGCCTGTTAAATGAACACCCTGCATACATGTCCTTTTCTAATGGACAACTATTAATTTCTAACTATAGCTGAACTATTCTTGTTCCTAAAGCCATTCTCACTATTACTAGGGCTGTGTCTGCACACACAAGGCAGGGACTAATGCAGTGTTGTGTTGGATCACTAGGTATTTTCTAAGGAGAACTACACTAGTGTAGTTCTTCATCTTCTGAAGGTACCCAGATTTTTGTTTCAAGTTGGAAAAATACGAGAAGGGAGAGCACAACACTAAATTATGGGGTATGAGTAATTTCAAAACTATTTTAATTTGATCTGATTCATTAAATGGCTTTTGCTGAAAGGAAAAAGACTCAATGAATCTGTAAAACCAAAGGAGGAAGAGCTACTCTCCCGATACTCAATGGTCCAGTTATTAGTATGTAGGAGATCTGGGTTAACATTTGCAGCTGCTTTAGGTCTTATCTCTGATAATAATGTGAAGTAATCCAGTTTTAAAACACTTACAGGCAACTGCAGTTATTGCTGATGTTACTCACACTTTATAGAGAATTAAGTATTCATCACAGTAGGAGTACCACTATCTCATCCATCATGTGAATAAGTCTTTGAAAAAGGGAAAAAAAAGAGAATCATTCCCCATCTTCTCGCCTTTTGAAGTAACTTCTTGTATACATTTCACGTATTGAACTTCAAACATACTTCAAATCCACACCCTGCATAACACAGAGAACACTTCTAAGACTTTTTAACACTGGAGGGGGGAAAGACGTTCGGTAAATGAGTCAGAAATAATTATCATTCTACCTCACTGCTTTTAACCCATATTCAGAAGTTTAGGTTTAAAAATATGGGATGTGTAATACAGCTTATTGGTTGTAAAACCCCCAGTCCTGGAAAGGAAGCAGAGTTTCCTTTAGGACTCCCAAGACTCTTTTGTTTTGACACACTTGATTCATTGCATGTAGTAACACCAGGACTCCAATATTCCTCTAGGGTAAGAAAAATGAATGCCACTCTTTGGCTGATAAACAGTTGGGCTCAATCACTTGGGTCTTTCCTGGAAAAAAGGTTTCTAAAATCAATAGCCAGCTGGCAGTAGATCTTGCATAATATTTCGGGGGGGGGGGGGGAAAGAAGTCTTAGCTCCCTAAAACATATTGGTTAAAATAGTAAAAAACCAGCAGTGGTATGCAGGGCCCTGCTAAAAGTGCTTGAGAAAGGAGTGTGGTGTGATACTAATTCCTCCTCAGGACCCTCCCTAGGCATCCTGCTAGGGGAAGGGAGCTTTGGCATCTGTTTTACATCAACCCTAAGACAAGGCTACCCATGGTACCATAAGACAACACAGTTCCATTGAGGGTAACACATTTGACACCAAGTTCTGTGCTGAAGATAAATCACTTTTTAGTGATTTATCACTAAACACAACCAAATATTGATTTATCACAACACAATCAAATATTGATAAGTAATTTAAAAGGAAATTCAATTTGATAAAAATTATTTTTTTGTCCATCTCTTCAACTCTTTTATTTTATTCCCAAATTTTGAAGGCACTGAAGAGCTCCAAAGGCTCTGTTCTGTATTCAGATCTACAAATTAGGCAGCAAATTTCTCTTTTTCACTAATTTACAGCTACAGGAGGCAATATGTGAAGTTAGTGTCTGTCATAAAATGTACAATGTGGATTTTGGTGTAGAACTGTCCACAAAATAATAACCTTCACCTTCTGTAGAAGATACCTAATGAGTTCCTCACATGTCATTTCTTAGATAGCTCCTCCAACATAATTTATACAGCATACAGGTTTCTTTGTGGAAGGAAGGACTGACACTGCCATAAGCTCTCTGCTCCCAGCAATATACTGGCATTTTAAAATGAAAACTGTACAAAAGGGATTCACTACTGTCAAATTTTCACAGCTAAACTTTCTTGAGGTCCCTCTGGCTAGTGTCAGACATCCAAAGATTAGAGAAGGAGCGTGGGGGAGAATTCTGTTTTTACAAGGAGGGCAGCTGAAGGGGTTAATTTCTATACTAGCTTTAAGTGTGTTTTTTCCCTGAGTCATATAACATTTGCTTTAGTGCTGTATTCAAACAGCTTCTATGAGTGACCTTTGAATAGTTCCCTACTCCCAGTTTCCAAGGATATATTAAATTCCCCTCCGTTATCAGTCACACCGGAATCTGTTTTTTAACGTCCAGTATCAAGTTCATACAGTTTACTTTCAGTATTTTAATGCTCCCATTTGTAATGTACCCAGACTAAAAAAATGATCATCGGTGAACCCTGGGTGTTCAAAACCTGATGTCTAACTCATCAGCCATGGTTCATTTCCTCCTCCATAGTCTGAAATGACCTGTGAAACTAAGGCTCTTCAGCAGACATGCTTCAGAGGAAAAGAATAAAAGAAAAGAAAAGGAAACACATTGCTGATATGATACAGTTGTTTTGGTTTGGTTTTTTTAGTGGAAGGAGGTGCTGAGCTATGTTTTAAATTGTTTCTAGTAAAAAACAATCTAGTTGTCTGCTTAACTGAAACTCTCCCTGATAAATGCAATATCCTCCTCTGCATATTTATGCTTTGCCCTGTAAAGCCCCGTTACAATTTGTGCTTAAGTCATCTCTGGGCAAAGCTCTGAACCTTATGGAGCAAAGATTTTTAATTAGAACAGCATGAACAATATTTACATTAACAGACAAAAACTGAGTCGAAACAAAGAAGTTTCTGGATCTGATGGCTTCAATGGTGAAATCTTAGAATATCTTTCATAGAAATTACCTTTGTTTAACAAAACAAACTCAAGGAGGAAGCTTCCTTTGATCTGTAATATGTAGGTATGCAATGCAAACCAGAACCTATTTGTGGCCCTGTAATCTCTTGTTAAGATCACTGTATTCTTTCCCACAAAATTTAGCTCACAGGACCTCCACATTAACCCAAAGCCAGCGAAGCAGCAGCCTGTGCCAGTTAAGTCTGCCCATGGTGCTTTCCTGGCCTCTACTTTTCACATGCTTTCTCTGAAAGTTGAAAACTGGCAAATGGTTGGAAGAGCATCATATTTAAAGTACTCACAAGCCTGGAGGCCTTTTTTTTTTTTTTGCAGCTACTCTTTTATACACCAGTGGAACAGAATTGTAAGTACCCAGGCAAATTCCTGATGTAAACATCATGGAAGAAACAGAAAAATGAACCCTCATTTAAAAAACCAAAACAATGTCTGGCTCTTTTTAGCAAACAGTCCATTATACTTTTGTAATCCCCAATGCAATGCTGTTGTCAGTTCTAAAGACACTTTTAAAGACTAATAGACAGTCCAGCATTATGTTAAGGAGGTTTTCCACACTTTCCCAGTCAGGAGCTAGGAATTTTATGCTAAAGTAATTTTATGCTAAAAGGAACAAAGGCTAATTTCTTTTCTGTTGTCATCTGCTAATTAATGATTTGGATCCTGGGTGTCAAACACTTTGGACATAAACCCACTGCAGATGTTGTAGCCTGCAGGTTCCTCGTAGTCGAGCTGCTTGTCTCCAGAGGCACAAACAGACCATTTTTATGACTGTTATAATGAGTATTCCAGATACACTGAACATGAACTAATGTTCAATATGTATTGCATGAGCAATTTAAACCTCAAGGAACTGAATTAAATGTCATATGCAGCAATTAGCTTGAAAACAGACTATGTTACCATTTCCATGGTAATGAGTGATACCTTCAGAGGACTGTCAAACACCATGAAGGAGACTATTCATATGATACTCTGAAAATTAGGAATTTATAAGCTTGATTTAAGGTCAAGCAATTATGGTGCAGAAAAAGGTAATAAATATATAGATCTGTATCATTCTCAAACTGTCTTTTTTTCTTTCTTTTTTTTTAATAAATTGTTTGTTTCCAAAAAATATGAAGCAAGATCCAACAAAGGAATTTGCAAGCACCACTAAAGCGCCAGTCAAATTCTGCAGTTACAGTGATCAAGGAAAACACAAATTTTTCTGAAATACAGATGATTTATAAGGCATACCTAAACTCTGAACTTAGGAGAGAGTAGATTCGTCAATTATTTTGTTATAGATCTGTAACCCGTAACAAAAAAACAACTTCATCCCAATATTGACCTAGAAGCATTTATTAAAATATCATCCATCTTCCAGTCTAATCTTTCTTTTCTGTTCCATACCTAATACACATAGCACTTACTAACTGGAAAGAGAAAAGAGGAGAAGCATCGTCACGTTACCAAATAAAAGAAAACAAACAAAAAGAAAGTAGAAGCAGAATAATAAGTTTAACACTTAGCTAATAGGAAAAGTGTTTAAATTCTCCCCCAAAAATGTTCCAATTTATTGCAAAGTATCCTAACTAAAAAATATTTTTAAAGTAGGGTGCAAATATCCCACTTATCTATAGTACTGCTTATCCTTGTATGTGAGTAAGAGTCAGAGGAAACCCTTATTTATTTAAACACCTAAGGAGATGAAGAATTTCAATATTAGATGTACAAAAATTTTTTTCCTATACAACCATCCTTCCAGATTTCTTCAAGAGAAAGGAGGTTAGGATTAAGTACAAAAGCAACACCTTTACTGAAAATAGCTGCAAAACTGTAAGTTTGACCTGAACCTATTGTACAAGTTATTAAAGAATCTGGTTTAGGAAAAAAAAAAAAAAAAAAAGCTGATTTTCACCCAGCACTTGTCTCCTGAAAATTAAAGTATCTTTGGGTGGCTCAAGAACACACTGAAGCAGAGACATTCTCAAATTCAGTAACGAAAACATCTTCAGAAGCATTCAAGTTGACCTATGCTGATTCTGACTTATATTTATAAGATTTGGATATGCATCAAACACTTGCAGTTTTCTGTTAGTCAAATCAACAAGATATTTGACCTCAGTACATTCTGGCTCTGCACTAGAGAGAAAGAGGAAAAAAGGAAAAAAAAAGAGGAAAAAAAAGAGGAAAAAAAAGAGGAAAAAAAAGAGGAAAAAAAAGAGGAAAAAAAAGAGGAAAAAAAAAGAGGAAAAAAAAGAGGAAAAAAAAGAGGAAAAAAAAGAGGAAAAAAAAGAGGAAAAAAAAGAGGAAAAGAGACAAAAAAGAGAAAAAGAGAAAAGGAGACAAAAAAAGAGAAAAGGAGACAAAAAAAGAGAAAAGGAGACAAAAAAAGAGAAAAGGAGACAATCTTGTTTCAAGTACTCTGTCCCTCTCATTCATTTTCCTTTCTTGAACTATGCTGACATTTTGAATTCAAAATTATCATCTTCTGCCAGTATCTGGGAAAGGTGTTCTGCAGCATTCAGTGGGAGAAACACACGATAACAAATAATTGCATAGCATTTCACATGGTCTCTTCAAAAGCACTGCTGTTTCCTATAATTCCCAACATTTTTCCTATCAGGGAACACACCTACTCTACATATGTGTGTGTTTACATATACACACAGATACAACCACACCAATAGCTGCATGTCCATACACATTTATGTCAAAGGATTTTTAAAGTATTACTGAAGTGCCAACACTGCTATCATATACTTGCCATCAACCTGTCTTAAATATTTTTGTTTATGCATTGATTTTTATGTACATCATGGAATCCCTCGGAGTATTTTTGCATTAGATTTTGTACTAAATCAGTTTTTATAAAGTTTTGATGGTTTCAATTACTACCCCTGCTACTCGCCTCGTGGGTATTCTCAATTCATGCTTTGCTGACAGGAACAAAAGAGTTGGCTTTTAAATACTCCTCCTGCATTTAGAAAAGGAGAGAAAACACTGCAGTATTTGAGGAAGCATATCAAAGCCTTTAAAATAGAACCAAGTCAAACTAGAAATATTTTAGCTGTGTGACTGCACATAACAGAAAAAATAGTTCCCTGTCTTCAGTCAGGCACTACAAAGTGAATTACTTATGTAATCCAGTTATGTTCACAGTTTAAATATATATACATACACATACATATACAAACAAACACACACACATATATATATATAAAAGCTCCCATTTTGACAGTTTTAGACAAGGAACCATTCAGAATTTGCTCACATTAACCAGTCATTTCTATGCTCCTATTTGTCTTTTCAGAAATACATGAACCTCTTCATGCACAGGAAAATGCTCTCACAAGCCCTGATGACTCATTCCTTCCTTGAAATCACGGTTCGTAAAATACTGCCTCCTTTAGGAAATTTTTAGGAAGGGTAGAAACAAGCACTGGGTTTGACTTTCAACTGATGTTACATATTTAAGTGAAATCTATTTGCTAACATTTGCCTTAAAAGATGCAGTAAACACCAAGCAACCTTTTACACCAAATACAGCCAATACGGTTTTAATTCCTAAAAAAATCACCTTGAGAGATCTGGCTGACTTTGGTTCTAGCTAAAAATAATTCTTTCAGCTTTTCTGCTTGCAGTTCTGAAAGGAAAGACAAATTCCAGTGGTTTTAAAACACCATTATTGAAAAGATGCTTATGCAAGAATACATACGTGCATGTTTGAAAACATTACATGCAGTGAATGGAAAAAATGGAATTACACTACATTTTTTTCTGTACTTTCGAGCGTCACTTCACACATTTTTTATTTTGCATTGAAATTAAGAACATCCAGAAAGGTGATCTGACTCAAAACCACATCCATTTCAAGGGCATTTGCCATCTATCATTTAACTGGACTGCGATCTTGAATTTGAAATCAGAATTTTAAAGCTCATTTCATTATATAATAATTTTTGACAGCTTTCCTTTTATATTGAATATATTTTGTACAACTGTTAATGTATCAGCTCTTAGAAGAACCACAGTGGAAATCAAATGTGTTACATCTCATGAATTTTCTTCAGGTTAAATAAATAGATTGAATCAGAAATTGAACTCGAAGCTTGACGTTGGAGTTGAATTTCCTTTCTACAGCTCTCAAAGGTACTATAGTATCAATAATTTTCTTGTTCAGGTAAAAATTATCTGATTATCTGCAATGGATTATCTGCATGTTCATTCAGCAGAGATTTTGGGAACTCAGTAATTGAATCAAAGTTTTGCTGCTTCTTTTGCTAGAGGCTGTCATTGACAAAACTGTCTTAAATTCAGTAAAAATTTCCCAAGCTAACTTATTCTTATTTAACACTCATTTCTGATGCCTGATCTGGGTATTGGGAAAAGAGGAGAGCATAAAAAAAAAAAAAAAGAATCAAACAACTACTTCTATAAACGCTCTTCCTTCCTCTACCCCACCCTGATCCTACACCAAACATCTTCCTTCCCCCACACCTCATCTCAGCTTTCTGTATGTGCATGGCAGGTCACTCTTGAGCCATCCCAGGAATCACAGGAGTTAGGGGCCAGTGCACAGTAGCTTTCCCCTGCTTCTCTTGGCTTCCTGCTGCTTTTTCCCTGCTCCAACGTGAGTCCTCCATGGACTTCAGTCGCTCAGGGGTGGTCCCACTCTCACGTGGGACCCATAGTCTGCCCTCCCTCAGGGGTATCTCTGCCCTAGCACAGGTGACCCACAGCTGTAGCTCCTTCTGAAGTGCTCCACTTGGGCACTGCACAACTCCTTCCAGGACCACATTCCCAGCCACCTTTACACCAACTCATCTTCATCAGTAAACTTCTAAGACCATCTTCACACCTTCAACAGCACAGGACAAGAAGGCATGGTCTTAAAGCTGTGCCAGGGGAGGTTTAGGTTGGATATTAGGAAGAAATTTTTTTCCAGAGAGTAATGAGCCATTGGAATGGGCTGCCCAGGGAGGTGGTAGAGTCACCATCCCTGGAAGTCTTCAAGATGAGACTGGATGTGACATCAGTGCCATGGGCTGGGAGCCACGGCGGGGTTGGATCAAGAGTTGGACTTGATGATCGTGGAGGTCTTTTCCAACCCAGTTGATTCTATGATCTTCTTGCCCCTCTTTCTTAAACCTCTTCTTTCTTAAGTTTGTCAGAAGAGGAGGGACCACATGCTCCCCTGGCAGCCTGCAGTGCTGTCATGCAGTGGGGTATTTACATCAGCTGGCGATTACTGGAACTAGCAAAAGCAGGAGACAAGAGCTTGTGGCCTCCTCCTGTGCAGGGAGACTTTCTGCCTCCTACAGAGACTTTCTAAAACCCTACACAGTATGCCCAGAGAAGCTGGGAAGAGTTTAACAAATATTCAGTAAAAATTGATTTGCGATTTGTTTAAACATCTGCAGGCACAAAGGCTCTCTGAAGCAGACTAAACACTTTACAATATAAAAGACAACGTGCATTTTGCAGGTTGCACTTTGCTGCAGGTCTGCAGATTGGTTTATGGAGGTTCAACATTCAACACGAGTTACAGATGGTGGCTGCAAACTAAAGTCATCCTCCAAAACAAGTTAAGGCAACATGCCAACTGCAATTAATCAGGTAATGGTTAAGCCTAGAATATTTGCTTTTGAACTCAACATAGAATTATGTACAGGTTTAGATTGGAAAAGACCTTTAAGATCATCAAGTCCAACCATTAAGCCACTACAGCCAAGTCCACCAGTAAAACATGTCTGCAAGTACCTAGAAAGCCAACAGTCCTTCTAAATTTAAAAGGGAATTAAGATTCCTCTTGATTTCCACACACATACACCTCTTACCTCATTTATTCCACGAGTATATCAGCAAGATCATCTTTGACTCATTCATTTACAATAGTTACAATCCACTTATTCTACATATTTCACTTTCATTCCAAATGAAAGACAGCAAAAGGACAATGTTGGTTTTGACTGATTCAGCATGTTTTAAACAAAAATGTTGGCAAAGTTTCACAGACTCAAATGTGATCTTTTACTCAGAACTTTTGAAGCTTCTATTTTCATCATATTCTTTCTCTCAAATTTTATTATGTTCCTAAAAGTTTAGTGAATAGCAAAAATGCAGAGAAATGAATGGGTTGGGACATCTGAATTCAAATCAACAGTGACAATTACAGCTATTTTATTCTACATATCCATACAGATAATCCTTCCTCTGAAGTAGCTGCCACTGAGAACATGGGACCAGGTGTGTATTTGCATTGTTACAGGGTTGCAGTTTCTACCTTCTCATGTTAATAGGAGTACAGAAGTATCTGGGACTTCTGGCCAGAATTTACAAGAGACTCTAAAGTGACAACTGAGCAGATGGTCAGATTCATAATTGTGTAGTATTTCATATAGGTATATTCCCTAAATGATGATCAGCTCTAGACTGAGGGCATAATTCTTCCACTGATTAAAAGTTGAAGCAACAACTAAAAATCAGCAATAAACATTTCCTAATATGCCAATACAGGCATTTATCAATATACATACAACTATCAGTGTCACTACAGTCATAACTTAGAAATACTTGCAGCAAGTGCAGAAGGTGTCAAGAACTTGGAAAACATGCTTGGCACTTTTTCAAAGAACAACTGTGGCACTTGGGGACATGGTTTAGTGCTGAACATAGTGGTGGCTGGATTAATGGTTGGACTTGATCTTAGAGGTCTTTTCCAGCTGTAGTGATTCTATGATTTACTGTCATCTGATTTAATTTATTGCTTATATTGAGTTAAGAATTAAAGTGCATTTCTTAACACGTGCATTACCTAAAGAAAGTGCTATAAATTATTGACAAAGTACCCAGCTGTAATCAAAAATAGCCAGCTCCTGCTGATGATGATTATAATAACAACAAAAACAATTATAATAGTAGTAGTAGTTTAAAAATATATCATCTTTAAATGCATAACAAAAATAATTATAATAGTGGTAGCAGTAAAAAAGATATAATCTTTAAATATACTGTTGGTATTCGGACAAAGAGATGAGAAGTGCCAGAAAAAACTTTGGGTGGGATCATTGTTCATTCTACTGAAAATAGGAAACACTATCACTAAACCTGGTAGAACACACGTGCTGGGTGTAAGCCTAAAAATATGAAGGCAAGTACTTCAGGACTCACAGCTGCCAGCTGAGAGCCTTCCAGGACCCTCCTGAGGAGGGGAAACATAATTGACAGTCATCAGATTCTGTATTAAAAGGTGGATCTGACAGGTGCAGCATATAACCCATGTTTATTAATGCTGACTGAAAGGAGACTTGGTATTATTTAAGTTCTTCTGCAAGAATCGTTTTTTAGTCACTGGCAAGAATACAGATCAGCAAGTAACTGTATGGAAATTACAACAGGGAAGTTGATAAAAATTAATTATTTTGAAGAAAGATTTTAGAAAACATTTAAAGTATTTTCTGAATACCTATAATGCAAGAATCAACCAGATTTATTATAAGGAAAAATAAACATCATCATCATGGCTGAGCTTCGCGAACGAAGATTTGGGAAGGCTTTATCCACATTTGTTACAGGCATGTTGGTGACTTATGAGGCCAATACGTGACAGACATATCCGGTTGCAAAAGGCACAACAGAAAGACTCCTTAGATGGTGTATTCCGCAAGACACGGTTCTTCCTGCGTTGCCTTTTCTCCTCGAGAGTGATCCTGCGTGTGTTCTCAAAGGCTTCCGCAGCGTTATAGATGCTGTGTCTCCAGGCCTCCCGATTTGAGGCCAGAGTGGACCAATTATGGTGATCAATAAGGCCAAGGCTGAGATGTTGTTTCAGGGAGTCCTTGAATCTTTTCTTCGGGGCTCCTCTCTTGCGGCAGCCAGTGGCAAGTTCACCATAGAGCAAGATCTTAGGGAGGCGGTGGTCCTTCATCCTTGAGACGTGCCCTGCCCATCGCAGCTGTGTTCTCATCAGCATGGCCTCTATACTTGTGACTGCTGCTTGCTCAAGAACAGATGTATTGGTCACAAAATCTGACCAGTGGATGTTTAAGATTGTACGGAGGCAGCGCTGATGGAAGCGTTCGAGGAGACGCAGGTGGTGGCGGTAGATGACCCATGATTCGGAACCATACAAGAGAGTAGACAACACTATGGCTCTGTAAACACTGATCTTTGTGCTTTTCTTCAAGTGTTTATTACACCATACTCTTTTGTGGAGTTTTCCGAAAGCACTGTATGCCTTTGCCAACCTGTTGTCTATCTCCCCGTCAATCTTACCATCCGAGGAGATGAGGCTACCTAGGTAATTAAACTGCTGGACTGATTTGAGCTCTGATTCGCCAATGGTGATATGGGGATGATGGAAGACTTCCTGAGGTGCAGGTTGATGGAGAACTTCTGTCTTCTTTAGGCTGACTTCCAGCCCAAAGAGCTCAGCAGCATCTGCAAAGCAGGATGTTAAACGTTGCAGAGCTGCTTCTGTGTGGGCAACAAGGGCGGCGTCATCAGCATAGAGCAGCTCCCGGACAAGATGGTTTAGGGTCTTGGTGTGGGCCTTCAGACGCCTTAGATTGAACAGGCTTCCATCAGTACGATATCGAATGTAGATACCGTCCTGATCATCGAGGTCTGCTGTGGCCCTTTGGAGCATCATGCTAAAAAAGATTGTGAATAAGGTAGGAGCGAGCACGCAGCCTTGTTTCACACCATTCTTAATTAAAAAGGGCTCAGAAAGTGTGTTGCCATACCTGACTTGGCCGTGCTGATCCTCATGAAGTGAGATGATCATTTTAAGGAACTTGGGGGGACAACCTAAACGTTCCAAAATCTGCCACAGACCTTTTCTGCTCACAGTATCAAAAGCCTTGGTGAGGTCGACAAAGGTTACATAAAGACCTTTGTTCTGTTCCCTACATTTCTCTTGCAGTTGTCTGAGAACAAATACCATGTCTGTGGTGCTTCTGTTGGCTCTGAAACCACACTGACTTTCAGGTAGGATCCCTTCTGCTATAGTGGGTATTAGTCTGTTCAAGAGTATTCTTGCCAGGATTTTGCCAGCAATGGAGAGCAGAGTAATACCACGGTAGTTTGAGCAGTCAGATTTAATACCTTTCTTCTTGTACAAAGTGATGATGACAGCATCACGAAGGTCTGATGGTAGTTCACCGAGCTCCCAGCAGCGCACCACAAACTCGTGAAATTTGGTGTGGAGGGCAAGGCCCCCATGTTTCCAGACTTCAGGTGGAATTCCATCAACCCCAGCTGCCTTGCCGATTTTTACCTGCTGTATGGCCTTGAGGGTTTCTCCTAAAGTGGGGGCTGTATCCAATTCATACTTTACTGGTTGTTGTGTGATGGACTGAATTGCTGAGTCTTGGACCACACGGTTGGCACTGAAAAGAGTTTGAAAGTGTTCAGACCATCGATTCAGAATGGAGGTTTTATCTGTTAGAAGCGTTTGGCCATCAGCACTGAGTAGAGGGCTTTGTACCTGGTATGTGGGCCCGTATGCTGTCTTCAAGGCTTCATAGAAACCTTTGTGATCACCCATATCTGCGCATAATTGAGTTTTTACAGCTAGATCGATCCACCACTTGTTCTGGATGTCACGGAGTTTCTGTTGGAGCTTGCTGCATGCGAGACGAAAGGCTGTTTTTCTTGCGTGACAGGATGGCAGTGCAAGGTGTGCTTGGTGGGCGGTTCTCTTCTTCCTCAACAAGTCCTGGATTTCTTGGTTGTTTTCGTCAAACCAGTCCTTGTTCTTCTTGAGGGAGAACCCTAAGGATTCTTCGGAGGATTGCAGAATGCTGTTTTTAATATGCTGCCAGGTAGTTTCAGGAGAGGAATCTGCAGAAACTGTGGAACAGTTTTCAAGCCTAGTTTGAAGGTTTGCCTGGAATCTCTCTCTTACTGTGGCTGATTGGAGATTGTTAACTTGGAGTTTTCTCCTTGTGATGTTGCCCATTTTGGGTTTGAATTTAAGATTGAAGCTGAGTTTGCAGCGCACAAGCCGATGGTCTGTCTGGCATTCTGCACTGGGCATCACGCGGGTATGGAGGACATCGCGAACATCTCTCCGTCGCACCAGGACATAATCGATGAGATGCCAATGCTTAGATCTGGGGTGCATCCAGGTTGTCTTCGGACTATCTTTCTGCTGAAAGATAGTATTAGTGATGGTGAGCTGTTGCTCTGCACAGAATTCTAGCAGGAGTCGACCATTATCGTTGCAGTTACCAACACCATGTTTGCCTAATATTCCTTTCCAGGCATCAAAATTCTTACCTACTCTGGCGTTGAAATCACCAAGGATAATGATCTTATCATCTGCGGGCACTTTTTGGGTAAGGTGGCGCAGGTCAGCATAAAATTTGTCCTTTTCGGCAGGGTCAGCTTGGAGAGTTGGGGCATATATACTAAAGAGGACGACGTGTTGGTTGTTGTGGAGTGGAAGGCGTAGGGAGATAATGCGGTCAGAGTGACCTGTTGGCAGATTTTCGAGTTTGGGAAGAATAGAGTTTTTGATCATGAAGCCGACACCTGAGAGATGTTTTTCGGTTCTGGGCTTACCTGACCAGAAGAATGTGTAACCAGCACCATGTTCTCTGAGGCTTCCTTCCTCGTGAAGGCGAACTTCACTGAGGGCAGCTATGTCGATGTTGAGACGAGCCAGCTCATGGGCAATTAGGGCAGAACGCCGCTCAGGACGTCCACTATCCGCAGAATCGAGCATGGTTCTGATGTTCCAACATGCTATAGTTAATTTAGGTACACCTTTGGAGGCAGGTGCATGCCTTTGTCTTTTGCTCTTTGTGCGACCGCATTGAGAGAAGATGCCCGTTGGTCTGCGGATAACCAACCGGGTGGAAGTGGAGATGAGCTTTGTTTAGGCCACCTTTTCTAGGCCCCTCTCCGAGTGGAGCAAGCAGTGCTGTCCTTGAAAAGGCTGCTTGGTCGTTCAGGGTGCTGCCCCAAGAGACTGTCATCTCCGGTCAGTCTCAAATGACCAATATCCTGAACCGCCTGCATGCAGGGTTGGGTCTGCGGTTCCCAGTGCACCTTTCACCTGCCGTTTCGACCCTCGTCCGTCGCTACAGGACTTTTTGCATGTGGGTAAAGCCTTCAAGCCTGCGCAATGGATTTTTTTTTTAGGTGAGATGCAGTATGCGCGGAACTGAACCCACCCTTTAATCCTGAGGTTCATCTGCCAGGGCCAAGCGAGCTTGGACGGTGGCAGCGAAATCCTCAGGACGTAGGTTTGGTTAGAGTGACCTTCTCTTAGATGGATGGCCTTACAGGGCTAAGCGAGCTCCATCCGCCCGGGTTTGAGATTAGAGTTGTCCTTCTCCTAGGATGACTAAAAACATGTAGAAATTCAGGCCATTATGCTTAACATTGGAAATAATGTAATAAAACTTCAACTTCCTTTCCCAATTCCTGACTCCTTTTAAGACTTGCTTATAAATTTAACACTTAACACCATTTTTCTGAATGGGCTGATTTGCAGAACTGGCAGCTAAGGCTAACTCAAAGCAAATGTCATCAGTTCTGTAAAAGAATCTGCTGAATACCCAGGTCTGTGTGACTCTGAATGGAGAAATGGCATCTTCAAAATTTGATAAGCAGCACTTCAGATTAATAACCTCAAAGCAGAGTCAAATTAACATGTATGTGGACAAACAAATAGCAGATACACATAGCTACAATTATTGATTTTAATTTCAAGTTTCTCTCCCCTTTTAATCTTTTAAAAGCATGAAAGTATGGAAAAGCATGAAGCTACACTTGACATTTCATATTTGATCAGAGATGGGAATTCATATTTTTCAAGTTTTAAAGGACTCACTAAAGGCAAGCAAAGAGAAAAGCCTGTGAATTACCTATAACAATTTTATTACAGCTCAGCTGAATTGTATATCCTGAAAACTCAAGTAAAAATGTCCAAAAGAGATATACAAATGGAAGCAAAGAAAATAAAGGATCTAAACCAAAACCAGCCACTAAACCATGAGCCTCCAAAAGGCGGTGGTGGTGTTTTTGAAAAGGACGTACATAGATATCTCTAAATATTTTTTTTCCCCAGAGACAATAGTCTACATCCTCATACATGTTGCAATACAGCTGCCTGACACAAGTCACAAAAGATAGGACAAACAGGACAATTTTTGCATTATTCCAATATTTTTTCTTCGATGTGACAACCTTAACAGACCAAATCTTTGGTCTGTAGCAGTATAACTTTATGCTGCTGTTACTCCCTCCTCCCAGGTAAGCAAAGATGTGCTATTTATAGCTGGGACTATATATAAACTGTGATCCTTTCCTAGAATGCTCATCAAGCACATTACTGAGCTGGAGCACGCTATCAAACTCTCTGCCAAGGCTATATTTGAACTGGTTGCTGCCTCTTACCCAGGAAATAACCAAAGTCAATCAGAACATCCTGACACCCTATTACAAATTAAGAAATTTATTTTCTTTTATTATTTAAAAAAAGAATAAATCTAAACATCTAGGAGGTGAAGTGAGGCATTGAAAAGGTCACTCCAAAGTAATCTGATTTTCTGAAAGCTTGTAAATACCTAAACACACACATTTCCACATACAGATCCTAGAGCCTGGAAGCTTGCTTCTAGTTTTCTAGTCTTGTCCCACTCATTCTGAAAAACAGACTCTCTCTAAAAATATGATGCAGATGATTCCTCAAGAAGTTTCTTCTATTTTTTGTCAAATGGCAGATGGCTCTCAACAACTTGGTGACATTGCTTTCATAACCAAGTCCTCTGCAGAATTAAACATATTTTTTAATATTGAAATGTAACAGCTAAGCAGTAGATTACAACTTTAGACAATTTCCTTTCCTTTCAGTTTTCCATTAAGAACTTGGGCTTTTTTCTTGGTTTTAAACAAACATTTCCAAATACCCTCTCAATAAATACCAATAAAGGTTGTAAACTTCAGAGTTTCTCAAGTCCCTATAGTTTTCACAGTTACAAGGGCTGCTAACATGCACTTAAGCCATTAGTACTGATCCATTTTTAATTCAGTATTTTATATTTTCCCCAGATAAACAAACTAAGAGATCATAGCATCCAGCTTTTCATCAACTAAAAACCCCAAGTACCGTGCACGAAGCAAAAATCCGTGTTCTTCCACAAATTTGGATTCCAATAGCAGATTTGTTTCCTGCTGCATTTAACATTTTATTTAAAATGCAGCTAATTCATCCATTTCATTATTTATATTACACAAATGCAGTGAGTGTAAAGGCATGTCTGCTTTGAGAGTCAGTAATTTTGGTTTGCAATCCCACTAGTGTGCAATGAAATGCCACAACACAAAACCATTTACATCATTTACTAGTTGGCATCACTCATTTTCTTCACACTTGTTCTGAATTCAGCAAGGCATTTTTGAACACATGTTGGATAAAACAAGCAGAAAAATAGTCACCTGAAGTAAGGATGTTTTCATAATTTTCCTATTAATGTTCAAGAAGAATTTAAGCTATATTCTTTGTTAGTTATTAAGATACTTAGGGTCACACAGACTAGCAAGAGTTTCAATCAGTCCTTAACCTTGCTAAGCTTGAGAAGCACATATTAAAATCCAGACATTTATTTAAACTTCTTATAAATCGAAGTAATTATATTACCACCCTGGCTGGTATTTTCAAACTGTGACGTTGTCTTTAGGTTAGGTGCGTTCACCCATCATAAATTCATGACAATTAATGACCTTTGAAAAATTATTAAAACTTTTCTTTTCATTAAAAAAGTAGGTGAGAAAATGTTTCACTCTTATAAGAGTAAAATTACAAAATTACAAAAATTACTACTTTAGGCAATTATAACTTGTGACTCCTATTTTACATGTCTTAAAGAAGTCTTTTCTTAATAGTGACACTAATTATTCTCATCATTAATGACATTTTATTATAAATGCTATATAAGAACAAAACCTAGATTTTGCTGCTGTGGATTTGCATGTACCAAAAAGCACATGAACCATCTCATATACACAATTGGAGTACCACCACTAGACCACATTTGCCAATAGTCTAATAAAAATACAGAAAAATGGAATCAAATTACATACACAATTTTAATACTAAATATAACTTACAACAGAAAAAATTGAAATGTTCAAAAAAGCTTGCTACTTTAATAATTATTGAAGTATTCTGGTTTTCAGTATTGTATTTTTAAAAAGTTCTCTAAAAAACCTTTCTATATGTAGCACTTAAATGAAATAAAAGTAAAGGACATTAAAGAATGTTTCCCTGCCATTAGATTACTGCACTTGGCAGCCTAAGGCAGTAGATCCCTTTTTCTGTAGCTCTTCTAACCATGTAAATGGAATATGTTATCACAATAGTATAGCGCTGCAGCTTTCCATCAAAACCACAGCTTTTAAGGAAACATCACAGGTAGTGAATTTGTTGGTCTAAATTTTGTCTTCAAACTTAGCATCCATTTAAAAGCAATAATTAAACTGTAAAGCTCTGATTAGTGTGAAATCCTGTGAACTGAGTGTGTTTCACAGCTACCTCTGGACAAGCAAAAGGTCTCTGTCTGGAATTACTCTTGCCACTTCAGTAAAGCCCTATAGTGAGCTGCTCAGTGATCACATCACCAAAATACCTCGATTAATATCTACATCTCTGATTTCTTCTAACTTAAGGCCTAACTCTGCCTCTGGTTGTGCCAAATTTCTGTCAGGTTGTACACGGTATGATTTCAGAAGCACTAATGTAATCAATTACTGCTGTGACTTGGTCTTGACAGAACTTCAATAACAGTAAGGCAAAGCATCATCTTACAGAAGACACTCTGTTTTCACTTCTGTTACCATGCCTAATTGTAAGTTACTTTTAATAGAAGTAAGACTATTGGCCAAGAGAATGATTTGCCTGCACATTATTTGCACAGTGATGCACATATGAGAGATGGAATAATGAGAACTCTGCCATGTGAAGAGCTCTTTTTTGAGGCTTTTTAAATTAAAATAGTGTAGTATGAGGATGCACATACACAACCACCCTTCAGGCAATAATGATGGCTGCATATTTTCATATTATTTTTAAAAGGAGAAAGACCTTTGCCATTTGTTATCTATACCCCAGTTAATGAGCAACAACAATATATAGGAAAACCCATTCTTTCTAGTGCAAGAAAATTACATAACTGGCAATACTTTGTGACTATTTTAAGATCATTCACATGCATGAACAGAATTGCAGCAAAAATTCATGACCCAGTCTCAAAAATGTAGGTCAGAGTTGTAAAGTAGCAGATGTTTGACACAGGAATAAGTAGAAGCTAGACTCTGATACACTTGACCATTTTATAGCTAAAAGGTAAATTAAAAAGAGCAATGAGTCTATAAGCAAGTACAGAAATCACCTCCCCAAAAAGCAGACATCTTCACCTTTGAGGAGATACAAAAATTCAACCTCATCTTTGATCAGGATTGCCATTTACAAGACAGCCAGCGAGTTAACACAGATCCAGTAATGCAGTTTGAGCAGTACAGAGAGCCAGAGAGCACTGGAGGAGAGTAAAACCACATTGTGCTCCATTCTAGAGGAAAAATTTGAGGGAGTTTGAGCACATATCTTTCCTCCAAGGAAATGTCTTGAAGGTAATGTCTCATGAAATAAGTATTTCACTTGCCACCATTTGTCTGGTCGATCAGCATTTCCAAGAATTTGCAGTAGAGATTAGAAACAGTAATAGATCAACTAAAGAGGAAGAGAATTGCAAAGCCACCTAACAGATTTCAATCATTAAATATCACGGAACTTTAAAAAGGGATGGTTGTGTGGCTGCGAAACACAGTTCAGCTCAAAAATAGCTGTATTCAAGGTTCAGTCATTCCAAAATACACGTAAGACAGAAAGCTAGGATAAATTAAGAAAGCAAATTTCCTGATTCAAGCTGAAAGATTGGAAAATATTCCAACTTGCATCTCCAAGCTTGCTGCTGAGAAACTTCTCCCCCAGAACAGTAAAGAAAAGCAAAACGCTGAAAGGAAACAGACTTTGTTTTCACGTATCACTGAAAATTGGTAGACATTTCAAGTTTCTTTACATGTTTCAGGATAAGTATTTTGGTTTGTAGTAATTTTCTCCCACTCTGAATAGATATGACCTAAAAGTGAACTTCAACAGAAGGCACATCAGCTCATACTTCTCAAAGCTAAGTGATAGGAATACAGAGCACTGTGCATTTTATCTTCTGAAGAGACTCAGGAAAAGTATCTTGGGTATGGGTCTGACCCTGCTTATGTGTCTTTTGCAGACAGAACTCTCTTCTGCAGAACTGGGATGCTATGTTGGGAATAAAAAAGTTTACTAAAAAGGTCTCAGTAAATCACCAGGAAATAAACGAGCAGGAAGACAACTTCCACTGTTCTCTACTTTGTGTGCACAGTTATACACTTATACAAGAAGAATTTCCATGCTTTTTAGTCAGCTTGGACTTATAGTTACTTTGTGCTGACATAAAACCCAAGAGCTGTGCCTAATATTGCCATATATAAAGCCCTGTTAGTCACAGACACAAGAAAGTCTTTTCCTCTTTCATATGCTCACTTTGTCCTGAATGCTTCCTTCATTTTAATGAAGGGACTACAATGAAACCAATCCACACCAAAAAAGAAAAAAAAAAAAGAGGCACATTCAGCATAAAATCCAAGGTGACAGTTTTCTAAGTAACTTAAGATAGAGACACTCTTTCTCCATGGTGTTCTCACCTCATGACATCAGTAAGTCTCTTTCCTGGAGTACTGGATCTTTTTCTATACAACTTCATTTATCATTATTCCTTACAATACACAGCACACACACAAAAAAAGCGGTAAGAAGAAGTTTACTACAATAATCCATCATCTGGATAAGATCTTCACTTCAAATTTCTTATCTGAGAAACTCTTATCTACCGTTTAATCTCAGACTAGAATCAGAGAGAGAAATATATTTGTTCAAGCATAGCAACATTGCCTTTCTTCCAAGATATGAGCTATCAACCTTACATATCACCTATGTAGTAGATTTTCCTGTTCTCTCTTTTTTTTAAAACCCTTTTCATATAAATTAATTCAAGCTAAGCCTTGGAGCAACGTACAGCATCAGACCTGCTATAGATGATGGACCTTTTTCTCCAATGCAGTTAAAACTAAAACAATAACTGCAGTCTCTTCCAGAAAACAACAGCTAAAATATAATATCAGTACCAACAGATCAAATGAGACATCTCATTCACTCCCACAAGCCCCCGAACATCATGTGAATGTGAAAAACACGTGGTACCCAGATATGCCAAAGGAATAGAGCCCTGCTGCCAAGAGGTTGATGACATGACCTACATGTCCCTGGAGAAGTAAACCAAATTTTACTGGAGAAAAGACTGAGAGGTAATGAAACGGTATGAAGACTACAGAGACAGCGAAAGAAGAAAAGCATAAAAATTATTTACCCCAAAATGACGTCTTTCCATTAAAATTTCCAAGCTGTTCAAGTAAAAAGTTCGGATCATAAAACCCTGATATCGTCTATGGCCCATCAACAGCTGCATTGGTTCTGCCTTATCCCAACCCATGAGCTGTTTTCCATCTTACTGTCTCCCCTGTCCGGCTTCTGCACAAAGATGTCCCTAAAACAGTTTACATCATGAATGCTACGACTTTAAGCACCTCCTTTAATGTTTTCCCAGGGCCACTAACCCCAAGTGGAAAAACAATGTTGTTTCGGTGTTTCACTTCCCTTTACACTCTACCATACATTTCATTGCAGTATTTAAGGATTTCCTTTTTCCTGAACCTTTTGGAAAAACATTTGTACTATCACATAAGAATAACCTTTTCAAAGGGAGGGAAAAGGAACGTAATTACATCTTAATTATCTTAAAAGTTCTAAATTGATTTGAAACGGTAATAACAAATAATTAAAACACATTAAGTTCATAAAGTACAAAGGAAAATAGGTTTCAAAGAGAAAATTAAACCTTTGTCTTCAGTTACATTGATAAAATGTAGAGTAGCAAAGAGTTGTGCTTTTCATAGCAAAATTCATTTGAATGAGAACATTTAGGGAAATTTCAAATCCAATTTTACCAGCAGAGCTCAAACTCACCTCTACTACCAGAAACATTACTGCCATCACAGTGGGGTGGTTGGAACTAAATTATCTTTAAGGACCCAGCATGAACTAGCCAATAAATTCTCCTATGAGGAGAGGCTGAGGGAGCTGGGGTTGTTCAGCCTGGAGAAGAGGAGGCTCAAGGGAGACCTCATCACTCTCTACAACTCCCTGACAGGAGGTTGTAGCCAGGTGGGGGTTGGTCTCTTCTCCCAGGGAAGCAGCAGTAGGACAAGAGGTCACAATCTTAAGCTCTGCCAGAGGAGGTTTAGGTTGGATATTGGGAAGAAATTCTTTACAGAGAGAGTAATCAGACATTGGAATGGGCTGCCCAGGGAGGGGGTGGATTCACCATCCCTGGAGGTTTTTAAGATGAGACTGGATGTGGCATCAGTGCCATGGTCTGGGAACCACGGTGGGGTTGGATCAAGGGTTGGACTTGATCTCAGAGGTCTTTTCCAACCTGGCTGATTTTATGATTCTGTGAAAGAGACCTGACTACACCAACACGAAGGGGATCAGAAGGCAGTTTTTGGTTTAGATAAACAGTTATCAGCAGTTGAGTGGACCAATTAACTACGTAACAGTTGAGTGGATAACTGGTGGTATAAGTATTTTTCCCAAATTTGTTAAAAGAGTGTGAAAGCCTGAATTAGCCAGACCAGTATGTGGGCAGGGGGGAGCGAACAACAGAGTTTTATAAAACTCAGCCCAACACAGAGTATAAGAATCAAGCAGCTAACCAAAGATTTTCAAAGAGAACTTCATGTATGTTGAGCTGGCTTCAACATGCATACTGAAAACAAAACTAAAAGCAAGGCAAGTGGAATTATTTTTTGCCATTTCCTGTCTTTTGTTGTGTTTTTAGTGGTTTAATTATTTTTTTTAAACACAGTTCTCCTGGACCTATTAAAATTCCTTTAACACTTCCTGATCATTAGAACTGTGCTGACTTTTGTATGAACAGTTCTAGGGGGGCTTTGCTGTTATCCAGAATCATTTGTACAAAAGCACAGGTGAAACATCCATAGTTTTCTAATATTGCTCCTGCCCTTCTTGCCTTCCGTGGTACATTGTCTCTTTGGCTTCTTATATTACTTAAATAAATTTTCCCCCCTCCCCCAAGAAAGCAGAATTGATTTTTGGCATTATATCACCATCCTGGTAGCTTCTATGCCTCTTCTTTTTTATCTCCTTTTTCTTTGGAGTAGACAAATGAATAAGCTACTGTTTTGTGTTTACATAGTAGTTAGCACAAATGGGACTTCGACATTCCAGACACTTCAAAATTTACATAGAAAATTTGTGTCATTTGTTAGTCACACTTAGTTATTCTGATCCTTACTCTGAAGGTGCTGTGCAACCTGGGAACAAAACCCAAGCAGTTTAAATAAATAATCACACAAATAGCAAAAGGTGGACAACACAAAAAGAAGAAAATCAGTCCGAACTTTCCAGGATCTTTTCAGATGGACAGACAGATGCAATTCCTAGAAACCTAAGTGCACAGACTAACAAAGTATTACAGTTTGAGTGTTGCAAATGTAGCACTGAGACTGCTGATGCACATTTCACACAGCAGAACAGAATGTGAATAATTCTGTAAATACATAACATCTCTTCCCAGACAAGAGTAAGGACTGGTTTGGGAGCATTTCAGAAGCAGCTGTAATTCTAATGAACAAAATTCTACTCGAACTTCAGGTACTACACTGGGAATAGAATGAAGGAAGCTCCATTGATGAAACTATTATAAGAGATGTTTGGATCTTTTCATTTAAAAAAAAAAAAAAAAAAAGAGAGGAAATAACTGATTTCTACAATAAAGCCTGAAGTTAGGTGTTCAACGAAGATGACATCTCATGCCATACAAATGGGATCAAGAATTTAAACAGCCCTAGTAGCTTTAAGATATTTATAGAGAAGCAACATAGTTAAAATGATCTTAGCTCATAGAAGTATGTTTTTTTCCTGCATCACTGAAATAATAATATATGTGTATGTATATACACATGAAATAATATGTGGAAATACATGGAATATGGAGAATAGTGCTATTACTTGTAAGAGATAATATATTAATGAACATATTGTGTAAATGAACCCTTTTCTATTAATAAGTATGCAAGAAATAGCACAATTTAATATGAGAAGTCAAATTAGGAAAGCTTTCTAAAATCAGACAAGTGTTGAATAACATTTAAACATTTCCTAAAAATTCCTAAAAAAAAAAAAATTCCTGTTTAAACATTTCCTAAAAAAGCCACATAAATTACTTCTATCACCAGCCTAATTCTAATTTTTTTTTTTTGTGAAGGGATTCTTTTTTTTCTTGCATAAGTCTGAAAGTTTACTGACAAATTGATTAACAGGGAGCTTTGCTAATTAAATCAGCTGAAGGAGATTTAGACTGACACCATGCTAGGTGCTTAAATTAAGAGACTGTCCCACTGCATTACATATAGTGCATTTATCATAGATAAACTAACAGCCTGTTAATGGAACTGGCAGACAGTGAAGGAGAAAAATTAATCTTTACAGTGCTATGTGTAATAGATACACAGCTCTGCTAACTGTAGCTTTACAGATTTCTGAACAATTAGAAGGGGTTTTAATAATGTGGGTTTCAGTTTGAAATTAGAAAAATAAAATCCCTCATTAACACTTTACTTATGTGACAGTCTCATTACCAAAGATCTGCACGTATTTCTGTGTTGACAGACTGTTACAAAGTAAGAAACCTTAGAAAAATCCTTTCAAGTCTAGAAACTTTGATTGTACAGTGTTAATAAAATTGAAGAAATTGGCTGTACATTACCTAAATAAAATCTTATCTCTAAATTAATCTTTATTTTATAGGCATTATCATCCAAATGGTGGTATTCAGTCAGTGTAAAGTGTAGAAGTTTCATGTAATCTGTTGCAAGTTCCTTTAGTTTTCAAAGTTTCTTGGCACTGCTAAATGCCCATATCATTCTGTTTTCAAAGCAGCTACAACCTACTGAACACATCTTGAAAGTTTTTTGCCTCTCAGTCTATATAAAACACATCACAGCATATGGCACTGAAAATATATTTGGACTGGGTTTGCCTTAATGTCAAATTGATTGTCTTAGCGAATTAAAGACAGCACCCAGGAGCATCTTTGCCTTTCTTTTTCCCCCTGCAGTAGGTTTAAGACAGGCTGTCACCACCTGACCCCCTCTCCTTGTTCATGCCAGCACAAATGATAACACATAATCAGTCACACAGAGAGACAGAGAGAGAGAGATCAGGGTTGGGATAAAGCTTCAGCAAGATTGTTTCCTTGATATGCCTCGTAAGCAAGTCTATTCATGCACACAGAAGGAAAGGCACGTCTGCCAACAAGAGAGGCACGACACCGTTCTCCTATCAGATTAAGTGCTGGCTGCTCACAAAATCGCTGACTCAAAACAGTAGCACTGCTCCTGCCTAAGTCATTTCAGTCAAAATAGCTGCCCTATCACTCGAGAAATCAACCCCTTCTATCACCAAAGGAAAAAAAGAAAGCAAACAGATAGAACAAGAACAGTCACTTTGGAGTATTAAAAAAAAAAAAAAGCTCTAATTTTTGTCCAAAAAAAAATCTGTCGCTCTCCTCACTCTCCTTCCAAATGACTTGAAAGAAAAATGAAAGCAAAGGCTAAGAGTAGAGATTGGTATGGATACTAGCATCATATAATTAAGACTAAAAATTAGTTCAGAATCTATATCTGAATGAATTATACTTAATCATTGAATTTTGTCCACCTGGTGCTTATTCAGCTACACATATAGGCAATAAAGAAAGCCTGCATGCTTCTCAATTACTAAAGTTCCATAGTTAAAGGTATTTTTTGGGGTAAAGTACCTCCTAACTTCTACATGAGGTGCTCCCAATATACTCCAAAAACACTTATCTGCGAAAGGTAAAATAACTGGATGTTGACCTACAAGCCAAAAAAGAAATTATTTGGCTAAGAATGCACTACAGATTTTTAAGAAGGGCCAGAGACCTCTTCAAGACATGACTCACAATCAAAATCAAAATACATTATTGTGCTAAACTTGAGAGTTTAACATGCTTCATGCTTCATGAGACTCTAATACCATATTTGTTATTTTTGGTGATATGTGGTTCTGGATGCACTGGCCCGTTATATTCATTGACTGCTTACTGATTATGAAAGAGCACATTCTGAGCTCTCACCTTGATCTGTTGTTTTATTTCTTCACCTTTGCTACTCAGAGAGCATTGGTCTTAACTTCCAAATTTTATTGAAGTTTTCAGTGTTTCAGGCCTGTGACTCAGGATGCAGTTGCAAACTTCTATTTTCAGCAGCCAACAACTGCTGTTTTGGACAATCTCACTGACACTGCATCCATTCAGCAATAAGAGTTACTTCTGCAGGGTTTTTTTGAAGGTACCTATTGAGATCATCTTGCTCATGAAAGTCAAAAACCCTCTCTTTGTGCTGCATGGGTTTGGTGCTTCAACTACATTCACCTGAACTTTTCTGTCACTTAAACGAGAGGTAGCAGGGACTTAGAATCTTCACCATCACGTTGTGTTTAGTTTGTGTGTGTTATTTCCCACTTCTCTCACTCAAGAACATCAAGAACAAAGAGACCAAAGACTTCTCAGTCTTGGTGTGCTTGAGCTGTTGTCTAATGATGACACCCAGCAGAGAAATGTGATGCACATCAGAGAGCATCTCGGGGCAAACACGTATTTCCTGTTACTGAAGACTTTTCCTAAGGAATTTTGGTGTAATTTCATGCAGGCATTACAGAGCATGCAGTAGAATAAATAGAAAAGACCTTGAGGTTAAAAAGAGTTAACAGCATAATTCTACATTATTGTACACCCGAAGAACCAAATCTATTTTTTACAACTGTTACTGACTGTTATTTTACTATTTTACGAGACACCTGTAGTATCACTCAGACATTTAGATCCTGGAAAAATCGGGGTGGAACAATCAGGACAAATCCATAAAGAAGTCATGTTATTTTAAAAGCAATGTAAAACCCATTCAACTTTGTTACTAAAACAGCACCACAATTAACTACTCCCACTGCTATAATTGCATTATTCTAACTGATTGACCAGTTGTATTTAAAACAAGCACAAAGATTTTTCAGAATACTCTGCTGAAGACATACATAACATGAAAAAAATCCAGTGTATGCTGAAAACATGTCTTGTCTAGTCTATGATTTAAGACAAGCAAAGTTTATATTGTTTCAAAGATAAGCAAAATCTAATTGGAGAAAGGCAGCACACAGAATAAGGTGTCTCATTGATAAATGTGTTGTTATTTTCAAGCCTTAGGGATTAAAGCTATTCATTTCTGGTTTTGTTTTTCCTATAATCAAAGTTTGCAGATGAACAAGTGAAAAAAAATTTTTCCTAATACACATAGTAAAAGCAAGATAAAAGTCTCCATTATAATTTGCTGCAAAAAACTAACAGCTCAGGTATTCTTTGTGTTATACCATCCAAAATTCCATTATTATTACTGCTCAAGGTCATATAGCAGGTCTGTAGTAGAGCTAAGAACAGGAATTGGCTATCTTGATATCAACTGGACCATATTTACTAAAATAAGCTGATTGAGCGTGATAAAAAGGGTCTGTCCTTTCTACAATGAAATCTTTGATAAGTGCAGAAATGTTTCAACACCGTGTTTATGAGCAGCAATAATCTTCTTTCCACGGCCTTTTTGAAAGCTGATGGTGCAATGACAGCTCCAGTAGATGAGAAGTCTTCTCTTTCATAGAGCATGTACAAAAACTACAGTTCCCTTGCATATGACAGGCCATCGACTTCTAAAAGAATTTCCTTGAGGAAGACCACTGTAATCTTGCCCACCAAAATCCATGCATTGTACTTAGTAAATGGCATTCCTAAGTTTTCAGGCTTTATATCTCCCTGTTTGCTACAGTTATAGAGGATACTGCTTTAATACAGTAACCTTTCTAATACTTTTTGATAGAGGCTATTACCTGATTATAATGGCAATTAAAAATCTTTAAAGTGCCTTCATTTTTAGTTAGATGCTACTTTAAAAAAGAAAACAAAACACTCCAAACCAACAACAAAAAACAAGCCTTGCAAACCACAGCCATGAGAAGCCACTGAGAACCCTCAATAAGAAATTATGAATTGTCAAGCAACTGAGATGTTTATAATTATCCATGATAAAGTTCCGTGTGCAGCTGTTCTTTTCTGACTCTCAGTCTCATATATTACCATTAACATTTATGAAAATGGTAATTTCATAATAAGGTTTCCCCAGATGCTGTACTAATACCTAAGAATGTGGCTACTCCACTGAGATCACAAGCAAAAGAGAAGAAGGAATTACCTCGGTGGTACAGTTGTAGCACCTACCTGAAAGCTGACATCCATATTAATAGCTCCTGAGGTTTTGTGTGAGATGGGAAGGTTGAGACAAACAAGTGGAAGGGAGATAAAGAATCCTGGCAAGCCTTCTGGAGGCACAGATTACCTAGATTGCTTTTCTGCTAGAAGATATTCAGGTGAAATTAGGTATCGTGCCTGAGCCAGCACAGCTGCTTGCTCAGGGTAGTTTTCCCAGTGTAAGGTACTTGGAGAAATCCTCTACAGTAGCATAAAAGTTTAATTTATGTATTACATGTCCAACTTCATATTTTAAGAGGACACATTTCTATACCAGGGTAAACTGTACCTTTATAAGTCCCAGTATCTACCCAAAAAGAGATCGTGTGGCCCAACTTCATGAACCTAAATGCCTTTTGTGCAGAAGATGGTTTGTGTTTTTAGTGATAGTAGCTATATAATCTAGAAGCATAAATGCTCTAGAGTAATCTCAAAACAGATTCTGAAATTTTGAGCACTTCTGAGAATGTTCTTTCCCAGCCCTTGTTTGATTTATAGCACTGCCTACTGCACAGTTCTGTGAATCTATTCCCCTACAAAGATTAAAACATAAAATGAAAAATGGATGTGCAAATCTTATGAATAGGTTTTTACATGACATTCTCTTAGCTGACTTGTAAAGGTATTCCTCATGTTGCAAAATGTAAAATATGTAAAATTTTCGTAAGAGAGGATGTTGATCTTTGATGTTTGATCTTTGCACACTTCCAAGCCTAGTCAACAAGAAGGAACATTTAATCCACAAAATAGATAATGGCCAACAAGCTCTAAGTGATGTCCAGGTGTTGAAGACAAATTACCTGTTGGCAGAATTGCCTTTTGAAGGTTTAGGGCTTCACGTGCTTCCACAACCTCAGACCTAGGGGGAGGTTAACTAAGCTTGGGAAGAAAGATGTACCACTGATAGTGGGCACAAAGAATGCAGAATTCACAGGCCAGGAGGACATTTGGAAGAACCCCCAAGGTAAGGAAGAAAAACTAATAAAACCAACCCAGCAACTCTGTGCTGAAATCAGCACAAACCAGGTGAAAGGTAATTCTGGCGGGGAGAGATCACAACCACCAACTCAGAGCCACCAACCCAAGAAACCCACTGACCCAAAAGAGAAAGATTGAGTATTTGAACTAATAAGCATGAGAAATGAGAGAGTCACTAACTAATAGAAGATATAACATAAATTAGTAAGAGAACTAGTTATCTTGTAGCCAAGGAACACCAATGCCTTTCTTTGCTAAAATGTATAAATACTGAAAAATTTTGGTAGTTGTAGTTGGTAGCTGGCTTTGTGGATTTGGCACCCAGCCCCCCTTTCTGTGCAGAAGTGTAAATAAATCAAATATCTTGACTCTGGGTGTGGACTGGCCTCTTGCACACCGGGTGAAAGAACCTATTTTGGGGCAACGCACTCTCTGCTTCACTGAGCCTGTATGAAAAATATTAGAACTCCTTCTCTAATGTTTTTTCACACAGTACTTCATGTCTGTAATGGAGATACCAGCTTAAGAGATGTAGACCCCTGTAGATAAGGACAATTCCACTGAGATCAGTAAGAGCAAACATGAGTAAAAGAAAGAAGTAAGACTATTTTTTATTTCCTGTTTTATTCTACCATGAGAAGCATTTTCTCTTTTACTTAAGTGCAGATTCAGGTTTGTTAATCACACCACGCAGATTTCTCACTATAACTGGTGAAATACAGTAGATTATCTTTTCCTTGGAGAATGCCTGCCAGGGAACAACAGGTTTTGAAAAACTAAACGGCCTACTAACCCAGTGCAGACTTCTTTATAATAAAAAAGAAATAAAAAAAAAATCATATGAGTATCAGTTAGCACAACTGGTGGTGTTGTTTAAATTTATATTTTGCTTCTATGGTTCTTGTTTTATCCACTTGCCTAATTAACACATCATTTAGGAACCTACTTGATTATGCCAAATACTAGCATTATTCATTCTTTCCTCCAGAGCAGCACTGAATAGGCAGACTGTGTGGATTCTCCTTCCATTTGCTTGCCCATTTCAGGGATACTCACTGTTTTGTGTGCTGGAGAGTCATTTGAATGCAAAGCACTCTCGTTTCTCTATGTAGCATTGTTAGCATCAGGTTGTAATTTTATTTATAAAAACACATCCCTGTAAGCTCTGGGAGCCCCTGTCAGAATGAAGACTGGGGAAAAAAAAATATTTGAGATGTTGACAAGCAGGCTGGGTTTTCTTTTCTGTGTTTGTGATATGCATCTGCTTACAGCTGCACACGATCTCACTACACGTGTGATTCAAAGTTACAAGGCATTTCTAGTCTTCAACCTCCCTGCAGAAATAACTAGAATAGGGGTTTTCTTGTTCAACCACATGGCAAGCCACTGATACCCAGTTCTTTCCTGACAAGTTGTGCTCAATTGGTAGACAAAGATAAAACCCGTGCAGCTACTGCAGAGATCTAAAATAATTCTGCTAAAAGATCTGCCCTACTTGCATATTTTGTGTGCCTGTATTTAGCTCTGCAGAGTCACACAGCCTGAAGGTCTTGGTCCTCAAAACAAGGACAGAGTTGCTCCCCAGGCAAGTATTTGCACGTTGTTTACTTGGAAGTTTTGACTATTTACTGACTCACCCTGACACAGGAAGCAAAAGCTCCATCCAACCTGGCCTTGAACACTTCCAGACACGTTTAGTATTACAATGCTAAAAGTCACCACAGAGGGATATATCATTCAAACTGAGTGATTTCCACCCCTCAGCAAATTTTTTAGAACATAATCCATTTACAAATTAAAGCCCAACCATCAGTTTGAAAGTTCATTGCCAGAATACACAGAAGGCTTAATTTTTTTTTTAAGAGCCAAAGTCCATTTCAAAAAGCTCCAAGTCCAGTGACCATATGTACTTAGATCAGAGCAAAAACACTCAATTCTACGTGTAGAATCAAATCATTAATAAATCTCTCTTCTTCCAACAAAATTACTTTTTTTAGTTCCTTACCAATATACAGTGATTAACCTGTCAAAACGAGCTTTCAAAACATGTGTATAAACATTCAGCAAATTACTATGTTCTACAGTGCACATTCTCAACATTTTCAATTTAAGTACTTTTAGCTTCATTTGCTGATTTCTTTTGTTGAGAATCTCAAGTGCACACTGAATTTTAAACACCACTGGCTTCTCTATTTTGCAATAATAATCAAACAAAACATCCAAGGTGAACATCTCTAATTTAACATTTCTCTGACCAACACATTTACACCTGTAATCATTAATCATGCCATCTGGCTTAATGTGCTCATTAATAAATTAAAAATAACCCCATTGCATTATTGGTTTTAGATAGTTGATGAGTTTTCTTCTCCCTGAAACTTGTCAATGTCATAACTTTACCCTTCATATTTTTGTACTTCATAGGGAGCCATTGCCAAATATTGACACATAAATCTTATTCTTACATTTTCCAACATGCTTGTTTGACACTGTAATACAGAATTTAACACTGTTCAAGTAGAATTTTGAAAAGAATCTGTTTTGTTTTGTTTCCTGCTGTAAACAACAGGAAATAGCTTTTTACTCCTCAAAGTAATGCATACTTTGTCTTGAGACTCAGGACCTAGTTTTCACTCTTCTGCTGCCTGCACTGACAATTTTCATGTCTCCTCGTTCTGGCTCAATCTCTTGACCATGTTCACTGGTTGAGAACAGTGTTGAGACAAACCCCTGCAGCCACACACCAACTGTGACTGATGTGGTGGCACCTGGACAGTAAGTTTGACAATAAGTTTTATTCTAAAACAGTGGTAAAGCATAAAGAGGTACCTTTTTGGTTTTGGGACTCAACACACTTCAGTGGCTTCCACAATCAAACGTGCACTCAATCAGTTTAATTTTTAAACAGAGAGCATTCAAGATCTTTCATTTCAGGTTTTAAAGCTGGGTTTGTCAAGTATTTCTATTAAAGTAAAAAGCATTGCACCAGCTGTTTGGTGCAGATGAAATGAGTTTCTGGAGGCTTGATGCTTTCATGAACACACATATGCAGAGTATACATATACCACGAAAACCAACTCTTATATGGCTTTCAGTGCTTCCTTAAGGAAAGCATAAATAATTTGACTCCCTTCTATCATTCATTATAAAAAAGGTTAAAACTTCACTTTTCATATTTAACCAAGATCACTTTGTCTTCCAAAACTGAATTTTTGAACAGTCTGTTGAGGATAAAATAAGCTCTAAATTTTAGGACTCAACATAGCAACATTGAGCAATAATTCCACCTACTCAGCATACTATTTTTATTAAGGTCTTTTAAATACATTTGTATGAAAAATATCATAGGCCTAATTTTTTTTCCTCTCGTGAGTTCTTGCAAAAGCTCCCTGTTCAGTCAGGCCAGTCTTCTTGCCCACTGGCACATCTTTCAGCAGATGACCTGCTCCTGTCACTTTAGGATTTCTTTCCTAAAGTATATTGAGCCTTCCTGGAACCATTTGTTATTAAGGGCTTCTTCCCAAGGGACTCTCAAAACCAGTGCCCTAAATAGGCCAAAATCCACCTCTGGAAGTCCAAGGTAGAGGTTTTGTTGACCACCCTCCTTCCTTCCTTCACCAAGATTCAAAAAACTCTAACAAAGTTCTAATTAAATTGATCTCAACTACAGCATATCAAATTTATAAGTCACCTAACACCATACAAATAGCTTATAGCACACCTTATGATTCTGGAATTATGGTTTACAAGACATCCTTGACACTAAAAGAACAGAAGGATGTTAATTCATCCATAGTTTCTACAGAGGCAATCCTCTTACCCGCTGTTAAATTCTAAATTGACCATGCACAGCTAAGCCCAGGAAAAGAAACATAAAACTGATGTTATAATTAATCATTTTGTTTAATGATTCTATAAATTGTCTTTTCAAAACCATCCAATCTGCCAGTTGTCTTTATCAGCATTTTCTACGTGTTTGTCTACATATAACTCTGCTCCTGCCTGTACTTCTGTCTTATTTATGTCATGAGCCCTCCAGGGGAGTTGACTAAGATTATGCTTAACTAGTGGTTAACTAGACAAGAATAGAAGTTTCATAGAAGGATGAAAAGCAATAAAATCAGGTTTGCTGTTTATTTGCTAGTTTTCCTGACAATCAGTACAGAACAATCCTTCTAGAACAGTTATCCAATATACTTGTATCCAACAGATTATTTATAAAATAAATATGAGCATTTTAAAGATATAGAAACAATGTAATTAGCTTTAATTGTTTTATATTTCCTAATTCACTAGGCATTCACATTATTCTGCTTGTGGTATAGAGGTAATTTAATATTTCAATCAGCCCAGAAAAGCCACACAAACTATTTGGAAAAGGATTATTGTTCATTTCAATTGATAGAAACAATTTTTTTTTTTCTAAAATGGGAACACAATTTCTGAAGGAAATGAATCAGTTTCTTTTTAGTCAATAATACAGGTGGTTGCAATAGGTTCAGGCACACACTTTTAAGATACCATGTAAAAATAACATAATATTCTACCATGCTGCATATTCTATTGAAAAAGAAAGTTGAAACAACAATCGAATCATTTTCCTTGCCATGAATTTTGAACCTGAAGTCTTACTTAATTGACTTCAGTTTTACAGCCAAATCCCTCCCCAGTCATCAGCCAGGCATCTTTGTGACCAAATATGTTTAACCTGTGACACGTTTGGCATTATACAACATCATGTAAATCCACACTGAAATGCAAAGCAGCAACAAAGTCTGGTTCACACAGCCCTTTAAATAGTAACTGTGTAGTTCTACTGAAGGAATACAACTCATGGATCTAATGGCATGTTACTCGAGAATATACAAATACATTTTCCCTAATGTTTGTTTCAACACAAATTTAACTACAGATCTGACTTTCATTTGGAAAGAAAGAGATGAGAAACAGTTTTGATGTGACATTAGAACAAAATAAATAAAATTACCCATATTTAGTCATTCCTTTATTTCCATGTGAAGGACACCTATGTCATAATTCGTAAGAAAAGGAATTATTACAGTCATGAGAAAAAAAAAAGGAGCCAATTACGCACACTGCACATATTAAATCCAAGGGTAATTTGCCAACATCAAAGTTCATTAACCATACGCCAAGTCCAAAACCCAAAGGATCCTAATTAATGCTGAAAACCTGAAAAAGTAGGTCTGACCTATTCTTCTGTGTGATAGCAGCCTGAAAATTGACATTGCATGGTGCTGCTTTTTCCCATTTACTTGCTGTAGAAGTCATTTAATGCCCGCTGTTGCCTATGCAATATTAATAGCAATGGAACTTGAAAATAGATCCTTTCTGACTGCTGGCTCTTTTGCCAGGATATGCCCACATTAAAATCAACCAGGAGAGTGGGTGATTTAAAAATTGTTGGGTTCCTGAGTTTGAAAGGCAGACTTTTGCATGATGAACTCATTGAAGAGGCTTACTCTGTCTTCATCACTCCATGAATCCTGTGCAGGTTAAATGCACAGCACAAGTACTAGTTGGACTGTTTTGCTATTTTTCCCCCCTGTACTCGACCTCTATAGCAATTTCACAGGTCTAAATCTATGCTGTTAGTGACAAATTATACAGACTATATGTAGAAGTTTGACAGTTGCCTCTACAGACTTTGTTAGTATGCTAACAACATTTTTTTTTGCCTTTCAAAGAATAGGGTCTCTTGTCCAACACCAACTTCCCAGGAAATCTAAGTGTTAATTTACAACAGGAAAGTTAACAGAGAATTCCAGTTTCATTGTCTGACATGAAACTCAGTCACAGAAACTCAAAACTTGCTTCACCTTCAATAAAACAAGAAAGCAGCTTCTATTTTGCTGATACTCCAAAGTGCTGTCAGGAAGGATTAATCCAATAAATATTTACAGGCACCTCTTGATAGCAGGAACAAGTTCTCATTTCAAGGAAATGATACTGTTTCTTTCTGATTTCAAGGAAGACCAACATTCAGTCCACAAAATATAAACCTCAAATATTACTGTAATAGCACAGTTTCATTTTTTTTGTTCTTGTTACTAATGCATATGTGGGGGATTATTGCAGAGACTTAAGAGTCTCTCTAAAAACTATTAAACTTCCAGATTCAAAACATTAGTTGTCTCTACTCTTTCAAAGCTTTTGTTTAGAGGTTTTTTCTTTTTTTTTTTTCAGGAAACAGTTCCCATTATTTATTACCAAGTTAAGTAATCTCACAACAGAAAAGAAACAAGTAACGAAGTTGCACCAATATGATGGTTTAACACTTCAAGACCTTCTATTTCTGTAGTAACAATAGAAATTTTTCACCAAGAAAAAATTAAAAGATGTACCACAACGGCAACACTTTGCTTTAAAAGTACAAACTAAGACAAACAAACCTCTGTTCAATACAGGATTAGGTCCTATCTCCTCCTAGGCTTTCTCAACCACATTTATTTTATATTTCCAGTTTTCCATTACATAGTTATTTGAGACCACCTCTTATTTAATTAAATATTAAATTGCTAGCAAATGAGTAGTTTAACAAAAAGGGGTTTTGTTTTTTTTTTCTTTTATAATAGGCTTATAATAGATTAAAAGAAGTATGGGTTTTTTGAATAACAAAACTCCGGGGATAATTTTAAAATAAGGGAAGCAGCAGGCAATACATTATCAACCTCTACACAGATACACCAGCTAAGTAAAAATAATGATGCAATTTTTATTCTCAACAGCACTCTTTTTAACACATTTTTGCCCTGAAAATTACATGCTTAATCTAAAATGTCTCTAAATTCCATCTGATGAGTTGGATGATGTCACCACATGCGAATTGATGCAAAATTGCTTCCTTTGTAAAAAATATTTACCATGTTTTTTCATTAAACTCTTCCACAGCAACCTGCTACCGCTGAATTTCATCAGAAATTACATTTAATTGTACACTAGTGTTTTATAAAGGCACACACTATTAAACTATTTCAATCCACTGATTTAAACTGGAGGCTGCAGTATGAACTAGTGAACAGCCAAACATTTTGGATTGGTTACAAGAGTTGGGTGCCAGTCTTTTCTAGTTTTTACACCAGGCTGCAAGTCAGTATATGTCGTTATGGCTCAGCTTCCCATTGAATCTCCTAAAATAATATCTCAATAGAAAAAAAAAATCCTTAGGCCTGCAGGCAAAAAAAAAAAGAAGCTTTCTGTTTTGGAATGTAAATTAGCTGCTATTTCATGATCGCCTACTCCAGTGGAGTCAAATTATCAAAACTTGGAAAAGCTACAGACTGTTTTTTCAGTTAAAAAAAGCTCTGGTTACCCAAAGTTAAACATAACCCTGTAACATATATTATGATCCAAAGCTACAAATATTACACTATCTTGTGCATATATAAAATGACATTAAAAAAAAAAAGGATGAGGTAAGCAGTATACACGTCAGAAAGTTGCTCATCCTGTCAATCTAAAGTCTACCAATGGTCTTCAGGAAAAACGAAGGCAGTTGAAACTGTATTTCAGTTCTCTCCTATAATTCTTTCCAACTCAAAGGAAGCATCCCTTCAGGAATGTTGTTTTTAAGGAATAGCTAAATACTATATTCACACTACATTTTATACTCACAAAATAAAAGACTCTTTATTTTAATAAAAGTTTCTAAGTTGGTAATATCAATTTTTTTCCCCCAGTAGAGTAAGTTTTAACTGCCCAGTATTTAAAGGTTTAGTGGTCGAAGGCCGTGGTTTGTTTCTATTTTGCAAGTTTTTAGTTTCTATGACAGAAGTATTAACTTCAATGCATTCAGCCCTTCAAGAGGAAGGCCCATGAGAAGCACAAGATATCTGATTGTGCTTTCATCAGCTTTCATAACTGACCACCATTTAAAAAGCAAATAATTTTTGCCTAGTTTCACCTAGGCAGGCATACTTGGACATCACTGCCAGGTGTTGAAAATATCACGGAGTAACAGCTACCCCAAAATGAGGTTTTGTGTAGGTAGTTTTGATCCAAGATCCATTTAAAATGCAGCATCTTTCTGCTCCTCAGTTAACTCCTGCAGATTGTGTCTACCTCATATTTTGATTTCGGAAGGCAAGGACATGATTTTCTTTTTATTTGCTTCTAAATAACGGAACTTTTGATGTTTTGCTCTGTAAAAGTTTTGCTCGTTACCCTTCAAAGCACAGCCCTAATGAAACTGCTTAGATGATTCTGGCAGCATTTATCAAAAACCCCACATTTATAAAGGTCATTTCTTAAGGTCAGTTGAATAATCCAAGAAGAAAACAGGGATTCTTTCTCATCATGTTCCTCTCAGCATTTTTATGCTGGAGTCAATCATTTCCATCACACATTCTGCTCATCCAAAACCTTTATTCTTTATTCTCTTTCCATAAATTCCTTTGGAGAGAAAAATAGCATGACATTAAATGCTGTAAGAATAATAGGGATTCTAGTGCAGAATGATAAACTTAAGATCATCTGACAAACTGGACCACAGAAAAACAAAATTGTGGGTACAAGATCTAGTTCCACTGGGTCAGTTGTATTTGTGTGAGACTGATCCTGGGTTTAATTCCATCCAGACAATGCTCTATAGCAAAGACAAGTAAATTTCTGACCTAATAGTCTTCATACCATTTGCTGGAACAAACAGAAATGTGTTTCTACACGAATCTCCCTAAAGTTTTCAGGATAAATACTTGCTCCTACTGCCTCCACCGTCTTTACCACTGACTTAGTGCCAGGGAATATTACTGACAGCTTAATAATGTTCCTAGATTTTGAAAATACTTGAGGTAAACATAAAAAGCACCATGCACAAAAGTAGACTCAGCTAATACAGTTTACTTAGACAAGAACAGTCTACTCTTAGCACAGATACTCTCTGCTAGTGAAAGACAGTGAGAGATTAGAAACAGAGGTATTAGATATCATTACATTCCATATAAATATCTGATTTTCTCTTATCCACTGCCTGCTGCAGAAGAAATAGGCAATCTTTTTGAATTAGCTACGCAGGTGAGTAAGAAAGGTGTCAGGTATAGGCAATAAACTGATCCATATCACACCAAATGAATACAATCTGGAAGGGTGGAAAACTGCACATATTCCTGCCCAGTTTTATATGCAGCTGTTATCTCACAGGAGCTCGTTCAGTCTTGAAAAACAAGAGGTAACCTGAGATTATTTTTGGTGGTTGACGTTAAACGCTGGCTGTTCCCGTGCAGCTCAGCCTTCGAATGAAGTCTTAAATACCAATTTGGATCAAAGCGTTGAAAGCGCTAATTGAGCTGGCAAAGATACAATGCTCACAATTAAAAGATGTCTCCATTTGGTTGATGGCCAGATCTGTAGCTGGAATAAAGTTGCAGATGCCAGCTGATGATCAGAGCCAGCTCCTCTCCGAAACACAGCATTGCATTTCTTGCTTATTAATTGGAAGGGACTACCCTGACTCTGACATTACAATGCAGTCACTGACCTCAGAGAGTGGCCCTTAAACAGGAGCATTGTTTTCTTCTTTTCTTAGGGGCACAGATCCTGCCAAAATTTAAACATTAAAATATCCAGATTCAATTTGCAACAGAGACATCCTTCAACCACGATGTGCAGCTCTTCCTGTTGACATGCAACTGCCCAATTACTTACAGATACATCGGATTTTTTTTTTGACTTGCCTATTGAATTCTAGGAGAAATGGCCCTTGCCACAACTGCATTCTTCACTTTTGCACATTAGAAAGCACATTATCAAGGTGATCAGTACTAATCTGATGAGTGCTATGTTTTCACTGCTCATGTTATGCAGAGGGATAGCAACATCCTATGAACCACTCTCTGCAGAAAACATTAAGAAAAAACAAAGGAAAACAACTTTTAAAGCAAAGGCTTCAAATATTCAAGTAATAAACAAAAGAGTTGTTAAGGGTGTACCTGGGACACTACTACAAAACTACTATAACACCCAGCCAGTACCCATTAAGGGCAAACTTTTCATAAATGTCATTCAGAAAATAAAAAGAAAACCCGCAAACCTGAGAGAAGAATGTTTTTTATTTCCCACAATAAGATTGCCCTCAAAGAAATATAAAAGGAAGAGAAGTCAGAAAGTTTTGCATACCTGAGTGCCCTTCCATGTTTGGATGCCAGGAAGGTGGGGCAGTTAACTCCTGTACTCTTTGTCTAAACCGAAAACCATAAAATCGCTGAAGAACAATATCCTTCAGGATACCCAACACATCGAAAGTAAAAGATCACTTCCATAACACAAGTGACAAAAACTCTTATATTAAGAATGATCCTTGGACTAGTGCCAAGCAGAAAACCCAAATCAAATGAAGCAGGGGTGACCCTTACCATGTACAAAACCACCCATAACCGCTTTTCATGAAGGCAGGATTTCATCGTTTTTTCCCCTTAAATCAACTTTTAGATATTAATTCTCACAAAGGCTTTTGGAAGAAGAAAATAAAGGAAAGCAAACAGGAAAAGAAATCTTCCCATCTTTCTCCTCCACACAAATAATCTCAAGTCCAACACAGACCACATCATCTATTCCAAATTATGTCCACTGAAAACTGTGCTGCAAGCAACGAAATGATGGTAAAAGAGTGAACACTCCTCTTTCACATTATCACTGAGTGGGTAATGCTGGAAAGGAGCACAGTGGGTCATCCAGTCCAAGCTCCCAGCTCAAGCAGGGTCATCCTAGAGCACATTGGCCAGGACCAAATTCAGTGATTTCTTAATATGTCCAGTGAGGGAGACTCCACAACCTCTCTGAGCAATCTATTCCAGCGTGCAGTCACCTGCACAGTAAAGTTCTTCCTCATGTTCAGGTGAAACATAAAAGCTTTTGAGGTCTGAAAAGGCTGAGATCTTTCTCTAAAGCAGATTTGGAAGGTTACCTGCAATGTAAACTTTGAAAAAGTTTCAGAGCCAGTTAAGAAGAGGGACTTTGCAAAAGCACCCACTGTTTCCCATCCCTGGGGGAGTTATTTGGAACAACCTCAGGATGTGTCAGATGAGGTTACACTGACAGCCAGGTCACCAAGAAACACAAGCCAAGGTAATCAATCACTGAGTGAGCTTTTAACAGGACAACAATTGTTCAAGTTTCTCTCTTAGCAGTTCCATAATGACAGCCATCACCAACATAAATATAATATTCTGTTGAAACACAAGGAATCTACACAAAATTTATATATTTTCATACACTGGAGTGCAAGACTGTCCAACCAAAAGCGGAAGCTGGCAGAATAATTCCAGGTTAATGTATTTTCCAGAAACAATGCTTGTCTCCAGTATGATTTCTTGCATTTGAAGGAAGTACCAGGATATTAAAAAAAAACCAGCAGTGTTATCTGTAGAAATAATTTGGTATTTTTATCCGCAAAAAGTGTAACCAAATGTGATGCCTTAGCTGTCGAAAAAAAATTCAGCTGTTTTGAAATATTTCATTCTGTAGAAGCAGAAGTATGTATGTGTATACACATATATAGACATATATATTCAAGCCACTGAGAAAAGATAGCCAAAAATCAAATTTTCATACTTAATTACGTGTCTACAACTAGAAACCCTTCATACATAGGCACATACACTGTCCATATTTATGTATTTTCCCTTGAGCAAAAAGAGATGTTTTTACATTCAAAAAAAAAAAAAAACCACCAAAAACAAACCAACAAAACCACCAATGGAATTAGATACCACCTTGCAGTTTTTAATTTCTTTTTATGAGCATCCACAATGATGTTTTGGCATCTACTCCAGATAAGGAGACTTTCCCACAGCCGTTCCTCTTCATTAAATTAACAAGAATCAGGTAAGAGCCCTCTCCATCCTCATTACTGTTTGGTAAGTAATGAGCACTAAGATTTAGAGACACACAGAGATACACTATAAAACAGTGTTATCTGGAAGATTTACCCTTAAGTTAGCACTAGAACCTATGAGGTTTAAAGTAGCTGTAGCACAAGAGGATTCTGTTCTATTGCCCTAAATCTGAAGTGAAAGTGCTAGCTTTTTACTGCTTTCTTATCAGGAGACTTTGAAGCCATATTTTTAAAACAAGCTTTAAGCCTTTGTTTGAAAGAATTAAAGCTACACCAATACTATAATTTCTAAGTCCTGAGCAGTAACAAGGAGAGCCTAACCAGTCTCCTTCCCTCCAACACTTTCTCACTCACTACACATATAGCATTTTTGGTTTTTATCTTTGTTTAGAAAGAGCAGCATCCAGATGCAGTCAGCCCCTGGTAAGATACAGATAAATAGAGTATCTCTAGAATAACATCAATATTTCAACTTATTCATTCAGCGCATAACATCCCTTTTTATCTACCTCCTTCCAACAGATATCAAAATTAGCCTGTTTTCCCATCATCACCCCTTTGATATCTTATCTCATCCTATCACGTCTGAGAATGGCTCTGGCAACTTCTCCGTTCTGACTTTGTGAAGTGAAACTTCCCAGTAATTTCCTTGAAAATCGAGTGGTTGAGGGAATTGCTTGGATATGGATGTTTGTTTCCAGCCTAGTCGGCAACTGAATTTCTGAAAATACATCTACTTATTTCTCCAGATGGGTCCTTGCAAATATTCACAAGAATGAGTCTGCTACAGATATCGAATCTACAGCAGTGGCACAAGCTACCTTAAGGATCATTTTATTCTCTAGAACATGGAAAGATTTAAGGTAGATTAAATTATTCCATACTGATTCTTCCAAGATATTGTCAGATGTAAGCAAGGGTGACAAAAACTCCGTGTTCCTGTAATGGCTGCACGTTATTTGGAACAGTTTTCCATTACATATAAAAGTACCATTTTAACGTGTGACATAAGCAAGATTAAGCAACAAAGGAACATATGATATGGGTGAACGCTAAAATACATAAACCTGACTGCAATATCAACTTCTGTACATCACCTATTTGATGGGAATGGCTTCAGCCTTTGCAACTACATTTTATAAGCCATTGATGGGTGATTTGTCTATACAGAGGAAACATATTCTCCTTAAACCTTTAGTTCTGGTATGCATGTCCTATATTTCTTCCTAGCTATTTCAGAGGCTATTTAAATTTTGTCAGTTTAGGTACATATGAAACTAGCAATACCACGCACGGTGACATTAAAGCAGATGGAAATGCAAGTTTTTTTTCCGAGTCCATCTGAAGAAACTGATTATTATTTCTTTAAAACAGATCTTACTATTTAGCTTGCACGGCATTTTAATTCTTTCTGTGCCCAAGAACAGATAGCAATCTGCCCTTGAGCCAAAAGAGCTCCAGCTGAGTAGAAACTAGGGAAAGAACTAGGATATTTGAAACAGGAACAGAGGTGTGAGTTAAAGAAATAAAATATATTAAATGTCTGCTTTCATAAGCTTTCCTAAGCCAAATACAGCACACCTGTGTACACTGAAGAGCAGACAGTTGTTTTACAAGTAAATAAAAAAAGCAACTGCAGATTAGTCTCTATTCACTATCTGTGCACTTCAGGACAGTATTTTTTCACACATCATTCATATGTGAATGTAGAGATTTCACAGAAAACAGTATTTGAGACTGATTTTTCACCAAATTAAACAGCCAGGTTGCACTGGTTGCAACATTAAAGATGATTAATGAAGGAAACAGAAGGGGAGCAGCAATGCTATGGTGGGTTCTGACCCCCCCCCCCCATTGTCATTTAGGCACCATGGTTACAGATTAATTTCCCAAGCCTTACCATCTGCATTAAGCCAAATAACCTTATTCCTCAGCAGAGAATAAAACAAAGCAAGCTGCAAGCCTCGACTTTGTAAAAGAGACCAGGATGTCTTCCCAACCATCACAACTGTTTTGTACCCCCCCATACCCATCAGCACCTAAATAACAGTCTGCATTTCAAAGGCTATAGCTCTCGTTTCCATTTGGATTTTCAAAAGGTTAGTGCAGTCAACAGGCTGTTCCCTTCTGAAATTCAAAAAGTGTCAGATTTGACTTGTTCAGCTCGCTTAAAAGAAAATCCACTGCAGATTACAGGTATTAAGCCTCTCTAAAATATCTGGTCCCTTGGCAAACGGTTGGTTCCCCTCCCAGAAGGAGGAAGAAAACAAATCAAAACCAACAAAAAACTCAATAGTACCTAGTTGCAGAAGTGCATAAGCCAGGAGCCTCTGTATTCTCCACGGAATAGAGGGGTTGAAACACAGCAGGGCTGATGGGCTGTGCCAGTCACTGATAAGTAGTAAGAATACAATGGCTATTCTGGGCTTTGTGGCACAGAAAACAAGAATTAATTATCAGCTGATCGGTTTCAGCAAAGCAGCTCAAAGGTCAAGCTACTAAACACAGTTGTTTGATTTGCACCCTCACTGAACTTCAACCCCCCCCCCAAAAAAATATTTCTTAACAAAAAAAATGCTAAATGAAGCAGTAATAAAGTTGATTTTATTTCTCTGTTTTCAAGGGAGTGTCTCTCTTTGCACACATTTCATTATTCTGCCTCAGGAGGAGGAAACTTCCTCAACAATCTAATGACAGCCAGAGCACAGCACGGCTGCTTTTCAGTCTTTTCAGCTCAGTTTTCCCACACTTTTTTTTTTTGTTTGTTTTCTCTTCCACATTTCAGTAAAACCTCATTTTTCCCCTTGTTTAGCACCACAGGTAAGCCTGGAACAAACATATGGCTGCAAAAATCATTCAGACATGAAGAGGATGGCATTCATAAGGTGGGCACAGGGTATTGCTGGGCTTATTGTTACTCTCGGTTCACAAAGCAATTCTGAGGTACAAAGTTCAAGCTCCTACTCCTGTTTAGTCGTTCATATCAACAAAATCACACAGTCACCTGAAAAACTGTATCAATTATTGAGAATTCAACAGTACAAAGCATGAATAGACTATTTTGTTTACCACTTACAGCACCAAGTAATTTTTCTCCCCTCCCACTACCAGAACAAGTTTTATAAACACCCATAAAAACTACTGAAAATAAGTTCAAGTGTCATTTCACCACGGTGATATTACAGAGACTATCAACCCCCTATCAACCCCCGCTGGCCTGTTCTTGCACAGAAGGTGTTTTGATGCTCTCTAAGCAAGGGCAGAGCAACAAAGCCAGTAATGACACATCCCTCTGGGTAGAACTGTGGTGGCCTGGAAGTCTTTCATGTGGAGATGTTAGAAAGATGTTCTGCTGCAGCCCCACCTCCAACTAAAAGGGAAAGGTGTTAGTTTGCAATTAGATGTGACTCAGCAAATGCTCCCTCCGTTTTCTAAGGGCTGCAATTTGTCCGACAGTTGGTAAATGAGTTTTTCAACCAGCTTCCACTTTCCTAATGGGCAAACGGAAAGAAAACCCACCTATTTCCCACAAGGAAACTGTGACTATAAATCAATCAAATAGGATAATTCATAAATAACAGCAATAAGAATATGTAAATGGATGGGGAAAATAACACTTTTGGTAACATACACCAGTTGGCAGCAAACAAGTCTTATCTTCCTAAGACAGCATGTGGAGACAAAACACAACAGAATTTTTTCCATAGAAGCCATTAATCAATATTGACAAGTAAGATATTGAGAAATTCTGCCCACAGCATGTAAGATTCACATATTGATTTCTCTAATGGTTGACTGAAGTATTGTTTGTATCAACAAATGCAGCAGAAACTTAAGAGGGAACACTACTGAAAAAACTGCAAAGACAAAACACAATAAAAGTAAACATTGATAAACACAGGAATAATGTGAGGTAAGGGGTAAATGAGCAAGTAATAGCAGAAGAAGGAAAAGGAGAAAAACCCTATAATAGCACACAAAAACTGCTATTACATGCAGTGTCATATTTATTCTTCAGCATTTCTAAAAGGACTTGCCCTCCAAAGTGTTTGAAATAATACACCTTGCACAATATTAGGACTGAAGGATGGTATAAAAAAAGTCTTTATGCTTTCTGACAAACATATTACTTGACTTCCACGCAGAGAATATTTACAGTTCTGACTCTTTACAAGGCAGATGGCACATCCGTTGTGAAAAACTAGACAATGGAAAGAAACACTGCTTTTGACAAGTGGCATAAATGAGATTTCTTTGTCTGCAGAGTGGTACATCATAAGGATTACTATCTGTGAACAGTTTTCTATTAAATACAGAAAATAATACTGAACACACAATCTCACAGAAAAAGGGATCACAATTTTTGGTTAAGATATCCTTATATCCTGTCCTAACTATAAATTAATAAATGAGAAAGAAACAGGAAAGTGTCAGCATTCTAATTTTCCTAAACACAAAGAATACATTAAAATGTCAAAAGAAACTCCATGGCAAGTCTCCTGAGCAGAAATACATTATACATAGAATGACAAGCAGAATTCCAACTGATCTATTACATTTAGACTGAATTCTAGAGATCGTCAAGATTTATCTGAGATCACCTGGAACTTCAGGAATAAATATATTAACTGCAGATTAGATCAAATCTAAAATAAGTCTTTAGTGAAGGTTACAAAAGTTTTTATGGCATCCTTTCTTTCCCTCACTTCCTTTTTGTTTTTCCTTCTTCCTTTCACTTTCCAGACGTCAGAAACATAAGTGATAAAGTATCACAAACAAATTTTTTTTTAGTTTTCTGGCAAAAATTACCTCTTTTTTCCTGGATTTTTAATTTAGGTTGGTGATTTTAGACATAGGGAGCACCTTTAAATGTATTAGCCCAGCTAATAAAATAACATAGCAAGTGTCACACTTCCAAGGGTATCATTCATAACCAAATGTTAGTCCTAAAATAGCAGAAAATTCCATAAAAATTGAAACTTTTTAAAAATTAAAAACGAAAAACTTCCCCCCACCAAGACATACAGAGTAAAAAAAAAAAATAATTGTGGTTACTTTATTCAGGAGGAGAAGTAGAAGTAGCTCCTCCTGCCCACACATCTGGGTGTGGGGTTTTTGGGTTGGTTGGTTGGTTGACTGGCTTATCTGATGAGGGGTTTGTGTGTTTGGGGGTTTTGTTTGTTTGTTTATGGGAGGTTGCTAGGTTTTTGTTCTTTTTAAATATATCAAAACTTTCCTCTCAGAAGAAAACTCTTCTTTCACCAAGTAGCTTCTAGTTTGCTGCATTAGGCACTTGCTTATAAGTCATCAACATAAAACCATTAAGCCAAACACATTTCTTGAAAAAAATGGAGTTGCACCACTGGTTTAAGCAACCATTGTGCTTAAACACAGTCCACATCAAAAGCACATAGTTCTTCAGCTACAGTACACCACATATCTAAATACTACTTCTGTACCTCAAATATAAGTCCTTACAAGCCATTAACAAAACAAGCATCATCATCAGGCACATTGACAGAAATCAGAAAGCTTTCACAGCCCAGAAAACTCAGACAGCAAAAAGCGTGAATTCTAAGCAGGAGACAAATGATAGAGTTATTACCCTCCTGAAAGAATAAAATTAAGAACCTACAGTAAAAACACATGGTGTTTTCTGCTAAAGAAGCAGCCTACTAGCACTCTGCAGAGTTCATCCTCAGCCCCGGGGAAAAAAGAGGGACACTGCTGGACCTCGGCCTGAGCTCTCAGGAGCAAGAATAGCTCCTGGCTGCCTGCCAGGGACACTGTAACCATGGCGTGGTTACAGCCCAGAGCATCAGCACCCAGCCTCAGCCTCGTGCTTCCACTTCAAAGCCTAGGAAGGGGCAGAATTCCATCTACTCTCGTATCAGTGTAAATGAAAGACAGTCACTTTCAACACCTGATTATAGCCCAAAATGATCTTGAAAACCAGAAACAAGGATTTTCAACTTTCTCCCCCTCCACCCCAGCACAGTAACATCAAATATGTTTCTCTTTATCTTTCCTCAGGTCTCAGACTGAGTTCTTTACACACCTTTATCTGAAAGGAGGGAAAGATACTATTTTCACTTCCCTTAAAAAGTAATTACTTAAGGCAACAAATGCAGAGGAAATAGTCGACCTTGAAAATATATCTGAGGGGAAAAACCAAAACAAAACAATCATTTGTGTCAGGTTCTCAAGCTTAATAAGCAGATTCATTATACTTCTATCACTTCCAACAATAGACATACACCAGATATCTGTTGAAGGTAACACCCACACCTTCATTAAGCAACTTGAAATGAGCACAGTAGTTTTGTCCTGGCTACAAACCACAGAAGAAGCATTCTTCTGAAGCCTGGGAATTAGAGATTGCTTTGTAACATCAGGGGTACTAAGATTGACAGTGGAAAAGAGACCAGCAGCAGCTACTTCTCTACCATTAAAAAAAGTTCTGCCTTTTACAGCCCTGTTGTTTGTATATGCATTTAATGAGTTGCTGTAATGGAAATATTATTATTGTTATTAAAGTGCATCTTGTTGGGTTTATGGTCCTGTTCTCTGCTATTAAGCATTCTACTTCAATCAAATTATTCAGTGTCTTGTATCTTTGTCCTATTTCACATGTGGCCAGAAAGGAAGTACTGTCACAAAAAAAAAAAAAAAAAAAAAGAAAAAAAGAAAAAAGAAAAAAGAAAAGTTTATTCACATCAAGCTTCTTCTAAGAAGTCATATTTTTGTGATTTAAACAAAAAATTTTGGTATACAGCCTTTCAACAGTAACATTCAAGTAACACTCAGAAAACTTTCATTTTAGCTAAAAGTAGGGAAGCCTCATTAGACAAAATAATCTGGACCACCAATTTTAGTTTCTGATCCCAATGCCTGACTTCATGTAAGCATTCCCTTCTACAAATAGCTTTCCAGATAGATTGTTCAGGTGTCAGGGTCACAAAAGCACACAAATGGCCACAGAATCACACCCTGAGCCTGTTGCACCCTGTGTCCACTCCCTAAACTCATTCACTGAGACCGATTTCTGATGCTGTATGAAAAACCCATGCTGTCTCCAGCATAGTTTGAAAAAAATTAACATATATACAACTATCACAACTGCCAACACCAAAATGTCAAAGGAAATATAAAAGTGCACAGGAAACCACAAACTTCAGAATAGTTTTACGAAGCTAAATTCACCTTCAAAAATATTCCCCTTTACATTTTGAGAGACTGATTTCAGGGCAGTTATTTTTAGGTATTCCATCAAAACGTACATAGTTAACTGGACAGACAAATACACCTCAGTCTTAGTACCTCTTTTGCACTACAACCCACTGGAAATACGAGTTAGAGTTATCATTGTGTCTCAAAGCCACACCAAAATCCAGCTTAGGTAATACAGGAAAGATGGTTTATTTCAAAACCATGAACTTTCTGTAATTTTATAGGCATTGATTCATGCATATAATTTTATACCAAGCTTAGAAGTTACACACAGTAATGAAATAATAGTGACAGCTGTGCATTTTCCTCTTTTTAACAGTACTGTCAAATAAGAAAAGGCGACAGGTTGTGTTAACGTAGTTGAACTTATCAGTTCATATTTGTTTGCAATTAGACCTGAGGACGTGCACCACCACATGAGATCTTCCAAAACCATTACCACGACATAATGCATCACCCCATGACAAGGGACAAAAAACATCAGCTGTCCACCTCTGCAGCAAGTCCTGGGCTCACTGATTTCAGCACCAGTGTATGAAACAGAGCAAAAACTGTTATAAAAATAAATACTGTGGAAAACTTTCCATCTTGCAAGGCTGACGCTTTACCTTAGCTAAGCAATTTCACACAGCAGGACGTCGGACTTTGCTTTTTGCAAACACAACTAGTCCTGCAAATCTACTCTGTTAGGTCCAACCAGTGCATTAGTTGTACATTTACAAGTACTAACTGCCACAGACAGAGCTGCCTTCTGCTGGAGGAGATAATAATCCAGTAGATGGCACATCGATAGCACTGTATCATTTTTTAAACTTAAAGCATGTGCTGTTGAAAAATTACTCTGTGTTCTACACAGCCAGTTACAAACCAAGCTGAAGACAGTAATCCAGGACTTTTGTAAGTCTTCAACTGTACAGTAGAGTTTCAGTCTCCTTTTTAACAGGATAACCAATCTGGCATCAAAACTTCACTTTGCAACCCATTTTACACTTGGGTGGAATTCTAACTGGAATTTCTCTCATATTGATCATTTTCATCCCTCAATTACATAAGAACATAAATCATCACAGGCCACAAAACTGTACTCTTATCAAAGTGTTTCCACTCCTCAGAATCATAATTTTCATAATTAGTATTCACATGCCAACTTCAACTTCTTCATATTCTTTCCAACTATTTTTTGAAAGGTGAGGAGGAACCTGAATTTTTATTTTTTATTTTTTATTTTTTTTTACAGAATGAGCTACATTTCATTTTTCAGACCACTAATATTTGCTCATGAAGTTAAGGACCCACTTTTAGGGCTCTACAATAGATACCTTGATCTACAATAGATACCATGAATGTTCAAGCAGTTTTTTAAGTTTCCATAGATTGTGTCAGTGCAGGTTAATCTCCACTAGCTCATACAAGATACAAACCTACATCTGCAAAATCTGGTTTGGTGCTTCCTCTCCATCTTAACTTTTCTTCCAAGGATGCATCACTCTTTAATGAGCATAATAAAATTATTAATCTGAATTAATTCACACTTGATTGCTAGTGAAAGTTCCTTCAGACATCTCATTAAATCAGAAGAACTGAAGCACAATATATCACAATTTCCCTCTGAGTTTTATATTCCAAAGCGCATCAGCATGGTTCATATGGACCAGCACTGTAGAATCCCTAATCAGAAGGGATTTTTACCAAAAAAGTACCTCTCCTGTGCCCATAACAACCCCACTCTAAAGGAGGGAAGTAACTGAATAATTGAAATGATTTCCTGACCCGAGGAAGTGGCCTGAAGCTGAGCCAGGAGAGGTTTAGGTTGGATATTAGGAAAAGGTTGTTCATCCAGAGGGTGTTTGGGCACTGGAACAGGCTCCCCTGGGAAGTGGACACAGCATGAGTCCTGACAGAGCTCAAAAAGTGTTTGGACAAGGCTGTCAGGCACGTGGTGGAATTACTGGGTCTGTCCTGTGCAGGGCCAGGAGCTGGACTTCAATGATCCTTGTGGGTCCCTTCCAACTCTGTGATTCCAGGATTTCTCCCTGCATTCGGACTTTTTCCCACTCAGAGATTTTCAGTTATTATTTGCTGTGTATATAGAGAAATGAGCTCCTGCTGTCCCTTACTAGTGTGTAGCAGGCACACATTTTCCCCTTTTTTTCTTTTACATCTCAGTGAACAATTAAGCCTTAAAACATGAAGCTGCTTTGATGTTGAATTTACACAAAGAGACCAAGAATAAGGGGAAAAAAACTGCATTTCCCTGAAAAACGTACATGCATCTATCCTCTGAGAACATACTCATGGACTTACTGCTATTATTATGGACTTAATTACTGTCCTATATTCTAACACTGCAGAACAATACCACAGTCAAAATTTGGGCTTGATTTACTTATAAGGAGCTGGAAGTTGAGAAGTCTGAACTGAGAGTAGTGTCATAATAGATCTGCTCTGCACCCAACATTAACTTCCATCTGTGTACATCAAGACAATGGATAGAGTGTCTCAGCTTTATCTTTTCTTTGCTGAACATATTGTACCTACAAGATGGACAGTAATTATCTCTCAGCAGCTGAGCAGAACACACTATCTTATCAGAACACTGCATGGCCAGAGCAGGTGTTATTTTTAAGCTGAAATAGATTTGTTTGCATTTTCTTGTATTTGTTATACTTGCACAGAAAGGAATTCTTCTAGATTGCAGCAACTTTTTACACGTTACTGGCATTGAGATAACACTGTAACGCCTCACCTGCATTTCACAGTAAAAAAAAAACCCCAAACAAAACTCCCCAGGTCATGTTCAGATAGAGAATCCTAAACTGAGACAAGATTGTTCAAGTGTTTCTAATTTTTTACCCCCTGTAAGGGAAAACGTTAGCATGTTCTCAGTTTCAGCTGTCTGCCTTTCTTTCTAACGAAAGAGAGTCTATCTAGTTTTACTGTTCTATATGTTAAAGCTTATATTTGTCACTAGTCTTGTTACATCCCACAAGCTGTGGTCAAGTTACACGGGAGCATCTCTTTCTTGTCATTAAGAAAAAAAACAAAAAGCCTAAAACCACCAAGAGAACACTCAGTATCTTTCAGAGGATCGGGAGGGGGAATGGGACACATGAGAATCAGATGATCTCTGCTCTAAACTTAATACCCCAGTAAAAGCAGAAACCCGTGTTATTTCTCTTCAAAGCACTAAATCTGAAAAAAAGGCAAACAAAGCAGGAGCACCTTAAGGAAAATAGCTCTCGGTACTCACCTAGTGCCGAAGACCAGCGCAGCAAAGAGAGGCAGCAAATAATAGGCAGAGATGAATTTCATACTGGCGCTCCCCCGTTTGTTCCCTTCCTCGCACTGGTCCTCGCTCCGGCTCTGTCCCCGTCTCCTCCTCCCGCACTTCGCCTCGCCGGGGGAGCCGCCCCTCCCGCTGCGGGAGGGTCCTGCCTCCGCCAGCGCAAACCCAGCGCCAGCCGGGAGCGCCGAGCGGGATTTGAGCGCCGGGAATGGGATCACGAGGCAGAGCAGAGCCGCCGGCGGGCGGCGGCTCCAGCACGGGATGCGCCGGGATGCGCCAGGACGCGCCCCTTGGGGGCGGCCGGGCAGGGATTAGAACGGGGATGCCCGGGGCCTCCGCTCCGAGGGCACCGCGGGGCGCGGCCGAGAAATACCTCCTGCAAGTCCAAAAATAAAATAAAATAACTAAATAAAGAGAAACCTGCAACGAAAAATCCGCCGGTATTTTGCGGCTAGCGCCTTTGTGTGATGTGAATATAAACGAGACAGGTGATACAGAGAAAGGGAGCTGTTCCTAGTAGGTGTCAAGCCCCTGAGCAGCCTGTCACTGCACCCAGCCCAGGTGTCATTTCTGCAAAGTAGGAAACACACAGCTACTATTTCAATCAGGTGTTCATTCACCTTCATAGCAAATTAAAGGCAGCAGCGGAGGAAATAGCTTCCAAAATAGGACTTTGAAACGTTAATGTCATCTCTAAAGCCCTTCATCACCTGAAACAACCAGTTGGACCTTCGGAGAAATAAATACCCCTTTTCCTGCTTCCTGTGTTTGTATTCCACCTGATCTCAATCATTAGTTAAGTGAATCTGCATTGGTTAAAGATGCTTTCAGGATGTAGGTATTCCCTACCTCGACACAAGTGAAGTTCATCTGATGGTAAACCACATGAAAGTAAAATAATTAAACAAGAATCACCTGGCTATGCAATACCCAAAAAAGCCCCATCAAACAAACTTGTCTGCAAGTGAATGAAGGTGTGTTCGTTGCAAGAAAGAGTTCTGGTCACCTATGTGCTTGTGTGTCATATGAAATGCAATTTCCATAGTTTAACCTGGTGTGTCATTGCATTCAGCTACTTATTGAGGAGTAATTTTGGATTCCATCAAAGCAACCAGAAACTCACTGTTTGAAATGAATGGAAGACTTTAAAATTAGCATTGTCCTCTAACAAGATATTCACAGGGCAGACAAATAGAATTAATAAATTACCTTATTGGTTATATGCTTCAATAACAAACTGAGAGGGAAGGGAGAGAAAAGAAAAGAAGAAAAGGCAACATACACGGCCAAAGAAAGAATAAAATAATTAATTTCTGACTCCTCTTCCTGTGTCCTAGTGCTAGTATCTTTTTTCAGCACACCTGGAAGCAAGTTCTATTCATTCAGATTATTTTAAATCAGTATTTATTGTTATTTTGATGCTACATACCAGCATGAAAGAACAGTCATGTTACCATGGATACTTATTATAGAATGGTGAAAAGGTCATAAAAAGAGCAGTTAGTTTGTCATTTTCTCTTCCAGAAAAAGCCAACCTTCCCAGGCTACAAGGCACCTCATAGTCTTGTATCAGCAGCTAATACTTGTTTCATCTTCCTTTTATGTGCACACATACAGGGTGGGATGGAGGGGAAGATACTGGTGCATCGAGGCAGCTAATTATGCCTGATAGTGTTGAATGACTTTAAGTAAACTTGTGAAATTTTGCAATCTGAGGAATTATTTTTTAATTCTATTGCTGCCCTGCCTTTTTTTTGGGAGGGTGGGGGTGGAATTCAGAGGTCTGCTGCTGCACCTTGGTTTCATCTCAAGTGGTTTTACCACGTTACACGGGAGAGCATCTCCCAGTTGAGTGACTCCAGTACAGGTAGCCTGCAGCTGTCATAGTGCTACCTCACCCAGACATCACATGGGCATTCCCCACTCATATTCAGATAAATGACCTTGATCTTGAAGTGTCTGAGGGTTTTTTGGGTTTTGGTTGGTCGGCTGGTTTTTTTAGAGGAGTGATGTGCATCCCAACGATAATATATCCACACCAAAAAAACAGGAGACAATTGTTTGCAGATTTTTCTTAAACATAGACTGCAGTCAATTTATTCAGTGCTGTGTACACTTAAAGAGAGATCAAATATTAATGTAGAACAACTTCAAAGATGCTGGATAGAAATATTCCATATAAATATATTAGACATGCAGAACTCTTTGGAAATACCATATTTTCACTCTTGTAGTTGAAGGCTTTCCATTTCTTGGCTCCAATTAATTGAAAGTCTTACTAAATAAATAATTACTCCCAGCTTAGATAGAAAAAGTTGGTTATATATGCCATTTCACAAAAACCTTACACAGAAAATACAAATAAGAAAACAATGGAAATATTATTGCAAGGCATTTCAAACACTCATCACACAGGTTCTTGCAAGTTTAGCTAAATACACTCATAGTGTAGGAATATTATTTCCCACTTTAGCGAGGAAAATAATCAACTGTCTCCCTTTGCAAAATAAGCACAGCTTATGCTTGCCAGAGCAGAAAGATATCCAGTTAAGCCTCTATTTCTGTAGTAACTACTGTAGCAGGGGTCCTAATTTTATTTTCATTATTTGGAAATGATGGTAATGAAAAAAGGAATCATGAAATGATGATATATGTTATGTTCAGTTACTTTGAATGTATGTGTTAGGTTTCTATAAATATACTTAATAGAGAGGACCATTAGCATATCTTGCTGTTGAACACTGAAATTCTAAATTTCAAGACCTTGCATAAATGCCTTTCAGAAGAATAAGGGCACAACCACTGGATAAAATAGAACGTACTTTATTTTAGAGTAATTTACAAATGCAATTTTTAAGTTTTTATTTGGGAAAACCCCCTGCAACTAAGGCAAAGCTATGGGTAGGACTCAAAATTATTCCAGTTTCATGTCCAGTGCTCTGTGAAGCAGAGTATATTACAGTGCACTGCAGTGCAGAGAGTGCCACTTTCTTATGTACTTTTATATCTGTGCATGCATACACATATCCATACACATACAAATGCATATATATATATATATATATTACTGTATTGAAGTACCCTTTTAAATAACTGTAACAGTAATTCTGTACATTTTACACTCTACATAACACACTGCATTTCTATGCCTTAAAAAGACCAGCCAGGCACACTTGAATTCCCAGGTAATAATACAACCTCTGAAATACTGTTGATAAAGAGCATCTTAAATAGTGGAAGAAGCAGAAAACCACAGACATCAATACTCTCCTTAGGATAATTGTTGTGAACTAGTGATGCAAGCAGCCTTCTGAGTCAACAGTACTGGACGAGTAGGAGCAGAAGGGACAAGTGGCTTGTAAGAGACACTGCTCCAGCTCTTATGCACGTTTCTCTCTCCCCTCAAACAAAGATTTCACAGTAACTTTGAAAATAGATTTGGCACCTCTTTTCCCAATTTTTCCCTGGCGTTTACCAATCCATCTTCTCGTTCCTCTCCCCCAAACAGAAAGTTTCTCTGCCTCAAGAAGTGCTCCTTGATTTAACTCAGTTCTGATCAAAGCTGTCAGGCTACCAAAGGGCAAAACGTTCTTGCCAAAATAGGAGGGCAAAGCGTAAACCTCAGGGTGAAGAATTTCAATACACCAGGCCTAATATTTTATATTCACATACACAAAAAAACCCCAGCACAAACCCAGACATAGAATCAATGTGTGTGGCTTGCTACTGCTCTTGATTGAAACCTGTCTCAATTTTTTATATATTAAAAAAAAAATTTCTAGCAGTAATTTTAAATACCATGTCCCATAACAAAACAGTGTTGAAATACTAGCTCACAACAGTTGAAATATCATCTGCATTTGTATTTGGCTGAAAAAGAAGTTATGCGGTTGCTGAAGGATAACTTAATAACCTAATTAACTTCAGTATCAAAAAAGGAGGAAAAAAAAAAAACTCCTGGCTACTACAGTGCTGGAATTAGAGTTTAACCAGAGTTAAGTTTCTACTAAGATCCTTTTGAAGGTCATTTAAACTTTGGAAGAGATTTTTCAAGGTAATCCCTTTTAAATCTGAGAACCAGACAATTCAGAATCAAGTTCATTGAAATAATAAAGAAGTAAATTTAAGTAAATTTAACCTCATTGTTAACCCTGTTTTTATCAGGTTAGACTTCCAATTCAAATTGTTTTTGAACTCTTAGCAAATATATGCAGCCCACATAGATTTACTGTTAAAGCACAGAGTAATTTAATGAACATGTGACTACAGGAAAAAAAAAATTTTATTTCATTCTACAAAGCACCTCTCTTTCCAGTGTCCAAACTAGCATGATTATGTGCTTAATATTTAACATTCCAGACTGAAGGCCTACATTTTATGGAATATTACAGCTGCAGTAATTCTGGTAACAAGATTTGATCCAACCACTATGTACATGATAAGCAGTTCTAGGATCTCAGGGAACAGAAGGGCAAAACCAACCCACTCAAGAATTTCTGGACTTCCCTGTGTTGGCTACAGTCAGCAGTGCTGAATCTCTTCATCCATAGATTTACATTGAAGCTTGTCTGTGGTAAAGGAAAGAGAGGAGAAGAGGAACAAGAGGTGCAAGGGAAATCCAATTCTCCATTTCTTGCTGCATGAACTGTGCAAGTGCCAGAACTGGGATCAACCCTCAACGTGTGCAAATCACCTGCTGGGTGTTACTGGTTATTAGGAAACCTGAAACAGCTTTTTTATGTGTGGAATCTTCTGTTTCAGAAGCTGTTACAAATGCCTCTCCCCATGCATCTAAAGCAAGTCATCCCTCATAACTCGTGGATGGTGTCACCTCAGTGTGACAGCAGCGCTTGTTTAGACTCCGCTGTGCCAAACACTTCACGGCCAAGGTTTCAGAGAAGGCCTCTTTCATTTTGCAGCTGCAGGAACTGGAAGGTAAATCAAACACACCACCAGAATCACCAAGGTCAGTAAGTTAAGACCTCACTGGAAACTGTTTCAGTCAGCAGTCATTGAAGTTGTTAAAACTCCTTTCTCGGCGTCTCGGAGCTGTGGTTTGCTTATATCCACCAGGGCAAATCTGCCTTCTCATACCCGAGCTCAACTCTGTTAAGTCAGCACTCATTCCAGACTGAAGGCAGAAAAAATACACATATATTCCAAGGTGATTTACACTCTACATAGAGGTCCATTAAGGAATCATTTGTTGTATAAATCTGAAATAATTTCATGTTTAATGTAGTATTGTGTTAAGTTGGAGAAGTTTGACTTCTAGGAATCAAAAGCTACTTGACAATCCTCCCAGACAACTCATTTCAATTGCTCTGAGACTAATTGGTTTAAAAACTGAAAAGGCTGGGCAACGATATTTAAAAACACTTTTTAATAAAAGAAGGAAAGAATTTCAATCACATCTGAGTAGCCTTGGAGAGGTCGGGAATCATTCTTATTGGTTTCACAGTGGATGGACTAATTCTGAGTACTGGGTTCAACAACTCAGAGTATGCTTACAATTGCTTTAAGGACTTGCTTCCTTTTTTTTTTTTAATATTAAAATCAGTTTGGAGGTCAAGAGGACTTTTCTAATGGTATTTTTGGTACATCAAATAAAGTGGCAGTTGTCCGATGGCAAAATTTTTTCTTGTGGAAGAAAAGTCTTTAAAAGATTGTCCTTCTTAGTCAGAATATATATTTAGCAACAATTCTTTTAGTAACAATTCAATAAAACATCTAAAATTTTCAGTTGGAAATGGGACACTTTAAATTCTGAACAATTTTTTTTTTTAAAGCTTTTACAGTAATTTAAAACCTCTACTCTTCTTTCCTGCCCCTCCCCTTAATTTAAGAGTATTACTAGGCTGGTTCCTATGCTTAGATGTAGGGCAGATGATGCCTCACAGTGTATTTGGATCCTAATTGACCACCAGTTTTAAAACCAAACCAAACCAACCAATCGACCACCACCAACAACAACAACAAAGGGAGAGCCATATGTGGAAAGAAATTAAATCCAATTAAACCAGTTGTGAAGCATTTGGTCTTCTGCACCTCTAATGAGATTGAGTGTGATCCAAGAGAATCATTGCAGCAAAGCCATCAGGATACTTCAGCCTTGAACTTTATAAATGCCACAATCCAAACGATCCAAATATCACAGTTACCACCTGTACTACTCAGACTCTCATACCCAAAGTACTTATACATTTTTTTATAAATCCATATATAATTTAGTAACATTTACTCGTGGGGAACCTGTGGTGTGAAACAATTTGAGACACCCAGGGAGCTGAGGGTGTGTGGAAATCACATAGAGAAGCTACAGTCGATAAGTTTAGCACAAGGAATCCTGCATTGTAATAAGTATTTCTGAATTCACGTTAAATAAGATCAGAAGTAGTCTCTCAAAAGTATAAATGGAGAGTCAGAGAACATGCAGTATAGTGACTAGGAGCGTAGAAGATACACAGATAAACACACCTATACTGTGCCATTCCAAAACTGCTACAGCTATTTAGGATGTTTTCTGTTTCATTCTCTACTTGTTTGCTTTACTGTGTTGCTTCATAATATACAAGTTGTCATATGGCCCAGTAGAGATTACCATGAGAGAATGTAAAGAGAATGTTCCACAGTTTTTTTGCAGAACTACAAATAGAACATGTCGTGTGCTCTTACTCACACAAGTGATATGTGCCTTCCACTCTGCATAAAGAACCCTGTATAACATCTCTTAAAAAAGTTGAACTTTTACTGATAATTCAATTTCCTTGATGAAATAATAAGGATTTCCTAATATTTTGACCAATTTTCTGTTATACCCTAGTAAAAACCTGATTTTTGAAAAGCTAGAAGTGCAGCTCTAGATCAAAATTTATTAGATATGACATGCATTAAGATTATACTATCAAGCTCATATCAAAATATCATTAATACAGAGTAAATGGGAACTCAGGGAAAATTGCTACATTATATCAATAGTGAGATTGTCACACTAATGTTTTAATTGCATAGTTAAAAAAAATGTTGCCAATCTCTGCGTTATAATGGAACAATTGCAGTTTTTTAAAAACACAAGTTTAAAAACTCTCTGAAGCACTCATGTCAGACTGCCATGTCTCTACATTTGTTTTTCATACTGATTTTGTGCATGTCTCATTAATGGTCTAAAACACAAATGCATGGTAAGGAACAAATTAAGGTGTCAGTCAAGCAGAGTAAACGACCATGAGCAGGACACTTTTGACGTGTTTACCTGAAAACTTCAGAAAACTCCTTGTTTTCATCTCTCAGTACTGTTTCAAGGGGTGGGAAGAGAAACAAACCTAGTTTTACAATGGCATTGAATAACCATATGACTTTCACATTTACTCCAGCAGCTACCAAAAATAGTAAAATGAAAAAAAGTTATAGTAGTCCAAATTTGTTATTTACCTTACAAGAGTTTCTTCTCCATCTTATACCAAAAGAAATCAACCAGAATTTCTAGGCAGTGACATAATATAATATTTCATGGAACTAACCATTTTATCATCACTATCAGGAATCTGGTCAAGTGTAGGGTGTGCTGTATGTCACCTGTGAGGTCTAGTATCAAATAGAACTTCACTCAATGAAGGGATTTCAGCAGAGCCCATGGGTTAAAACTGCAATCCTTAAGCCCTGTTTTTCCAGTTTACCTTGCCACCAAGTCATGAGAAAGTTTTGAACATACTTCCAAACCATCTTCCTCCATTTCTTTTCTTTAGATAGAGTGTAAATTATGTTGATGTAAATATAAAAGCTGTTATAAATGAAAAAAAAAAAAATTTAAAAAGAAGTTACAACTTCCTTGTGAGGAGAAGAGGAGGGGCAGGCACTGATCTCTGTGGTGACCAGTGACAGGACCCCAGGGAATGGCCTGAAGTTGTGTCAGGGAACGTTTAGGGTGGATACCAAAAAAAGGTTCTTCATCCAAAGGGTGGTTGGGCACTGGAATAGGCTCCCCAGGGCAGTGGGCACAGCACTAAGGCTGACAGAGCTCAAAAGCATTTGAATTATAATCTCAAGCACCTGCTGTCACTCTTGGGGATGGTTCTGTGCAGGGGCAGGAACTGGACCTCGATGATCCTTGTGGGTCCCTTCCAACTCAGCATATTCTGTGATTCTGAGCAATAAGCAAAGAGCCCTCTCTTGCCTCATGGAAGCTGCTTCAGGACTGATGGGGAAGACACTCAAGTGTGAAAGGCACTAACCCATGTATGCTTATTTTTCAAAAACTTACAGAAGTAAAGTTAGCAAGATATCAAAAAGGTAGAGTTGAAATATATTTTCCAAAGCCCAGTTGGAATTCCTGTGCTGAAATGAATGCAACCTAAATCCTGTGATAACCAATTAGATATATATATTTATTTTTTTTTCTTCTAGATAAACACATTTTCTTTCTGCAGGAACATTTTGCTTTTATTACTTTAACTCATAAATATGAGTTTCCACTCATTCATGAGCTGTCCTTTCAGATTTTAGGAGAAATATCTATCCAAAAGAGTCACATGTGAATCACTGACCAGTAACACAGTAACACCTGTTTCTATAGATCTTTTGTCCATTCCCATCTCTCCTCTCTGATCCAGTTTTCTACTAGAAGTGAAAGGACAACGTACCAGTACTAATGGCTGGAAAGCTGAACTACAGAAACAAGCAGCAACATAATATCTAAAAACTATTCTTGTGGAGATACACTGGCTAGAAGATTGGAGAAGGGCTATAATTTTTTTTTTGGTCATAGCAATGAACTGGGTCACAAAAACACTCATACAAAGAAGTTCAGCATCAAAGCACAGCACATGACATGGCATCTACACACATAACTATGCAGGCTTTCCAGTCCCATTCTTTAATCACAATAGGGTTCTGTGGAAAGGTAATTTATCTGAACTCTGCTTGAGACAGGATGATTTAGCCCAAAGTGCACTGACATTCCAATAAAACCCTCTAGAAAAAGGGCTTTACAGTATAAGTCACTAGAAAAACTGAGTCTTCATTCTGCCCTACATTGAACAGTGAATACTTCTATATCGTGCTATCCTATACATTTAGGACACTTGAGGCTTTTAATCCACCTCTATTTAAAATAGGGACCAAACACATTCAGGCAGAACTTCAAAGGTGTTAACTTGCTAAACCCACTGATACTGAGCTTCCTAAAATATGCGTAAAGACAGATTTCAACTTCTGCACCTGTTAAATACATAGTGTTTGCTTTTAATACATAATATACACTTATGAAATCGTGTATTTGGAACCACCTGCTCCTGTACTTTTGTTTAAATTTGTGCTTATATTCACTTTCTAACGTCACCTTCACTAAAAAGACACCAAAACGAAACAAGCTTTTCTGACAATTCTAGCTCTTTCTTTCTGAAGTTGTATTCTGCACCTTTCTCAGAGAGTAGATTACTCTGAATTTAAGCTGGCATATTGTTTCATGTTTTAAAATAAGCTGTTGAAAGACTGGAAACACAAGAGGCATAGTTCAAATGCAGCTCATTTTTGTTGTAGCCAAGATACCAGTGCAAGGCTGCCCTATATGAAGGTATCTGAATTAAAAAGTAAGGAAAAGAGGAAAAAAACCCCAATAATAACTGATAATTTTTAAAAAATAATTTATTTTATAAAACTAATTAATTAGATCATCACACTGTCTGTAAACCTACCTTAACACATTTCTGTGAAGGCATAGTAAGTGCCTTGTTTTGTTTTTTTAAGTAAAGCAGCACTTAGGGAAGGAGACAGCTGAGATTCTTAGAGAGTAAGGCTGAATTCATAGTTAAATTGTCATCAATTTCTATTTTCTCTAATTTTTGTGACAGAGTCTTATCAAGGTCATGCAAATCAAAGTATGCAGCAATATATACTATTTAATATCAACCAATAAAGGGATAGGAAGTGATGAAAGGTCTTGTTTACCATTTCTGAAGAATAAAAGAATTACCAGCATGTAATTCATGCTGTACAGAGACTTTTCTTGGCTGGTGGTTTTCACCCATAACAGAACAATCATGACAGAAAGATTAACTCCCTCAGTACATTATTTCAGCATTTCTACTGAGATTTGTTGTTAATCTGGGCCAAACCATGACATTTAGAATCTTCACCCCAGCTACCCTGTGAAATCTTTTAAATTACATATTAGTTTCTGAAGAATTTTTTATATAATCCTTCAGCTAATCACTTTTCATTAGCTAGTGAAGGTTAGCATATAAAAGTGCTAATTTTTTCAAAATCAATATTTAACCATGGATAGTTCCATAAATGTTATGGGCAACTTTAAAAATCCATATGTGTGTACAAAGTGCAAATTAATACTTGGTGTTCTCCAGTTTACTCACTCCCTTAAGAAACATTACAACTTGCATTCCACATTAAGTAGTGAAATCCTCTCCAACCAACTTTCCTGTATTTTTTTTTGACTTTTACACTTCTTTAGTAGATGACCTTTAATGATTGAGGGTCCATGGTTTTCTTATTGTAGCTCCTTAATTTGGGCTTGATTCTGTCATAGTTTTTAACAGAAAGAAGTGGGTTTGGAGGTCACAAAACAGGTTTATAATTGTATGCTTTTCCCTACCACCCCCATCTGCCTTGCAACTGCCTGTCACACAAATTTCTAATTACACAATCTGGTATATAGCACTGAAAGCGACAAGGTGAAGCCCCCCAAAAAGTTAATTTTATAACAGCTACATGATTGAGAACCATAATACATAGAATCTAGGGCAGTCAGCTTTTGTTCTGTTGTTTGCTGTCCTCTGGGAAAACTGTCTTCCTTTACCAAAGGCTTCCAAATATCAGTGTGCTGACCTTTAAACTCTTCAAAGCTGTCATGGACTTCTCCCTGTTTTGGATCTTCCTCCACACAAGGAACTACCTCCAACACAAGGAACTTGAACCTTCTTCAGAATCATTTAATAATACTTAACACAGTATTATTAAATAAATTATATTTTTAAAAAGATATATTATTATATTATTTAAAATGATTATATTTATTAAACTATATTATTAAAATATATATGCTTTATATTTTTCAAGTTACACATTATCTTCAATATGCAATACTATGTCACTACTTCTCTGAAACCTTGGGCAAACCTTCAGAACTGTAACTTCAATGGGTTTCATTGAGCCTTATTGTGGAAATGCTCTGAGGCAAATAAATGTTAGATAGCTTAGATGGCTTTTATATATAACAGGACACAGAACTAGTGTACTCACTCCATTTTTCCATTTTATCGATTTAAATATTCTCCCACTCAGGGTAATTACAACGTCTTAAAAACAAAACAGCCCAACCCAGCTACTATGCTATTCTACTTCAGCAGAGTACTTAATTCCACTGCAATAAAAAGTGTCCTTTTGTGCATTATTAATGTAAGAATGCAATAAACCAAGCTCCATTGGATAGCTCTTTGATCTCCTGAGGGATTTGACTATTTGTAACTTCAAAGCCTATCTACAGTGACATGTTATCTAGTCCTCTTTTAAATAAGGTCATACACAGAACACACAGATGAGCACTGTTTATAGCACCAATGTTTGTAATCTAGATTTAATGTCCCTGTATGCTTTTATCCAGTGTGAAAGTCCTTTGTCAAATCACCTATCCACTTTGCTCGGGTTTCTACAGATTGAGGGGTTTTTTTAAACCTCGCTTTCCTTCCTGCACAAAACAGTACCTTGTTGGACTTCAGCACTGCATTTCAGCCTGCAGCCCCTGCTGGAAGCAGGCAGGGCTGAGCAATATCCAGTCTCACATGTGCTCAAGTTGCTGCATCCCTACATGCTCCTCACAGGGAAAACAGTACCTTACAGTGTCCATTGAACTAGCAGCCCCAATCCCAAGAAAAACAATCAGTGGGATTGTGTCACACACCAGACTCATGAAAAATTTTCACAGCCTCTCACAAGAGTGCATCAGCTCTTGCAAAGATCAGAAGCTCTGTAAGGGGGGATGCAGGGGATTTATGGGGAGCAGGCAAAGGGACAAAACAAGAGCCGAAAAAAGGGATAAATTTTGAAGTAAGGTTTATAAAAAAAAAAAAGCTAAAAAGACCAAGCAACCTATGCAGAAGCCCAGGGATCTCCATATGTAACCATTTTTAAATTATGTATTAAAACCTTGGTACTTTTTGCCTGAATTTATTAAGCTCTTTATAGAAATGCAGATTGCAGAAGTTAACATAACTTGATTTTGAACAAGGTGATACTGCTTATACTTTCCTTAAAGCCTCTTAGCATAACTTCCAAATCCCACTGACAAGTTAATGATGACAGAAGGTAATTCTGCATGTGATTTATGCTTTTGCCCTCCCCCACCTTCTTTAGTCTTTCTTTATTTTGGACATTTTTTCTCCTCAGCCATGTACCAGCTGTATGTCTTGCTGCTCACAAGGCAGCAGGTGGTGATGAATAACACTGCTGTGTTACTTCCTTGGAAGAGGCATAGCTCTGTACCAGTCATCTGCACGGAAATCTCATCATAAATATCATCTGAGCAAGCAACAGATGTTTTAGTGTAACTAGGCTATCAGGGTAGAAGGCAGGTTTTCTTCCACCCCCCCATTTAGCTCTTTTAGTCTGTACTAACACAAATATATCTCCATCAAGCATCAATGTAATTGCCTGTCAATTCTCTCCTCCTCCTCTTCCATTCATTCTGTCCACGTGTGTCCTGTTCCACTGCCCACCCCTTTCCCATTACATAAATAATTTCCTGCAATATTTTTGCCAAGAATACATATTTTCTTAATTATCTTAGAAAATCTACAGAAAGTATTTGTCACTTGGTAAAAAACCATAGAAAGTAACCATTAGTGACACTTCCATATATGTATTTTGCAAGCTTGAAACTGTGGTAGAGCATAATCCATCATTACAGAGCTTAAAAACATATGTATATCACTGCAGTATATGTTTAGAAACATTTGGCCTCAAATACAGACTAATGCTGGGGGCAATTCCTTTCCATCCAGAGCGAAACTAGAAGACAATAAACAGAAATATAAAAATATCATTTAGGCATGACTGGTATAGAATAACCTTTGGAAAGTTGCTTGTTGGCATAATTTCAGAGGAACAGTCAGGAATCATGCAGGATTACTAGGTAGGTTCATTTCAGTCAACAGTCAGTTTCCTTTCCCAGATAGAAATCTGTCTCTGCCTTCTATGTGCTCCTCATGGGAGTGATCATCCTTCATATTGGAACCTCAAGGATCTGGGTCCTTCAGTCACCCGAAAGAGAGCCCCCAAAAGGTGACATAACTTAAAATCCCCAGCCTGACTACTATACAAAATCTCACCCTTGTATCCCAGCATGAATTTCTTTCCTGCAACAAAACATCCCTAACTTTCCAGCACTGAACACCCCCCTCCCACCCCCCTAAATTAATTCAAAACACAGCTTTGGAACTTAAGGGCATTCTTCTTTGTAGGAGCACACATCAGGATTTCCTGGTGACTAGCAGCAGGGCTGGATATTTAGCTTCACAAGACAGCAAATTCCAGTAGCACAGGTCATGTCTGTATTCATGAGCCAAAGCTATTCAGTGGAAGAAGAGCAGAATGTATTTGCCCCTGACATTTCCGTAACCTTGATTCTTAGTCCACCATAAGTCACCAAGAGATGGGAAAAGCTATTTTCTTGTTTATTCTAGGAATTCTTAAACACAATAAAAAAAAAAAAAGTTCCCATTCTTAGATACAAGGAGCTCACAGCATGTGAACTAGAAGGTTGATATGACTTATGCTTGCAGAGAAAGATATCCAGCATCTTTTAACTAGGCAGGCTTCTTTTATTAACTCAATTCTATTATTAGTTCAACATGCTTCATCTACAAGATGTTATAGAGAATTTAATTGGTTATTATTTCAGGTAGTCAGTTATTCCTTCTGACAGGCTTACACATTCATAGGCTAGTTTGATCCTTGTCACACAATACAAACATAACCATTACGTATTTTATTAGATTTAATGATTAGACATGTTTTTCATGCACAGGTTGACAAACTGCAGAGAATGTTATTCAATGTATTCAGAGAATGTATTCAGAGAACAATTCCATCACCATTTGATGGGTCTTACATATATCTATTGCAAAGAGGAGCTCTGGGGAATTTTTCCCGTGGTTTTGCCAGAAAGCAGGAGAGGGGGGTGAAAAAACAACCACAAAACAAAACAAACAAATAAAAAAACAAGAACCAAAGCCACAAACAACCTCTCCCAAACAAACAAACAAACAAACAAAAAATCACTCTCATCTGCTGGTTAGAAACCTAGGCAGGCAGCTTCACTTCATATGAGCTATGTTATTCACAATAATAAACAAACAGTCTTGTATTTTTTAGCCAGGAAGCTACTAAAATGGAACCCAAGGGAGAAGGCAGCTTAATTAAGAAGTTAAGCCTACTGCAAATTTATGAAAACTTTGTGCTCAAAAGCCAAAGGGAACTTGCGAGAGTGGAAAAGCGTCCACAGAAAATTGATCTCTAGTTTTCAAGGACTTGCCCTTGCTCTGAAAAAATAATTTCTGCAACCTATCAATCAGGTCGAGCATAGAGAACATTAGAATAAGTTCATCAATACTACTCCACCAATTTACTTCATCCTTGATTTGGATTTTCTTGCAGGATTGACAGGCCCTGTAGGTGCATTGCATTGGCTTTCTCTGACACCCCAAGGAGAAAAGCTACTGTGAGCAAGATTCATAACAAATGTAAATATTAGTATTGATTTAATCTGTATTACTCACAGAGGTAAAAAGAATAAAGAGCCCAGCATCCATTCTACAGTGGAAATAACTGAAATTTCAAATGTCCATTAAAAAAAGAACCTCTAAAACTTAGCTTTCTGATATATTTTTCCCTCTAAATTCCTATATGGAAATCAACTGTGCTTCACACAGGCAGGTGTGTGAAGTGCAAAGTTCCTAGCTTATTAGTGATTTATCTATTTCATATCACATTTCTTTTCCAAAACAAATGGGGATTCTGACAGTGTATTTCTTTCATGGCTCCATAAACTTCCACGGGTTTGCTGTCGAGCTTCATTTTCAGTACATTATCGTGTTTGTATTTTTTGTTTCATCTCCATTAATTTTCAAGTCCTTGACACCTACAGATATATTTTTTCCTTTGTACTTTATTGATTGCCAACATCTTATGTAAAAAAAAAAAAGGCTAATTATTTCCAAACTCTTTATTTAACCGAGACCAACAGTCTATCTAGTCTCTTGAATTTATAAAGATTCAAAAAATCTTTAACAAGTAGTCTTATGAAATTGCAGTTATGAGATAGATCAATAACAACAGTTGCTCTGATTATTAAAGTACTTTCTGCTGCAAGTATACTTTAATTCAAAATCTTGCTGATCTGTTTGTTATAGGTATATGAAACCATCTTCTAGCTTGTATTTTACTTTTAGGTGTTGCAGTATCTGCCTACTGACCCTAAGAAAATGGATTTCTTTTGAAAGGTTAGGTGAAACCTCCAAATTTTTACTTAATGTCTCTATATTTTTATCTCTAGATAGAAATGAGTGCACAGAAAGGAGACAGAGAAGCTATTGCTCATGGTTTGTGGGTTGTAAAGGAAAAAGAAGGACCTTATACTCTGCCTGTAATCAAGTACATCTGGACTCTCATTGTCTGACAAGGAGAGATGTATGTAAAGTGCATTTTATCCTTGAGTCACTTTTGCAAGACAATTCAGCCCTCACCTTCAAATACCCCCAATGTAATATTTCTACTCCGAGTTAGAAATTCAAAGTTACACATAACTTGATTCCATTCTAACAAAAGTGGCTTGGCTCTGTTTTTAAAAGCATAGCAATTTTTAAAAATCTTTAATTCTCTCTCACCATCCCCTCCTCCCTCTACTTTCATTCCTCATTCTCATTTACTACATGTGCTGACTTTTTCCTCATGTCAGTTCTTCCTTTAAAAAAACAGACTCTTTTATTTTTTTTTAATGTTGTGTTTGCATATATTGTCACTGTGACTAAGTCTAACTGGTGTTCCTTCAAGGAGAAGGAAAAAAAGTTTTGTTTTCAACAGATTTCTCTGAATAAATAAAGTTGCTGTGCCTAGAAAGGCCATCACAAGGTCGAATAAGCACTTGCACAGTTACTTACTGGTGAAGTTGACGGGAAGTTCTGGAGGAGAATTGGCAGCTATCTGGCTAAAATTAAGCTAAAATGAAATTTTTGCTAGAATTAAATTCTTACAAAGAGTAAACTGACAAAATAATCAAGACATCATTTTGGCAAAGGCAAAAAAACTTAGCATGAGGCTTCTTTTCACTGTAAAAAGAGAACAGTTGTCCCATTATTATAAGCATTCATGTCTTATGTTTTTGATAGTTTCTAGTGTTGGTCTACAAGATTTTATATGTTATAGGTCCAAGTTTCATTTCAGGGATTACTGCTTTATCATGTCAGAGTGGTAGTCACACAGTGCACTGTATTTTGTGTCACCTCTATTTGTTCTCCACACACAAGAGCAAAAGCACATTCCCATTTCTCACCTTTCACCATTTGAGGAAGGAACAGGTAAAAGTGTTACACTTCCAATCAACCACAAATCAAGAAAAACAATAACAAAGGAAAAATAAGCCACAAAGTAATTACTTCCTCTCATTATGAGGCTGAATAATTTATTCATTTATTTAAAGATTTTTGTTCTTTACATAGGGTATCTATATCTGTCCTATGGAATCACTAATATTTAGAAGAAAGGGTATGCTATTTTCCAACTGTAAAGGTACAATTTATTCAGCAGTGGGACAGAACAAAGCCATAGCACCTCAAAACCACTAGCTAAATTATATCCACAGGAGGAAAGTGCATGCACCTCAGCTAACATATCCTGAAGCAATACTCATTGGCTAAACCACTGTCCTTCTCTGCAATTATTAGAGTATTCCCTGTGATCTCATTGCTTATCTCCCCATGAAGAAGAGTGAATAAAAGACTAAATACATGCTGTCTGCAACTGAAATAATCCCAGTGATATATTATTGAGGCATGGACAGGCAAGACCATTTAGGTCCAGACCACAGCAGAGGCTCTGCACCCCAAAACCAGATTTTTCAAATGCTTGTGGGAAGTTTGACTTCTAGAACACACACAAACGTATCCACTCACACGTTCCACGGTCTCCCCAAGACTTCACCTTTATCCAGGTTCAATTTTCAGTGTCCTGTCAGATCCACCCACAGAGCAGATTGTGCAAGCAAGCCGTGCTTCCAAATGTTTTCCATGTGCCTGCATTTCTGTGTTCATCCATTTCTGTTCTTTCTGAATAATAACGCTCCAGTTAAGAAAGAAACCTCCAATTAAGAAAGACAGTGATAGGATTTTCCTTGTAAAATGATGTTTTAATGGGTTCTAATTTGCTATATTTAACAGTGGATTTCACTATTGATTACTTTCAGTGCTGCTGTGCTGTTGCACAACAAGTCATGATAAGCAGCTTCTCTTTCAAAACCAGTTTGTTTTGTTTAAATCAGTGATGAATTTTTCTGTTGTGCAGTCTAGACAAATTCAGGCTCTTGACTGACCCAGCAGTTGTCAGTCTTCTGCAAACAGCTAACACAGAAGCTGATTAAGTTCCCAGAAAGAACTACCAGCTTGTAAATGTTCTCCAATACTCAGGATGAATATTTGGAAGAACAATTACACCTGAATTACTATCCTGGAAATAAATACACATTGCTGGTTCAATTATCATGTATTCTAAAACACCAGAGACATTTCTTTGTTCTGACTAAGCTCTTTCACCCTCTCTGTATCCCTCTTCTGGGGAACAATCCCAGTCACCAGGTAAAAAACAAATTAAAAATAAATAAACATTAATAAAAAAATCTCTGGTGTCTATGAAAAGGGCATTCCTGTCCAAATCTCATCTTTCTGCAACTTGGAACTTTGTGAACTGCAATTTAAAGGTACAACACTCAGCTTTTCCACAAGAAAAAAAAAAAAGGAAAAATAAATTAATCTAGTTTCAATGTGTTCTCTTTACCTCATACCCTTAATCCTTTTACTATTTCTGCAGAGAAGGAAGGAAAAAGTGGAACATTTTTTCTTCAGGTATGGCACTTTATATTTTTTATTTTGTACAGCTAGGTAGCACATCTTGACTAAAAATCCCTGCTGACTAACCTACAAATAAACAAGATGAGCTTGAACTGAGGTTGATATAAAACATCTTGACTTTGCCTTCATATATGTCATGTTTTCCGGGAAAGGGACAGTTCTTGATGTTTGGATACTTGATATAAAAGAAGGTGTTGCAAATTTATCCCCCCTTCTCTGCCTCTATTCCAAGTCATAAATATATTAGTCAGCTAGACACTATAAATTAATTTCTATAAGAGGGTATAAATATTATCTGCATGAATCATCATCAGGATGCTCAGGGAATTTGGAACTCAAAAATCCTACAGCTGGAAGCATTCACATAAATTCTGGCGACACTCAAATGACATGACTGAGTCACCAGAGGCATCACTCCACACAGTGTAGGTGAGTCATCAGATGCATAAGTGGCTAAATTACACAGAACAGCAATCAGACTTAATTCAAATTACTGGGCAGTACCTTGGTGCAGTTACAGCCTGTGCAGAATTAAGTCCTTCAGAGAGTTAATTCCATGGCATAAATATGATTTCTCGAGACTGACAATTTTCTTCCTGTACATCTTTGAGCAAGCTTTGCTTTCCATTTAATTTCTTTCAAAGCAGATTTCTTCATAGAACATTGAGACCTACGTGTTAGAATTGCTACAGTTTTGCCACTTCAATCATCCTTTTTTTATTCATACCTCTGAGAAATATTACTATAGCATACTTCAGTGTGGATGGCTTGAAAACAAATTTCCCATCCTTAATATGATAGTAAGATTTTAAATGTCTTTCAGTCACTATTTCAGTCCTTGATAAAAATTTTCCACTAAACCAGAAACAATTTCCATTGAAATTCTTCAAAAAGGGTGACTACTTCATTTTATCTTTTATTCAAAGCTAATTAAATCAGATTTAGTTAAAAACCCTACAGAATACAAGGGAACATATATTCAGTCTTATGAAAAGAAAAAGTTCAAACCAAAACAATCCCACGAAGAACAATCAATCCCTGTAACATTAATCAACTTATCTGCTGTACTCTGTGTTATTTGAGCATAGAGTACATAGATCAAATTTGTGTTTTTAGATGATTCTACAGTAACAGATACATTAATGCACTAATGGCTTTTTCTGCAATTCAGAGAAAGTTTTTTTTCTGTCATTAGAAAAGCCAAATTGTTTTTCACTATAGAGAAATGTCTGATTTACAAATGGTGTAAATTAAGATCAGAACTTGGTAAATTGTGTCAAAATAATGTATAGAGGCTTTTGCTTTGATAAAGCCAAACACAAATGAAAGAAGCTTTTGTAACAATAGAGTACAACTTCTTCTGGCATGTTTTGAGGAAGTGTTTAAAATGTAAATCAAGTTAAATATCTATGATTTAATTATAGTTAAATATAGTGTTTGTTTATTTACTACTCATTTAAAACAAGAAACAACCTTAGTATACCACAAAGTAGATAACAAGTATTAACTCTTCCAAAATTGCCACCAGTAATAACCTCATTACACTTTCTGAATGAAAAAACATTGGTTTAAGTCCAAAGATAGTTTTACTCCTATCTGAGCACCGCAATTCAGTAACTGGGGGCTGGGTTTTGCTTTCATTTCTTATTCAACACAAGATTTACTGATTCTTTTAAGCACCTGGCACTGGATACAGCAGCCACCCTAACAGTAAATGAGTCCTTTGTGCTGGTAAAACCACCCCTAAACATTCCCAATTTTGGTCATTCCTCCCACACCACACAGTGCAGCAAAAATAAAATTACACTTATTCCCCTTACAGATAATTTGATAAAGTATTTCAGTCATGAAACAGGAATTTTTGGTTTGACAGGTTTTATTACACTTGGATTTTAATTGCCTCTATAATAAATAATAAACAGATAAAAATTTCATGGTCGATAACAAATATTACGAACAGTACATGACAACAAATCGATGCATACCACATAAATATAATATGATCTACAGCTTCTACACACCATACCAGATTCCTAGTGTAGCAGCAACATGGGGAAAAAACCCAAACAATTATTGACATGGTTCACAGCACTCACATGTTTAGGATGCACCATGAAACAATTGTTCTCAAAAATGTCATTAAAACTGCTTGAACTGTCCATTCTTTGCTCCTTATTTATGCTGTTTCAGCACAAAAAAAAATTTAGCGTATAAAATATATTACAGCATTTTACCTCCATTAAAAAAAAAAGAAGGGAGTCCTACACAGCAATCCTACATATTTAACTTAACCCATATTTATTTTTGCATCAATTTGCATCAATTCTGTATAGCAACAAATCTTGGTTTATTACTCATGCTGTGCTGAGAACTGACTACAGATGGTGGAAATAAGCATCTTTATCTTTTTTTTTTTTTTTTGGTGCTCTGTACAAGAGCTTAAACTCATTTTAAATGAATATAGATGCAGGAACCATTCATTTATAGAAGGCAACCACCATGAAATTTTACTTAAATATCTGCTGTACTAGCAGTTACTTGCAATTCTGAAATTCTTTTTTGTATTTAAGAATTCAGAATATTGAAATTCAACGTTCAGTAATTTAAAAAAAATTCAGAAAATTCAGAATTTTGAACAATGAAATGCTTTCTCAGGAATCAGTCTGTTTTAACTCTTTCAGTAACAAACTGCAAGATTAAATCAGAAGCTTGATGACCAGTCATCTCCATGGTTTGTGTCGGTTGAACACACTCAAATTCATCAAAGAGAACCAGTTTCAAAAGAGTAAGTGAAAAGATTTATTTTCTGCCCGTAAGAGATAGAGCTGTCGGTCCATAAATCCAACTAATGATCTGATTTTCATTTAGCAATGCACTGCATCAAAGGAAAATTAAAATCAAATGTAGTCAGGTTTTTGAATGCAAATTAATACTTGAGGGTAACAGACTCATTATAATCTAAAATGTATGAAGACTGGTGAGCAACTGTCATGGTTACCCCTGAGTTAGGAACAGTGTGAAATTATTAACCAAGATGGCAAATACACCATGAATCTGACAAGTGGAAGGTTTTCTTCCACCTCTCTAACAGCCAGAACAGTATAAACTATTAGCAATCAAGAGTTTTAATGGGAAATAAATTCAGCATCACATCCAAATTATTTCTTTCCCTCACGTGTCATAAGAGCGACACAAAAAATTTACAGGGTTTTTTTGCATGTGTTTGCTCCTTTAAAAGAGAAAGAAAGCTGTGCTGTTGTTCACCTAAAGGGTTCCTGGATTTAGATGTTAACATGTCACGCAGCCTCCTCACATTCTTAAGTACAGCAGATCAAAACCCATGCTACAAAAAGAAAAAAAAAAAAAGGGGAGGGGGGAGGAAAGGTACAATTCAGTTCATTATTCATGTCATATTTCCTCACACAGGGAGAGACTTGGAAAATAGAAACCACTTTACTTGGAAAATAGAAACCACTTTGCCTGGTAGTCACTGCGGTCACCACGGGCAGCTGTCAGCACCACATCATTAGTGCTAACCAAAATGTCTGCAAAAGTGTGCTGAGGTTACAGCTGGGTTGGGTTTCTTCAGAGCACTGAAGAACTGATGGAACAGCAAGGTAAAGAGATGCCAGTTAAGAATTTTTTTCGTTTAGATAACCCAAAAATGCAGTATAGGCAAGACTTCAAATTCCGATAATCGGCCCTGGAATATATCTATTGCACATAGGTAAGCACATTGTAGCTACTCTTCTGTATTTGCCATACTCCTGAAAGAGGCAGCCATACTTAAAAGAACAAGCAGTAACTAATAAGAAAAAAATTATATGTTCCTCAAAGTCATAGCCCAGAAGACTCACGAACTGAAAAATATCGCATTCTTTACAAACAACTTAAATAGCAGAAAGGTATAAAATGTTTCCTAGTTTTTCAGCCTGCAAAGATGCACCACTGTCCATTTAAGAAAGTTCACAACTTGGCTATGGAAATGAGCCCAAACAGGGTTAATCTTTTCTTATAGAATGGCAAAGAGTACCAGGCAGTGGCACTGTCCAAGTCCTTCCATGCCTCAGAAACCTATTTTCCACAACCTGGCACTCTCCAGTTTATAGGATGCTGAGTAGTATTGGAGTGTTCCTGTACAGTACAGGACAAGACAGAGAACATTTTTATGAAGGTTTGACATGAGTTTCTTGATTCTTTTTGAGTTTACACTTCAGCACAGAGCATACACTGAGATAGCACCTAACCTAAAAGTCATGGAAAAAGCAGGCACACATCCATGAGTAAGAAGCAATTGAGGAAGGCAGGTTTGGGCAAACTGAGCAGAGACATCCATCAGGGTGAGAACTCAATACTTCCTCTATAAAAGTGGAAATATTGAATCAGAAACTTCTCAGATTATAAGTAATGTTATTCCTTTCATTAAGAATACATCAGAGTAAAAAAAAAAAACAACAAACTAACAAACAAACAGCAACAACAAAAAAACCCCAAAATGCCAATATTGAGGATGCAAGACCTTATCAGGGCACACTTACAACTAGGAACACATTTCTGTGAGTTGTGATATTTTACCAGTCCAGATTATGGCTGGTTTCAACAGGCTTTTTTATTATTTATAATGGAGAACTGAACACTGATTTTTAATGCCTCACAGCTTGTCCTTCACCCCTATGTTTCTTGGCTGTTTTAGAGACTGTTAAAATATTTCTAGAATATATATGTTTAGCACTTCAATACAAGTAATATAAAAAAAAAGATGAAATGGAAGTTTCCTACTATTCTTCCAGCCGTATTTAGTGCAGCCAAGAACCAAACTATTTTTGCAACATAGTAATGTTGCATGGTGCATAACACCTCAAAAATCAGCTTAGCTTTCTCCCAGCTTCAAACAGAGATCAAACCAAGGAGATGAGTCATTTAAAGGAGATCAGCTTCTTCACTCTAGTGAAGAGGAAAGCAGCAAGTGCTTCACCCTCGACTCTGATGAAAATGATTTCAGAGTCTTTCATTTCAGAAAAGTGATCAACTGCAGTTGTATTGTAAGCTTACCAGAAGCATTATTCAAGTTTCTGGCATACTTACATTCACAACAGAAAACTTCTGTGAGTAAAGAGGAATATTCATATCTTGCACCAATTTTAGCAAATAAGTACTCGCTGCCACAGTCACATGTCTGTTACATAAAGATTTGGTTCTTCCTTTGGGAAACTCCCATGAATTTCAAGTACCCCCAGTTTTTCCCACCAGCCTTCCAGGACATGCTTCAAATACATCAAACACTCTACTGCATCTGAGTCCTCTCATACATAAACTATGCAAAACAGCAGAGCTATCTGGAACAAAATGTCCCCAAGGAATAACGCCCTGAACAATCTGCCGTACTTTCACTAGTTATTTGGACATGTTTAACGTTATTTTTATCCTATTTTTGTTTTCAAAACATCACAATCTGTCTGTGTACTGATAGGAGACCCCTTGTATTTAGCTAATTAACACAGTCTCAAAGGCAGGAAGAAGCCTAATGCATAGCTCAGAATAGGTGTTCATTAATCAAACAATACCTCCTAAGCATACTGGTATTCCTAGTTCTAGCCCACTTGGGATAAGCCTGCTGAGAAAATACTGTAAAACACAAAGATGTTGTGACAACTCTCAGATACCATTTTTTTACTGTGTGGGATGAAAAGCAGTGCAATCCTTCTCTATTGCACAGTTCAGAGAATTTACTGACAGTGGAAGAGCTTGAGACACACAACTAAGCAAGCCACTCAACCACATGCATATTGATAAAGTTTCATTTTGAATATTATTAGTTGAAGAAAGCTCTCTAATTTAACTGATATTCTCAGAGTTGCTTGGAGTAGTTCAAAAACCTATTTACAAAAATCAGTAGGTCATACTAGTTAGAAACAAAAGAGAACAGGAAGGTTAGTTTAAATTAGACCACCCAAATCTTGATCTCAGCCAGTCTGGCACTTCATTCAATAATAGTCAGAATTTGATGTTTATTATATTTATATTTAGAATCCTACATGCTATAAACACCGAATATGTACTTTTTGCGACATCCACGTGCAGAAGCTGAGCATACTCTAAGCACAAATGGACTCCCAGAACACATTATTCCTTTAAAATCTTCATACAGAGGCAAAATCCCTACTGTCACAATGACATTGAAATGTCCTCCCTTTATCTATTAAGTTCTTCTCCAATTCTTCTCACAGTGAATTTATCACAACACAGTCACACCCTTGGAAACTTTTTCTTTTCTTTTTTTAAACTAAGCAATGTCCTTCCAGACATCATCTGGCAGCATAAGTGTTATTTTATCAAAAGCATCAACAAATAAAAATGTCACATTTCAAGTCCTTTGAAAGACATACACAACCAATGCATAGGAGACAGCTTGGTCCTGTTTATTTTGAAATGTGTAGCTTATTGAAGTAATTACAGTAGGACAATCAATTCTGGGAAAGAAAAGATACCCCTCTTCATTACTGAAAATAATTTGGGGAAAAAAAAGTCCCCCTAAGGATTATCTAGAAACAGTTGACAATTTTGATGTATGGCTTCTGCAAAGTTCTCTTCTGTACTCACTCAGTGCTATCAGAGCACAAAATACCAAAGGATAACTAAGACCAGTGACTACTAAGAGTACACTGTAAAGGGGAAGAACCATAATTAATTAATAAAATAATTAAAAAAAAAATTCATTAATCAGGGCTTGTTCTTTAACCATGTCCAAAAAGAAGCTGTTATGCATACCAAGTTCCAGCACAGTACATTACTCAACAGAACCTTGCCAAATCGTTAATCAGTATTTTAATTTTCTTGTTTTCTTGGGTTTTCCATCTTGTTGGCATCACTGATTAAAAAAAGTAACTATTACCAGCTTTAAAAAACTCTTTCATTGGATATGTTGTCCAAAGCTGGGATTTTCCTTACCTAATGCTTCCCTGTCATTAAAATGCAAGTTGTAGAGATAAATGGACTTGAAAGTCCCCTTATAACAGAAGCAGAAAATTACATTACTGAAAATGACCTCAAATATAGGATTAAGAGTTTCACAATGTTTTATTATTATGCACAGCATTTTTAACACTTCTGCAGTGACTTTACTGAGAAGAAGTTGAGATAATCGTGACAAAGTCTAAGGAATTCACCCACTAATATGCTCAAAATCTGAATCAGCAAAATGCCATTTATTGTACCAATCAGGCCTTAAAATAATTAAGCCTCACAAAAAATGCTTCTAAGATTAAAATGGTAGAGGTGAACATTTGATTCACCAGCGAATGTCACAGCCTCTGAAAAAGCTTGGAAAGACAGAAACAACACACTACCTGAACAATACCCTTGTACTAGGACAGTTTGAAGTTCACCTCTGGGTGAACCAGGGGTTTTTCTGCTGACGAGATTTTACATCACAATAGCACAGATTTTGGCCACAGAAGACATTTCTTCTTTTCATTACTCAGCCCCCCTCACGTGAGTACCCTGGTTGAATATCAAATATAACATATAACTCTAACTCTGCAAAATTACGTCTCTGTTGACATGTACCACACTTCATTTCAAACCAGCTAAGCAGCACCGATCAACTTCAATAACAGAGTGAGGCAACAAATTTTACATTTGAATGAAGCAGTTTATTCATTGCCCAAGCATATCTTTGCTGTTCACTTCAGCTCTGGTTCTTTATTTCAAGTTTTTGGCAAATGTTTCACCCGCCCTCTTTCTTTCACCGGAGTCTCCGGCGCTAAGGACCAGGTGCTGCCAACTGGAAGCTCTCTCCAAGGAGAGGATCATGTGGGAAGTGGTTGGGTTGTGTGAGAGCTGTGAAGTGATATACAGTGTGACAGTTCCTTGGAAGAGGAGTCCACAGCACTCTGGTACGCTGGCAGACTGTGGACCCTCAAACTTTTCAGGCTGCGGAATGAATCAAGTGTTTGACAGACAATCAGTGTGTGTGTGTCAGGGCAGCAGTTCCCCAGATAATGCTGTGTGAAGAAAACTGAAGTTATCAAGCTCAGTTGCCAGAACTAAACAGAGATGGAATAAATCTTTCTAACATAGAAAACAATGCCCAAAATAACATAACGCCAATATAAGAGTTTTTATGCATCTGTGCTGGGAAAATTGAAATATTAAATCTTCCAGCTCTTCTTGGGGAAAGAAACCCTGCACAATGAACTCCTTCTCCTCTTGATGCCCAGAAGGACACCCAAGCATTTTGTTAGCTGCACCATAATCACATTATTTGAACAGCACCTGAGACACCATCCACAGTCCTCTTAGCATTCTCACTTCATGGCACAGACACACTAGGCATCCGTAATTCTGCAGATAAAGCCTGTGTTTTTGCTTTGGCAGTTCTTCCCTGAGTAAAACACCAATTTGCATGTTCCAACCAGGAAGCAAAAAGGAAGGACAGAGGCAGAAAAGAAACCATGAGGGAGGAAAATCAACAGAAATGGGGGGGGGGGGGAACAAACTCAAAGAAAAAAAGGCAAAAGTGGAGGAAGAAAAAATTTCTTTCAGAATTAGAGGAAAAATTAGTTATTAGTGCAACTGCTAATAAGGAAAAAAATACCTCTTTACTATTCCTCATCTGGTGGAGCCCTCCATATCTATTTAGCAATCACCAGAGACTACCAGTATGAAGCAAGGTAGCCATTAGGAAAGCCTCAGTTGTAATGGCAAGGTCTGCTCTGTTTCTCTTATTCCAATGCTATTATTGAGAGATTCATCCTAGCTCAATGGAGACACCTATATTATAAACACCTAAGGAGAGTCTAAACCCTCACTGTAATTAATACAGGCAATGAAAATATGCATCAACAGGGATAACTCATTTAACACACACTAGACTGACTCAGGACAAGATGTTTCATTTTCTAGAGTGCCCCTAGCCCTTCACCAAGGATAAACACCACTCTGAGTTGAGTGGCACAGAGTTCTCTACATTCCAAGAGTCAAAAGTTTAAACTTCAATGATTTTTTTCTTTAAAAAGCAGTTCAGCATTAGCAGAACAGAACACTGTGTTCCCATCATGTTCAGTTTTCCAACTCAAGGTCAGTTTTCATTCACTAAAGAGCAGTGTTTTATTACCTAACAAATAATATGCAATAAGAACCAACATTGCCCAGGGTGTTTAATCAATCTACTATCAAAACACTTATAGTGAAGGTCCATACATTTTAATATGTTTTAATTAATATTCTGTGGGTAAAGGTTTTGTCTGGCCATAGCTTACATTTCCAATGTTGCAAAGAATTCAGAGGTCTCTTGCAAAAAACCACAAAGGTGACACCTCCTTTCCCCTCCCACCTACACACTCACACAGCCAAAAAGACAAATATGTTTCCCTTTGGAGTACCCTAACTGAATAGAGTTATCAGACATCAGGATCCATGCAGTAATTCCAGACTGTCTGAAAGATGGATGGAGAATTTTAATTCCATATACAGCAGACTGCAAACTGAAATTTCAGAAGAAAAGTTTTGGAAGCTTCCAAGTGCAGGCTCTAAATGTCTCATCAAAGCATGGATAAACTTCCTTAGACGAAGCTGCCTCTTCTCCAGAAACAAAACTATGAACATTTTTTCAAAGCTAATCATATTTGATCACAAGTTTTATTAGCAAATTTATATATTGTCCCTCATGGGAAACAAATTAAAATGAACGTATTTTTACATTTTCTTTTACAGACAACTTACAAAATCTTTACAGAAAAGAACACAGTATGAATTAGATGGCTTCATTCATAAAACTAGGCCTTTGGTAAGTCCTCTCCACCACAGCTGGCAGTGCACCACTTTTAAAGCTAATGCTGCAAGCTTATTGCACTTCTCCACAGCCAGTCATGGAAAGCAAAACACTTGGAAGGCTGCTGATGACCAGCTTCAGGATCTCTCCCAAGCCAGAGCAGCTCTAATTTAGTTCTTCAAGAACAAGGGTGAAAACCACTGGAAGTAAAGAACCTGACTCTGAGCTCCAGCAGGCAGCCTGCAACATGTTCCCAAAGTGTTCCACGCTTCATCTGTTCCTACCACTTCCTCCTTCTTAAGGAAGCCACTTATCTTGTCAAGCATTTTTACCTTTCCCTAGCTTGTCAATGCATTTTCTACCTGTCTGAATTTCTACTTCATTTTGATTCAAACTTTCCTTTTTCAAGTATTCGACACACACTCACACTGCCCACTTGGTTATTCGTCTTCAAGTGCCCTATTCCTCTCTCAGACAGAGTACACCACATTTCCTTTACTTCCTTGGAGGCATTACTCTGCTCTCTAACTACCATCAAGACCACAAAGCACCCAACAAGTGTGGCATATTTACAGCAATAACGTTTTTGTCAAAACTACTGTACTAGAAAAAAAAGTAATCATAACAACCTTTACATAAAATACAAAAAAACAGGAGAAGATAAAAATGCTCGAAGAGATAGAGGGGCCCCTTCAAAATTTCCTCTAAATTACCACAGTGACATTGCCTCCAGGGGAGAGAAAAATAAAAGTATCAAGAAATGGGCCCACTCTGAGGTGGGCTCACAAGGTGCAGCTCCTCAATCCAGCCTGCTCTCAGGTCAGAGTTCCTGATTTCTAGAGCCCTTCTTTCAGCACAGCCCGTGTTTTATTCACTACTGTTCTTCACTCAGAGGGAATTATGACTGGTTCTGGCACCTCACTCTGTCCTTTGCAAGCACTGAAACAGAATTCATTTAGTTTCTTAGCACTCCAATTTCTTTTGTCGGTAAATTACTGCTGCTGTCGGACAGGTGCTTGGCTGTCTCTTTCACTGACTCTTCATTGCTTATAAATTTCTTATTTTTTACCACAACCCTTTCTGAAATCTTCCTTTCATCTTTCACCTTTGCTTTGTGATTTTTACTCTCCCTTTGAGTCTTCTGAGTCTGCAAGATGAAGTCCTCTTTACTTGCTCTGTTTTGCTATCCGTTTGGGTTTTTAGTGGTTTTTTTAGATACATGCACATACATTTATAACTTATTACTTTTCAGCTCATCTGAACCTGAGAGCATGGCAATATACTGATCAAGATGAAAGGGCAAAATATGTTTTAATCATAACTGAAATTTTTTTCTGGTCAATGCTTTACATCCAAAAATTCTGTTGTATCCCAAACACAGCACACTCCAGCTATTTAGTGCCTTGAACTGTGGTCAAAAAGAAGAAACAGTCCGTTTTATGTGTAAGTTGAAATTCAATGACAACTGAGTCAATGGTATTATTCAAAATAAAAATATACAGCTACCACAGCCAGACTGATCCTGAGCTGTATAGATCTACAGAAACCTTTACAATATAAAAACTCTTTTCTCATTCGCTGGTAAAAGTGTTATTTGAATTGTTATTTGTCTTGTGTTGTTTGAATTCGTTTCTGTCATAAAAAACATGATGCTGCAAGATTAATTTCTTCTACGGTTATTCCTTCTTTCCATACCAGTGTATCTTTATGTCCTATTTGATCTCCTCCACAACACAATCCAGAGATAATCTGCTCTTATAGCCCTGTTTTATTGACACACACTTCTCTCAGTGCTGATTGCACGTGTTAGTTCCGCTGCTCGCTTTTTTATTTTTCAGTTTTAGGCCCTGTTATATTCAGGACTTGTCTTGCATACAGATCAGCTATACCCTGAATTCTGATTCTAAGCATCAGAATTTTTCCAGTGTCAGCTGCCAGAAGACAGAAAGGCCCGAAAATTGTTACAGAACCTTTTTTTCAACTGCAATCCAACAGAACTGAGGGCCCCTGAGGATAGGTAGGATCAGGCTTCCCACCCACCACCCTTTTCCTAAAAGAAAACTTTGCCACCAACCTTGCCCATGCTTTAAAAACAACAGTAAAAGATAATAAAAGATCATAAACCCCATACAGAGAGGATCCAACTTGTGAACAGTGACTGACATCAAAGCTTTCATAGTTGTGGGTCATAAGAGAAAAACACTGGTTAGCCAAAAAATTGAGCACTTGTCCATATAGGCAAGACCATCAGTTTTATGCTTATTTAGAATCTTAGTGTCCTTTGTGTTTCACAGAGAAGATAAAAGACCCAAACACCACACAACCAGGTAGGACAAATACATAATTACACAATTTATGTGGATACACCTTATACAATCTACCTGAATAAGAGCTACCCACTGAGTGAGACATGACAGAAACTTTCCACCAGAACTTCCACCTTTGCTCTGCTGCACTTCTGCTTTAAGTTCAGTACTTACAGAGGCAGCAGGTGAGTTGAATACAGTCTCAAATAACTAGCAAAAGCAGATAGGCCATTTTACATCTAGCATAATTACACACAATAACCTGTGTCAAGACCTTAAGAAGCTGGATGGGTACTTTCCCTGACCTTGTTTATATATATTTATTAAGGACTTCAGTAACACCAAAAATATTTCAGAGAAAATTAATAAGCTGTAATTTAGCATTGTGCTGTGTATTACCATAATGGCAGTAAGATTACTTTTAAGCTGAAATAAAACAGCTACCCCTCCACTCCTCCCAAAAGATAAAACTACATTTCTTTTTCTTGTCTCTCACCTAGCTGCCCTAACAAGAATCATGAATTCCAGAAAACATATCTTCAGTTACTACAGAGATGAGACTGTTTGAACAACTGAAAAAATAGTAAACTGGGAATTTTGTATTTCTTCCTTTGTGTATGCCATATATACTTGCAGATAGTACATACTGTTTAGTAGATCATGTGATTTTTTTTTGCAAATATGATGATATTCCAACTAATTAATCTTTGGAGAACTAAGGGACACTTCCAAGTCACTTCCCTTGTCCTTATGGTGGACTTCAACTTCCCAGAAATTAACTGGGAACACCACACAGCTGGTACAAACCGGTCCAGAAGATTCCTAAAAACTCTGAGTGACAACTTTATGGGACAGGCCCTAATGCTTGGATTTTGAATTAATTGGGACTATAAAGGCACCAAGGTGTATGCAGTGAAATCCTTTAGATAAAGGAATCTTTTCTTTAGCGCAGTATGCTCTTGAAATCCCACAGACCCAGAGACAGTGAGATGAATTTCAGCTTTGACCCTCAACTTCACCTTCACTGTGTGAGGTAGTTTTGTTAGGCTGTTAAAGCCATCCAGAGCTTTGTGACAGAAATGGAAAAATGGATGAGAAGCAAGCAGCGGGCTTCTCTCAGACATTGTAATTATGAAGAAGTACATGAATGAAGATCACAGAACATGCTGAGTTGCAAGGCACTCCCAAGGGTCATTGTATCCAGCTCTTAGCCCTGCACACAGGACATCCCCAGGAGTCAATGCCATGTGCCTGAGAACATTGGTCCAAACACTTCTCCAACTCTGTCAGGATTGGTGCAATGACCACCATGAGAGACAGTATAGAAAGCTTTACTGAAATCCAAAAAGATGGCTTCCCTTGATCAGCTAGGTGGGTTACCTTGTCATTAAAGGGGAATCAGGTTTGGTAAGCAGAATTTCATCTGATGAAGCCCTGCTGGCTGGAACCAATGACTGTGCTGTCTTTCGGGTGTTTTTCCTCACTTCCCAGAATAATCTTCTCCATAACTTTATCAGGCACTGAAGTGAGACTGACAGGCCTGTAGTTTCCAGGGTCCTGCTCCTTGCCCTTCTTGAAATAGGGATGTTTGCCAGCTTCCAGTCAGCTGGGACCTCTCTGGATTCCCAAGAGCACTCAAAAGTCCATCAAGAAGGTTTTGTGATGACATATCAGCAGCTCTTTGAGGATTTTGGATGAATCCCATCAAGCCCTGTAGATTTGCAGGGATCCAGCTGGAGCAGCAGATCCTGCACAATTTCAGGGTTGACTGGGAGTTGATCATTCTCACAGTCATGGTCCTCCAGCTCATGGCACTGAGACCTCCTTGATCTGTGTTGAAGACAGAGGGCAAAGAAAGCGTTAAAACACCTCTGCCTTGTCTCTGTCTGTCTGGGAGGTGACCATCCTCATCTGTAACAGGCCAGTGTTATTCCTACACTGCCTATTGCCATTAATATACTTGAGAAACCTTTTTACTGTCCCCCACATTTCTGGCAGCTTCACTCCAGTGGAGCTTGGCCACACGAATTTTCACCCTACAGCACCAAGCAGCATCTCTATATTCTTCCCAGTCACCTGACCTTGCTTCCACTGGGCATGCACCACCCTTTTTGGCCCTATTTCCAAGAGAAGATCCCTGCTCGCCAAGCTGGACTTCTGCTTCCCTGCTTGACTTCTAACATTTGGCAATTGCTGCTCCTGTGCCCTTAGGAGGTGATGTTTGCAAAGTGACCAGCACTGATTGGCCCCAGCACCTGCAAAAATATTTTCCCAGGGGAATGTGATTAATTCCTGAAGCAGCCTGAAATCTGCTCTCCTCATGTCCAGAGTTAATATTTTGCTGGCACTTTTCCTTCTATCAACAGAGATTTTAAGCTCAACTGCTCAAATTGCTGGTGGAGAAGTGGAGAGTGCTGAGGAAAGTCAAACCAAACACTTTTCTGATGCAAATGAAGTGATGCTGTATATAGCAGGATCACAACACTTTCTGTTTTTCTTTTTTTTTTTGATGAAGAGGATTGATCACTTCAACTCCTACCCATTTTATGGATTTTGGAGTATATCTTGCGCCATCATTCTTTCTTTACATTACACTTGAAAGGTAGGTCAATATGGAAGTAGCCACTTAATTAGCTCATCACTGGCTGCATTCCTTCTTAGTCACAAAAGCAATTTCCTACTGAACTGGCAGCCAAGAGCTGACTTTTACCAGAAGATCATGAAGTGTTTTGCAAACTAAACAAGGATAGTGTAAGAGTATTTTAATATGTATTCACATGTTCTTCCATGTGTATCTACACTCCTAGAGGCTGAAGAAATATACCACCTCTACCCATGTCAGTTCTCAGGAAGCGACTTCCAAATGGTGCTAAAGTCACATTCTGACATCAAAAGGTAGAACTGTCAGGATACACAGCATTCAGTTGCCACAGCCTAAAACCACCTTAGACTGGTCTTCATCACAAACTGAATTTCCAGAGCAAGCATACAAAATTTCCACCTACTAGTTGCAATGAGAACTCAATATTCATTTGCAGATATACTGCAAAGGCTAGAAGACAAGGCTTACAATAAAAAAAAGACAAAGTATTTTAAATGAATCTTTAAGATTTAAAAACCTGTATCTGTCAAATCCTCAATCCTAAGGATGCTCTGTTTCTCTCACTCTCCTGAGAACCAGTCCTAACTGGTTCACTCTTTCTTCTGAGCTAGGTACCAAGATAATTCACAGATATCACAGAATATTCTGAGTTGGAAGGACCCACAAGAAAAATTGAGTCCAACTCTTAACTCAGTGGCCTGTAATTCCAACAGGGAAGTGTAGCATGCTTACAACTAGTCTTCAAATTTTCCTCCAAACTATGTAACTTCTTGCCAAAAAATGTCAATTGTTTTCTGAAACTACCCCAGTATGGTTGGACCTTCAGGTCTTTCAAAGCAAATTTAGAAAGATTAATAGACAATAAAGCAATCTAGTCCAAATTAGACTAGAAAATGAATAAATTAGCCACCAATTATGCAAATTTCATATTGTACAATACATGTGCAGTTGAGAGTTTCTCCCAAAGATAGATACAGGCATTTGTTAATCATCTAAAGATTAAAAAAAAACCCAAACCCAACATAAAAACCACAAAACCCCAAAAAGTTATGGCATGATTACTCAAATTTTTCAAGTAATACTTTCAATATTAGCCAAAAGAATCTCAAAGAATATGCAAGATTAGTAGATGTCATCTATTCCAACTCATTCCCCCTGTACAAATCACTGAAAATGGGACTGTACCTGCCATGTACATTTAGATACAACCTGTTCAATTGTCATTGCTGTACTCAGTCGAACAGTAATTCAAGTTTACCTTCAACAAAGTTTCCTGAAGTCTCTTCAAAGTAACAAATAGTAAAGATTTTCAAGGAAATCCATTAAATAATCCAAGAAAAAAAAATCTAAGATAATAGCTATCTGTACTAAGAAAGCAGATGCTCTGACAATAAAATTATAACCTTGGCTTAAGGTTCAATTCCCGCTCTGATTGCAGACTTGATCTTCAACAATTGTTTTCATTTGCTTAGCCTTAGATGGCTTTTCTTTCCTCTCCTTCTCCTTGGGAATTCTTTTGGACAGAAATGGAAACTCTTTACTTATTTTTATGCAATAAGCTATATTCTAAAACTCATCTAAGTATTAACAGGGTCTCTACTGTTGCCATACAATAAATAGAGATAATATTTTTTTATTCAGTAGGTATATATTTTGCTTCTAGCCAAATACCTCATCACAGTAGTAACTAGATTAACTACAGTCTACAATATCACAAGGTCATAAAAAATAAGGTACTGTGATGCCTGGAAACCAGGAATTTTTCCCTACCTGTGAAGCAATCAAGAATCACTCATTCAAAATTAATTCTAACTATAGACCTTTAAGATGGGGAGGGGGTGGTGAATTAGGCATTTTTGCAGTTTATACAGGAGGTATAATGTTCTGCCAACTCTTTTATAGCAGAAGTGCTCTTTCAGACTTGCAGATTTTTCTATTATAAATAAATGTTTTAAACTACAGGCACATTAACAGTCCCTAGAACTATTCATCTTAATTCCTGGTGACCAAAAAAGAAAATTATGCGAATCTTCTTAAAGTCTGCTGCATATTGATAGACCAGACTCTGTTTTGACTGTTCCATGGCATATTGCAGTAATCATGTAACCTCAGGGTTTTTGTTTTAAATTTTCTATTTGAAACTGAGGCCAGACATTGGCTAATTCTGTCCATTGCTTGGTTTTGCTGAACTGCTTTTTTTCCATCCATCTTTGTTCATGTGTACCTCTGGTTCAATAAATACATACAAGAGCCTTACTTTCTTTTGCTAATACCTCATCTAATAAGTAGCACAAGTACTTTATTTTTTTCTGAACAGATGGTAGGGTTAAAAAAAAGTTATTATGCTGGAAAGATGCAGCAAACAGCTGAAGTTTATTGGACAGCATTCTAATCCACGAATTCTCTAGACTAGTCAGAGCAGATATTTATACTCCCTCTAAAATAATGGACACCTATAAAAAAAAAGCTAATTAACTTCATGTGAGTCTCCTCACTGCATGAATAGCTTGGGCAGGTAATTAAATTTGACATTTTATTTACCTTAGCCTTACTTCTAACAAAGACTCTGAAGTTCTTAATAGGTGGATCCTGTATCTTAGGTGACTTAAATAGGTGTGTAGAATTACTAACTTATACTTCTACATATAGGAAGACTAAATCTGACATTCAGTGAAAGGAACTTATGGCACAGTGCTACAATTGAATACATAAAAAATGAAAAACTATTTATAAAATTGATAATATAATGCAGGGTTTCTACATTTACTTGCAAACTACTTTGGTAAGACATTGCAGATGACACATATCTCGCTGTGTTGAAATTTTACATGATATATTTTGGTACAACACGGTTAGGTCTTCTGAGTACTCAAGCAGATTACTATTAGCTTGACAAGTCAGCATAAACAGACTCTAGAAGTTAATATATATATAACACCTTGTGTCTTTCATTGACCAACAGTGAATTTTTCACTTTTTATATTTTAAGGGTGCTTTACTTTCAGCTGATGCTCCAGCACAGGCAGGTTTATGTTACAATGATGAACTGTAATCAAACTACAGAAGGAGAAGTCAGTTAATATTACAGTTTGCTTTATTTATTTGTGGCAGTGAAGGAAATTTGTTCTCCATTCTGCCAGTCCTCTGAGAAGTGAGAGTCATTGATGATCAGTCATCTGATAAGTACAGAGCAGATGTAAAACTCTAACTTAGCTGAACTAATAGTATTTCAAGCCCTTTTGGGGAACAAAGGACTGGATCCTAACTGTAGATGTGTGTGATGCCTGCAAAGGAAACCTAAATCTCTCTGCTGAAAACCCACAGATGGGAACCTCTTTTCAGGGAGTTAAAGTTCTCTGCCAATTCTCAATTTTTACTTGCTTTTTAGCATTCCACATTAGCCCCTAATACATGCATAAGTTGTGCAGGAGCCTAAGGAAAAAAGGTTCCTAGAGATGTCTAGTATCAGGGACTCAGAACTTGCAGCTCTACTCACACAACCTCTGCCACGCATCAGCAGCTGCAGCCCAAGATTTGGCTCTACCTGAGTAATTGAGATATAAGACATAAATCATCATCGTGTTATAGAGTGCTTAACCGTGGAAATGGGTTGTCTACAGCTAATTCTTTTTGCATCACTGGAAAATGTATATTTAACTTTTAACTAAAAACAGAACCAGAAGGAAAAAAAAAAAAAAAAGAGAAACCAGCAAAATCCTGTCTGCTACCCCTTCCTTCCTTCCCTTCAAACTCTTCTATGAAGTAAGAAAACCTCTAAAGCAAAAGCAAAGCAGAGATACAGGTACTGCACTTTTTTTGCTCTCTGTTATTAGTAGAAGGGAAGAACAAAAAAATATTTACGTCATGGTCAAAACACCCAAAACACAACCACCCGTGTCTTTAAATTGAAAAAAGTTTCTCATACCACTCTCAATTCAAGTGTTTGCTTCTAGTTTAGCAATAATGCCATGGCAGCTATAAAATTTCCTAGTATTGCAAAAAGGAGAAGGGTCATAAGTGTTATTACCACAACTGTGAGATAATCTAGGTATCACAATTGTATGTGTTGAGAATCAGAAGGGGAGCTTCAACCAGCACTGAAAAAGGGAAAAGGAGGAAGATGTGTTTTGCAACTTATTTTTGACCTTAAACTACCAGCTCTGACAAATAAAAGAAAATGTCAAGTGCCACAATTCAAATAGTCCTGTTTTCTCACTTCTCTTCCTAATCCCCTCAGCCTCCCACATTTCTGCAAAACTGCCCCACTGTTTATTACTGAAAAAGTACCCAGCAAATAAACCAACCCGAGTACTCTCTGATTTACAATGCAGTCAAACCCTGAAATAAGGTAAAGGTATTTAGGCTGCCACTCCAGAAACACTTTACATTTAACATAACTGGTGATATTTGCTGTCATGCTCAAAAAGCAGACTACTGTACTACAGAATTGCTTGTGCACTGACTTTAAAACAGCATATTGCAGGTGTGTGGCTTCAAAATAAAGACAGGTTGAGCAAGATTACACACACCTCATATTTTCCTCTGAAGACAGATGGAGTAAACCAAGACATCTGGCAGGAGCTTCCAGTTAGTTCAGCTTTCTGTTTTGGAAAACAAAAAAGCCCACTACACTTGGCAAACAGCCGCTGACTTCAACAGCAGTAAAATTGGTGTAAATATTGATTTAACCAGCCATTCACACAGCTTCCTATAACCTAACAACAATTCTTCAGTGAGTTTACAAGAGCTGGCTGTTTTCATGCTACTTCATTCTTTATGTACAGAGAAATAATCATTCTGTTTCGAAGACTGGGATACCCCCCAGTTACTCAAGCATGATTTCAGAGAATCAGCTAATAACTTATTGAGTGTGGAATAATTCCTCCACTCCAGCAATAAAAGGAGGGGAGAGTGGGGAAAGGAATAGAAACACTTCTGCTTCTCTGCATGACAGAGAGGACCATTTCACAGAACAGGTCTGGAAAGGTGAGTACAGCAGAAAAAAAAGCATTTTAGGCCCTTGTCTGAACCTCAGCAATAGCAGCAGCAAACCTGATGCACATTGCTGCTCTTAGACGAGAGATTGCAGGTATTCATTTCCATTCACTAAAAAAAAAAAGTCCTTCATACTAAATCTGTGAAAAGGTAAAGTGTTCATTGTTTTGATATTGACATCAGACTTGGTCTAACACCTCTTACATAGCTCATGCAGTCTCCAGTCCAAATGTATGTGCAGTGGAAACGATCTTCAATGGCTTTCACAACAGATTTAAAAAGAGAAGAAAACAAATACCACCATCACCCCTGCCCCCCACCCACTGTCTCCTCCCCGCCCCCCCCGTTCAAACAACCAAAACGCCAACAGAAGAGATTAAAAGCTTTATATTAGCTTTTGCAACTGAGGAGGGGAAAAAGTTGGAAAGTCTATTTCTGGCATTTCGTGCCTCCATTCCACCCTGGCAGACTTCACTCCATAGCTGTTCCTTGCCTCTCAGGAAAGGCTGTTCTGCAGCTACAGCATTTCTCAAAATGGTTTGACACTTACGACTCTTCCACCTTCCCCTGTAAATAGTACTTTGGGGTTTTTTTCCCGTGTTATTTTAAATTTTGCATCCTTTATCAATAAAGTGGTAGCTTCTTAACTAAAACACTAAAGTTTCTTTCGGGGAAAAAAATTGCCTTTTAGTTAGCTCTGCTTGTGATTTCTGCACTTTCTCCATAGACACAGGAGCAATTTATATACATGAGTGCAATTTAGATGATCTTATTAGTGGCTGCAAATGACATTTAAATTGCATCTGTTAACCAGGTTGTCATCTAGGTACAAAAACATTTCCCTTTGCACAGCAATAAAAGACACTCCGTTGGTATGAAATCTCTTGACAATAAGAACTGTCAAATTTATCCAGTTTGTTTTGCAGCTGGTCACGGATATAGATTCACTCCCAGGTCTAATGATGATGTAGCAATAGTTTGTAAACTACTGAGAGGTACCTACTACAGCAGATACCTAACAATTTCTTTGATAGCAGAGCTAAGAAAAATTCTTTTCTTGCCCTGAAGCTTATGGCTATAGAGTAATTCAAGAAAGTAGTTCTGGCAGTTCTGCTAAACCACTTTAGAGAAATCAAGATAATTTTGACTGATATCTATACGGAAGACAAAACACAGACTAGAAGAGCAGGAATTCAAAACAGCTTTGCCATTAAAGGACAAGGTGGAATCACGACCTCTAAAATTAAAATTATGTTCTGCATTTATAACCAGCTCAGTCTTTTACTGCTGAACACAATTATTAAGCTTGAATGTTTGTGCTGAGGTCCTTCTGAAGGGCTCACAGCACTCTGGGGGTTCGGCCACTCCTCCCGGATTTGTGTTGTCAGCAAACCTGCTGAGGAGGCTTCTGCCCCTTCATCCAAGTCGTTGACGGATAAGTTAAACAATCCTGGGCTCAGTATTGAACCACTAGTGACAGGCCTCCCTGTGCCACTGATTATGACCCTCTGGGATCTGCTGCTCAGCCAGTTCTCAACCCACCTCACCATCCACTCATCCAGTGCACACTTCCTGAGTTTGCCTATGAGGATGTTGTGAGACAGTGTTGAAAGCCTTGCTGAAGTCAAGGTAGACAATATCCACTGCTCCCCCCTCATCCATCCAGGCAGTTGTTTCATCACAGAAGCAATCAGGATGGTCTAGCATGATTTGACTTTAGCGAGTCTACGCTGATTGCTCCCGATCTCCTTCTTGTCATCCGTGTAGACAGACACGGCCTGCAGACAAGGCACTCTGTCACCTTTCCAGGGATTGAGGTAAGACTGACTGCTCAGTAGGTCCCTGGGTCCTCCTTCCTACCCTTTTTGAAGGCTGGGGTGACATTTCCAGTCCTCAGGCACCTCTCCTGATCACCATGACCTTTCAAAGATGGTTGTGAGCAGCCCAGATATGGTGTCTGCCAGCTCCCTCAGCACTCATGAATGCACTCTGTCACGGCCCACAGACGTGGGGATGTCAAGTTTGTCTAAGTGTTCCCTAACTCAATTCTCCTTGATCAAGGAAAAGGCTCTTCCAACATTTCTTTACCCTGGTCTCCTGGGTCAGTCATTCCTGAGCCTTGTCCGTGAGGACCAAGGCAAACAGGGCATTCAGTAACTCTGATTCCCTGTTACCAAGGTCCTCCCTCCATTTAGTAATGGGCCCACATTATCCTTAGTTTTCCTTTTGTTACTGATGCATTTGATAAGCTCTTTTTGTTATCCTTGACATCCATGGCCAGATTTAATTCCAGACAGGCCTTGGCCTTCCTTGTCTCATTTCTCCTTACTGTGACAGCCTCTCTATGTTCATTCAAAGTGGCCTGACCCTGCTTCAATCTCCCAGGTATTTCCTCCTTATGCTTGAATAATAACAGGAGTTCCCTGTTCATCCATGCAGGTCTTTTCCCCCTTCACACCTCCTTCAGCCTGGAGGAGGTGATCCTTGACTATCAACCCGCTCTCCTGGACAACCCCCAGGTACTTCAGTAACAATGGGCTAAATTAACAGTTGAAGAACAGGTCAGAGTGTCTTTATTTCAGTTTACAAATAAATGGTGGCAGTCTGTAGAGCTGGGTTAGTTTGTCCTGTCAGTGCCTCATCTCAGTCTTTTCTTCCTCTCCCATTGTCAAAAAAGCAGGTGAAAAATCTGATTCATACTATGCCATCTCTTCACTCACCTTTTTCCTCTCTCCTATTTGTACCCCTTGCATCTCTACAAGCCAAATACCTGCTGGAAATCAAGCAGAAACTGGAAGGAATGCCTATTTCAGCATAGCAAGTTTTCAGCATGCTAAAAACACAAGAGCCAATGAGCACCCCAGTGCATGCTGAGCCTCAGAAACAACTACCTCCAAGCTCTGCACCTCACAGCATCTCTGTATTAGTTCATGACAGAATTGTGGAAAAATTGTATCATCTTGGGCAAAACCAATGCAAAACAGGTAGAAGACTTCATTGTAATAAGCTAGAAAATCAAAACATAAAAACATTCCCCCCCACCAAAAAAAAATAATCAGTAAGAATTCATGTTAATCTTTTCACCCAAAGAAAGCTAATTACCTTCATTTAGTTTGAAATGTTGCTGTTCAAATATCAACTTTATGTTCCCTCTAGCTATTATTTATTATCCATGGTAATATAAGCTGCAACTCATTCATAATAGAAGCCTTTCTAAAATGAAGAAGAGTTTAATTTCTTGGAGTTTCATTTTTTGCAAGTGAAAATTATCATTAAAAATGTCCAATGACTTACTGAATAGACAATTCAAAACTATGAACTGCCATGTTACTCCAAACAAATTGGCACAGCTATTATGCTCACTGAGCAAGATAATGGATAATATAAGCCTGAAAATTATCCAGATCTGGCAAGATTTGTCTAAGTTGACAAGTTCCAGACAGGAAAAGTTCTTGTCTAATGTGAAATATAACTTGAAGACAACCAAGGAAAAACAGACAACTTTTAATAAAACTTTTTGGAAATCGAAAAGTCTTGATAAAGGGGGGTCAGAAATATGCATTCATGGAATGAATAGGATGCACAGGGCATGAAGGTGCATAAAGGAGATATATGTGGAAACACACCAGTCTGCAAGAGTATTGCCAGGCTTAGGAAAGCAGAGAGCACATTCCTAAGAGTATTGGCAGTAAAACAAGGATATATTAAAAGCAAGAGGAGGAAAAAGGATGAAAAATGGGGGGAAAAAGGCAATACTGAAGTCTGAAAAAGATAAACATTAAAAATGAACCTGAATAAAATTTCTTCACAGATAGCTCAGAAACAGACCCAGCTTTTCAAAAGAATACTCAGCAGCAATGCCAATTCTATTTTAACACGCAGTCCTTGACATTGCCCACTTAAAAAGAGATTATGAGAAAAATGTTGAGATATTATAAAAGAAACTGTGGATGATTTATATAGTCAGGTATAATAATAACCTGATAATGGAATGCCATTAATAAATATAACAGTAGAAGAACAGAATTCTGAGCACTGAACCAGCCAGAGGATGAACAGCCACTATGCAACAATTAAGGTTTCAGATTAATCAGAACCAGAGGAGCTTTTTCTGTTTCATTTGTATTCAGTGAGCACCAGAACATCAACATTATAGAACACAGTCCAGACATTGTTTTGGGATTAAAGGCGCATTAGCAGATTTGTGCTTTGCCCTAGTTCACAATTAAATGTAAAGCAGTGCTATAGGAATCATCTGGCTCATCATGAAACAGTTTACAACCAACAGCACGTCTCTTAGTTTCTCCCATCAACATTTAAGCAAAAATCCCCAAATCAGATTCACCAGACTTACTTGTGAAAATCACTAACCTAATTTTGATCTATACAGAAGGGAAATAAAGGCACAAATAAAACCAAAATATTTGTATTATTCAAACTCCTATTGTATTCCTCATAAGCATGCCAAATGGTGCTCAACATTATACAGATGGAAACATATTTAGAGTGGTAAATTTTAGGATTTGTGGGCTTGATCAGAAAGAAATGGAACATTTTTGTTATAAAATGAGACGTTTCTTGACATTTTCTAGAACTAAAGCACAACCAAATTGAAGCATCTTGTATACAATCAAAATCCACAGAGAAGTAAATCATGGTCTATGATCTATTCCTTCTCTTTCCCTTGTTCTTCACGAAAACATTACTTTTTTTGCAAAAATAAAATGCAAAAGTTATACCTATTCTGAACAAATATGTACAAAAGACACTAGAATAAAGCCACAGACCCTTCAGAAGTTAAGAGCCCAAGGGTCTTAAAACTATATTGTTGTATTGTTTGCTACATTGTTCTGCAAAAACAGTTCTGTTGTGATTTTAGAAATAAGAAAGAAACCTTGTGAATAAAATAAAAGCTTCAACTCAGTAGGTTCTTTTGTACCAAACCTTGTGTTCAGCCATGTGAACAGTGAGGGGGAAAAAAGCACATTTATTTGCATTTCTTCAGCAGATAGTCCAACACAAAAAGCAGTTTATATTGTTAATAATCCAGTATTTATGGACGCAGCTATCACAAAGGTTTAACAACAGAATCTTTTAGAACTGTTGCTAAAATACAAACATCAGGTACTATTCTACCCAGTGAACAAGTTTTCTTGATTAATTTAAGAGAGATCACAAATAAATTTCATCTGTGTTAGACTTCTGTAACCTGGCACTTCCAATTACTTTTCTTCTGAACGGGAAGATATTTGTCTACTCTCCTTTGTTGATCAAATCCAGAACACCTGGTGCCCAAATTGCTAATTTGCCTTCAATTATCACTCCATGCATTTTCAAATGATCTACTTGCAAATCTCAGGGGTTTCCAGCTTGTCCAATTAGCATGTTACAATTCTGATTCAGCTCCCCGCTGTTCAAACCTAAACAACCATTTTTGCCCCTGCAAAACTCACCCTTCTTATATCTTAATTACATGTCACATATTTGTACCTGGTTTGGACAATGTAAAGCAGAGGTGGAAAAAAAAATCTTATCTCTGATTAAGGACAGTCAGATGCTTTCTCCCATGTCAGAGTTCTCACTAGTGCCCTATTGGGGCTTTTATATAACAGAAAGCAAAGTCAAGGAGCACCACCTAGAAAAATACTGCTTCTATTTCCTGCTAAGCAAGTATTATATATTCCTTCACCACCTCCTACTAAAGAAAAACATCACTTAGAACTGTGCTTTGTTTACAAACACCAATAGGTTCATAGCTCAAGTGATGCATATTCAGTGTACAGGAAAAGTTATCTAATCTTTCCAGCTTTCTGGGATGTTTCTTAGCATATATCCTCCAATTGCAGTAGGTTTTTCCTTCCACTTCTGCCTCCCATTGTCTCCATTTTCCTTCCTGAACCACTCCACTTGTGCTCAGTTATTCCTTGATGTCAACAGTTCTAGCAGCCATCATCATCCATCTAATATGGGTATGTGGTCATGTGAATAATTACATCATAAACTTTGTGGGTGATACAAACTTATCAACCAATGTGCCCTTTCCCCACTGTGGAATTCCTTCCCAACTAAAGATTTTACTCTCTGTAGTAACCTAAGCTGCCTCCCAGGCAAGAGGTGCGCAAAAAACATTTAAAATTAAAGTTGGATAGCTAATTTTTGATCACTCTATTTTATTTTTTTCTTTTTTTCTGCAGAATTTTGCTATCTCCATGGAATGAAAAATTGTTTGCTGCCAAAAACCATTAAAATTTGAGAGGTTGAAAACACAAGCAAAGATTTCTACTTCACTGCTTAAATCATACCTGTTAGCATTCTCATTACATCACTTCATTTTACGGACCATAACAAACTGAAAATAATAATAATAATAATAATAATAATAAACAATAAATAATAAATAAATTCTCACAACTTGCAAGGCATATTCAATATTAAAATACCACAAAAATATCTTCATATCTGTTACTGTGGAATTTACATCCACAACCCCCAGCAGAGCTTTCTTCAAGCAGGCACCAGTAGTGCTGTCATGTACTGTCAAATGCCTACAGGAAAAGAAATGAGGGAGAACTCCACACCTGGCTGCAGCTCCAGAGGAATACTGGAAACCAGATGCTGATGGGACTTTTTTGGTTTTGTTTGTTTGTGTTTTCTTCTCATAAGAGTTTTCAAGGAAGCATGATCTGAATATGGTCTTCTTCAAAAATATTTTTTCTTACTTAAGCTCAGAAAATGTCTGGTTTGATATTTAAACATAACGTACATTCCACAAACAGTAATTTTTTCATCGCAGAACCTTATTATAGGAAGTACAAAGATTTTTCATACCGATTTTGGTGATGTATGCTGGTATTTTGATGTTTAAGAATCTGCCTCCTGAAGTCAGCAAAAAAAACAAACCCCACAAAAAACCCTGCACCTTTGATTTACAGCATAATTGATAGTAATAAAAGGATAACTGCTAAATTCCAGCCAAAACTGGGATTTACAGATGCTGCATTATAAGTAGTAGCTTCCATTTGTCAGTAAGCAGTGGGAAAGTATTTAGCTCAATATTTTATATAATCATAGAATGGTATGGGTTTGAAAGGACCTTAAAGGGATACGGGCAGGGACACCTTCCTCTATCCCAGGTTGCTCCAAGCCCCATCCTGACCTTGACCACTTCCAGGGATGGGGCAGCCACAGCTTCTCTGAGCCAACCCTCACAGTAAAGAATTTTTGTTTTCTTAATTTATATTCTAAATCTACCCTCATTCAGTTTAAACCCTCTTAATCTATCACCATATGCCTTGTAAAAGGTCCCTCTCCAGCCCTCTTGCAGCCCCTTTAGCCACTGGAAGGCTGTTACAAGATCTCCCTGGAGCTTTCTCTTTTCCAGGCTGAACAGTCCCAACTCTCTTGGCCTTTCCTCACAGGAGAGTCAACAGTCACTTTCTTCACTTGGAGAAGTAAAGAAAACATTTTCAACATGTTTCAGTGAAGCACATGATTTTACCCAGAAGATCCAAATAAACCAAGTACCACAGGGCACACACATCATGTCAGAACTATAACTCATTTTACCACATCAGTATATATTTAGCACATAACTCAGGTTTGAGCATAGCAATAAAGACACACCGTGCACACAACCATTCAGTCCTTCTGCATTTGAGGAAGCAGGAACTAATCCTAAAACCACACCACAGGTGGCTGCAAAGCAACATTGCTACCTCAAGTAACATTAACAGATGCACTGCATAAGAGTCTCCAGGAAAAATTAGACAACAATTAGTAAAATACATAAAAGTAGTATATAAAGTCCTTCTGTTAGAAGGATTTGTTTACTCTTTAAAACTTCATGCTCTAATATCTCATGTCCTCTTTTAATCCCCAAACAGAACATCATTTGCCTTTTGATCTTGGGAGATAATGTTGAAAGAATGAGGTTTGCTATATTTCTCAGCTTGGCCATTAGATCTTTTTAGACATGCTCTAAAAGGAGGAAAAAAGCAGGGCTCACAGACTGTCATATTCACGGTAAAACTGGCCTGGGTGACACAAAAAGGATTCTTATTGTGGAGCTGTCAACTGTTTTGCCAAGGCCCAGGGAAAGCAATGATCACAGAGAACTATGGATCAATGAATACAAACAATTTATACAAACACAAATTCATCATAATTTCCTAAACATATTGGCATAAGCCTAAAACAGTGGAAATACATCTTATAGCTACCTTTCCACAGTCAATACATTAATGATAAAGACCTTTAGCTGGCACAAACTGATTCAGATATAGGATTTCACCATCTAGCTCATAATATTTTTTTTTCCCATGGTTTAGCAACGGAGTTTCTGGCTTGCTTAATTATTTGCTACTGTTAAAATATGGCTAATCTGAGATTTACCTCAAGCATAATAATAATAACAACAAGTGGCAGTCATTATTCATTTAAAACAGTCATGACAGGTCATTTGACCTATTTCAGACTCAGATCCAAAATTAAATTTTGAGCACTGAGCAGAGAGTAACGACTGACACACGGATGTAAAACAATCCCCTGAAGGAAAGCCATAAAACAATAGGAAAAATATGCAAGAGGAAAATTTTCTTAGGTAGGAAACTGTATTAACCCCTCAGATCTACTGCTCAGTGACCCTGGCTTGGAAAAACTATCCCAGGTATTGAAATAGAGCATTTAAAAACTAAGGCAGTGTCCACATGCCCTTCAATGGCTGATTTTTAGATCCTTATATATAAATATGTATCAGCCAGAAGTAATATACATGTATGGAATGCCCTGGTCCCAAAGCCTCAAGATTTACCAGGAGTTTTACTTTTATTTAGACTCCCAATAGTTCCCACACGAAACTTTTGCAGAGTCTTAGTTCTGGGTATTTCTCGCAACCTCCAAGGGTTTTAAGTTACCCACAAGAGGAAGAAAAGAGAGAAGAAGAAAGGAGTAAAGAAAGAAAGGGTTGTAAAATGAAAGAGCTGTTTGTAAAAAGAGAATTTTCAACAACACTTCCTCACCAGAAACATATAATCTAAGAGTTTTTAAATTATACTTTCATCAGAAAAACGTCTTTCAATATTCACGTCTGTCATGGAAAAAGGAAGCACGTTTTCCTTTGCATTAAGGTACACTTGGTTATTAGATCATCTGATTGTGTTCTTTTTTGTGGTGCAAGACTCACTTTCAACCTCTTGTATTTTAGCTTGCTAAAAAAAATCTTGTACATTCAGAAAGCAAATATCAGTGTCCTGCAGACCTTGTCACTGAATGAGCACCGTGACCAAGATATTAGTAACTCCAATTCCACACTGTGGGGCGAGTTCAAATAAATTCTATTGTAATGCTATTCTATATATGATGTTCTGTCTAACACAGAAGTTAATTCTTTTATGAAAAATGCACTTGCTTCTGTTCATTGTTCTACAAAATTAAATTTCACAGAAGACCTGAAATAATTTATTTTCCCAAAAGTGTCTTTAAAAAAAATATCCTTTTATTTGTTTCGTATGTTCTGTTAACAACTGTTCTTGTGGGCTGGGGAAAAGGTATTCCATGTATTAGGAAAGCTTCTTAGACATCTGGGACAGAAAAAAATGCATCAGAATCAGCTCCAACTATACAGCAACAGTATAACTCTACCACATTCTCTCAAAGTAAGGCTCATCCTGAAAATTTCAAAGTTTACATTGCATTTTGTATTTCAAAGAAGTCTCACTCTACTTCTCTTTGAGACTCACTAACCAGTGATCTAGAGGATGACTATTGTGCTACTGGTAAAGACATTCTAAAAAAGAAAGTTTTGGCCACTTTGATTAGTGGATTTTGATGACAGATATTTTGAAGCAATCACAACGCAGTGTAATTTAAGAAAATTGAAAAACACTGGAGAAAGTTTTCTCCCTAATGTGGTCTCAATATCAGCGTGTACAGCCCACTTTGAGACCAGTCTATATAAAAGACCACTCGATATATCACTATCTTCCCAGACCACTTCTGTAAAAATAGAATAGTATTTTATGAACATGGTTTACTTACTACAGAGACAGATGGGGGAAATATATACATTTTAAAATAGCAAAGGGAAATACTGAGGATTTAAAATATTTGCATCGCAACATTCGCTTGGTTAAATATACAAGGCTGCATGGTCTCCTTCTCTGTTAAAGCATTAGGTCCTTTTGCTATTTCTTATGCCAGTTCCTTCCCTATGCTGACAGGAACAATTTTTGCCACTGTTGATGACTTCTAATATATTTTGGTTTGAATAAATAAGAGGAAATTTATAGTGATGCCTAATTAGATATTAAAGCTTTTCCTTCTTGTTAATGGTGCACATGCAGCAGTGTTCCTAAAAAATCCAGAACAGTTTAAGAACACTGTAAGACTTAACACTCAACTACTCTCAGGAAGGGTTTTTATTTGTCAAAATAGAGCAAAAAAACAACAAAAAAAATACACACTACAAGATTAGTAAAAATAAACATTCAGAAAGAAGCAGCAGAATGAGAGACCCAGGACTGTAAAGCAGTCCATTTGGATTCCAGTATATGATGCAGTTTACAGGTATGACTGTGCTTCATGTGCAAATTTCCTTATAAAGGAATGAAGTTATTTTGAAGCCCAAGACTCAGCTTTAAAGCTTTAATTTACCTACAAGGCAAAATACAAGTTTCAACTAGCTACCCACAGAGTAAGTGGAATCAGCACACAGTTCACAACCCTCCCCCAAAAATATTATGAATATGCACACCCCCTCCCCCCAGCATACTGATACCTTTCCTGCCTACAGCAATTTCCCAAAACCTGATTTGTTTTCAGTGAGTTGATCCTCTGCAATAGTGGATGTAGCAGAGTTGAATAGATTTTGTAAATTTTCTCACTTTCTAATTAGGATAATGTATCTGCTAGCTCCAGATCCTCAGCTAGCAGCCTTCTTATTTAATGGAGACTACAAGGCTGTGCCCTTAAACTGTAGAAGTTTAAATTAGCAGAGCAGAGCTAAGAGCCAGAATGATTAAGTGAAAGATGTGCTGGGATTATTAAACTGAACAGGCTGCCTGAAAATTCGCGTCTGCTCCACAAAGACCTTGAAAGCTGCAAGAAACACTTTGATGTTCCCTCATAGATGCAGAATCAGAGAATTACAGAATGTGCTGAGCTGGAAGGGACCCAGTAGGATCACTGCACAGGATACCCCAAGAATCACACCATGTACCTGAAAGCATTGTCCAAACTCTTCTTGAGCTCTGTCACCACTTCCTTGGGGAGCCTCTTCCAGTGCTCAACCACCCTCTGGGTGAAGAACCTTTTCCTAATATCCAACCTAAACCTTCCCTGACTCAGCTTCAGGCCATTTCCACAAGTCCTGCCGCTGATCACAAGAGTGAAGAGATCAGTACTTGCCTCTCTGCTTCCCCTCACGAGGATACTGAAGACCACAACGAGGTCTCCCCTGAGTCTCCTCTTCTGGCTGAACAAACCAAGTGACCTCAGCTGCTCCTCATAAGGCTTCACTAATTAGTGACAGCCATCTACCATGGCATTAGCACACATAGCTCCTTCCAGAGGGCACTCTTATGGACAAGCATTGGTTTAAACATTTAGGACTGTCTTCATGAACATATTTTGTTTCATGCTTACCACATTCTACAACTTATGCTCTTTAAAAAACAACCCTAGCAAAACACTGAGGATTGAAGTTTTCATGCAACCCATTGAATCCTGCCTTCCTCATATTGCTTTAGGTTACCACAGTTACAGATACTAACCATCTTAGGGCATAACTTTAACAAAAAAAGCATATTTAACACATTTCTTTCCCCTTAGGAGGCAAAAATAACTGCTGTTCTGTTGCCCTTTTGTAGATAACTGAAGCAGAAATTCTTTCATTCCCTCCTGCCCCAGCTTCTGCTCTTTTTTTGCTCAAGTTTTCAAGTACTGCTGACAAATCTAAAAAGATAGGGGCAAAGATCTTATTTAAAACACAAAGAAAGACACAAGAAGCCTGCAGTCACTCTTTATTAACAGAAAATCTGTCTATAAAAGCAAATTGAAAGTAGAGAAGCAAATAACAGACATCAGAGCAGGTGACTGTAGCTTAGCAGAAGGAAAGGGGCAAAACACCCACTTCTTCCCTTCCCAAACATCCATTAAGCTAATAAGCAATCCACACTAGGTGGGGTATGTCAGGTAGGTGTGTCAGGTGTTTTCCACCTAAAACAAGAGTTTCCATCTAAAACAAGAAGTCTTAACTGAAGTAATTAAGCTTTTCTTAGGGTATGGTGTACAAGCAAACCTCCCTGTGGGGTGTCTTTAAGGGAGGCAGTAGCCTACTCAACAAGGACTTCTTTACACACTTGTTTGCTTTCAAAGTCTATTTTTTGTGTATAGGAGTAGTTGATAAAACGATTTCTTTGTTGGTATTATTACTTTAGCTGTTAGACTGCACTAAGACTTTTTCTTCTCTATTATTCAAAACTTGGAAATTTAGGTGCAAATACCAAATAAATGCATAGTAGTTGCAGCAAGGAACATACAGAGCATATGTTGTTTGTGTAGCTCACTTAGAGAAAAGATCACATACAATCTCTTTTATATTACTTTTTCTTTTAGTGCAGCAAAGTTTGGTATTCTGTGCTACACTCTGCTTGCAGATAGAACAACTGAGATAATATGGAGAGTGATTGACCCAGCTGAAGCCTGGAGAGATAGCCCTCAAAATGTGAGCTGCAGATGTTAAAGACAGGACCACAGCAATAACTTTAGGAGTGCACTAGCAAAATATAGCATCATTTTATTGAAGAATTCTGCAATTACATATTTATAAAAACAAGCTTATTTATTTAAGCAGAAACGTAATGAAATTTAAAATACATTTTTTCGGCTCATAAGTAAAATTTTACTCCCATGTTTGTATAAGTTAAGTATGGTCTTTTCATGTGCATAGTTGGGCTTTTTTCTTTGTGTTTGATATTATAATGTCAAAACAACATTAAACAATGGACAAACACAGGAAATAGCAATAATTTGTGACAATAGAGCATACAGGTCTATATTCTCCACAACTATGTCTTTTTAGCAGGCTGAGGCAAAAGAACTGTAAAAAAAGAGTTTTTCAGTCTTGAACCATCTACTTCACTTACTCTCTTTTAAGTCAGGCTAGCCTGCAGTATGTTGTGATGATACATTCTGCAAAGCACAAGAAGAAAAATCTGGGGGAAAACTGTAGCAAGCACTTCAGCAAAACCTCAACTTCAGTCTTGTAGCTGATATAAATAAAGGGGATTCCTTAATCCTAGATGGAATTACAGCAGTGCATTACAAATTGACCCAGATTTTTATGCTTGCTAACCCTCTTCACCTGACAGCCAGTTATGGGGGTGGTCTACTCTTAGCCTGCTTCAAATACTTTGGAAGCTTGGTGTTTGTACCCTGGCAACAGTGACTAGGCTGGCCAATTTTCCTCCACGTTTACCTCTGTGTTAGCTACATTTTCTAATCTTCTCCCTGCCAAAGATAAAACTTGACTGAATATCTGGGCTTGGAGGGCTGAATCCAGCTTCTGTTCACTATGAATATATTGTATGAGCCCTTCAGTTCCCATCCCAGTATTAAAGATGCTCAGATCTGAAAAGTTACTTAAATGCCAGTTATTTTGCCACAGTTTAAGACCTGCTGTTATTGTTCAGGTCTTGCTGATGCTTTTGACACTGAAGACAGCTGCTGATGGGAAAGCATATGCTATTTATAAATTATGCTTCACCACATAGCTCAAGCACTCATTGCTTTTGCTATAAACGTATGAAACTTTTTTCATATTTAAACAGCAACTTAATTTCACCCCTTTTATATGGAATGGTGCATAAGAAAGCAGAAAGAAAGTCAGCACAAGTGTGTATGTGTTATCCTAATCACAAGCACTTTATTCTGTTCAGTACTGTTCCCTATCTACCACCAAATTGTTCCCCATCTACCAAATGGCCCATGGTCCCCTCAGCATCCTGACTGGCAGCTCAGTAGGCCTCACCCAGGAGCATACTGGGGTCATATTTTAGCAAATAAAAATATGCTTTAAAAGACCCTGAGGGTTTATACAGCCATGACAGTACCAGTTTGCATCCACTGCCCAATATCCTTATTCAAGTAGTACAATAAGGGTTTGTCTTTTTTCCATCAGCCTGACTCATATGTGACACCATTGCCTCCTACTTAGCACTGGTTTTCTGGCCTCAGCCTCTCAGAGGTGACATTTCCCATCACCAGAGACACAAAACGTCTCTTCCAGGGGAGCAGATGAACAGAATCAACAAAGCAGCAGCAGAAATGGTCTTGTGAGATGCAGGGGATGCTCATCCCCTTCCTTGCCTGCCTTTTCTTAATAAGCACATCACTTCATTAAGTCAGGCTCTAGAAGGCACATCCCTCTTTCCAATTTATTGTTATACTGAAACCAGGAACAAAATTTACATGAATGCAAGGAGGGAAGATCCCTCGTCTGACTTTGCTGTATCACTTAAACCTCCAGGTCTGGATGAACCCTTTCGAACACAGAGAGTTTCCAGCGCTGGGATCTGCAGAAGGATTAGGGGCTCGATTAGCTCCTTAGTCCTGATGCAACAAAGTACTTAACACGTATTTATCTTTAAACACACGAAGACTCACAGCAGCTTATTCAGACCTCCTGATGTGAAAGAAGGTGATGACACTCATCGTGCGTCACCCAGAGCTGAACTCCTCCGCTCCCGGTGGGATCAGGCTTCACATCCTTTCACAGACTTCACATCCTTTTACAGGCTTTCAGAGCTCTGTACATGGGAGAAGTTGCAGTTTGCACTGCTGGTGTGCTGTCTGTAACTAAGTATTGCGTCCCACAAGGGCGGCCAAATCTCATGGTTTGTTTGCAAATTAAGAAACAGGATGACCTACTGCAATGTTCACACAATGCACAAGTATAGGTTAATTCAGGCTATGACTGCTGAACTGTATTCTGTCTAAAAGCAAACCATAATATGTAGGTAAAAGACTACAGTCCCACCTTCATCCAGTTGAATTACGTCTTGACCTCAAAGAAAACAAGGAAAGTCTTAGATATTTAAGAGATCAGATATTTAGAGATTAACTAACATTTTCTCAATGAGGATGTACTCTCAGGTCAAAATCTTTACTTTCTGGGGACCAAATTCGCTGTTGCTGCAGAAGGAACTTGTCTCCTGTGCACCTGTGTAAGAACACGGGTGAAAATTTGCCAGAAGAAAACATTTCCGTAGGACACGGAGATGTGTTACAGTAAACCAATTTCAAGATTTTAGTTATGTGATGAAGTAAACATGTTTTGGAGTAAATGCACTTCCTATTTGAATCAGGAGAAAAAATACCTCTGATTTCAGAAGCACCTGGATTTGATCCTACAGAAGTCAGATATATATTTACTAATAAGAATGCAGTTATGTTAATTTAATTAGATATACTTGATCATATAATAAATTAATATTTGATTATATAATAACTTAAATCTATGCCGTTTTTTCCTTCTTTTTTCCCCAACCATAAGTACAATTATACCTCCCTGAGCTGAAATGCCACCTCTGCAGAGTTTCTCTAACATGATTTCTGATCCAGTGCTGCTACTATTGCTGCAATAACTAAAGCAGACAGAATCAGTACATTATAAGGTCAGCTCCCAGTACCACAACTTCCTTAAAAGCCTAAGGCTAGCATTTTAAAAATTTAAGGACTTAAGAAGAATTTAAAGTCCTAAATTTAAGAATTTAAGGACCTAAAGTGAGAGGTGGGGAAACCTTATTACTGTTCCCAAGGGTCAAAACACACCAGGCTGATTTCCCTAACTTGAAAGTAACTGGAGGGAAATGTAATGGAGCAAAAGAAGCTCCTCAAAACCACTTGGCATATTATTATAAATTCGTGCCAGGCCTGTAGGATTTGCAGGATAGACAGTGTGAAACTGTACCACCTCTGAGAATTCGGAGATCTCCTTGTCTGAAAGGGGCACCTCTAGTCATACATTCCTTGCTGGAGATGTGAGAACAGGATGACATATTTAGGCTTCCCACATATTCCAGAGGTATGATGAGCTTTTCCTCTCAGCTTATTGTTGTCCTTTTACTGATGACAAGAAACCAGTGACCCCTGACATGGTGCAGTGGAGCAGAAGCCTGAAGGAAATTAAAGAGCTCTGATTCTCAAGAGGAGTGTGAACTCATTTCCTGAAAAACATCCAGGACATTGTGCTGGCCCCTGCACTGTGACATATTTTGGCTGAAGATAGATAAAAACACGTGTATTTTACCAGCACTATCGGAGTAGTGCTGCTTCTTGAAGAACACTTTAGTGGGTACATGGTAAAAACTCCTGGTTAGGAAGCAAACAAAGAAATACACAGAATTAGAAAGTTATAAATGTGATTTTCAAGTCCTCTGGCAGTCAGCAAATGTCTGATGACAGAAGAAATAATATAACAGGTGACTTTTTTTTTTTAGAACAGTATTCTTACAAGTTTTTTAAAGAACTCACAGAATAAAAATCAATGCATATAAGGAAAAAGACATTTATTTTCCTAACTCTGTTGAATTGTCTTTACTATACTATACTAATATAGTATACTATACTATACTAATGCAAAACTGTTGTGACTGTATTCGTAGAGAGGTTCACTGTTTTTTCAGTATAAGCAACAATCTTATGGAAAGAGTTGAAAAGAACTACAGAAATTACAATTCATTTGGGACATTATCCTTTGAAGTGAAAGACTGAAGAAATATGTTTACATAAGAAAGGAGATAATCATAGTTTTTCACAGGTGTTCACAGCTTGGAGTAGACTCCTGAAAATATTTCTTTAAAATAACAAAGATATGCACTATGAAACAATATTTGAGGTGAATACTAAACTAATTAAGTTAAAAAAATTGATTGCAACCTTCTTTTAATGAAGGATATTAACTTTTTTAATAATTTGCCTTATTTTCTTATAACTGCATTTTAAAAATCAAGTTTCAAAATTAAGATAGGAAGTATTCTGAATTACAGAAAAATAGTAAGGTAAAAGGAAAGCAGAATTTGGTCAATGATCTTTGTTAAATGGCATCTTAAGGCTAGTAACTTTTCTTTTTCCCAAGAATCAGTATCAGAATTCATTTTCTCTAACAAAACTGGAAGAAAAAAATCTATTTCAATTATTTATGCCATGACTTTGAGTGAAATTTCAGCAAGCTTCTTATCATAATTATGAGCCAAATCCAAACATGAATCACTCTGTTGCCTCAGAAAAAAAAACAGTCCCAGCAGAAGAAAATCGATTTTTCCTAACGGCAGTAGGTAGAGATAGGTTAAAAAAAGGAAGTTCTTATTGTATTTTTTGGAGCAAGTAACATAAATAAAGGTTTGTCCCAGAAAAGAGAGTTGCTTTGTAGGATCTGGCTATTAGACAGTCATACAATTTGGAAGAAATCTGTTTGATGCTTCAAAACCTGTTGGGAGGGAGACAGTTCACAGACTATTCCTGGTGCCACTGTACATTGTTCTTTCATTGGTTTTATTCGCTAGAAACCGAAAGCAAAGAGTTATTTGTCATGTCAGCTTTCAACATGATGGATTTCTCCTTATTTATCTGTAGATAAATGATGTTGAAATGTGGTATTAGTGATCCCAGACGGTTGTGATCAGTGGCACAGAGTCTGGTTGAAAGCCTGTCACTGGTGGTGTCCCCCAAGGTTCAATACTGAGCCCAGGATTGTTTAACTCATCCATCATGACTGCATGAAGGGGCAGATGTCTCCTCAGCAGGTTTGCTGACAACACAAATCTGGGAGGAGTGGCTGAGACCCCAGAGTGCTGTGAGCCCTTCAGAAGGACCTCGACAGGTTGGACAGATGGACAGAGAACTGCCTGAAGTACAATAAAGGCAAATGCACCTCCTGCACCTCCTACACCAGCACAGGTTGACCTGTGGAGAAGGACCTGAGGGTCCCCATGGACTTGAGCCAGCAGTGGCCAAAAAGGCCAAGGGTGTCCTGGGATGCATTGGGAAGAGCTTTACCAGCAGGTCATAGGGGTGATCCTGCCCCTCTGCTCAGCCCTGGTGAGGACACATCTGGAGTGCTGTGTCCAGTTCTGGGCTGCTCAGGACAAGAGAGACATGGAGCTCCTGGAGTGGGTCCAGCAGAGGGTTATGAAGATGATGAGGGGACTGGAGCATCTGGAGCTATGCTGAGGGAGCTGGGCCTATTAAGCCTCGAGAAGAGATATCTGAGAGGGGACCTCATTAATATGTATAAGCATCTGAAGGGAGAGTGTCAAGAGGATGGAGCCAGACTCTTTCTGGTGGCTCCAAGCAATAAAACAAGAGGCAACAGGCAGAAACTGATGCCCAGGAAGTTCCATCTGAACATGAGGAAAAACTTCTTTCCTGTGCAGTGACTGAGCATTGGAACAGATGCCCAGAGAGGGTGTGGAGTTTCCCTCACCGGAGATATTCAAGAACCCTCTGGGTGCAGTCCTGTGCCATGTGCTCTAGGATGGCCCTGCTTGAGCAGGGAGGTTGGACCAGATGACCCATGTGGTCCCTTCCAACCTTACCCATTCTGTGATTCTGTGATTCTCTGATTCTCTAAAGGTTGTTAATGGTGGAACATGCCAATTTTTAATTTTTTGAAGCATTTTATGGGTGAGAAACTTTTAACTTTCTAATGAATTTTTGGGAAAGGTACCTGAAGAAAACAAGGAATGATGTGAAAATTTGAACCACCATAAATAAGAACTGAGAAGCAAGAATCAAAGTGTAGGCACTGTTTCTTCGGGGTGGTGGGGTTGCTTTGAGTTGTGGGGGTTTTGTTTGGATCTTTTTGTTTGGACTTTTTAGGATCAACAATTCTGAATGTGTTGAAATTCACTGAAAATTGAACTGAAGTAGAGGATGCCCCATTGAACCAAGCTAGGGCTACTCTGCAGAAAAGTCCCAAAATAAAAAGTTAGTTGATTTTGAGTCATCAGCACCAGCTTTGCTCTGCAGATGTCCTGCTATTGTGCTCCTCTGCTTGCTAATATAGACATGGACTGAATAGCCAACACTACCCTGTTGAATTCAAAGAAATTTTGTCTAACCATTGACATTTGATAATATTTCATGTAAACTCAACAGGAGGTTTAGCTTGACTTTAGGATTAGAAAGATGAAGCTTTGAGTAATGACTCCAAGGTGTGGTCATAAGTATAGTATTCTGGGTTAATTACAAATGAACCCGACGTGTTCCAATTAAATCTTGACCTGACTTTTGCTTCAATAAAAATGAGGTGTGAACTTGAAAGCAATTAAATTTGACTGCTATGGGAGGGCTAAAAATTAATATTATAAATTAATATCTTCCTCAGGCTACTGTTCCTACTTAGCTCACTGCTATTCAATGTCATAAGCCTTTTCTTAGCTCCAACCAAAAAAATCCCCATCCCACCAACTCGTTAAAGGAGTTATTAAAAGTGAAGGAAAAAAAGGCTAGGAATTTTACCCACTTCCTGAACTTATAGGATACAGTGATGGAAGATCAACATGTGTATTTTTAGAGACAATTTTGTTAAGACTTTTCCATAGTACGTTGGAAGGATGCCAGTTCAATATTAATAGTCTACACCTGTCTTGATGCTAATATAATCATCTCAAGTGTGCAGAGCGTGCCATAAGCCCTTTTCTGAACATCTGTGATTTAGACCTAAGAGAAGAGGCTGGCTCCATAGAATTTATCATTTGGGTGCACAGTTCAACAGTGCTCTTAACCATCCCCTTCACACTAGAGGCACTCAGTACTTTAAGCTTAAGTGTTGTGTTTGGTCAGGATTACACTGGTGGCAAAAAATTCCTTTAAATCATTACTGCAAGACATTTTGACAGAGGAGAAAGCAAGAGACACAATTTTTGGGGACACTTCTTATTTCATCCCCACCACCTCCACCTCCCCTCCTTCCCCACCCAGCAATTTGCCTCTCAGAGACACCCAGGACTGGCAAAAGGCTTAACTGATTTTTAAACTTCTTAACATCACAAGGAAGACTTTTTTTTTCCCCCTCAGAACAAGAGTTTTTGACCACATAAGCCAACAAGATAAAAATACCACCATTCACCAGGTTCTGTTAATGAAGTTCCTTTTCCTATTCCATCTGGTGGATTCTAATTAAAACTGCATAGACAGTTCAAACTGCCCCTAATTGAAATGCCATGAATTTCTATCCACAAAAAGTGGACAGTTTATTAACTTGTTTCATAAGAAAACAGTCATTCATCTCTAGAAGTAGGATACTGGGGCAAAATTCTTAAATATTTTTTAAATAATAAATAAACTTTGAATGTTCATACATTACTACCATGATTTTCTTTCTTCCATACCTTTTGGAAGAAGCAGCTGTCAAGTTATGTCATTGGCCTTGTACAGCTGTATTCTTCATTTAAATAAATATTTAAAAGGTCAAGAAGATAATGAGCCAAAAGTCAGTGCAAAAGAAAAATATGTTATACAATCTATAGTTATAGATTAATTTAATTCTTAGTCTTACTATATAGGCTGCATTTAAAAGAAGAAAATGCTATACATTTTTGAAGAACCAAAGTGCTTGAGAGCAATAATTTACATAAAATGCTCTGTTTACGAAGTTTTCTTCGTGTTCCATTAATGAATATTTGCTTTTGCCATTATGTACAAAACTACAAGTATGTTTTATGGGTTTTGTAGTATTTTCTGTGTTGCTCTGGAATAAAAATGAAGTTTGTATTGTAGAAACACAAAGGTTTCGTGTCTTTACAGGACTGATCCCTAACTTCTATAACCCAAGGGAAAAAAAAGGTAAAAAATCTGAATGGCTGGACCTAAACCTTGCCCCTAGAATTAGTTCTGCTGGCTAAGATACACAATGTAGGAGAACAGTGTTGTTGTTCCCAATGGACAAGACTAATGCCTTTCAAAACCACTAAACCCCTTGATATTTAAAAACAAATACACAAACTCTGTACAAACTCTACTTGTATGATGGGAAGTTCTGAGAGGTTGCTGTTCATAATACATTAAAAAAGTAAAAGAAATAAGAGAAAACACTTTAATTAGAGATAGAAAGCATCTTTGAAAACAGTGCACATGCAGACTATCCTTCCCTGTTGAGGTCTTTGAGCAGACACAGCAGTTCCCAGATGTTTTGCCATGTCATCCTGCATATCTCTGTCACCATCTGTAGCTGATAAAACTAACTAGAACGTACAACTAAACTCTTATCATCTAAAATGGGGTTCAGTGAGAACTTGCAGAAACAAAATTGGAGTAGCACTACCTATATCCATCTTGCCTTAGGTAGAAACAGTAACAATATCAGCATAGGCAGAAATCTCACGTTCCTCTAAATGTCATCTGTGAACTCTTAATATCTTCTGATAATTACCAGTGCAGACTACATAATACAGCTATGATCAAGGTGACTGAACAATTGCAAACTGACACTAGGAAGAAATAGATGTGCTTTTTATCCAGGAAAAAACATCTCGTTTCTGCTCCCTGAAAAAACAAGGATACTATTCACTGCTAACAGCAACTGATGCCCTTCTTCCAAGAAAGTACAGCATCAAGGCACAGACTTGTTGATTCAGTGGAGCTCTGATCCTATTGGAATTGCCCTACTGTAAGTATTGATTGCTGTGAATGATGGCTGAAAGGAAAAGGCAAGATACTCAACTGTTATAAATCATAGAACCACTAGGCTTGGGAAAGACCTCTGAGATCATTGAGTTAACCCAGCACTGCCAAGTGCATCACTAAACCATGTCCCCAGGTGCTGCATCTAGACATTTTTTGAACAATTCCAGGATGGTGATTCCATCACCTCCCTGGGCAGCCTGTTAAAATGCCTGACCACCCTTTCCTAAAATCCATTCTAAACCTCCCCTGGCACAAGTTGAGGCCATTTTCTCTCATCCTGTTTCTTGTTACTTGGGAGAAAAGACTGATACCCACTTCACTACAGTCTCCTGGGAAGTAGTCCCCTTGAGACTCCGTTCCTCCTGTTATAATTGCATTGTGCCAGAAAAAAAAAAAATGGAAAACAGGCACATGAAGATTGTGAAGAATGTGCTTTGCTTAGCAAAATGTGGGCTATATGAATAATGGAGGGTAATATTTGCTGCCACATAAGTATTCCTCTTGCCTTCATATTATAGATTCACAAGTAAAACACTAGAGCACACAACATCAAATTTTGTCCAAAAAATGTTTGAAATAGAAATTCTTACAAGTCACTGCAGCTAAAAAATAGGTGATTTTAAAAATTAATTTTTTTAATATAGAATAGGAATAGCAAATCAAATCATGTATACTTATCCCTTTCACCAACTCTAAGGAGAAAAGGCAATTGTCCTTTCACGTTTTCCAGGCTGACAAACCATCTAATAATATAGAAAAGCACTTCCTTTGAGAAGCACAGTTCTGAGATTTGGAGAACTGTTTTGTTCTCAGTAACCTCTCAGTATTGTCTGTGTAAATCTTAGTGTTACTTAAATGGACCTTTCTTAAGCTGTATGAAGAAGTGATAGTACGGTGCACACAGTCTTACAGGAATTGTTTACAGTCAGAAAGCAATCTAAATGGAAATTCTAAAGAAACAAGACCATCTCCCTTTCTAGTACATAATCTGACCAAATCCAGAGCATTACTCAATACATGTAACTGTAAGTAACTTTATAAGGAAATGGAAGGAAAGCTTACATTTCCAAAATGCCTCCTAGAAACCTTCAATCAGAGTTGGAGCACTAGCATTTAACAAATGAAGTACGTTTTCAAACTAGCAAAACATTATATACTGAAAGAAAGAAAAGTGTAATTATTTGTGAGAAGGTTAGAAATATTGATGGGATCCCCTCCTAAGAAGAGATCACCAGGTAAGGGTTATGTAAAGTACATGAAAACCTTGGTGGTAAGCTATAAATTCTAATTTGGAGGTATGGGCATTGCCATACATACCAGGCCAGATGAAAGCCTCTTCTGAGGTTTCTTCAATCAATTATGCTAGGTGAATATGCCAAAAAGGTAAGCAGTTGTGAACATTGGAAACTTCTCCCACAAGGATAAGGTCTTTGCTAAGCCACATCAATTAGTGGTTCATTCATATTCCTTCTGAAACTATATGCATTTCTTGAAGTTAATGTAAGTACAGAAGCAGGGATGCATCTCACTCTCATTTTCTAAATGTAAAAAAATACTGTAAATGTCTGCAGTTTTGACCAGAGTCCACAGGAGACTGGGTGCTGCAATCCTTTGCAAATCTACATGATTTCAGAGCCTTGATCACCCCATAAAATCCAAACCACTCAAAGCATACTGCTGAACTGACATAATAAGCATTATTATACAATTAATATAAAACATGACAGAAATAATAACCATATTAGAGCAAAAAGAAACATCTCAGTACATCTCAGGCATGGATGGATCATATAACAATTGAGATAAAAAGGCTCCTCTCTGCGTGTCTCTCTCTATTCATTACAGAAGTGGCCTGAAAACAAAGTTAGACTAGATTTTTAGTATTTTTCCATTAGTCAGACTAGGCAGGATGAATACTAACCTGTGTGTCTTAAAAGTGACTTAAGCAAAATCCTAAATGAAATGAATCCCAGACTTGGTAGCAATTAATTCATTTGTGAAAATGCAAAGGAATCTCTTAAATGGCTTAGCCATTGCAACTCAGCATAAAGCACTACTTAACACCAACTCAGAGAGCCACTATAGAATCCACTTTGTGAAATTAATAAATACTTCCCAGCCCTGCAAATTTTCCTACAAAATCTTAGCAAGTATTAATTTAGAATAATTACAGTAGTAATAGTACACAAAGTCTGGTGGTATTTGCTGTTTCTCTCTGTGACAGTTTGGATAGACTGAAAATACGTATTTTTGCTAGAATTATGCTCCTCTTTCCTACAATCATCTTTCCCATCTCTTCACAATGGAACACATGAAAACACCCTCTCAGTTTAAGAAATAAATATTAGTATTTCTCTTGTGCCTTGAACCTGAATAAAATGTCGTTGGAGCTTTTTAAAGCCACTGGGGACTTCATTGCTTCACTTGCTGACTTATCCATCAGCTCTCTTGATTGTCTGCAGTAATTCTTCACATTTCTTGTCTTTTCTAAGCCATCTGTATCAATCTTCAGAGCTGGGAGGAGATATGGTAAATCCTGCTTTCCCAGTGCATTTCCTGTGAAATACTCCAATTTAAATAACAGCTTTAAACTTTTCTATTCAATTCAGCATTTAGTGGACTCCTCTATCTGGAATATCTTTATTAGAGGCACTCTAGGAAAATCAGTAGTATTCGTTTACCTTACAAAATGTCCTTGTAATGCATTTCTGCAGAGGACACTGTATTTTCTATTTGGCTGTTCTGTGAAGAGAACCTTCACAGGAAGGGATTCCTTTTATGGAATTCTTCAACATCTCACAACGGAGAGGTGGAAGGAGAGAGCTCTTTGATTTCTAGCTGAAAAAAAAAATCATACAAAATAAGAATTTCACCATCCAACAGTGCTACACAGAACTCTTTAGAGTCAGTAATTGTTGACTTTACACAAGTAGGAAGCTTTTTGAAGCACACTCGGGTGCGTATGTTTTATTCATTTTCAGAAGGGATGATATGATGAATTATATATATATCTTCTATCTTCTCAGATACTACATGGCAGAAGCTTTTTAGTGACTTCTAACAGAATGCAGAAACAGAAGAAAACCAGCAGGGGATCACTGTGCACTAAAAGAAGTTGAAGATTGGGTTCAAATCAGACCTGCACTTCTTGTCTGCAAAGAGTGGTTTGACACCTGGAAGTAACCCCCACGAAATTTTTTCCTGTTATTACTCAAATGCTCCAGTGTTTCAATATTGAAATCTGTCTGCTCCTCACAAAGCTGAAAACACGGAAGAGAAATGGAATTTCTCTTAAGCCTTTAGAGAAAATCTTGGTGTAGCCTCAGCTTAGTGTTATTATGAGGAAGAATAGAACTGATTTGCAGTTTCAGCATGGCATTTTGTAGCCAGTGGTGTTTTCACTTTTATGTAGAAAATGCAGTGAGTGCCTCCCATGATAGTATTTCAATATATGTCATGTTTACTGTTAACAACAAAAAAACCCCTTCTATTGGTGACATCATTTAAACAAATGAGGTAAATAAAAACTATTAAACTTTAATTCAGCCTAGCTGTTCCACTGGTTAGTTTATGGCACCATTATATCAATGAATAAAACCCATTTTGCATAGACAAAGAAGTAGAAAGTGTTAAACGATAGCTTTTTTATTGAAATATTTTCTACAATTAAAAAAATAAGGCAAAACAAAACAAACAAACCCAAAAAATATAAAAAAAAACCCTGTAAATGCAACAATGGAAAAATAGTGATTCAACATACAGAATCAGAGCATGACCAAAAGCTGCCCTATAATAAGGCCAGACCTACTGCAGACTTTGTTTTACATTTAGGACAAAACCCAATAGACCTAATGTGATTATTACATAGTTGGGCTTCAAAAGATTATCACATCTGTGATAATCAACCCATGGACATACCAAATTCATACAAATTTTCAAAAACATAGAAGTTATAGCCTAAGAAGCAGTTCTAATCCTCAGGAAAAAAGTACCCCAGAGGATTTGGAGAGGAGAAAAAAACCCACCTTTGTTTATAATTAAATTAAATGATAGACTCAAAGACTGTTATAAGTGATGAGTCTGAAATTAAATGTTACATGAAGTTAATAATGTTTGTCCCTGTGTGTAGATACTGATACATATAAATATATACATATGCCCATATATATACACATATATAAATATATAAATATGTCTATGCACCCAACAAAATAAACATCTAGTAGAAGGCTTTGTCTTCTGAAGAGTGCTGGTAATGCCTGATAATGTGTGACTACTCCAAAAACTACTCTACCAACTTGATGGAAATATAAATGAGGGAAAATTAAGAGAGAGAGATGATGGGTTTCCTGGAATCATCCTATAATGTACAGCTTGTGAAAAAAGAGAGAGCTGTGTGTTGCTTTTATCACCTGCTACGGAATACTGAAATGGTGTTTCAGTCATTGAAATGAGAAGAAATTTCACACTTCTGAAGCATGAACAACACAGTCTTATCACTTAAAATAATTAATAAATATTACTTACTTATTACATAAAAATCATTGTGGAAAAACATGATCAAATCAGGTGACCAGAGGCTGAAATATCCGGTTGTAAAAATGATTAAATATTGTGATTCTGAATGAGAATTATGAAAAGGCACCTATTTTAATACTAGGTTAAACTGAGAAACAAATGCAGTAACATTTGAAATTTCACTGTGGTCAAGAACATAATCTAAAGATCTGGGTGAGATGATTTCTAAAATCCCTATGAAATGAGCAATTTGCATCAGCGAGGAGGAATGGATTGGGTCTTAGAAGAGGCTGAGGGCATCCCTGGAGAAATAAAAGATGGCAAGTACTTCACAGGAAAGAATGCTCAGGAAAAGGTATTAAATTCATCAAAGTCTCTTAGATGTTATTGTGGGGGAAGTGACCACACCATATAATAAAGGAAATTTCCGCTGACAGAAAATTAAGTTAAATTCCATGAAAAGTAGAGATGGGCCTGCAGGAAAGTCAAGAAGTTATTTTTCACACAACATCCATTTTTGTATCAGTATTTTAATGTGATTAATTATTGCTAATGGAGGCAAGAATCCAGGAATAATGGGGACTGATTTCCTTCGTGCACTACTCAAAGGAAGGAGCTCTTATGTAAGTACCCAGTCTTGAAAGGCCTGAAACAAAGAAAAGAATTAGGACTGAATCAGAAAAATGACCCCAAATGACTTCATTCTCATAGTTACCATATGTAATGTGTGTCTGAGTGCAACATGTCCAAAATGATGGATTTACAGATTAGGTTGTAACTGTGAAACAGTATATTCTGTTATGAGATCTTGTCATCTTCACAGTTGATTTTTATGTAAGCCTCTTCTCACTAAAGTAGAGACTAGTCATTTCCAGTGGGAAATTTCACAGGTTCCAATGACAACTGTGAAAGTATCCTGTTTTACCACATATGCTATCTACAGAAATAACAATATCAAATTGCATCTTTTCCCTTCTGATCCCGTTCCCCCTGGGCTTGCCTAGCAAATCAGCTTTTTCCATAAGCTGTAGGAACAAGTCATCCAGAAATAACCCAAGATAGAGAAGAAGAAACCAATTTTTTGACAGTAGAGGATTGTATTAGGTCTGTCTTCAATTATATTATACATTCTTTCAGTTCCTATAAGAACATTTCTTTTAGTCCACTCATGGGAAGTGTACGACACTGATCTTAACCAGAGAGGCAGCCAGACCCAAATATGTGGGGAAAGGGTGGAAAAGGAAAGGAAATGCATGAAGTCATATATGGGAATTCTTCAAAAGTGTAAAGAAAAGAGAGATAAGTATTACAGTCAAATCATACCTTCTCCTCAAATATTACATCTTTGAATGCAGTCTTTGGCTACATTGTGCGTAAGAAGAATGGGGTTTCAGAGCTTTCTCTTCCTCAGATTGTTCCACCTATGCACAACTGATGCCACTAAATTGTTATTTTTCTAATGCATCAGCCTACAGCTGGGAATTGCTCTGCTTTTAGCAATGCCCACTTGCAAAAGCCATGCACATCCAGAATTATTGAAACTCCTTGTGTGTAACAGTTCATTGCACCAAGTTTAAACAGCTTACAAGTTTAAACCTTACAAGAAAGTTTCTTGTGAAATTCTTCTCATTTCATCTATGTGAATTTTGTACCCTGCTCTGAAACTATCAGAAAGAAAGACATAAGAAAGTTCTTATAGAAAGAAAGAACTACAAGAAAGTTCAACAATGTCACTTGGGAAATCAGGGGTTGCTTTTGGTTGTGATATATTTCTAATAAAATTCATTTTGAAATGGAAAAATAGAAGCATTTGAGCAATGTGTTCTACGGTTCTACAAAAATACTGTTTGTATTGATTTATTAAACATACTACTGCTTATAATCATACTTGACCTGGTTTATTTTGGTGGGTTTTTTTTTCTTTTCATTAAGGCATGAATTTACTAGAGATAGGATTGACTGACCACAGTCCCAAGGGTAAAATTTAAAATTTAAAAATTTAGGAAAAAAAAAATAATTTCTACCTTCCAGTACTTGGAGGGAACTCACAGGAAAGACAAGGTGAGACTATCTACAAGTGCATGCAGTGAAAGGACAAGGGGAAATGGGTTCATGTTGAAAGACAGCAGGTTTAGGTTGGATATTAGGAAAAAATTCTTTACTGTGAGGGTGGTGAGGCACTGGTACAGGTTGCCCAGAGAAGTTGTGGCTACCCCATCCCTGGAAGTGTCCAAGGCCAGGTTGGACAGGGCTTGGAGCAACCTGGGCTAGTGGAAGGTGTCCCTGCCCATGGCAGGGGGTGGGACTGGGTGATTTTTGAAGTCCCTTTCCAACCCAAACCATTCTGTGATTCTATGATAATTGGAAATGGGTCTGTTGAAGATGGTTCAGATCCAGGGGTTTTTTCTAAAAAACAAGGAAAGCAACTGTAAGAATTCTGAAATTTCATGATTGTCCTAGTTCTGCTGCTTATTAATTTAACCCTTTATCAGGGGCTGATTCACCATGGATGACAGTGAGGGATTTACTACTCGCAATAAGCTGCTTCAAACACATTCTACTGTTCTCTAGGCAGAATTCAAGCTGTCCTTTTCCTTTCCCATATGTTCTCTGCTCTGTGATCTTCCTTTAAGTTATTCAAGTCTGTAAATTATTGTTCCACAGAGATAAGGCTTGCCCATGCCCCTCTGCTCCAGAACACAGATCAAAGCAAAAATGCACTCTGGGTGGCCCTAAGCAACACATCAGGCCCAAGAGAGATAAACTAAAAATAAACAAAACCTCAGAAAAAAAAAGAAAGTCTTTTTTCATTGCCTCTTTTTTTCCTAAGCATTAGCAAAATGAAAAAGTTTAGAAATAGGAAGTGTGTTCTCCCCTACAGCTGTGGGTTCCTCTGCCACGAGAAATGACATCAAAGAAAGTAAATGCCAATAATACAAACCCAACTCTTTATTATTTTTATTACTGACGCAGGTGGAAGCAACTCTCATTGAAATAAGTGAGACTAGTCACTGCTTGCACCATTCAGATTGCATTAAGCTTAGTTAATTCATATATTCATACATTAATTCATACATTCAGATTGCATTAAGCTTAGTTTCTATGTCTGTTCTAGTGATAATATAATAAAAATTGAATTTCAGTGCTATAAAACCAATTCACTTCCAGTTACCAAATCCTTGGCAAATCTTTCCTCACCTCCTGCATATGTTCTTTATAAAGTAGAAAACATGGAGTACAACCTGCCTCCATAGGTCTGTGTAAGACTGATTCTCCCAGACCAAATTGTTAACTTCATCAAGTGCTAGAGTATGAAAACAGCCTACAGTTTTAAACAGTATATATAGATCTTCCATTAAATAGTACAGGCTCTTCCTTTTGAAGCAATAAAATGATAAATTATGTGCAGTTAAACAGTAATGCACATGAGACAAACAAAACCGTTTATTTTACTAGCTCTTGATTTGTCAATGTTAAGGAAACTTCCCCCTGTGGCCATTCCCGACGTTCTCTGGCAGCCACACTCCCAATGCCAGAGACTTTCCCTGCAGGGACCTATATTATCATTTTTTAAGATGGACAAAACCCCACCTTTCAAACTTTTTAATTTTTACTCCTTACTTCTTAAACATTCTAATTAAAAGTTGAAAATTTAAAAGGTAACATCTATTTGCCAAAGCATCATTAATGTAGTTCTGTCAGTGCTATTACTTCCAGCACTGAACTTCCACAGAAACACGGATTTCACAAATTTTTCTTGCTCTTGATTAGTCAAGATTTGCATTTCTCTGAATAAAAAGCTTCTAGATTTGTTTTCTAATTCAATCAGATCCGCAACTGGACTACCACCACAGGGAACTTTCACTGATTTGCTGTAAATATGGCCATGATATACATTTTCTTCTTTAATTTAGGTACAGAGGAAGCTGAAACTAAAAAGGAATATAAAAAAAAGTTTCAGTATTACAGGCTGAAAACAGACTATTACAGACTGAAACTTGGTTTGTCAATGAATACATTAAAAAGGCAAATTATCAAGAGCATAGAAATAGAGGTCAGCACAGAAAAGCTTGGCTCTGATACTCTTAGTGCTTTTGTGATTCATTCTTTTAAACTCCTTTGTGTATCTTTGATGCTAGACTTCAGAGATAAATCTCTTTACAGACAAATTGTTTATTTGGCCTGAAAAGAAAACAACTTTTTCTTTTTCGTAAATCTGTTGTAGAAGCTGACTTAGACTGCTCATTATTATTGAAACACAAGTGTGATGAAGGGCAGCTGAGGGAGCTGGGGGAGATCTTCCTGGAGAAAAGGAGGCTTGGAGGGGTCATGATCACTCCCTGAAAGGAGGTATCTCCTGAAACCTCTGTCTCTAGAAGTATTCTAAATTAAATGATCCCCACACCAGGAGGGTGGAACCAAAAAAAATTAAGCAAAGAATTACTTATTACTCTGATCTAAACACACATTCAAATTCAAAACTACATATTTTTCATGGGAAGAAATCCAATACCCTTAGACACTGAACATAATAAACAGCTCACAAGGCCTGTGTGCACCATAAAGTACATAAGCAAAAAAGACAAAGTTTAAATTGTAAGTATGCAAAAAAAACCCCAAAACACTTGTATTCAACACAAAGATTTAGAGCACAAGTCAGTACTTTGATAAATAAATGCTTTCAGAGTTCAGGAAATTAGAGTTGGAGACAAGGACAAAAGGTGGGGGGAAGGTTCAAAGTTTTTAAATTATATTCATTTCACACTAGTTTTTTTTTTTCTTCTCTCAAGTAGCATTAGCCTTGCTAAAGCAATAAGGGAGACTTGAAGGGTTTGAAAAATTAAATGAAGTTTAGTTTTTGTCTGCAATTTTATTTTTTTCTGCTCACTTCATCATTACTATGACATATAACAAGTAATACAAGGAATATGAGGTCAAGTTTTTCCCTGATGTCCCATATTCATGCCTTCACTGACTTTGCTCAAATCTAGGAGGGGAAAAGTTAAACACAGAGAAAAAGAGTTGTTTAAAAAAAAAAAAAAGAAAAAAAGAAAAAAATAACCTTTGAAGTAGGAGTTCACTTTGGCTATGAGACTGATGAAAAGAAACTTGTTGACAAATCAATAAAGAGGATTTAAGAAAGAGGATTACTTTGCCAGCATTCTGCAGCACGTGTTAGGTACAGTTTTTAAATTAAGTTGGCAGTACAGGTTTTTTTTAATTGATAATCTCATGCTCATTATTTAATTTGTAAAAGACATTATTTAATGGAAAGCAGTATAACACTGGTGGTTGAGCAGCAGCCTCTCAGAGAGAATTCTTTAGTGGGCACCATTGTTTCATTACAGCCACACAAAGACTTCCTAGGGTCAGTTCTTTCAGAAGCTACAAGATCATTTGTCCTTCAGCCAAATAACACAGCACATTTATATTCCCATCAGGGAAAAAACCCCACACTAAAACCATCTACAAAACAGGGGATACTATTACAATCAGGAATGCTTCCTTCTGTTCAGGGGCTCAGCTGAACAGAACAAAATCACCTTCTCTAAAGCTGATGGTCCTCCAAAAATGTCAAAACCAGTGTCAGTAGATACATTGAGAGAGAGTTGAGCTGAGCACCAACAACATGCTGATCTGATGGAGTTTTGAGCTCTCAAGATGAACTCTGCAAGAGTAACAGCAGAGACATTCATCCTGCATCCGTGCAGCTAATAATTCCACTGTGAATGACTTCCATATCCAAGCAGTTCTGATTAGAGGAATTACTTGTGCAAGGAGCTTTTCTCCAGTAAAAGGAAAGTGTTCATAACCTTACCAGTGCCTTGTCAATTCTCAGAGCTCATCCATGCAAATGAGTGGAGATTTGCTTTCGAACAAAATGTCTCAGACTAACATCTGCATGTGCAATACAGACTCCAAGAGCTGATCAACATGCTTAGTTTTTTTATTATTTATTTTTTATGCAGCTGGCTTCCCCTTTAGAATTTATACCTAGCAAAAAACCTAATAATAAAAGAAATTTATTTTTCCTCCTTGTCAGTACTTAGCAGCAATATCATTGAGTTAATACACAGAAACTTAAAAAGTAATATGCTTCAAATCTCCACTGTTAGTATGCATCCTATTAGGAGACTGTGTCAGCTTTAAAGAACAAAGAAATGTGCAACTAACTCAAACCATCCACTGGAAAAATACGGAATTATGTCTCCACATAATTCTAAGAGAAAAATAACCAGCATTAAAATACACACACACAAACACATACACACATACATATAAATTTAGAACATAAATATTTGATTGCTTTATTTGCTTGCTTATCATAGATAGAAAGATGTGGAAATTTACTTCTGTTACTACTTTTGACTCTCCTCTCTCATATGAGCCTCAGCTGTTTCTATCTCTGTTTCTACATTGGTCAAAAGTGCCTCTCAAGCTGTTTGGTGTATTGCTGGCACCAGGAAGCTTCAGAATTCTTATAGCCTGGCTTTAACATCTGTATTTTCTCAGAGGCAATTTGAGGAGAACCTGTGTAGGCAAATTGATTGCATTACAGGCAGGAAAAAGGAGAAAAAGAGAAAATAAATCAAAATCCCCTGTTTAGAACCAGATGAGCTCTCGGTGAAGCACACATGCTTGAGTGGAGGTTTTCACAAATCTCAGGAAGAAAATCAGTGGATGGATAGTTGAAAGGAAAGGGTTAGTTACAAACACATGTATTTATTCAACTTTACTACATTTCTCTTTTGCAGTTTTAGAGATGTTATGCGAGTACATGGAAAAGATAAATTCCTAATTTATAGCTGCTATAAAAGTTCTTAAGACCTACTGCACCCGGTAAATGTCTTTTAGCATGAAATAATAGTTTTCCAGAATTGTAGCTTTTTTTCTTATTATTTTTCTCCGAAACTGCAATACCAGGGTACACTGAATCGGAGATAAAATCTTTCCACTTTAACAATACGTCTTGCCCAATGATAAACTTGCCTAATGCCTGGTTCAACTCTTTAGTGAGATCAGACAACTAAATGAAATAAGCTTTGTGAAGCAGAAATGCGACACACAGTGCTCAGCCTTCCTCTCAGACCTCGACACCGAAAGCCTTTCATCCCCTTGAGTGGATTTACATCAGATGTCCACAGTAACAGCCTTGCAGGATTAGGCTTTTGACAAGTTTGTCACGTGTTCAGCAGGGGAATGGAAGTGGCTGGGTCAGGTGTCCCAGAGCTTTAACAGCCCAACAAACCCACGCGCCGTCCTTTGCACGGTCACCTTTTATCAGACACTGAAGCCCACATTTAGGTAATTCCCACCCAGGTTCTAAGCAATTCCCTTAGTTTTAAACAGCTATGGAGCTTTTTTCATTGGTGTCAATCAGACCTAGTTTATCACCCAGAATTACAGTGACTTCTTTCAGCCCAAAAAGCCCATTGGTGGCACGAATGGCCTTCTGTGGCTATCCTGTCACACCTGAAAGACCCAGGTGGACCTTGGAACCAAAACTCCCTGCACTGGCAGTGCTTCGTCCTGGTATTGACCTCATTAATAATTTTGATATGCAAAATATATGAAATACTGAAATTCAGCTTTTATTGGGTATTTCAGGAAGGACATTGAGGAGCTGGAGCAGGTCCAGAGAAGAGTAATGAGGCTGGTGAAGGGACTTGAACACAAGTCCTATGAGGAGAGGCTGAGGAAGCTGGGGTTGTTCAGCCTGGAGGAGGCTCAGGGGAGACCTCATCATTCTCTGCAACTCCCTGCCAGGAGGTTGTAGCCAGGTGGGGGTTGTTCTCTTCTCCCAGGCAGCGATGAGTAAGACAAGAGGTCACGGTCTTAAGCTCTGCCACTCTAGCAGGGGAGGTTCAGGTCAGATATTAGCAAGAAATTCTTTACAGAGAGGGTAATCAGGCATTGGAATGGGTTGCCCATGGAGGGGTGGATTCTCTGTCCCTGGAGGTTTTTAAGATGAGACTGGATGTGGCATCAGTGCCATGGTCTGGGAACCACGGCGGGGTTGGATCAAGGGTTGGACTTGATGATCTCAGAGATCTCTTCCAACCTGGCTGATTCTATGATTCTGTGATTTTAGGCTAATAGTTTGCAAGCTTCAGGTTTTGTTCATTAGTTGTGCCAGGCACTCTTACTTTTGTTTCTGAAAAATTATACTAGTTTATAAATGTATTCTTTTAATTTTAGTCTAACAGCTTGATTCATATTTAGAAGAAATAATGAACTACTAGGCAAAAGTTTCTTTAGAGAAGACACAGTATTAAGTAGCTACTAAAATAAGGTCCAATCTTAATTTTCTAGGCTTTTCTCAAGTAACAGAGTAGTGAAACAAAATATTGAAGGGTATACAGGCACGAAAATTTGTTATCAAATTTTAATTAGAATAATAAAAAGTACTTAGTGAAGTGTGTTTGGTAATAGTTACATTGCCAAAAGGGATATTGCTTTGTTTATTAATTTTATTAGCTTACTGATACATTATAATTGTGACTTCCGTTCAGTTAACACTGTATTCCATCACAGCTGAAAAAAGAGATTGCCTTCAAGGTGCAAAAGCGATGGTTGTGGTAATATCATACTGCACCAGCACAAAGTATCAAAAAGTGAAAGTTTAAATCACATTCTGATAACGTTTCCTAAATTATTTTAGCACAACATAATCCTTCAGAAATAAAGACTGCAAATCATTCCAGACACAGTTGATTTTTTTGGCAGTCCCACACATATCAAAACTTTGAATCATAGTCTGTGCTCTCTCTCTGGACTGCATCACTATCAAAGAGCAGTGTAGTAGAAAAGCCAAAGGAACAAAAAATAGAGATGTCTGCAGTGGAGGTGTAGTGAAAGCAGACTGCCATGTATAACAGAAACAAACCCACTGTAGGGTCAGAATATTCCAAAGCTTCATTCACTCGATCACCTATCCAGTTTAAAACTCTCAACTATTTACCCTGATAACCCCAGTGGAACATCAGAACTCTACATGAGCTGGTACATGCTGCTATGTTAACACAAACAACTATAGCAGAATGCTAATAAATCCACTGTGCAGATAAATGGCTTCAATTAGGCTCCTTGGTAGCCTCCACCAGGCTCTCTCCTTAGACATGACTACTTTATCTTATCTTGTGGATAGTTGGGTTTTTTTTCCCCATCTCTTCTCCTATTTTCTAAGGTTTCAGGCAGATGTTTGCCAGGCACACAGATTCTGATTAATTTGGGTGCATTTAGCAATCCAACTTTTTTGTTACCTTTCAGATTTTCTGCCACTGTTTCTGTTTAAAAAGAGCTACCAGCACTGTACAACAATGAATAAAGTACAAGAAAATCGTGAACTGTATAAGTAAAGGTGACATATCATTAAAATTGCAGAAATATTCCCCACGACTGCAAGAAAATTGTGATTGATCCATCAGCGTTTCTGCACAAGTTTACCAGTTTTTCCCTTAAATTCTTTAAATGGGAGAGAAAAGAAAGCATCTCTGACTGGGCTGGCACTCTTCCAGGACAACTATATATAAGATGAAACATGAAGATAAGAGAGAGTTTAAAGCTCCATGCTCGCTAGAGCTGAGGGAAGACTCCACTGCTGCTTTTAGAGATTACACAGCTACAGAAAAGTAAGGATTTAAGGGAAAAACTTTTTAGTCTGAAGAACAGAAGCCTGTTTTTGCTGGGCACAAAGTTAGGCTCCTGTTCTGGTTCTGGCCACGACAGGGTTAATTTTTGCAGTAGCCAGGAGGGGCATGGCCAGGACCTGGAGGTTGATCTATCCCTGGTGGGGTAGCACCGGTTCTGGGGGTGAGCCCTGGCACGGGAAGTGTTCACCTCTCCTGTACACCCTGTTAATAATATTGTCGTTGCTACTGTTCATTTCTTATCTCACTGCTGTTTCTAGTAAATTGTTCTTAACTCGTCATTTTTACCTCCTGTGCCTCCAATTCCCGTCTCCAGGAGGGGAAAGGTGAGAATTTGCAGTGGGAACAGTAAATTGGGGAATATCATTCCTAAACCATGACAGCTCCTGCCACCTCTCTGCACCCTGAACTTAATGGCAGGCAAAGCAAAGAGCCAGGGGTACTAGAAAACACCCGTCCCACACTACCTGGGAGTTCACTCTGCAACAACATAGAAAGGCAATTCACTAAAAAAACTCACCTGGTTTTGAGAATACTTTGCAACTAATTCATCTTTGTTTATTTTTAAAAGACGACTGGAAAGCCTACTAGCATTTTAAAATGGGGACAGAAGGGGAGCAGAAGCATGTTGGTAATATCAGAGCATCACCTGCTGTCCTGCCAGAACTAGAGACTCATCCAGTGCAGAGTTTGGATAGATATGATGAATATTTGATGCCAAACCTCTGGCTCAATAATTTATATTTAAGTCCTTGTAGACAAACTCTGCCTTGAGCAAGGTTCCAGCCACCCAGGTTTCCCCTGTACTGCTTCTGATGGAGAGGTGCCAGAAGCAGTGCAGACATCCTTTAATCCAGAAAGTACAGTACCCATTTTAATGGGAGAAACAGTGTTCCAAACTTCATCCAAAGCCCATGGAAGTAAACAGCGTTTCTGTGATTTAAAAGAGCATTACACAAATATAGAAAGAGATAAAGAAAATATAAGAGGATATATAAATTCGAGAAAAGTTAAATGACTCAGCCAAGAAAGAAAGGTAGGGGAGAGTTTCAGCGTGACAACCTGAAACTGAGAGAAAGCTTTGGAAAGCAGAAGAAAACATGAAAAAGGCAGTGGGAGGAATGTACTAATCATGTGTTTTCTGTACCTAGCTTGGCACACGAAGCATTTAAGATGAAAACAAAACAAATTTGTCCAACATGCTGTTACTGTAGCAGGATATCAGGGCATCACCACTGCACCACTGAGATCAGTGAGTGTTTTGGGTCAGACTAAGAGAAACTAAAGCTTGAGTTTTACCCTGTTTCAGTGGTAAATAAATAATGCATAAATAAATGTGTTAAGAAATTATGACTTTATTATTTTATGCCACATGCAATAGTTTTGAGGAAATTAGTAGGACTACTCCAGTGCATAAAATTAGACATATTTATTCCTTCACGGAATCAAGATTTCATAAATCAAGCCTTCCCTTAAAGTATTAGGGAAATAAATTGTTGATAGCACTCAGACCTGTGGAATGGAGCTGTTCTCCTCCTTTTCTTAAAGTGGGGTAGATAAAAAAATGATGCATTTCACTGTTAATCCTAAAATCTAAGCACTCGGAATCTCCTTGGATTGCCACAGGGCAACAGAAGTTCTTCTAGCAGTAAAACACCAGAACTTTTGCTAAACTTGCTGTCCCAAGTACAGAGCAATGCAGAGGTAGATAGTATTGCACTGAATTTAGCTGACAGCTCCCCAGTTACAGCTGACAATTATTTTTTATTGTGTTTAGTTTGTCACAGTGTGCTGAGGTGTTCTGTTGGTAATTCAGTTTCCCAGGGAGCTTCTTGGCAGAAATGTTATTAAAGATCATCCCAGAACTTCACGGGTCAGATCAAAGTAAAGTTATATGTTAAACTTTTAGTAAACTCTAAGTTCAATCACAGCAGTATAGAATTCTCTATTTTGGCACATTGCTAAAAACTCACATCTTTATTTCAAAGCCAGATCAAGAAAATGAGGTCAGTCAGAGATCAAACTGGCATCCTTGGAAAACAAGGCTGTGCCAAGAACAACCCAGCAATATGGGATTAGCAAGCTCTCATTCTACAGAAGTTCACCTGCAGTTCAATTCTGCATTGATTATTTGGAATATCTGTGCTGACACTTACTGACTCTGCCCAGAGTTGTTTTAGTGTCAAAATGTACCTTAAAATAAAAAGGAGATCCCTCCCAGCTCCCTCAGTTGGTGGTATTTTCCTTTTGCTTTTAGAAAAAGAACAAGTTAGTCACTTCCCCTGCCCCTGGGACAGGTTTTACCACATTTCCTCACCTCTATTTTTCAGTCTCTCAAACACATTTATTCACCCAAAGTCTTTTCATCTTATTTATTGTAGAAGCTGAAGTCTATTAAAATGATATACAAGCCATGGACCTGAGAGAGCAAACTTTGAGGTTGTGTATAACATCTTATGAAACTAAGTTGACCTTCTTCTAGGTGTTTTTTTTGCACAAGCACTGCAGCCAAAGTACGTGCTTGTAGGAACCATCACTCATTTGTAACAACCATATTGTCACCACCAAAGCCTTTTGAAGATTTCCAGGCTCTAGCTGCAGTTCGAGGGGTCTTATATTTGGGCTAGGATCTTGTTCAAGCAGCAGCAATGCTGTTGGCATCACTACTTTTATAGAGTCCTGAACTAAAGGGTGAAGCTTTAATTAGCTGGTCAAAATTTTTTTTCTCCTCCGAAAGCAATGATACAAAAAAAGTTTTAGTATTTTTTCATCCAAGTTATAGAGACTCTGGGACTGGATCCAGCATAATTTCCAGTAGGAAATGTGAACAATGAAAGAGTCACAACTTTACAGTGGAGTAATTTCTTTTTAACGTTGTTACTCCTCTTAGAGGACCCAGTCAAATGCAGCATAGCTATTTCGGATAGAACTTGAATAAGTAGGTTATGCAGATCTTTGGCTTAACTTTAATTCAGTCATATGAAGAGCTTATTATGACAAAAATATAGAAATGAGAGAGGAACACCTATTACTGTGTCAGTTTGAGACATGGGGAAAACTTCAATAGGGATTTTCTGCTTTAGATGACTTGTGTCTCATGAATGCTTAATAGCATATACATGGTAGGTATTAATCAAGAAGAAACTGTACTTTCCCTAAGCTCCACTTAATATGTGGCCTGTTTACCTAAAACATAATTATTTTCAAAAGATCCATATATGATCATATGAGGCCTTTTCCATTTTATTTGCCTCTCAGTTTAAACTATTACTTTCCTGTAGTTCTCCATTATTTTCCTGTAGATATTTGCCAAAAAATGAACAGAATACTTTACAAATACATGCCATTCAATCCCATAACTTACACAGTAAAATAGCATTTTAAATTGTGTAATAACTCATCCTTATAGTAAGGATTTAAAGAGAGAAAAAGAAGGCACATTTCATTTATTTCTCTATCAGAGAATGATTTCAGGAGAGAATAATGTTTCTGAGGCTCAAAGGTATTCAGGGAAAAAAAATAAAATCTATTGAACTAAATTGCTCAGGGATATCCAAAGATTATTAAACCAAAAGCTCACAAACACCTCAGTACTGCAAGTAGTCTAAGTCAACTTCGTGTTTCTAATTATGATTGATCTAACTGACATTGGGTACCTAAATATCTTACAGATCAAAGCTCTCTTTTCTGTCTTAATAAAGTAAAGCCTTACACTACCAAAAGCCTCACACAGAATTCTCACTGACCTTTAAAGCTGGCTTTTTGTTTTAGATCGATCCATAGTAACATTTGCTGATTTTAACAGGCAAGGAAAGACCAATCCCTTCAAGGGTGACAGAAAATCATGGCAATAAAACCCAAACACCTCCCAACAGGAATTACGAGCATTCAAATAAAACATTCCTGGCGAACACGGGCAAATATTAAAAGTATTGACTGATCATCATGTCAAAAGATGAAAACTACCAGTTACAAATGAGCTTGAACAGATGCATGATGAGACTCACTGTGCCTGTTGGCTCCAAAAATGGAATCTCTTCTTGAAGAAGTTTTCATAAGACATTTAAGACTTCAGATTTAATTATTCCTTTAAATGTAATATAATAATTTATTTTATATATTAATTACCTGTTTATATACAAAGTATCTTTTAGCATACGATTACTTTTGAAATAAAGACATGGTTATTTATATATTATCTCTGCTAATTAGCAAAGCTAGAGATGGGACAAAGCAGAATTCTAATTAAAGGAGTTCTTTGTTCCATCTTCCACAATGTATTTTCCCTTTTTATTTTAACATACAAAGTTAAAACTCTAGAACCTGGAAGATCCTCTCAATATGTCTGGGGTTTGTTTCTTTTTAATAAAAACTCCGATTTCAGGTGTTATTTTCCCATATTTTCTTCAGTCTCTCCTTAGTGAAAGATAAATTCAAACAAGCTCAATAAGAGTATGTGTTGCTCTCACTGAGGAAGCCCACAGAAATATACTTTTCATTGTTTAATCAGTGAATGCAGAACTTGATTTCTTTGAAACTTTAATCCTATTCAATTTAATCCTAGTTAAAATTTGAGGACGCTGCTGTCTGCTTGCAAATATTCCACAGAGTGATAAACAGTCACATTAGTAAACTGAATTATTCATTGCAAATTATTTGCTTATTGTTACAGAGCACATTGAACATTATGTATAATTGCCACCACACATTTTCCTCAGCCTGCTGGCTTTCTCTTTTTCGTTGAGATTTCCATTCTCCCTCATGTCCTTCCTCTATTATGATGCTATTTTACTGAAATATTTTTTCACAGCTGAAGTCCAAATTGTTTCTGTGTGAAAAATAATAGCCACTTTCTTCCACTGTCCAAAAGAGTTCTTCAAATTAAAAAAACAAAAAAAGAAAAAGAAAAGAGACAGTCACCACGATCTAACAAAGACATGACAAAGGTAATAATGCTGGCCAGTGTTCATTGGGAAGTCAAATAGTATAACTTCAGAATTAATAACTGTTATTGCTGTTACTGTGAATTCTCCATTAATACTTTTGCTTCCAGGTTTGTCTCTTCAGTGCCATGAAACAAGAAATATTAGACCAAAAAAAGTGGAGAGTTGCAGGAATGAATGTGAAAGAACCCCCAAACAGAAAATGCTTCTGTGGTGGAAAAGATCATATCCGTACTTATATTTCCTAGTTTATGCAGATTTCTTCATGCTCGACTTCTTATTTGAGTTTTTTCCAAAAAGACCTGCTGTTTTTTAAATAAGAGAAAATTCTTCTTCACAGACTGAAACATCATTATTCTGTGCTATTAACAGCAGTTGAGTCTCTAATGCAGAAATATTTTTCTCAACATTTAGATTAATTGGAAAATCAGATTTATCACACTGTTATATCCTTTTTCCCTCTTTGCTTTATATTAACACTTGGATAAATTTTGTTCATACAGAAGCATACAGGAAATTAAGCTTCAATTCTAATTAACTCCCTCTATTATTTTAATAGTGATTTTTTTTTGGTTGGTTGGTTTGGATTTTTTTTGTTTTGTTGTTGGTTGGTTGGTTTTTTGCATGAGGTTGTATTCAAAAGGAGAAATAGTAATTATAATCCCTAAACATTAATGTGATAAATGGATTCCATGCCCTTATTTTACTTTCTTTGGGGGAATTGTAATTCCACTGGTTAATATTTATCAATCCATATTTTCTTATGGTTCTAGTCTCCAAACTGGGGAATAAAAACAACATGTCAGTCAGGTGGCTTGTTATAAAGAGATTATTATGAATAATGAGCATAATCCATGAAATTTGTTTTAGCAAACACTGTGATGTTTCATACAGTTTTAGCTTGCTCAGAATCAGAATGGATCAAAATGCATCATTAAGGTAAGAGATGAAAGTAAAAGTCTAATATAAATTACTATATGATATAGTAATTGAACTAATTGAAGTTAGAAGTTAGAAGCAAGCAATATGAAATTGCAAAAGGTCATTTTAGAGATTCCACAACTGTACTGTGACAGCTGCAATGGTCTGGAGTCATGGACTGTCCAACCCTTTTACACTGAGATACACATATACAACATTAAAACATGACTGGGATAAATGGATGCTATATGCTTGTATTTAGAATTTCTGCACTGCTCACTCAATGGAGGATGAAGAGTATTAAAGGCATATTTAAGTTAGAAAATCTACACAAATGCCCAATACCAAAAAGGACTCAGTAACTCATCCCTTGACGTTTTATTTCTCTGGGGACATGAAGCAGGTACCACTGGCAGAAGAAAACCATGTGACCTAGCCCAAGAATTAGTATTAATGCTTAGAGGAAGAACCTAAAGATGAGCATTTGTTGCTGGAAGCTTTAGATAGATTAATGCATTGACTGGGGGCAGTATCAACCATCTATAGCAGCTCCAGGGAGCTCCAGATCTGTGAGGAGGAGCTCCTTGAAGCACTTCTCCACTAGTATCACTGCCTTACCTTTATAAAGTACTACTGCTGCTGTGTACTTTGTAGCTGTCCCCTCAAAATCCTCTCGTTCCTCATTGTTTGAAATGATGGAAGTGAACTAAGCAGAAGTTCCAGATGGTTTTTGTTAGTTTGGATTTACTTTTCATGGGATATATGCTCCATTCTGAGCTGGACACTGTGCAGTTCATCCAAATAGATTCAGTTGCTGTAGGATTTTGTGGAGAGTATAGAAACACAGCACATTCATCTTTTTTATTTCCCCAAATTAAGTTACTGGATATCCTGAGAAAATAGAAATACAGCACTTGCTAAACCTCACGAGAAAAAATAAGGAGCTCATATTGTTTTCTCTTTCCAAGAGTAATGGTCATTGTATTGGAACATGTCTAGCAGCAAACAGTTTTGCAGTTATCAGATAGCTTTACTCCTGCATTTACCAATGTCTAATATCTTAAAATTTTGTATATTCAGTTTTAGTTTGCACTTTACCATTCATTTCCATTTCAAAGAGTGCTTATAAATATCTATTCCTTAAAACATGTTTCCAAACAATTCTTAGCATAAGTTACAGGGTTTTTTTTTCCAGTTCTCAGTGGCTCTATCTTATCATGCATCTGATAAAAAAAGGCATTTATTTTTAGTTCCATAAATGACTGTTTGAAGGACAATGGTTAGAAGTACATATATACAAGGGAATACACTAAAAATGAAGATACCAGAGATTTTAATGTCTGCAATATAAGCATCCACCGTACTCCATCATAAATAAACTACTCTTGATGTTCCTTTCAAAGGCAATGGAAAACCCTTGAAATTTTCCTGGCTTAAGTAGAATTTTAGTATTCATGGAATTCAGTGCTGCTTGTTGCCAGTCAGTAACAGAACATGGCTCTAACAGGTTCTTCTCTCAGCCACAGGTACATCAGTGTTTTCATTTTAGCTTTACTTTCCAGACGTGTGAACCCCCTTTTTCTGAGATATACACATAAAAATTAAATCTGAGCTTGAGGAGCCTTGGCAGCCCAGCTTTCCCAGTTCAACTACTGTTTGTTAATAACACTCTCTCTAAAAACCTCATACAAGCAACCGTTTATTATTTTTCAAAATGTGGTAGAATGTAGATATATTCTCTAACACATAATTTACAAAGCCAAATATACTCTCCTCATTAATAAGGGGAGTGGGAAGCTGTTGGTAGCCACATCTGAATCAGAAAGAATCCTTCTCATAATTCTTTTTCTGGTTTTGATAATCTCTGCACTGATTCACACAAGTCTACTTCTGCACGTCAGAATCTGATTTTCACATCCAAAGCCAAAAGACTCTGTTAAAACATTTCCATTTTCATTACTTTTGCCATTTTTCATTTGTAATAGGGAAAAATTTCTGATTCTCATGACACTGATTTCTCTCCTACCATTGCAAGCGAGTGATATGCTTCATTATCATTTAATTGTTCTCTTAGTATATACAGCAAATAGACTGTCACTGCAGGCATACAGATATTTTCTCTACTGCATATCTATACCACTTTTAGCTACACAGGAGGTTAATTGTATAGGTTTTACTGGAAGCACTGATGAAAAGAAATATCCAAGCAGTAGCACCTAACTTTAGCACTTAGCCAAAGCCACCAAGTGACTAACAGTGATCACTCAGCAAACTTAAGGCAATCAGCATAAGAGAATGAATGACTGCAAGGTCTCTTGACCAAAATTAGCCTTTGCAGGGTCTTCATGTGGGGTCTACAAACTTGTGAGATAACTCTAACAGGAAAGCTAAAAACTAAATTCATAGTTAAACTTAATGGAAAAAAAAAGGAACACACAAAAAAAATAGGATGCAGGCATTCTTCCATTTTGGGAATCAGGACGTAGGATACCATCAGAGAGCTTAACAAATGAAGACAACTGTGCTACTTATGGCCGGTGAGAGTCTCTGTTGTGTTTTGAAACTCAGAACTGCCACACGGAGGTGTCCCAAGCAGTGGCAAGGCTGCCTAATTTACCCTGCAGAAAGGGAACACAAGGCACCTACCTCTAAAAGGTGCTTTATAAGGAGATTTCAGCTGAATCTGAATACTGGCCACACTACAGAAAGCAGTTTAATTGGACTGTAGAGACCTGCAAGTCCTGCAGTCAGCTTCTGTTAGTGTAAAGACACTTCTTGCACTGTAACACCCGGGAAGGGGAAGTTAGGGATGGGGAGGGCAGAGGGTGGTCCTTTTTGGTTTAAAACATGCAAGTGGAGTAAGTGGCAAGAGTTTCTTCTGCTCAGATCTTTAGAAGGAACCCTAGAAGGGTTCCTTCATTTAGAAGGATGGACACCTAGCCTCCCTTAAAAACTCCAGGCTCCAACTTTAAAGAGGCAGAGGGACTAAAGGAATAGATCCCAAACTCCTCAGAAAAGGAAAATCTAGACAACGGCAGGAGTCTCATAACACCATATTTTTAAATTATTCTCTAGTCTTTCTTCTTTTTTTATTGCCTTTTTTTTTTTTTTTTTGCTTTTTGGCTTTGTAAAGGGACTCAGGCCCCTCAGTCATAGGTCTAGAGTCTACTCCGTAGTCAAACATCTAAAATGCAGGCATCACAGCAGGCAATCCTTACTTGCCTAAGTCTGCTTGTCAGCAGCTCAAGGTACCTTCCCAAGCAATCTGAATGATTTACAGCCCTTCTTGGCCTTCATGTATGTATATTTAAATTTTATGCTTCGGTTACCCTACATAGATCACTGGTATAATAACTAAAATAAAATCTCTGTAATAGATTGCAGAGTGCTTTGAACCCCACAGGGAGTAGTTTCACACAGGAGAAAAACATTCACATCCAGGGCTTAAATAGCTTCAGCAAAAGAAAGCTACACCAAGTCTCACATGCAAAGAGTATCATATGGAGAGTGTTAAAAGGAAAGGATAAAGCAGCTTCACTAGAACTCCTATTTATACATGCCTTTAAAGAGACTTTTCCTGATGTAACAAAACGGGTAAGAAAGTCTCCGGGAATCTATCCACTGTTTGCATGAAGTATCTCTACCCACTGACTGCATAAAGTGTCAGCAATCCTTTCTCCTGACATACCATTCATTCTGGGACTGCCCACACATGTCACTGGCAAAAACTCAGCGCTGCGAGCAAGACCCAAGGGAAACCAGAGAGAGAGTAATTAATTCACAAGCACTTCCTCAAACTGCCTCCAGTAGATCGATCAGAGCTCCCTGCTCCAGCTGTGACAGCACCTTCAGGCAGTGACAGCAAAAAGGGCTCCAACTGCTCTTTCTCTTAATAACCTGCACCCTAAAGTTTTCCCTCCCTGGCTCTCACCACTGCTGTTGTTCACAACCACACGCCAAGAGGGAAGCTCCTAAGAGAAATAGGAAGTTAATTCAGTTTTCTTGATGGAGCAACATCAAGAAAATGTTCCTGAAGCTTTTCTTAAGACAGTTTCCACGAAGGTATTACGGTGCAGAAAAAGAGATACAGCACATCCCACACAACGTGCTCCCGGGAAACGGGGCAGCTGAAATGTTTGTACGGTACAAAAGGATTTGGCACTTCAAACACAAAGAAAATCTTCTGTGAAGAAGAATTTTGTGCTGAAAATTTCACAAAGCAGAAGATAATATTGAATGCAGGTCTCGTACTGACCTGTTATGGCTTGTTAGGAAAAAACCCCAAAACATTGACCTCTAGATTGATACGCTAGAGATTTTTTTCTTGTGTTTTTGGTCATTCCACTCCCTTTGCCTTCATGACTGTCCAAGCATGCTAAGTGCCAAAGTCTAAAGAAGAACACAAAGGAAACTAAGAATCTGTCCTCAAGATATCTGGTCTCTGTTCTCACCCGTTTTAACATCACAAGTGTCCATAACTGCAAATCCCCCTTTGCATTACTGAATCAATCAATGAATAAATCGGCAGATATTTTTAAGTGCTGAAAGGACACAGATCTGCATAAGAAAAGTCACAAAGCAGCAACAGAGAACGGGAAGTAGGAAATGAAAATCATTAAAATTAATCATTCTGATGACAGGCAACTACAGAACTTGAGTTTGGATTTAAAGGCAAGTGCTTTATTAGCAGGGGAAAAGACAACTTTAGAGTAAGAACACCATGTTTAGCAATGGAGGCAATGCACTTTGAAGAATTGCATAATGAATGTGTAATTAAAAAGATTAATATTTGCCCTATATTTATAATCCTTGGTAAATGACATCACTTCTCAGTGCTATAACTTCTACATGTTGCTTATTTCCATCCACAGTGTTAGCACAGGAGAACAGAGAGGCTATGCTGGGGTTTGCAGATGACACCAGAATATAAATAATAAGTGGTAATAATATTAGAGGAGATAGAACATTCAAACTATACAAAGTGTTAATGGAAAGAATGAAGATACACGTCAAAAATGTCTCAAGCTCAGTTTCACTATTGCTCTGCTCTATCTTTACTAGTGGAAGAAAGGAGATACTTGTGGAAAGTTCTCACTTTAAATCTGTACTTCATTATCTGACAAATTTTAGCAATAATTCAAAAGAAAATAAAAGCTACAAAATAGAGAATAAAACAATTGGGAGACAAATCTGGAAAAAGTTTTGTTTCTTTTCAACTTTACTTATCCATCCTAAATTTTTCCTTTTGGGGAAGATATTGAAATCAAAATAAAGCAGAAACTAAGTAAGTGTTCCTAATTATAAAATTGCATTTTATTGCAAAGACAAATGACTTTGGGGTATATTTAATAAAGGGAACCCAAGCAAATGGTATTAATCATTAATGAGAGCTCCTGGGAAATTAGAAATTAAAAAAAGAAGCAAATTCCCAAGTAAGAACAAAATAGATAAGATATAATTATGGCTAAACAGTTGACAGGTTACTAATTTGAAAGAGCATTTCTGGCATTAAGACATCCTTTGCAGATTCACTTAGCACCATTTGTTTCCACTCCTATTCTGACTCTCACTGTACAATGTCCTTGTTGAAATAAGAGATTTTTCAGTGGTAAAAAATCATTAAAGCCCAAATAAAATAACTATTTCAATTTGACCCACTGAAGTGTTTCTGTCTGGTGTAAAACCTGCTTTTGAGATTCCAAGCTGTTTCATAATCCAAAGTATGCCCCACTGAAGGTAATTAGGGGAGTTGTGCCAGCTGAACATCAGTTTCTGAGGTACCAAAATAGCCTAAAGTAATATAAAATTTAAAGCTCTTTCTACTATGTCACTCTTGATTTGTCATTGTATGCCCCTGCTGATTTTTTTTTTTTTTTAAAATTGGGCATCCAGATGTGTGACCACTTGGAGATGATAAAAGTAGACCCATTCCTTTTCTTATTTTCTCTCTAAAGGAAAACAATCAGACTTTTAATATTTTACTTAATTTCTAGCAAAAGCCTTTACTACCCACCACATAATGAGAAAGAATATAAATGTTCCCCAAAAATTTAGGAACTAAGAAAGGTCTCTTTGACTTTGGGTGCAAGTATCAAGTTAATTTTCCTTTCAGACAGATTGTCTGTTAATTCATCCATTTTGCACACGACAGAATGGGTATTTTTGTGTTATGTTGTGTCTGTTTTAAGTCCTCATTGATCCTGCACTTAAACCTGCCTCTGGTAAGTTCATAGAGGGACAGGCTGCAGAAAAGCAATGAATTAGTATATATCTGTTTTCTTACTCAGCACCCACTGGAGGAACTAGTGTCTGAGAGCATCTGGAATGTGGTGAGCAATCAGCATTTTTCCCAGTTTGCTTCCCTTTGTGCCTCAGTTCCTCTCCTCCCCCAGAATAACCTGAGCGGGGAAAGATTTCCTGCCTCAGGATACAGTGTGGGTTTAGGAGCAGGAGGTTGGATTCCTGCCTCACCCCATGCAGTAAATGAATCTAAACACAGATTAAACACCTTTAGGCAGCTCTCATATTGCAAAATGTCTTGCTTTCCTTTCACTTCCAGTTCATTAACAAGGTGTCTAATAAGAAAGAGCAGGTTCTTTTTGAAGGTACACCAATGTCTTCTTGCAGAGATTGCTCCTATATTTCTGGTTTTCTTTTTCTTTTTTTTTTCCTTTCTATGACCTTAATGATGCTGCTGCATCCTTTACTTCCCACATTCTGGACTCTGTATCCAAAACATGGAGCTGAGCTCAAAAACTGAAAATGTCTCCAACATAAAAAGTGCCCAAAGGGATGTTCCAGACCATATGAGGCCATGCTCAGTATATAGCAGGGGAAAGAAGGAGGTGTTTGGGGTGATGGAGTTTGTCCTCCCAAGTAACCCTTGTGCCTGATGGGGCCCTGCTGTCCTGGAGATGGCTGAACACCTCCCTGCCTGTGAGATGCAGTGAGTTAACACCTTGTTTTGCTTTGCCTGTGTGTGCAGCTTTTGCTTTCCCTATTAGTCTGTCTTTATCCCAACCCACGGGTAAGGAGTTTGCTAGCATAAATATAGATTTGGATTTCCTCCTTCTTCTTAAAAGTTTGAATCAACTAAAAATTATCTTAGCAGTTTTTTAAACTTCTGCTGAAGTCATGGAAGTGAAACATAGCAATGGTCTCCATTAACCTTACACATTACTCCATGCTTTATCCCTTGCTTCTGCTTCACTAATCCTTCTGCTCCCAGAGGTGATGATTCAGCCACATTTGCTTTCTTTTTGAAAAGCTGTTCCCCTTCTGACTAACCAAGCATCAGACTCTTATTCAGATCTTTATGCAGTGTGCACAGGAAATTTCATCTCTTTTTAAGCAGAAATAGCTACATAGGCATAATAAACTTACATCAGCATTGCAGCACTCAGAAGCTCACATAGAAGCTAATCTCTTGGTTTACTTCCTTTGCTGTGGTCTACTCTCAAAGTCTTTCTTTTCCTAAAGTAACTTCCAGACAGATGGCAGGGGAGTGGTTTTCCAAATTTAATTTTGTCTATAATGCTAAAAAATGTAATTTTTTTTATTTTCTGATACTGCAATGAAAGTCTTCTGTCATTAATTTACCCTTAGTTCTGACATTTAATATAATTTTAGCTTATTTTCATGCAACACTCTCCTTCTTACCTCACAGTACATTCACATGATGAAAAAAAGCCATTTGAAATAAAATCACTTTCTAAATAAAAATTCCTGGAATAAGAGTTGCAAACTCATTCTGGCTATGAAAAAACACTCAAACATACATTATGAAACAAAGTGAGAGACTTTGTGTGTGTGTGTGTGTGTGTGTATACATATATATATATACATACCAGCTTTGGTAGGTTTTTTTGTTCTGGGTTTTGGGGGAGGGGAATGAGATTTGGTAGACTTTGTTACTGAGGACAAAAAACAAAGCACTGAATGGTATCCATGGTCCAAGAGTAGGAATTAAAGGCTGAAAGTTCTGAATTCAATGTATACTTTGTTGTTTTGATAGGAGAATGAGATTTAGTTCAGTATCTGTTTCCCACTTCTCCTCTTTTTACTGTATTCTTTAATGCAAATTGTTTCTCCTGGTCCGTTTGATGATGTCTGATTTTACATCTGCTGAGTGTGATCTCACTTTAACACTGATCCTTTATCAATTACTTTACATCTTGTCTTATCCATGAATGAAGTATAGGTCATAAATATGTACTGGCTTATTTATCTTCTTTAGAAAGTTGATGAAACACTCTGGAAATGCTCTATTTAGCAAGCTGACTGATGATATTTCATATTTTCTGAATTGTTAAAAAATACTCTGTATTGCTAAATAGTGGGCACATGCAGAGTCAATAACTTTTTTTTTTCCTTCTCATTAGTGCATTAGCTTTATATGTTTGGTTATTCCCAATGCAAAATAAGACCCCTGCTTTTTTCTTTTTTTTTTTCCCTCTGAGGTCAAGAAAACATTTATCACAGCTGTGTACTGTAACATTTTTATGGGTTGGGAATAGATTGTTAATTTTAAAAGAATACTTATTTTCACATACTGACATATATTGACATGGGAAATCTTACTAGCAATATATTTATCTCAGTTTAGTGATCTCACCATAAAAGTCAGGGCCTGACATCAAAGTCTAGTTCCACTCACCAACTAATGAAAAGCTGTCTCTAGTGCAACTCATCCTTCCAAACCCAAATCATTCTATGATTTGTATATGAAAATAGCCTTTTGAGAATATGGCTTTGAATGTGACTGTAGTGATTGGTAGTCAGCAATTAAATAGGACGTTGCAAGTGCAAGATTAAAAGTTCAAGGTGAAAAAGAGCAGGTAGCAGAATGCTTGTAATAGTCTTCAAAAAACTGTGAAAAATGAGAAATACAGAAATGAGAAAAACATAGTAAGAATGTTGAAAGAATTGCTCTGAAGGGAATGCTTTTCAAAGTTATCTGGGATGCACCTGTCTGGCTTTAATGCACAGCTTATCATGCCAAGCCAGGCTGTGGAAGGCAGCAGAAAGAACAGATGGCAAAGAGCTTTAGATTATTATTTTCCCTTGTCTTACTTCTTGTCTATAGGCCTTTCTGGTAGTTTGGGGTATTTTTTTCAGGACCTACTGTGTATGACATGAGCAGTTTTCACACAGAAAGGTAGCAGGAATGTGCTATTCTCTACTGCTGAAATATTGAAAATCATGATTGCTGTCAGAATCCTGCAATATGCCTGCAGAGTGACACAACTGTAAATGCTGTTAAGGTATCTTATTTTCTGTAAGTCATCATGAAAATCTAAGTGCTGACAAATCTAGAGAAATTCCTAACCAGAAATGCAAATAAATGCATAATTCAAAATAAAAATCATACTACACAATGACAGTTTGGAGCCACCGACTGAATCCTCACTTCTCATGACTCACAAATCCATTTTTCTCTGTTTCAGTGGACTCTATGGCCATAAGTAGCTGCAGAAATACTCCTGAATACAAACTAATTATCACTGACAAGGCATTAGGGGAAAGTAAGATTGAAAAGTAGTTTTTCTTTTCCTCAGGTTTTTCCTTCAGGCTTTTAGAATTCCAGAGAATCCTCCAGGAACACCAAAAAGAGGCATTCCAGAGCTTGCAGCTAGGACCAAAGCCTTCCAGAGAAATTTGATCACAAACCATCCAATCTCTTTACGGAAAGTACTGGTCTACACAAACAGTTCAGAATATGCATCATCATTTTCTAGGCCTTTCTTATGAATAAAACAGAAGGCATAATCTAGTTCTGTTCAAAACAAGATGTTGAAAATAATTCATTTTTTGGACTAACCCAGAGAGGATGAATTCAATCACCTCTGGACATCCCGTTCCTGGGAGGATTCTGCACTTGGCAAGTTCCAGTATGTTTCCTTGGAGGAACTGACACAAGAACCTGGGACTGCCATTTTACTCCTTTGAGAAGAAAATTGCAGAAAAATTCCTGCCCCATTCCGACCCTAAAAAGTGCAGAGTTACGCCTCAAAGATTTTGCTTCCTGTATTACCCAGACTTTTCTTTTCCTATCTCTCCTGTGAATGAGTCTGCAGTATGACCAATGCCCATAATGCAAAAGCATTAAGAAGCCTCCCCCCAAATTATACTTATTGCTTAACATACTTTGCTTTTTAACATACAGATGTTGCCAGATGAGGAACCATTCATTCAACTGGCAGGGAAAAGACAATGATTATTCTGTAAATATTAGTCTGTAAAATGCCATGGCCTATGGGACTGCATAACGGGGATCATGCTGAACATTAGCCAAGAAGAGGAGCAGGAGAACAACTGGATTAGTTGTGCCAACTCAGCTCCATATTTGGGAAGGTAACATCGAGTTCATTGTGCAGTCAGGTGTGACTTCAGGGTTGATAACCAGCAGAGACCACCGGAGGGATCCCTGGGACAGAACACGTGCAAAGGGGAGGGAACACTGTTAACGACTTCAGGGGCACGATTATCATATGTATGTTTATTCTGGGGAAACCACTGAATATGTATGTAATATATGGCATATAAACAGCAGCTTTCCTATACTCATTATGCATCTCAGAGGAAATATCCCCTCGTGCATCCAGCACCGAGTAAAGAATTCCTGCTTCATTGCCTACTGCCTTGGTGTTGAGGAGTGTGGGACACAGACACAGACAGACACAAGCAGAATATTTCTCTCAGGGAAAAAAGAAAAAAATTAAGGTGAATTCAATTGTCAGGCTCCTGTCTGGCACCAATATGAGCAGAAATGTCCTTGTTATGGAAACCAAACTAGCTATGAACCTAATTTGTATTTCAGTAAGATGGATTGCTGCCCTGATCAGAAAAGGCAGCATCAGAAACCTCATGAGGAAATATTTTTCTAATTTTGCTTTTCAAACAAAAGAAGCTTTGTGATAACACAGGTAAAAATGATGATTTCTGAGTCTGTATTAAAAACAACAGTCATTATTTGTCTAAATTCATAAAGAAGGGGAAAAAAGCCGAAAACCTATAAGTCAAATTGTTTTTCAAGGCTTGTACTGGCATCCATTAGTTCCCTACAGCTCTCTTTAGAAAAACTGTTTAAATGCTGTTTTGTAATTCTGACTGCACAAACATTGGTGGTGACAGTCACCTCCAATTATGCTTAATCATGCCTTTTTGCTTTGTCAAACTATAAATGATGCTCATTACTTTTGTTTTCTAAGCCCTGCACTTTAATGCACATCCTCATTTATATGGTTGTAAATGTATTTGTGAACTGTAGCTTTCATTCTCACACTTAATAGGCTGTAAAATGCAAAAATATGAATGTCACAATCACCTAAAAAAAAAAAAAATCCTCAGTTTAATTTAAAGCTCTCTCAGCAGTCAGAGGGAAAAGGCTGTAGCATCGAAAGACCCTAAAGCTTAAGACTCAACTAAAACACAATAAAAGCAAGACTCTCATACAGTAAAAATGCATGTAAAAATGCAAAAATTAACGAGAAAGGATATGACTTTATATTTGAAATTTTGATTTTAAAACAGGGTCTTGATCCTGGAGAGAGCTGAGCTAATGTAACAGCATAAAGCACAGCAGCTTTATGTAAATGTTTTGTAGCTGAATGTCTGAGGAAATGGCAACAGCATTTTATATCTCACTCCTTTTAAGGAGAAAAATAAATATTGGGCATGCTTTCTTTTCCACTACTCCGTGTACAAACAATAACAATGAAGAGAATAATGAAGGTAATAAATTCAGACTGATATGGAAAAGAGGTCTTGGTTCAATCAGTATTTTCAAGGACAAAGCAACAACTTTTGTAGCTTTGCAGCAGTTGGATTTATATGGCAACAGGGTTGCTGCACCAAAGCTTGGAACAGAGCTGGGGACTTAATTGTCACTCACTCTGTTCTTCTGTTCCTTCTGGCACTAAGGGAAATTCTCTCCTGCCCTCTTGGTTTTGTGCTGTGGGACATAAATGACACACAAAATAAAAATCAAAACCGAAACAAATAAACAAAACCCCAGAATGGTGAAAACCATATGTTAGAGGTGAAAACTTCCTGTTAACTGTCAGAGAAGGAGGAGGACATCATGCCTGTGTCCCGTCTGTCTGACTGTCCCTTGAGAAAGATGGAACCGATGATACAGGACTCCACAGCACCTGGAGCTGCACTTCTGCTTTTGTGTAAGCTTTTCAGAATTCAAATCCCAACCCCCCTAAAAAGCAATATCAATAATCCCCTTTTCCTTTCCCCTTCTGATGAGACACGAGCAGATCAGATTGGCACAGCTCTCACAGCGCTGAGTAGCTCCCAGCAATCTCTTACGCTGCCTCCACAGCTCTCCAAAAGATAACTGTGAACAACTTGTTTTCCCTTCTTATATTCTGTTTATTCCTTAATCCATTGCTGTCAACAGGACTGCTTCATCAGTTTAAGTAGGAAGAAATAAGTAAGCAGTTTGCTTACTGACCTCCAGCAGTAAAAATGTTAATATGCGCCAAGAAAAAAGAAATGTACTCCTTCGTTCTCCTTGTACACTGTTCATCATCCCAGAAGCAGTGCCTCCAGGGACCCACAGAAATCCAGCTCCATGCATCTTTGGAGTCACTGTCTAGGACACTTTTTTAAAACAATAAGCATAATATTGTGATGGTCTTGCACTCTTGCCACTTCTAACCCAAGCAACAATCTGCTGTTGATTCTTTCCAGTGAAATCTGTTCTGTGCATGTTGGTCACCACTACGTGTCTGTCCCATAAAAAAAGTCCAGACTGTTTGGGAAGTTTTGGAAGAGTGTTTTCCCTTCCATAAAGAGATATTTTTGGCATATGCACCACAAATTTCAATGACCTGATGCACTGAGATATATAACCCTGTTAGCTACACAAAGAACAACTTTTCAGTTGTATCCTGCAGCTTCCAGGGCTCTTTCAAGCACAGTATTAAATACTGCAGAGGTTTCCCATAGAGGCAAGTGAAACCTCACTCAAATGCAAGTGAAATCTAAATTCCATTCAGGACACTACTTTATACTTGAAATTTATGCATAACAGTAAATGCATAACTCACTGCTGCACTTAATGCAAATTAAAGCTGAATGTAATTTGTCACTGAAGTATTCAGGGTTGGGTCTGCAGCATTTTGGATTTTGTGTGGGATTTAACTCAGCTGACTGTGTATCTTTGAAGAACAAACTATATTCCCTTCAAGAACTTTCAACACTTCGGCATTTTTGTGATGAAAGTTCAAGTCCGGTTTTAGTTTCGGAAAAAAACCCAAATTTTGTTTGTAATATGCGAATAGAATGAAAAAATATTTTGGAGTTCAACAAAATATTTCCTTGAACTAGTAGCTTTCTTTTTTCTAAAATCTTAATGACAAATATCTTTCAGAATAGTTGCATGTGGTAAATGCAAAACTCATTTTTCCCCATTTTTTTTCCTTGAAACTGCGATCAAAATGATCCCTATACTTCTGATTGAATCCTGGTTTTTTTTGGAAGCCAACAACACAATATCCCTGTAAGTTTTGTTGACTTCTCCTCCTCCCTAGGAAAAATCTCTTTAGGGAAAGGAAAGAGAAGCAGTTGTCCAGAGCTAGTCTTTGAAAAGGGACTGAAAGGCCAGATCTGGTGGTAAATCCCAGCTAATTATAGTTACTACACAGGGTCACTCAAGCCTGCTCCTAATTAAAAATAAATAAATAAATAAAATTTCATTAATTAAATTAATTATCAATTAATTATCAAATCAATTATTAAAATATTTTCAGCAATAAAATCAATCTTTTGTTTCAAGATGTTGAAATATCAGCACACTTACTGCAGAGAAATATTAAATGGCTAAGTAAGCATTCATTCATCTCTCCCTTTAAGCCTTGAAAAATCAATAAATGAACTTCAATTTTCCCTCCTACCACCAAGATTTCTGAACAAATATAACCTGGAATTTTCTTTGCATTAGCAGGTTGTTTTATCTTGGTTCTGCTTTGAGGAATAGTATTCTACATTGGTGTAGAAGATCTGTCTTGTGGTTCTGTTGTAATTTCATTAAAGTCTCTGTTGCTTTCATTATGACAAAATAATGAAATCAAATCTGAAACCTGCCATAATAATTTTAAAAAATCTTTTCTACTTTTTTTTTTCCAATAGATTACAAAGGAAGAGAAATATACAATAAACTCACATCATACTTTTATTAAAAACATTTTCCTGGATCAATACCTGCCAATACTTGCTTAATCCAGCAAAATGAAGAAAAGCAACCAAATCCACTTTGCAGGTGACAGACAGTGCCATGGGCTCTTGCATTTCCTAACTCTGCCAAAGGATTTGTTGCAGCTTCATTAAGTCATTGGCCTGTATAATTATAAACTTTGCAGGTAAAAGCTAAATTCAGAATCTCAATTTCAAAATCAACTTTTTGTATTTCAGAAAGAAATCTTGAAATCGTGCAAAACTGGAAGAAATTAATTCATTGCAATTCATTCCAAATTCCTAGCTGACAACCTGATAATTAATGTCTGCACAAAATGGTATTTTCTGGAACATTTACAACACCAATGGAACGCCTAAACAGCATCCTCCAAGGGAATGTTACGAAATAAAAGTAATTGGACAAAAAGAAATGGTTCCATCTTTCCTTTTTAATCCTGATTATTCTCTTGTCTTTCCTCACCACATCCTACACCAAGGCAGATGCTGTAAATGAAAGCCAACAAACCTGGCTGGACTGACTGGTCCCTGAGCACCCTTAACAAGGTTGCATCCATCTGTCATGAGATGTATCTTCTATCTCAGATTTTAGCCTTGGGTGTCTCCCTGTTGTATGGGATTACTTTAGGAGGAAAATTCGCCCATATGAATGGAGAACAAAGCACCAGGTCCCATGCTCTTAACACAGTATCAGAAATCATCATGTCAAGTATCAGCTTCTCTCCCACTGACATCAGCAGCAGTTTTCAGTCAGCTTTTGGAAGGCCTGTAGTGATAAGAAAAGTGGCAATGGTTTAAACTAAAAGAGGATACTTTTAGACCAGATATAAGAAAGAAAATGTTTGCAGTAAGGGAGGTGAAATACTGATGTGGGTTGTCCAGAGATGTGGTAGATGCCCCTTCCCTGGATACGTTCAAGGTCAGGTTGGACAGAGTTCTGAGCAACCTGATTTAGTTGAAGATCTTCCTGCTCATGGCTGGAGGGGTTGGACTAAATGACCTTTAAAGGTCCTTTCCAACCCAAGCCATTCTATCATTCTATGTTTAGACATTTTGCTGTGTTCAGGTAAGTATGGCAGAAGACTCACTTATCACACTTGATGTGTAAGGTTAAAAGAAGCTTTCACAGCTGACTATATACCCATAAAAACTTCTAACCAACCAGAAAAGGCCTTTCTACCAATATTCCTTTTCTACAGCTTTGGGCACCAAGAAGGTTTCATTATATTCAAAACTAAAATAAAAACTTTCTCATCTAATAAAAACAGGAATTAGAACAAATAAGTAAATTCAATTTCAACTTCCAAAATAATGTTTCTGAACTAAATTTTCCATAGGAAACAATATCCAGTCAATGTCAAACATGCTTCTTTAACTGGACTTATTTTTTCTTCTACTTATTCTCCTTTCCTAAACCTGTAATCACCGAACTCTAAAAATAGTAATTTTCTCTTCTCGTCAACCACATTACACAGTAATATCACTTAAATTCTTACCATAAGTCTGAAATTTCTGAGGATTTAATGAGTTTTCCACATGATACAGATAATCTGGATATTAGAAAGACTTTTAAATCCCAAGGTGAAACATAGTGACAAATATGGCTATATTTGATATACATGTGAATCAGAATAATACACTTCAATGGGCTTTCAGTATCTCTAAAATGTCTTTATTCCACATGAAAAAACCCTAGATTTTAAGTCTCAAATACTTAATAAAAGTACTAAATATATCTTAAATTATTACTTTAACATTTAAAAAAAAATCACTGAAGGCAACTCAACCCTAATTAAATTTTTCTTTTCAGAAAATTTCAGCTTCAGAAAAAAAGTTCCAGCCAAAAGCTGAAAGTTTGCAGTTTGCAGTACTGAGATCTTGTCTCCTAGGATAAAAGCAAGAGCATAATTATCACAGCTCCCTCTACCTTAAGGCAGTTTCCAAACACCTCAAGTTCCCCAAATTTAAATCCCCTCAAACCAGTAGCTTCTGTCACAGGCAAGGTCCTCTATAGTGACAGCAAGCTGTGTGTTTGATTTGCTGCTACAGACATCCACAGCTTTTATGCTGCTTGATAGCTCATTAAAAATGTGTTCATCTTAACACCCTTCTGAGAGTCTGCGACCTGGACTCTCCCTTCTTACTCAGCACTTTGTGAGATAAGTGGTTCCTCTGCTAAAAGCAACTTTACCAAAGCAAGGAGAAACATATGACCTGCAAAAGTATCTATCACATTTTCATCCCTGCTGATTCTGAAAAGCTACAAAAATTAATTTCATACCCCGTAGCAAGGCTGCATTTCTGTGCTCATCATTCACAGCTGCACTGGGCATTGCTGAGGCTCATCCTTCACCCATCTCAAGTCAACAGAAGTTTTGCCATTGAAGTCAGCTGGAAGGGATTCAGACACAGCTTGAAAATACCTTGTCGTGTGTGGGCAGGCGGAGGGTGAGCTCTGGCGTGTATTCTCCAACAATTCCCACTTATACAGTATTAATATGGAAAACTGCTCACCTCTTTTGAAACAGTGTCCATCTGATATAAAAGCAAGCAAATCGAACTCTTCAGCACACGTTTATATTTTTGTAAGGGAACAGATGGGTTTTATTTCTAAAACTAAAGAAAATGCCCTTAACATGAAATTTAATTACTTCAAAAGTTTCTGCTGAGGCTCAAACAGTTAAAGCAGAAAGCTTTACAAGCAAGTTTTTTTTTTTCTTTTTAAACAAGTATTAAGAATATGAAAAGTGAAGGATTCTTCCATACATCACTCAAGTGTTTACACAGCACTGGCCTAACACCTGTAAAGCTCCAATTCTCTTCATATTCTTGCTATTTTCTCTCCAGTACAATTCACTGGCTGAAAAATTCGTGAATACGTTACAGATGTTTAACCTCAACTTCAAAGTCTCAGTGGTGACCTCAGGGCTCCCAAGAAAGCCTCCTCTACCATCTCCACGCTTTGCATTGAATTTACTGCAGCCACAGCACCATTTCTTGAAGCATCTTGTCATTCACAGGAATCCTGCACCACTTATGCTCAGATACATCACCACACATGGGGTACAAGGCAAAGAAAGAGTCCCATGATTGTCACTGACGCTGGCACAGGTTGCCCAGAGAAGTTTTGGGTTTCCTGTCCCTGGAAGTGTTCAAGGGTAGGTTGGATGGGCTATTGATCAATCTGGTCTGGAGGAAAGTGTCCCTGTCCATGGCTGGGGGATTGGAATTAAATGTCTTTAAGGTCCCTTCCAAGCCAAACCACTGCAAGATTGTACAGAGGAAGAGCATGAACACAGTTGTGGTTTCCATAGAGTTGCCCAGCAGGCCAGAAATAAAGATAGGAAGACAATTATCCACACATATCTGGACAGGAATACAGAGTCTTAGGATGACTGTAAACTATGTGCCTGTGAATGTATGCAGAGAGATTTATCTCCAGAGGAATTTAATGGTGGTTTTGCTATTACCTTTTTCTCTGGTTGACCTTCCCAAACACCAAGACAGGGGAGAAAATGGTATGGATCCAATCAGAGTTGCTTCATTTCACAGGACTTTCTTTCGATTTTGAAAATCCCAAACGTCTCTCCCTTAAGGAAACTCCTGGTGGTTCTGTGTCAACCCACAAATAACAACTCAAAGTGGCAAATACTCAAGTCTGCTATGCCTCAATGAGACACATAAGTAAAGGGACTAAACATGTCACAGTACCTGTCTTAATTTTACCAGCCTGTTTACCAAGGCAGCTAATCAACACTTGTATTAGTAGAAATTATTTTTTTAAATAGTCTAGTTAATGTCTTGAATAAAAAGCAATGTTCTTACCATAGGAACTGTCTCTGCAGGTGCCGAAAAGGACAAATATTTTTTCTGAGACTGTGTGGGATTTTGAAACTCAAAGGAATTTTAATAAGCAAGAGGTAAATTCCTCTAATGGGCAAAGTGGAGAGTCCTTCTGAGCAGCAGTACTTTCTTCAATTTATTATGAAAATTCTTCAGAGACATGTGAAAGTCTCACTATTCTCTTGATCCTTATGAAATGAATAAAAATGTCTAAAATTTCTTATGCAAAGACCATTAGTTCTATGCCACACATTTAGTTTGTCTTTTTTTTTTGTCAGCATTTCTCTTATGCCAATTAATTAGTACATTTTTAATTCCTATAATTTTAAAAAGTAGCTTTGCCTTGTAGAGGTTTCTCCCCCACTACTGTTGCTACCCTTTGGTAAAAAAGAAATTTTAAAAGCAGAATTTCAGAGTTGGTAGCATGAAAGAAAAAGCAGCTTATGTGCCTTTGAGTTAGTCACGATAGCAAAGATCTTGAGACATGCTTCCCAGAAATAAGAAGCATAATCCAGACTTAGGTGCTTAAATAAAAAAGGATTTTAACTGTCAGAAGTGCTATGCAGGACAGCATCATATACCAAACTGACTTCCTCCACTGCTTGAATCCCATCTGATCTGCTCCTCGTGGCAATGTCACATTGCATCTTCTCTGAGAATAAGAGAAGCCCTTTGCTGAACTACATCACCATTTCTTAAGCAGAGTATTTCCGTTAGCTGACAGACTTTATCTCAGCCACAGAGACCTTTTCAAGCCTTTTAGGTTTTTTCATCTTGAGTGGCAAAATAAAGAACTGGCTGACCCAGATATGTCTTTGGAATGAGATGCCAGGTGTGCTGCTGTAACATCTTCTGTACTAGTGACTCCTCCACTCCGAGGGTAATTGCTGCTAGGACACAAAACACAAGAAGCCTGGACTAGCCAGTAAAGCATGACATATGGCAGGAATTGAATACAATCTACAACAGCAAGTTAGATCTTTACAAACAGCTTGGAAATTATCTGCAAATAAATCTGCTTGTCCAGACACAGGAGGCAGGTAAATACAATAAACTCCCTTTCTAAACATGATAGAATCATAGAATCATTAAGGTTGGAAAAGACCTCTAAGATCACCCATTCCAAACAACACCACTAAACCAAGCCCACAAGCAGCACATCTACAAGTTTTTTGAACAGTTCCAGAGATGGTGATTCCACCACTTCCCCGGTTCCAACGCCTGACCACCTTTTCTGTAAAGAAATTTTTAAGAATACCTGGACGTCCCCTGGAGCAACTTTCTCTTGCCTTATCACTTGTTATTTGGTAGAAAAGACTGACCCCTACCTGCCTAGAACCTCCCTTCAGGGAGAGGTAGGGAGTGATAAGGTTCCTCCTGAGCCTCCTTTTCTACGGGCTAAACACCCCCAGCTCCCTCAGCCACCCCTCATATAACGAAATTTCTGGAGTTACCTTATGGAATGCCAGTCCCATTAGTAAGTTAGTTTCTATTACAGGGGTGTTTAGGGGTGATATAAAGGAGAAAAGGGATCTGTTATGGTGGGTGCACTGCCCATTTATACTTTTCCTATTTCTAGACATCACTTTGATCTTTTTATTTCCTTAAATCAGGGAAGTCATTATTGTAGCTTTGCTATCATACAGTTAAGCTACTTAATCTTCTTCTTGAGATTGGACAACGAGCATCTGCATCAACATTTACTGCAGATCAAAGCATCAGCAAGTAGGAATTTAAAGCCTGAAGTAGTTGCCTTATGATTAACTTAGACTCCTTGCATTGCTGATTAAGGACTCATTCCACTTAAGTTAATTCCCTTAATTCTCTGAAGTTAAGCAGATGCAGAACTCCTAGAGAAGACTTTACACATCTTTAACTATCTAATCCATCTTAAAACAAGAAAATTGTTTCATTTACTATTTTAAAGCATTTATCTACTCCTTAGTTTTACTTAGGGTAACTGCCAGATATTTTTTTATTTTTTGTGTTAAGCACATTGATGCAGTTTTGTACTGCAGAATGGAAAAAAACCCTCAAACTAAGACCCAAACAAAAAACCAACATAAACCCCCCACAAATCAAAACTTACCTGCTGTGGTAAATTCTTACTTTTGGGGGGATTGTTTTGGGTTTTTGTTTGTTTGTTTGTTTTAAATATGTGATTTTCATATTTTATCAGAAACTCTAACTCCAAAATTTCTGCTTTCAGAAAGAGGTTGTTTTCCATTTTCCACTGATAAAGGATGTTTATACTTGTATTCTATTTCCATGAAAGCAGAAGCATCACATGTTGTGTCAGACTAGTATAGATCATTCCTTTTCCTTATAAAAGGCATAATCTACAGAAGGGATCAGACATGGATTTCTTTCCCGTGCACTGTATTTTCTGGTGGAGCCACATCACTCCCTTTTCGCCAGTCAAGTCTGTGACTGCATGCTAAGAGATCCCAGGCTGCTGAGAGGACTGCTGGTCACAACATCCACATTTGAGGGAGTTACCTCAACAGAGCCCCAGCCTGGAACCTTCAACCAATGGCCCGTTTGTGGCAGGGGTGCTGTGGTAGGATAGTCCACCCTGACCAGACCTAAAATCCAACAATGCACACTATGCAAGCCATCAGGCAAGTTCAGCTGCTGGCCCAGGTTGCTGTCTTGGTGTTAAATTATGCTAAGACCATCCTGGTTCCCCAGACTTTGAATACAGATCCTTTTTTTTTAACAAGGTGTGACAGATGAGCGAGTCTGTGAGCTTGTAAATCTGTGACTGCCGGTCCATCACTTCATAACTATAAAAGTCCAGTCCAAACCTCCATATGGCAGATTCTTCCATGTGCTTCCTTGAAGTGTGGAGCTTCTCCTGTGAAGCAGGGACATCTCTTCATGGATATTCCCCAGGGGTTAAGAGAAAGAGAGAGATCTGCCCACTGTCTCATATGGTAAGTTGTATCAATCTCTACTTAATGATTGTTTCTTTTGCTAGCTTTGATACAGTTGCTTTAATATAATTGCTTTGTTACAGTGCACTATACTACTTTGTTATGTAATACTCTGTTGTGAATTTTTTTGCTTTTACACTGTGTAGTAAATAATTCTGATTAGGATCTTTCGTCTGTTCACCTGTTTGTTTAATTCACCATCATAAATAATTTATTTATATGAATCTTTCTGTTTTGCCGTCATTAAAACTGCGGGACAAAGGGGTTTATTCATACCTCTATAATTCCTTTTTTGTACCTCCAACTGGAGAGGGGAGAGGGAGCAGATTAGGGGCACTGAATTGGGGAGTACCATTCCTAAACCATGACACATGATCATCAGAATTACCAATGCTTCTGCCACAGTCCTTGTCATATTCATTAACCCATGATGCCAAAAGCCTGGAGAATGATTCCTGGGGTCAGGTGAAGCTCACAGTTAAAACACAATGTCATTTGTTTTTTGTAATTCAATGGATTTTTGTCTGGGAACCAGTGGGAGGATAAATGTGAAACACTGAAGTGATGCTTTCCTTCAGAGACTCACTCTTCAGATATGCTCTACTTGCACAGGGGTTTTATTTATCACAATGAAAACTGGCAGATGAGTAACATTAACATGTCTCCAAAAACTCAAGGTACACACTCCAGTGATGTTGTGATTAATGGACCAGCTACTCACCCTATGATGGCTTCTTCACTGCTCAGCCAGCAAACCTAAAGAAAAGTCCATTCAACAGGGCAACTGTGCATCAGTCATGCTCTGTATAGTCTGAAGGGCACTTCAGGGGTCCCAAAACTTGAGCAAATAGAAAGAAAAACACCTCAAACCAGAAACTGCTCATCTACAGCACCCATCCCCACTTTTATTTTTTTCTTCAATCCATTTCAGGCAGAGTCCAAAATTTATCCCACTCAGGCTCCTGCACTCTGATTTGCCTTTTTTTTTTTTTTGGGGGGGGGGGGGAAGAAATATATCACTGCAGGTATTTTGTAATTCCCTCATAAAGTTTAATCAAACACATCATGTCTTTTTTCAGGAAGTATAGTCAGAAATACTGTCCATGGAAGTCATTTAGGAGGAAACATTTAAAAGGTTGTGATTATTTTAACTGTCAGTCATGTTAACCTTTAATGTTTCAAACATCACAGAGATCTGCCAGTGAAGGTAGACACATTTTATTCCAGGTTCTGCCAGAGACCTCCCATGTATCACCCCATGTAGGACGCTTCACCTGTCCCTGCCTTGCTCTTCTCACCAGCTAAATGCTGCTCCAGTCATCTTCCAGCTCCCCCAGAGAACACAGACTATTTGCAAAGTTGTCAGAGAAGCACAGATCCAGGGCTGAGGTGCACGACTGAGTTTTTTACAATCCAAAGCAGACATTGGAAGTGGACGGGAGGTAGTTTTCTTCTGATAGATGAATGCAAGAGATACAGAGAAAATTAAAGTGTTCATGTCTTCCATGTCTGAGTGATTACTGAAGTATAAATGTTTTTCTGAAGATGCCAACCCATTGAGACAAGTTTTTCAGATCCTGGTTATTCATAAACAGTAGTCCCAAATTCTTGTTGTCAAGATACTAACGCCAAATTTGAGAAAACTGTTACAAGTACTCTGATACATCTTGCTTGTCCCATTATTTCCGACTTATAGAACACTTTCATTTCAAAATCTGCATAGCTGAATTATTTTCTATAAAGGATCCAATATTTATTCAAGTTTGAAATGTTCACTGTCTGTCTCAAGTGAAATTTCCAATTTGCTCCGACTACTGCAGGTATGGAATTGTACCAGCCCACAGACATACAATTGTACCAAGGCTGGCACAGGGATCGCTGGAAAAATTTGGTCTCTGACTTCATGGACTTTGCTCCAGAACTGGCACAGTGCAGTACAAGTGCACCCCTGCCTCCATCCCACATTCCCCCTGGGCAAGGGCTACAGGGACACCAAAGGCTGCTTTGCAACTTCACTGCTGCAGGTTTGGGGTGGGGTTTCCTTTCTCCTTCAGATTCTGCACTTTACCCCACTGCCTCAACCGGGACAATCCCAAATCTGTAGGTTTTCCCCACCTCTCAGCTTTCAAACGAGAGCACGTGGATAAACATCAGCTCTTCAAAGGCAGAACGCTTTGGCATCTCCTTCAGCAGAGGAGTTAACGCCGAGCAGCTGATTACAGCTCCCTCGAGAGCCTCGCTGCTGTGTTTAGCAATGCCCTTTGCAATCTTTGGATTAATTTCTCAGCTGTTCTCCAGGTAATGAAACTGCACTTCAGCTTTTATTAGGCCAGCCCAGCTGTTGCTCCTGTTCTCTGTGCCTGCTCCTCACAAGGGAAAAATTTTTTTCAAGACAAAGTCTTTGAAGATTAAAAAAAGTCTCAAGACAAGAAGAAATGTCGTTTTGCTTGAGTTGGTCCACAGTTCTCAAATGTTTTTTGTTTTTCTTTTTTTTCTTTTTTTTTAAATCCAGGCACAAATTATGTCCATTTTCTTTTGTTGCCAGAGTAAAAAAGAACTCTGATCACTGCATATTTTGCATATGCTCTCAGTTAGATTTCTTCTCCATACTTAGTTAAACTGAGCACTTTTTAATTTATATTTTAATTTTAAGCAGCGTTACTTCATTTATTAAGAACAAATATTTGCATGTAAAGAAATAAATTAACCCACTTAATGACCAAGGGAATAAAAGAAAACATGATGTATTACTTCTCTTCCTCAGTAAAAATCTCTTGAAATTCATCTTTATTTCTGTGTTATAAAAAGCTTTTTGTGTTTTTGCCTTTACAATTGGACTACACACCATAAAGCAGCTTGGAATTGCTGCCTCGTTCCAGATAGTAATTTTTATGCACAGTAGAAGGATATTGTCACTACACATCTGTTGCTACTTCCACCTCTTTTCCTGAATCCAGATATTGGACTGAAAAATTTGTGCTTGTGCTTGGGATTCTAGATAGTGTTCTTTACTGTGGGGTAATTTCAAAGCTATTGCATTCCAGGGAAGGTACTGTCTGGAAATACAAGGACTCCTTCTCCACAAGCTTGTAGCTTTCCAGTACTAACAACTCTAGCATCTTTTTCTAAAACCAGTTTTACCTCATCATTATAAGTTTAACTTGAAATAAGAACACAGAGAGTGACGAGGTAAAAGAACATTTGAGATGGAATATGGAAAAGTCACCAGTATTACTAAAGTTATGTGATTTTTGAGTATTCATAAACATTTTGCAACATTTTGCCAGAAACAGACCTTAACTTGTCTCTATTTATCGGAGTGCTCCGATTCACGAAATGTTTCTGTTTTCTGTGGTTCAGAGTGCCAAGAGTTTCTAAGCAAATCATTTGTGCCTAATTAATATTTAAAATGTCAGCAAAATTACAGAAATATGAATCCATTTAGATAGTGCTGAGACAGAAATCTAATCTTGAAAATATCTATTTGGTTCTTAAAAATGCCAGGTGTTCACAATTTCTCACAGAAAAGCATCTCTTTTATCCCTAAAACACTCCTTTGAGACAGAAAATATTATAAACCTGTTCTGAACTATTTGTTTCACAGAGGTTTTTGCCATCATGACACTGTCTCTGTTGAACTGCTTCAGTTTGCTTATGACTATTTTCCTCTCACAGTAACAGCAAGAAAGAACTGTGGGATGAACAAGTTTGGTTAGAAGCCAAGACAGCTCATCCCAGCTGTACAGTACAAGGGGACTTGTCCAGCTACCTCCACTTGCTGTGGGCCCATTTATGTTTGTTATGCAAGTCTCAGAAGTTAAAACTTCTTAATCATTGTGTTAAGAATTTTAATTAAAAATGACAGGAGACAGTAGTATTCAATTACATCTGCTCCCAACTGTGCTCTTTTTTTAGAAACAGGATAGGGTTCCAAAAGATGAAAGTACATCTTGTTTCTCTTCTGACTGTAACAGCATATTTAATTGAATTTCAGTCATTTCTAAGTAGATAAATCTGACATTTATGCTCAGCACAGTGTGTTTCAAAAGAAACATGAATAAAGATTAGGTGACTATGAGGATCTCTCCATCAGTTGCTCTTCAATAACATTTTAAGACAACAGGACACTAATGCCAGTTTATCATAAACTTTGTTATCCTAATCCAATATGGTTCACCTAAAAAGTTAAGTCAGTTTACTGAAACTTCTCCAAAATTTCTAATTCACCTGCTTGCATTGCAGATTTTTCCAAACATGCAAGGTATATTAATGTTTATGGATCTTACAATCCCAAAGTAATTTCATGTAAGAGTTTTCAGCTTGAAATATGGTTACTAGCACACTCTTACTTTGTTCAGATATTGTAATTCATTTAACAGGCAAAGGGGTTTGTATTTTTACTTTCTTATCATGAGTGGTCCAGTAACATATTTCATTATGCACAGGGAGAAAGCACATATTCTAAGTATTTTTTTTTAATTTAAAAAACAATATTTAAAATTTTTTTTTAATTTAAAAAACAATATTTAAAAAAACCCCAAACACAAACTGCTGTGTAGGATAGCCCTATTTTTACTTGTCTTGCAATGATCCAATATCAAAGTGCCACATTTTTCATTAGAAACAAAAGACAATTGGAGAACTTGAAGCCTACATAGAGTAAGACAGGTCAATCAGCAGCTTCCCTATCTTTAAAAGAAAATACAACATTTCAATTATATTATTATTAATGTTTAATGCAAACAATCACTGATTGAAGCACTGAGCCACTTTCTTGAGCTCCAAAGAGCACACACAGAATGGAGCCCAAAATCCATGTTGCCAGAGCAATCCAAAAGCTCTCAGCAGTTACCTTTCCATCCAGAAACATCAAACAAACAAAAAACCCGAACAACAACCCAAACACAAAACCACAGCACAATCACACACTACAACAAATAAACCCAAAACAAACAAAAAAACCCTGACCAAGCAACAAAAAGAATAAGAAAAAAAAAACAAACCCCGAACAGATACCTTAAAAAGAAGGGGGAAAAAAAAAAGAAAAAGAAAAAAGAGAGTGTAGACCTTAATACACATAAACTACAGAAATGGAACTGCTTTTTGTAAAGTGAATTTTCAGAGTTTCCCCAGTCTCTTAGCCAGCTATGGCAGAAGAAACGGTTTCACTGAAATCTGAAAAGGCATCAGAAAAATTCACCTACAATTCTCACCTGGAGCAAAAGAAAGCATGAAAGACATCAAGTAGAAGGCCAGTTTTAATCAGTATTTCCTTGTTTGTCTTCAATTTAGAATTTATTCAGTAAGATTTTAAAAGGAACAAAGCATATTACCAGATTTCAAAACAATGAGGCACTTAAATACTTGAGAAAAGTCTCCTAAACCACTCTCTGCACTTTTATATCCCTTTTTTCCCCTTTTAAAAACATATCACAGAATCACAGAATGGGCAAGGTTGGAAGGGTCACCTGGTCCAACCTCCCTGCTTTTGGAAAAAGTCTTTTTGTCCTTCGTGAAATAATTTCAGAGGCAGGCACTGAAAGTCTGGGCCAAGACATCTGAATGATTTGCAACCATCATCATCATCAAGCACACATAGACCAACCCATATATTATCATGCAGCTACATGAACTAAACTAAAGGTGTCCAAAACTAGGTTTTATTACACATGTACCATGCTCACTCTTATTTTTCTTTACCCGCTGCAGAAAAGAAATAGAAGAGCTAAAACAAACAACACCTGTGGTTTATACTGGGATGTCTCCTGATAGGAATATTCCATTCCTCCTAGCTGGACAAACATGGTTCAGTGGGTATTCAGTGGTATTGAGTCGAAGGAAATTATTTTGTTAAATATTTTAGAGAAGAATACTATTTCAGCTAATTAATATTAATGTCATTAAAGTCACAAATGAATTCTGATTCTGAGAGAAGCTAATTCAGAGCAGGGTATTCTAATTTATCTTTAATCAGTGGGAAATTTTACTGTTCTAACCCTTGAAGAAATAAGCTTCAAAGGAAATCACTTAGTTTCCAAGGGTTGATCTAATCAGTAAAGAATACCTATCCAGCTTTAATTTCAGTACTCTTCCCATTCAGGATTAGTGTTTACTGTGGAAATAAGTGTTTTAATGTGTTCATAAATCTGGTCTTGTACAACAATAATTCTTGCACTGTAATAAATTACGCTGAAATTGTTATTATTACATTAATTAATAAACACTTAATTGATAGATTAACAAAAACCAGAAATGGAAAATATTGAAGTATAATTGAATCAAGGCTATTTGAAAGAAGGTCCCCTGGTAATCTATTCTTGAAGCAGTACTTTCATTTTCTTTTTGAATCCTGCAGAATACGATAAAAATGTGAGACTTGTAAGTGATGTAGTACAATGCAAATGGGAGCAAACGTAATCCTTCAGTGACTTCAGAGCAGAATATCAAACAAAGAACTGTTAGTGCCATGACATATCATTACTGAGACATTCCCAAAGCATGGTATCTAATAAGTGCCCAGATTTCTATGAATTGTTGAATACAGAGGAATTGGGCAATACCTTTTCAGTACTCAACAGATATGGCAAGATGTGGGTTATTTTTAAAAAGCACGTGGCAAATCAAATAAAATCATATGCCTGTTAAATCTCATGTACTCCTCAACACAGCCCTTTCTCAACTATTTTTCTCCACAGGGATGGGGTGTATCATTTTGCTGTCTCTTAGAATGACAGTTCATTAGGTTTATAAGGGACCACAGGTTATCAAGGGCTTGGTTACATCTCATGAGCTTCATGGCTGAAGGTTCATGCTATTTGTTTATCTTCAGGAGTACTGGTCCCCAGGAGTTAATTTGTTGATTACCATAAAAACAAAACCAAACCAAACCAAAAAACAAAATTATCATAAAAACAAACCAAACAAACAAAATCAAAACCAACCAAATAAAAACTCCCACCCAAAATCAAGAGTGATTTCACAGAATCACAGGATGTTAAGGGTTAGAAGGGACCTTAAAGACCATCAAGCCCCACGCCCTCCTGACACGGGCAGTGACACCTCCCACTAGACCAGGTTGCTCAAGGCCTTATCCAACCTGGCCTTGAACACTTCCAGGGTTGGGGCATCCACAACCTCCCTGGGTAGCCTGTGCCAGTGTCTCACCACCCTCAGTAAAAAATTGCTTCCCAATATCTAACCTCAATTTCCCCTGTTTTAGTTTGTACCCATTGCTTCTTGTCCTATCACTACCATTCCTGACAAAGAGTCCCTCTCCAGCTTCCCTGTAGTCTCCTTCAGATCCTGGAAGGTTGCTGTGAGGTCTCCAGGCAACCTTCTCTTCTCCAGGCTGAACAGCCCCAGCGTTCTCTGTTTTGGGGAGGTGTTCCAGTCCTCTTATCAACTTCATGGCCTCCTCTGGACTTGCTCCAACAGTTCCCCATCCTTCTTATGTCGGGGACCAGAACTGGATGCAGCACTCCAGGTGGGGTCTCATGAGAGCAGAGTAGAGGGGGAGAGTCACCTCCTTCAACCTGCTGGCCACACTCCTTTGGATGTAGCCCAGGAAGAGTTTGGCTTTCTTTGCTGTGAGCACGGGGGAGTTTTCCAACAACCATCATCCCCAAGTCCTTCTCTGTGGGGCTGCTCTCAATCCATTCTCCACCCAACCTATAGCTGTGCCTGGGATGGCAATGACCCAGGTGTAGGACCTTGTCCTTTGCTTTGTTGAACTTCATGAGCTTTGCATCAGCCCACCTCTCAAGCGTGCCCAGGTACCTCAGGATGGCATCCCTTCCCTCCAGTGTGTTTTCTGTGCCCCACAGCTTGGTGTTGACACTGAATCTGCTGAGGGTGCTCCCAGTCCCACCGTTCCTGTCACTGACAAAGGTGTTGAGTAGTACCTGACCCCCCCATGGACACCACTTGTCACCGCTCTCCACGTGGACAATGAACTGTCGATCACAACTCTTTGCATGCAGCCATCCACCCAGGTCTTTACCCACCAGGTCTTTATCCACCCATCAAATCCATGTTTCTCCAATTTAGATGATTTGTACTTGACCAGACATTCAGTCTTGTGATAATTCCCCTTTCTGTAAGTTACTAATGAATTTTAGCTCTTGGCTGTTAACACACAATAGCACACAGTCAGTGCTTCATTTAAAGAGACACCTGCAATCATGTCCACTAGCTTCCAAAAAGCAAGCAACTGCAGAGCCATGGGATGCCTTGGTGGCATTTAACCAAGCAAGCATTCCTGCAGGAACAGCAGCGTGAGGATAGAAAGCAGACAGGCAAGATGCTTGACTTACTTTCCTTCCATGTATGGTGTTTTATATATAAATATACATATATATACACAGAAAGAAGATGCAGAGACAAACACATGCTGCCTTTACATTAATATTTTAAAGGAATTAATAATGTAAAAGAATAATTACAGAACCATTTGGTCTTTTTCAGGCAAAAGACAGCAGGAGAAAAAACTCACTATGTTACACAGACTGGCTGAAGCACAGAGTAGGAGGCTGCACTCAGCACCTCACAGAGAAAATGGAAATGCACTACCTATAATGTAGGAGGAGCATCAAGAGCTCCAGCTTAAAGGAAGCCAGATGTGGTGGTTTAGCACCAAGCAGAAATTAAACTCTAAATAAGCCACTCCCCTTCCCTCCCCTCTGACAGTTACAGTCAGTCTGGGGCTCCATTTCCAAGAAAGGAGGGATATTTAAAAATATTTTCTCCAGGCACTTCATGTTTTTACCTTCAGCCTGAGTTATAGCACATCTCTTCTCACCACTGCTTTGAAATAAAAAGAAGTTCAAGTGGTACTTATGCTATATATATTCACCCTTGAACTACATACTGAGACAGTCTGTCAGCTGCCAAATCTTTATTTTATCAAGAAGTCTCAGGAGCTATTTTATTGTTAGTGGAATTTGCTTGGAAGGGGTTGCTGCTTTTAAAAGAAAGGAGGATTGAAAAGAGCAGCAAGGCCAGGAGCTAAAAAATAATAAAACTTAGAAGTCAAAAAAAAAAAAAATAGTCCTAATAAGGTAAATTTTAGACAGACAAAAGAAACAACCCACAAACTATCTCTCTAGACTCTTCCTGAACGTTTGTAGCCTCGTAAGTATCCAGCAGACTGGTTGATCAGGAGGGATTTGAATTTTTACAGGATAAGGGATGTGACACATACATGAAAATTCAAGCAAGCTTCAGAGGAGCCTTGCAACACTGCAAGAGAGAGGATAATAAAGACATGTGAGTGCAAGAAGAGATGAAGAGCTACAACTGACAGAAAAGAAACATCTCTGACCACGGCAGAAAAGGGAGTCAACACAGGGATTCAAAGAAAGGCCAAGCCCACCCTTGGATCACTGCAGGTGGAGAGCACTGGGGGGTGTTGGATACAGCAAAGAACACGGCCTCAGTTAGGAAGTGGATGGAGATGAGGACAAAAGTGCCAGGGGTATGGAGGAGTAGGAATGCTGAAGGTGTGACATATAAAGGTATGTGGGAGCAGGGAGGCCAGGGAGAATACAGATTCAGTACCAAATGGAAGAACTAAACTTTCCTTGGCTTCCCGAGGAGAAATGATTTAGTAGTTAAAACACACGACTGAAACTCTGGAGCTCTTTAATCTGCTCTCATCTCTGCTGATTATTTGCTGCATGACCTCAGGCACAGACTGCTCTGTGCCTCAGGATTTCACCACAAAAATTGGAACAAGTGAGAGCAAGTGACCCTTCAGGCTGCCCATAGCCACCCACTCCCAAGGCGCCAACCCTGAATGACTACTGCTGCTGAGACGAAGCCATTTTCCAAATGAGTACATAAATCATTTCAAATTTACCTTGTACAACCAATGAGATAGTCTCACTGGTTTCCAATTTAAAGAGAAAATGAGTTAAAAAGTTCTGATATGGCACTTTAACGTATCCTGGGATGCATCCAAAGCAGAGTGGCCAGCACTCACCACGAGGGAGGTGATCTCTGTTCTGGTGAGACCCCACCTGCAGAGCTGCCTCCAGCTCTGGGGTTGCCAGCACAGGAAGGACATGGACCTGTTGGAATGAGTCCAGAGGAGGCCACCAATGTGATTTGAGGGATGGAGCACCTCTCCTACAGGGAAAGGCTGAGAGAATTCTGTTTGTTCAGCCTGGACAAGAGCAGACTTAGGAGTGACCTAATTGCAGCCTTCGGTAACTGAAGGGAGTCTACAAGAAAAGCAGAGAAAAACTTTTTATAAGAGCATATAAGTGCCAGGACAAGGGGGAATGAATTCAAATTAAAAGACAATAGGTTTAGATCAGATATTAGGAAGAAGTTCTTTGCTGTGAGGGTGGTGAGGGCCTGGCACAGGCTGCCCAGAGCAGCTGTGGATGTCCCATCCCTAAAGGTGTTCAAGGCCAGGCTGGATGGAACTCTGAGCAACCCGGTCTAGTGAAGGGTATCCCAGCCCATGGCAGGGGGTTTGGAAGCAGTTGATCTTTAAGGTCCCCCCATGCCAAACCATTCTGTGATTCTGAGATCCAGGTACTCAGGATAAAACCACAGGAAAAAGAAATCCCCACAGTAACCACTAAATTACCTGAATGACTCATGTACTTCAGTTCTCTTTTCAAAAGTGCTTTGTGGAGTTATACTTAAGTTTGCAGTAAAATTTTAAGATCGTTATTTTGGTTATTTTTCACTCAATAGCAGGGAAAAAGTCCTTAACATAACAAACTTATCAGGAAGCTTATAAAGATCCATAATCCTGTTTCATATAACATACAGGGAGGAAGACCACATAAGCTCTTACAATAATCATAATATATAAACCAGGACATGACAGTCCCTAGATTACACTAGAAGGCACAAAAACCACCTTTTCTGATCCTGATAAGAGATTCAATATTCTGCCATCACAGAATCTAATTGATTCGGCTGCTTTTGCCTACATGAAAAGATTGAAAACTCAATTTTTCTCTTATTATTTGGGCTAGTTTGTTTATGGTTTATTCATATTGATTAGCTGTGATATCTTGCAGCTAAACAACAACAATTATTTCTTCCTTCCATACTGGCCTTATATAGAATGCCTGCCATGGAAAAATTCTGTGGGTGTAGAGGGAGGGCAAAGAGGTCACCTCCTACACCCTTCTAGGGTCTATATAAGGGATTATTTTTGTTTAGAATTGTTTCTTTTTTTCATACCTTTTCTTCTTGTGCCTTAATTATTTAAACCCACAAACAAAAAAGGAGGGGAGAAAAATAATTAGGAAGGCAGGCCCTTTCTCACCATATACCAGAGGCATTCTCACCAACACTTGCAGATCAGAAAGCAGCAGGAAACTGAGTAGAGGTAGTTTTTATTCTCTCTCTCATTTTCCTCTTCTTTCTGATGCCTTGAGCCAAAATTGAATTACAAAGGACCAGACAAATTAGATGAACTCAACTTCCTCCCACGAGCAATATTCCCCCAGCCTGAGTCACCAGAGGACGGTGACAAATGCTGCTTGTAAACATCCTTCTGCATTTGTTCCACTCAGTTTGTTCTTGGATGTACCTTACTCAGAAGGACTCTTACACATTTCCTCCCTTTCCTATGAAAACTAAAGGACTCCCTGAACCCAGTCATCCTGTTACAAGCCCTGCTGGCCAGCAGAGATATTAAAGTACTTTGTCTGAGCTATACAGTCCAACAAATGCATGCAAGGTGTGTCAAACTAAAAGCTTTAGGGCAGGGTTAATTTTATACCCCGGCCTCCCAAAGTCATTTTGCTTTACCAGAAAAGCAACAGAAATGCAGAAAAGATGCCTCCACACACCTCTTGATGCTGGGATGGGCAGAGTTGCTTCTCCTCCATTTATTTAAGGAAGGTACAGAGAGCCAATAATACACCTCCACCTGCTATGTGATTTGAAGGTAGCTGTGGAACGACTTAATTAAGACTCCCTGAGATCCAAGCAGAAATATCCCAGACTTTTCTGTGCATATTTACTGCAGTTTGCTTTTTTTTTTTTTACAGATTATCTTAAAAATTCCACTAGACACAAAAACTTGATTAAATAGGGAGTTTTGTACAATGAGGTAGGATATTTTGTTATGCTCAGTATTGGATGGGAGAAAGAGCTTTTACATTTTTCTTTTTACATTTGACCTCACACATGCAAAATTTTGTATTTTGCAACCGTATCTGTCATTGCTTCTCTCATTCATGGGCATCACCTGTCACAAAATGACAATATTGGTGCACTACAAAACTTATGCAAACCAAGAGGAGACCTGCAAAAGTGCAAAGGAAAAGAAGTCCCACCTCAGCTCTTCCGTCAGGGTTATAAAGCAGCATGTTTGTCATTCTTAGGTTTCAGGCACAGCTTTGCAAACCCCAAAAATATGCTTATGCATCCAGGGTTTTTTTACACACTTATCTGAAAGACAGCTTTCTTCACTTGGATTCCTACAGCTCTAACAATTTTAGTAACAAAATATATGCACTTTCATTGATTTAGAAAAAAGATACTAAAGTTCCCAGGGTATTCATCACAGCTGCATCTTCAAACTCAGACACTTTGTTTTCATAAATAACCAATTTCAACATCACTGCTAATGTCACTCCTCCATCTCAGCCCTTTGAGAAATCCTGCTTTAGAAAAACATGAAACAAGCAAACAAAACAAACCCAGGGTACAAGAAAGAAGGCACTGTGATGATTAAACACAGCAATGCTGTTCAGCAAATTCAAGCAATCGTGATCCACAGAAAAACATTGAGGCTGAGAAAGTACCCCCTCCCTTTTTTCAGAAATGACAGGTTCTTTTTAATGCCATGCTGTTAAATGCAGTGGTTCCAGCCCCATCTCTGTTGTAACTGTACACCCAACCCATTTTGGAGGATATCTGGTATTTACAGAGAATTGCCTCTGACAAATTACAAAGTTTAAAAGCTCACAAAAGACCTATGTATATTGTAGGCTCATCCACTCACAGAAACATGTGTCTGTTCAACATCACTTTAACTTGTTCTGAGTCTAAGCCTTTCCTCCGAGGAACTGCCATTATGGGTATTTCAAGGGTTTTCATAAAACAAGATCTGAAAACAGTCATCTCACGCTCAGGCATGGTCAGTTGAACTAGAATTTTTAGATAACAGTCATCCTACTTATTAATCACACTACTGCTCTCATCATAGGTAACAGGCAGAGGAGGAAGATGCTTTCACATAAGAACAGGTTTCTGCACATCACTGCAGACATCTCAAAGCAGTTCCTGGGATTGCCAAGGGGTTGACATTCCAGGCACACTCCTGAGCCCTGGTTAAAAAAAAAAATTCAAAAGGATTTGCATGACCATACAGCCTCCTTGTTACCCATTTAATTGCTTCCTTTCCCATGAGCCAGCTGGTCAAACAAACCCACTTCTGGTAGTGCAATAGCAGAGAATAGGTGGACAGTGCTCTGCAAACAAAATATTTTACTTCTGAAGGTGTCTGAACGCAGTAATGGTTCAGGGCACAGGTGACTTGGGCCGCAATTATTCTTTTCTGCTTTAAATAATGCATGTGAAAAAACCACGAAAAACTCTTCTCTATTGCCCTTTCAACGACTAAAACATGATGTTACCTGCTCCTCTGAAGAATAAGATCAGATCAGAAGGCAGTAAGCTTGCAGGGATAGGTGTAGAAAGCCATTCTCTTAGAATAGCCACATTGCTGCCTAAATTAGCCATGAAATCCTCGTGGAGTGTGAATAATCAAAATGAATTAAAGCACCTTAAATTTTTAATTTTTCCCAGTTATTCATATTTATCAAAAATCAAAACTCACAACACAGCAACAACAACAAAAGAATGTGTTCCATGCACGGAATAATATTCGAAGCAAAGAAGTCAGTTTAACTTCACCAACTCCAGCAATGCAATGATGCTTCAAAAAGACAGACAGGACACAGATTTTAATATTAACCAAATTTTATTTCCTGTAACTTGTGCTGATAAGCCCCTGACAAGGCCATATTTAAAGGAAGCTTTTTTGCTAGGAAAAAATTGTCTGTATCTTCCATATGCGCATAAACAGCCCAGTAATGAAAGAGCGAGGAATTGCAGAGACATCAAGAAATCCCAGGATATTATTTATAAAACAGACAGTTGTGCAATTATAACTACAGCAATTTCAGTTGCTACAGTGTTCAGGCACACCCATACAATCATCAATATAATATTTAGCCAACAGAAATCCAGCCACATTACAGACTGGCTTCTAAAGAAAAAACTATTTCCTTAATGTGTGTTCACAGTGTTTTCTTAATTTATGTCTTTCAAGCACGGGCTGTCTCAAAAATATGGGGTATTAGATATTTTAAATCCCAGCATAATTTCTGGAACTTCACCCAATATTTTTTGCAGCATGCTATAATTTCTGACTGAATTAAATAACATTATTTTTAAGTGCCTTAGATCTTGATTTAAAAGTTAAGAGAACTGGAGAACTCATGATTCCAGCAGTCTCCATACAAGCCATCGTTTCTGTTAAATCCATCAGTGTTTCCTTACATGATCCTCCAAGATGTTTATCAGTTGTGGTGTTAGTAGATCAGTAAATTTGTGAGTCCACAAAATAACAAACAATTTTTTAGCATTCATTTTCGTTTGATAAAAATTTCTGAGAAAATTATTAAGAACTTAATAGATATTATTTATCTGTACAGTGTATTTCCCCACCTTGTCCTGTCAGTTGTCTTCTATTCCTGTTATATGGAAAAAACCCTGTTATTGTAATTGAGTGCACCAAAATTCCTGGCCAGTCAATATAAGCTAATCCAAATAAAACACAAACAGTGTCGTGTATCCACAGGCTAGATCTGGATAGGCACATGGACTCCTTCAGATGTGATCTGTATAAAGAGAAAGGAGAAGATGCTGGAAAGCTGTGTGCTCTTCCTGAGCCAAGCCAGAGAGATAAATGTGCTGCAGCCTGTTTCAAAAATCTTTTTATGACTCTGATGCCTCTGGGTCAGGATCTGTTTTTGCAGAGCAAAGCAGATTTTGACAGAACTGTATCTCTTCATGGCTGTAATAATGTATCAAATTAATGAACAAGGCAAAAGAGGATGACATTTTTCCAAGTTCATTGAAAACAATTTGGGGCAAGTCATTTCGCAAAAGAAAAACTCAGAACTAAAGAACACAAATAGGGCAAAAAACCCCTAATGTAACCTTGAAGTATCCTCCTCTGTAATCTACATTCTTACAACAGGCGAACACACCAAGTGAATCTTTAAACACCAAGTATGACTGGACTCACTATTAGGCATAACTGCATTTCTCATTTGTTAAGCAACAAACAATTCATTGTTTAACCATTTAATTTATATGTAGGAGCCATCTGCAAACTCCAGAAGGTCAAAAAGGTGTTTCTGAAAAACACAGAGGCAAAATAAGAGATCCTGTATTCTGCAAAAATACAGCACATCAAATATAAGGAAGCCTTGGGACCTGGCAAGGGTCGTGAATATTTTCACAAGCCTGCAGAAAACAGAAGAGTGACTTGCTGTGATGTGCTGCCATGGGACTCTAGCCTCTGATACTATTTACTTCCAAAATATCTTGACTCCCAAGGAAATGCTGTGGCATTTAATCATACATGAATTTGCATAAGTAAGCATCCTTTAATTTTTACTTTTTTTTTAAACACCCAAACAGTATAATTTTGACTTCTGACTTTAGGTTTATTTCAAGAAAATATCAATGTTTCTATTATTCCAAAGAATAATTAGAAACTCCCGATCACCTCCGAGTACAGAGTAATGTGTGCTTAACAAAAATTTTGTGCAGTTAATAAGACATATATTTTAAAATACTTTTCAAAACACTTTTCCAGAGAAAGCTTGCTCAGCTGTCCTAATTAGGTAAATTGCAAATGACCCAAGCAGTATTCTCCTGCAGGAAAGGACACATGGATCACATCAACCCAACTCCACTTAAATGTCTGAATATTTATAGAATGTATATTTTTATATAAGCACACATTTAAGTGTTTATTATAAAAATATGACACCTAAGGCTTTTAAAACATTACATAATATCAGAGAGAGAAGGACAATCCAGGAGATGGCAACAGAAGGCAGCATTACAGAGTGTAAGGACGTGACAAATTTAAAAGGACTTAGTGAGATTTTTGCCACTGTCTCTCAGTTACACTCCAGAGCTCCAGTATAATTTATTTTCTTGCCTTGAATAGGAAAATTAGAGCACTGCAACCACCAGAAATGAATGTTTTTCTCTGGTCTGCTTCACTGCTGAATCAAAGCTCTCTGCAAACCAGCTTGAAGAAGTGTGTTTAGCTGGTAACATGCATCAGGAGGTACAAGCTGTCACTTTTTATAAAAGGCTTGCACATATGAATTTAAGATATATAAACTGGCAGTATTTTGGGATAATGTTTCTCCTCTATTGTCCAGAATCTAAGTTATATATTGTGTGTTTATACTGTCTGTTTTGTCCAGTTGCATCAATAAATATTAGGAATACCTAACAAGAAATGAAAAAAGTTTCAGAGAAGGAATTCCACTTTTTTTCTTTTAATATTTTCAAGCCTTTTCTTATATACACAAACAGCATCTGCCTATCTTCTTGACAGCTGTTACTCTATGACAGATAATCCAGCACAGTGCTCCCATCCCAAAGGGAAATGTACAAGCATTTAATGAAATAATCACAACAAGATTAGTGTTTACTATGAATATTTTCCAATGAATTTCCTCTGTTTAATATTCTGAATGAATATAAGTAGATGAGTTAAATCCTCTAAATTTACAGCTACAAAAGCAGAATTGGTCCTTCCCCCGTATGAGAAAACTAAAACCTATTACTTCTCTGAGCTCTGACAGTTTGAAAACAAATATTGAATGATATAATTCAGTATCAGCTGAATATTGAACACTATTCCCACTGAGAGCAGTGGCTTTTGCCAAGATAATGCAGATTCCACAACAGTGTGAGGCACTAACACCGAGGAAGCCAAAGGAAACCGAAGGGGAATTCCTGCCGAGCAAAGTTCCAGTTTATCCTTTCCAGATCCTCCTCTTTGAACTTGCACTTCTGAACCTGTGAAGGTTTTGCTCAAGTTGGGCAGGAGAAGTAAGAATATTTCTTCCCTGTTTGTGCACACTGGATTCATCTCTGTGCTGCAATCAGCCTTTCTGAAGCTAAAGGATAACGGTACCACAAAGGATGGAAAAGACCTCCAAGATCATCAAGTCCAACCTTCAACCAAATATCACCACGTTCACTAAACCACATCCATGAAGTGCCACGTCTACTTGTTTTTTTGAACAATTCCAGGGATGGGGATTCCACCACTTCTCTAGGGAGCCTGTTCCACTGCTTAACCACTTTCAGATGAGATGTTTTTCCTAAGATTTCACTGTTCACATACAGCATCTGCTTTCAGCCTTCCCTCCAAAGTGACTCTAGCCCATACAAACTTGTTACAACCCTCCTTGATCAATGAGTTTATGCTGAGTTCTATCCCAAGTCTGAAGCTTCCAAAAAGTCTCTCCTCCCACAGCAATGCAATTTGCAAATGGATTAAAACCACATTTAACTGTAGCTGCTAAAGAATTACATCATTACTTTAGTGTACACCAAACTAGAGCCCAGTTTGTTTTGCAGTACAGAACCAAAGCAAGTCTTGACATTGCTGTCTCATTTTCCCCTTTCCTCTAGAGTATGCAGAGATAGGAACTCTCTTGGCAGAGAAATGAGGTTCAAACACCACAAACTGAATCCACACAGATGTTCCTTCTCAGCTATTATTCAATTGCAAAGTAAATTCAAAACCCACGGGACCTAAATTTTCTGTATTAAGAGTCTTCACACAGGTAAAACTCTGCCTAAAATGTTTCTAAGAGCTAGACATACATCCAAACAGTACCCATCAGCAAGGGTCTGGGTTTCTAAATTCAGCTCTGGCAAAATTGGGCGCTCTGACACCCACTTTCTTTTCAGGACCCATATTTGCAATGTGCTTGCAGATCTGCAAGAGTCTCTGGTGGCAGAGGTGCCAGAGAAAGAGATGGCAATGGTGCTGTTCTGTCTTCTCATTCCTCTTACTGCCAGCATTAAAGCAGTGCCAGAAGATGTGGCAGAGGAGCTCAATTCCATTCTTAATCTTATTGAAGCTGCCACCTACTGCGGGAAATGTTTAAACCTCCAGATACAAGACAGTCTGAGGTCAGAAAGGCAATAGTATCAATCTGTTTCTACCCAAGCTAAACTGCTTCATGCAGAGATAAATTTAATATTTATTGAGCCAAGAAAAGGGATTCATAGACCACTGGTTTGGGTATCTGATTGTTTTCCAGAGAAACACAGCTTTTTGTGCTGCTCTACTGACTGCTTAATGCAAAGGAAGTGTTGAACAACACTGACAAGGGGATGGAGGACTCCTTATCTCCCAGCTAACCACAGAGCTACTGGGCTTAAAGTCTCCCCAGCTCTATTTGCTGCACCAACAAATATTTAATCCTTCTGTACAAAGGGAATCAGGTTAAGGACACTGAAGCTCTTTCTTATCTGTGAGGTTTTATAGATGCTTCAGTGTGTAATATCCCTGGGTCCAACAAAGCCAAAAAATTTCAAAACCGAAGTGAAGCCAACAGAACAGCCCCAGACAAACTGAACAGGCTCATTTACGAAAAGGTGACATACCTGGTCACAGTGCAAGTTAGTAGAGAATTATCTAGTTATTTTTATTGCCCCAAATTAAAAGAAACAAAACAACCCCCCCAAAACCAAAACAAAACAAACCCAGTTATCTGCAACTCCAAAACATGATTATTACCACAATATAATATTTATAAGCAACGGACGACACAGACTGACATAATTATTTTGTGAAACAGCTGTTGTATTTTGGGGATTATCTCTAGAAATGCATACCACGGAAATTAAGTTCTATAAGATATGTTTTGCCAGTGGGCAGATTGTTGAAGAAAAAGCTGGAGTTTCATTAGTTCCCATTATCTGTATTTGCAAGCTGTTTACAAATAGTGAGCCAAATGATAGATTTTCGATAAATATTCACTTCTTGTTTACTGAAAAATACCAGTAGTTTGCTATCCAAATTTACAGTAACTATTTTCTCTAGAAATATATATCTTGATAGGAAACACAAGCAGAAGGAAAGCTTTTTTGAGTAGAGAATACCAGAACTCCTGCCAAACTATCAGCTTTGTATGCAGACCAGAAAATGCTCCAGTGCACTGGAATCCAAATTTTATTAAGTTAATCAACAGATTTCTGATAAATGTCATTTTCATGCCCCTTTCTTGCATCTTATGCAAACTACGACCAAACAGTATAATACCAGTGAAATCAGTTAAATAAACTAGAAATTACGTCCCTTTCTTAATTTGCAATATATCTCCAGAGTATCAGAAATTCAACCATGGTGACTAAGGACTCAAACCCATTAGAGTGCAATACATAGTTCAGCAAGGAAAGCAGTTTGGAGGGATGCAGTGAAAGGACTTTTCCTCCCAAAGGTATTCAGGAACAGCTTTGCTGATCAACCAGACCATTGGACCACTTGATTTGAGCACATGGCAGTTTTTAAGTTATTCACAACGGCATTTCAGAAGAGCTACAGTAAACAGGTTGATAGAATTCAGTGATTTTTTGGACCAACAGATATATAAAATTTTTCTAGCTCTGGGTGATGTCAAGCTGGTGGATGAGAAGCTTGATATGACCTGGCAATGTGAGATTGCAGCCCAGAAAGCCAACTGCATACTGGGCTGCATCAAAAGCAGGTCTGGGGAGGTGATTCTCCCTTTCTGTTCTGCTCTGGTGAGACTGCACTTGGAGTGCTGCATCCAGTCCTGGGTTCCACAACTTAAGAAAGACACACACCTGTTGGAGTGAGTCCAGAGAGGGCCACCAAGATGCTCAGAGGGCTGGAGAACCTCTGCTATGGAGACAGGCTGCAAGAACTGGGGTTGTTCAGCCTGGAAAAGTGAAGGCTTTGGGATGATCTAATTGCAGCCTTCCAGTGCCTAAAGGGAGACTACAAGAAAGAGGGATAGAAACTTTTTACAAGGCCATGGAGTGACAGGACAAGGGAGAACAGCTTCAGAGCAAAAGAGGGTAGGTTTAGATTAGATATTGGGAAGAAATTCTTTACTCAGAGGATAGTGATGCACTAGAACTGCTTGCTCAGAGAAGCTGTAGATGCCCCATCCCTGGAAGTGTTCAAGGCCAAGTTGGATGGGGCTTTGAGTTAAAGCTGTTTCTGTCCACAGTAGGGGGCTTGGAACTACAGGATTTTTAAATTCCCTTCCAACCTGTATCACTCTATGATTCTCTGATTTGGAGAGAGACGGATCCTCAGCTGTCACAAAGCACTGTGAAAGTTTAGCCAAGGATCTAGGCTACAATACCAGGCTCCTGCCCACTGAACAGTTCAAAAAAACTTTTGAGTGAACACATCGCTTGGTAATAGAAAAAAAAAAAACAACAAGAAAATAAAAAAAATCACTGCTGTCCTTGTTGGTATAATATGAATTTTGCCTTGAGATTAACATGTAAACCCAAAATTGGAAGGACAATAGTGAAAAGGATCACTGGTGCATAAAAGCAACTGAAATAGTGACTTCCACAAAATGCCCCACAGGCTTCATTTAAAGCTTAGTTTTCAGGATTAAATGGCCAGTATCTGGTGTTCAGAGGAACATAAGGACTCCAAGAGCAGGGGATAGAACAGCAGGAGTTGAAAAGTTGTATTACTGAGAGAAGTTGCAGCCATAGCAATGCTTTAAATGTGTAGAAAGTATTGTTATTTTGTAGTCAGGTTAAAGGTGAGGTAAGAGATTTGATATTACCAATATTTATTTTGTTTGAGTTTTTTTTTTTAAAAAAAACACTTCCTGTGTTTTTGCATATATAATTTTACACATATATTTTTAATACACATACACAAATGCATGTGCTTATGTGCATGCAAACTGTGCAAAAATCCAAGAAGGGACTACCATGTGAAATTATTATGCACCACAGCAAGCAGGGTAGCACTGTTTAATCATGAGTATATGTGTTGTCCACTTGAATAGAGAAATAGAAAATATATATAGTTAGTTTTATCATTCCAGTCACTACAAGCAAAAAGGTAGCAAAAAAAAAAAAAAAAAGAGTTGATAGATTCCTTTAATCAGCTTGTACTCTAAAAACCACCATGAGTAGTGTGGGGCAGGGTATGAAGTTGCCTTGACAGAAAAGGTCATGCAGGCTCTGAACACACAGCTAAATTGAGAAGAGATATTAGTTCATTACCCTGAGCTCCTGTAAGGCCAAAGGCTTTAGTATTTCACACAGTTGCTCCTGCACTGAATCCACTAGTGTGCATTTGCAAAACTTCTTCCAGGAATACAGACAGCCTTGATTTAAAACAACAGTCAGATTCTGGAAAGAATTATACCTTCCCCAGTAATTAGCTCCAGGATTGCAATGGAGAGGGAGGGAAAAACAACAGCGAAAATAATCCGATTTCAAGACAAACTTGTCAGACTTCAGCTTCCAGCTGCTGGACACCACTAGACTGGTAAGCAGTAGGTGGGCTGCTTGGTGCTTATTCTTTTTCCTCCTGTTTGATTTCTGTGTATTTTTGTCACATTTCTCTTCCTCTTTCTTCTTCATTTTTAAAATATTAAACAGCCTGATCCTCCTGTCATTCCAGTGAATTTTCATCTGCCTTCAAAAGCATCAGACCTTTTTTCCAACCCCCTTTAGAGTATCAGTTGCATGTCACATTAAGAGAAGTCACTGAAAGCTTAGCACCATATACCAGCGTAATCATTCTTGCTTGTGCTGTGACAAGACAAATCACTTCCTTGCTTGTATTTACTACTCCCTTACTCATCTGCCTGCAGAGCATCTCACCTTGTTCTGATGCAGCACGTCATCTGTTGCTTGCATACTGCTACCCCAGGTCCTTTTAGCTGCTGCCTTCCAGGCTAATTTCTCGTTTGAAGTAAGCTCACGCTCCTTATTTCTGTAAGGATTGCTTTACATTCAGTATATTTAAAGCTTATTTCTGTTTCAATGAACATCTCTTCATCATTCTTTCAACTGCTGATTTATCTAAATGTTTTTTCCATATTGATTTTATAGTTAATGTTGCAAAAGTGGTATAGCTGAGCTGCGATAAACTTAATAGGATGATTCCACATAATCAATCCCGGAGTCCTGGGGACTGCTAACATCCATTATAGCACTGCTGGAAAAGAAAGGCCATTCCAGCAAATTTACTTGGGTGGAAGTTTGGAGGGGGGAAACAAACTTTCACTTGATTTTTTTTGTAAAATAAAGTAATGGCAAGAGAGCTCTGGTGTACAGTCAACAAAGGTTCATAAAAAAGGAAGAGAGCTCATGATCTGTGAGAGGTGAGGCTACCAAAGGTGCACTTCATCATTGGCAAAGGGCCCATTGAAGCCCCAGTTGCCACACTGACACTAGTCTTACACAATTAATAACAAGGATAGTTTGAATTAGCTTTTTTCCAAACAACTGTAGAAGATTTCAGGCTGGATGGACTCACTTTGTCGCCAAATTAAGCCAGGAAACATGTCAAGGGGAAGGTGTCTAGCCCACAGTCCACAGGAGAGGGAATGACTGATATCCCAGGTTCAAGATACAGCCAGCCACCAGATGAGCCAAGCACCACACTGGGACAGTCAGGCACAGCCTGTCACTGTCTAGAGACATCAGCAAGGAGCAGCATCTCAGTAATTCTCCTAATGATGAAAAGAGAAAAGCAACTTTCTCACTGAAGAGAAATTCATCATCTGACCTGCTAAGAAACTCATCACCTGACTTTGTGAATGCCCGAGGGGTGACTCTTCGGGTGTGTGATGCTTCTCTGTGTGTGTGTTGCCTGTCTAAAGGAGACCACTGGCCCTCTCTGGATGTGTGATGCTCACCTCCCAGCATCACACCCCACTTCTCCCCAAGCATGAATGACTATACAAAAACCATCCTCTCCAGCCTCTGAAAAACAGTGTGACTGTGTAAAAACAGCAACCCCACACACATGGGGGAGGCACCAGGAGGGTTTCTGAGGGAAGAGAACCCCACTGGATTTTCTGGTGACACCCCGATGGACCAAGGCACCAGCAAAAACAACAACCAAGTTCACTGGAGACCTGAGTGGTGACTATAAACTTTTATTCTTTTCTCTCCTTCTTTCTCTCTTTACCTTGAGTGCTATTTCTCTCTCTCTCTCTCTTCTCCCTTACATGTTTTCTTGGGTGCTTTTCTTTGTGCTTTTACATTGCTATATTAAAACAAAAAATAGGCTAAATACCCTTTTTCCTTTGCAACCAAATTGTTAAGTGCTTTGCAGTGAAGAAGAGTTAATATTAATGTTTGATAATCAAGTGTTTAAGGAAACTAAATAGTGCAGGAAGACACTTGTACAGACTATATTTTATTTGAATTGATGTAGTCTATTTTGCTTTATGAAACAGTTGCCTATATTAGAATAAACCAAGGGATTAATACAGTGCCTTAACACCCCGATAATCTCAAATTACTCTTTACAACCTTTTATTTTTTTTCCTGTGGACTATGGACCTTTGGAATCATTTCTAACAACTTGAAAAATGTTTCTGAGCAGAGTCAGCCTGCCTCTGCTCCAAGCTCTGCGCCTCCATTTAGGACTTGCTTCCTTTCCCACATTATTGCTGCAAATAGAACGTCTCCTACAGTAAGAAATCCAGCATAAAAAGATACTTCATTACTCCATATGGTGATGAATACTGATTTTCCCTCGGGCTATCAGGAAGTGGAAGCGTTTTTATCTGGGTATCAAAACACCAATTGGATTTTATGAAACCTACTTACAGAGGATTTTTCCTCACCTCCTGAAAGTTCTTTCCAATGATTAATGCTTCGGGCCAGGGAGTGCAAGCAACACCATTTAAAATACTTCCATTCTAAAGGCGTCACAGCCACTGTAAGCAATTTCTGCTGCCCAAAACAACTTACACAGATTATTTCTGAGTACTATTTATCTTTATTGGGACTTCAACGTGGTTTTCTATTGTATTTAAATAATTATTTGCCTTGATGATGACCTTTCATGAATGAATCAGCCTTTTTGTTGCAATTTACTGTGTTCATTCACATGCTGGCTGATACGGGAAAATAGGGTTTTCACTAAAAACTTTATTTTACTCATTCAACTTTTTCTAAAACAGAATTTCTCCCATTCTGTCATGTGAAAAGGGGAGATTTCCTCAAACCCTGAGTGTTTGGTCAGTCTGTCAGCACCCCAGGAAAGCTGAGACCCTTGTGCCCAACCAGTCTGTCAGCATCCCTTTGTGGGGACCCTTCACTGGATCAGAGGGTGGTTCAACTGACTTGTTCAGGGCCACACACCAAGCAGAGGAACCCCCTCCTGGGGCTCTACACCTTTACTCACTGCCTGCAGCTGCCAGCACCCTTCAAGGGCTGACATTAACAGTTTATAGAATAACACTCTTTATTAATGAAATTCTGACTTGTTAATGTTAGAGAATTGCCAGTGATTGTATCTGACTGCAAAAATATGTTCCAAGAAATATACTAATTCAAAGCAATACACAGACAAGCTCTAATCCCCCATAAAAGTCAGCTCAAGAGAATTATTCAGTGTGTATAGAGTACAGTTCTTACCCAGTAGGCATCCCTAGGACTTGAAAATATTATTACCATAACGATCACAGATTGGAGCTAGAAGCTTACAAAGTACCAGGAAAACATGACAAATATAGAATTATGATGAGCAGGAAAGCTTCCCCTGAAGTAAGAAAGAAGTTGGCAGATAGTTTCTACGATTTCTATTTGCCATGCCACTTTGATAGAGATGAAGACTATTGCTTCACAATAATTATATTTCAGTTCACAATTTATAGTCACATATACACCTTAGATTTGCATCGGGCTACAGAAAACACTGTATCAATATACCATCTCCTCTGCTTAGCAGGGATTTTGGTCAAAAATAAGGACCTACACTGCACTTGAACATAATTTTGCTGAACTGGCCTTGCTCATTTGTACTGTGCTCTTAGTGCAAAGAGTAGATAGAGGAGAATCCTTAAACATGGTCATTAAAAAGCTCTGAATTTCTCTGGTCAGCTGCATGCCCTATATCACTGCCATATCTATCCTACACTCTGCTAGACAGCTAAGACTTCCAAATGCACTAAGAATGTATTAAAAAAAAAGTAAAATACATGTAGAAAGGGAACAGTGATTTTTTAGAGAGAAACATTGAATAAAAGAATCGTGACTTTCAAGTTGTGAGTGTTTTCCTCATGGCAAGAAGGGAAAGGGAAGTGCCATCATGAATTTAGAGATTAAATGCTTCTGCACACTCACCAGAAAAACTGATTATCTCGGCACATGTCGAAGATAAGTTTTCACTTACATCTTACACACAAAAGCTCAAGTAAGCAAGTTCACAAAATTGTAGTAAAATTTTGGGTTAATGATAGTTGTGTTTAGAAAAATGTAGGTTAAGAAGGTTTCTTGCTTCCTGATGCACTCAAATTGTTCTCTGTGATATAAGGACCTTGACACATAAATACAGAATATTGGAGGAAAATCCTACTTCAATATCAAAGCTAACCTCCTGTATCAGAATAATGGAAAAAACAAGATCATTTCATCATCTGCTAAATAGGAATCTATGGTGATTCTTGTCTCTGCATAAAACCCATCAAGCTTTCTCCTGAAGTGAGAAAAGAAAGATGTAACATATGCCTACTCACCAGCGAGGGGCAAGTATTCTGAAAATTCAATCATGAACCATGGTGTCAAGTTTGCTCTCTTTCAAAATTCACTAGAAAACCTTATCTTTTTTTTTTCCCTGATGATAACAGACAAAGAAATATTTCCTTCACAACATACTCCCGTTCCCTATTAAAATGCATATAACTTTTCCCCTCTCTCTTTAGGGAAAAGTGTTCTCTGACAACCCTTGTAAACATCTCATGTATAATAGAATTCCCTAAAAATCAGTCTTAACACTTCACAATCACAGTAGTTAACGCTGGCAAGACTTGTTGATGACACCCTGCTGTTGTCCTTGATCTTGTTGCAGTCTTAGGCTACATTTATATCACTAGGATTATTTAGATTTGCTCAAAGTTCCTTTTCTATGAAGAAACAAAGACCATGTATGTTCTTTCAAAGAATGAGACATAGCATCAATCTAGCCACGTGACTCATTGAATTTATCCTCAATGTGAGTAAATTTCTTCAGGAGGGAGTATCACAATAAACTCAGCTCTATTACTTCCAGGACCCCAGCTCTTTATATCCCTTATTATCTATTTCTACATACTACATCATTATAAATCTATTTTTACTGTAAAATGCTCCCAAAATACTACATGTTCCCTTCGCAGTTCCAACGACCACGAATCCAAACACTTATGGATGGAACTCTAAAATCAAGTTCTGTCTTAAAAAAAATCCCAAAACACCCAAAAGGGCATGCCCTCAATTAAAGTAGTTTTTATATAAAGCAGAGCTCTGAAAATCTGTAGCATTTGGCTATCAGTCTCAGAAAAACAATCCGTTGAAAGATTTTGCCTTCCTGCTTCTAAGCAGACCAGAAATACACACAATCTGCTTTGCAGACACTTTTTCAGTGTTTCTAGACTCTGCTACATGAAAATAAATTAATATATTGAGGTATGGTACAACTGGTCCTCAAAAAAGTACAGTTTAATACATTTACACAGTGGTTTAATAACAGAAACGATGCAAAAAAAAAAAAAAAAAAAAAAAAAAAAGTCATGACCAAGGGATGATTTAAAAACAAAAACCCTGATCTTGCAAAATTGCAAGCAGTGTTCCTAAATAATAGGAAATATGCCTTAGAGCTGGAGACCATTTGCAGCCTCAACGGTTATGATTGCCCCAGGCTCTTGAACACTTTGAAATAATTTGAAAGTTTAAAGAACTGTTCATTCCACAGCAGAGTTAAAATATTTTCTGGCAGAAATCCCCTTGCTAATGGAAATACTGGACCTCGTCTTTTAAAGGCAGCAAGGGCAGGGCAAGTGAACCAAGTAAAATTGCAGCTGAGGTAGGGAATCTCCAGAGTGGTGCTATTTTGACAGCTTTGAAAATGCAACAGATCAGCCAAGGGCTGCATGATTAAATTATGTCATGCCAAAATTATCACTACTACAGCACTAGAAAGCCCTGGGTATATGGTCTCTTAACAAAACTACCAAAACACCCATAACAGGAAACAGTTAATTTGCTTATAGATGAAGTGGCAACAGCTGGCCAAAGGTAAGGGTTAAAATATCAACACTTGTAACCCTTCAACTGGTTTGATCTCAGGACAGCTCTACATGCCTGACCTGACCAGGTCCCACAGCCAAGGCCAAGAAGCACAAGCTAAATGCTCTGTATGTTCTCCCCACATCACCATAAGCCTGGACTGCGTTGGCAAGGACTCTTGTGAGATGTGGGACTGACAGTTCACACACAACAGATGTCATCACCAAGCAACCCAATCCAGTGGAAGGTGTCACTCATCACAGCAGGAGGACGCAACTAAATCACATTTAAAGGTCCCTTCCAGCCCAAATCATTCTATGGTTGTATTAGATACAGGCTTCTGAGTGGTCAGGCATATAAAGACCACGCTTTGTTTTTTCCTCTCAAAAGAAAATTCCTGCATTTTTGATTACCAAATTCAAATCCTCCATTAAAGAAACAGCAAACTCAAAACTTTAAACTAGATGAGTATATTCCTCCAGAACCAAGGCAGAGCCAAATACATCAGGGCCCTTCCCAACACAGTTCCTTGATTGATTCCAGAGAATCACAGAATCACAGAACATCCTGGGTTGGAAGGGATCCACAAAGATCATAAAAGACCAACTCCTGGCCCTGAACAGGACAACCCCAAGAATCACATCACAAATGACCACCAATATGGGAATCTGTAAAGAAAAGACTTGCAGCCTCACAAGGTCTGACACTTTTCCTCCTTTTCTGGAAGTGGTAGAATAAGGCTGAAGTGCAGCCTGTGCAGTCTCCAACATCAAAGCACATTCACAGGCAGCACTTTGGGATATGTCTTTTTGCAGCCTTTATTTCATGAAAGCAGTTTCTCTCTGGTGCAGAGCTGGCTGGTTTCAGAGAATGCTATAAAAATGTGCCTGCCCTTTGACTGACTTTGTCAGAGAGGCTAAAACATTTAGTTTTGAAACCTGACAATATTTCACAGCCTTTGGAACAGACAAGCTGTCAGGTTTCCTTTGGGAGGAAGAAAGGAAGGGATGTACATCCACTGAATGAAAATAACTAATACAGAGCTGGATCCAGCCTCAAATAAGCAAATCTTTCACTGAATGAGTGCTACAGGTCTTGCCTTACTGATTTTAGCTGAAAAACAATTCTAGGATTTGGCCTTTACATTTAAGCATAAGACTTATTTTTTAGGATTTAATTGCCTAAACCTAGTAAAAGACTGAAAATCTACATGAGCACAAGATGCATACAGAACAGCCTCAAGACCTGAAAATTAACTCTGCAGGCACACAACTGTTACACAGACAAACAACAATTGCAAGCTCATATTGTTCAATGCAACAGCAGCATCATTCAAAAAACCAACTTGCAATGGAACAATACATCACAGAGCTTTGTGGTTATACTTGCTCTGACTTTTGATTGCAAAACCTATTTCTGTTACCTGTAACTTTGTCAAGCTGAAGTTTATCAGCATGAGGCAGCACCCTGACATAGCTGTTACAGGTTTTTTTGACAGAACCAACTGATCACTGGATTCACGGGAAGAGGTTGGATATATCTACACCATATATAGGTGTAGAAAAATAATTTCAGCAGGTGTTTTAGGGCAATGTTTCGAAAAGAAAAAGTCTCCACATTCATTTTAAGGGTCACCTTTCTTATCCAGGAATCGGCTTGCGGGGAATATTCTTTAAGAATATAAGAAAAAAAAAATCCACAAAGATAAGTAAGAAATGAGCTGCTGAAAGAAATAATCACATCAAGGCTTACCACAGCCTCTCAAAAAACATATGTTAATACACAACTCCTCCATTGTTAATAAAACCACATCAGCACCAATCTTTTAAACTAATTATGCCCCACCGCAGGAGGGCAAGAGCCCAGCAGCTGCCAGGCACAGATGTTCATAGGAAAGAGGCTATTCCAAGGCTCTATTCCTATTTCTGCTAGACATAGGAAGAAAAACAACTTTTTTTCTCATCACATAAAAATAAAGGTTATAATAGTGGAGGGTTGAATAATAGCAGGAACAGCTAGGGAATAAACTGACTAATCAGGAGACAGACCTGCTGCTGAGGCTGTAGATTTAGAAAATCTGCATGTGGCAAAAATTTCCTACAGTGGGATATCAGTTGCATGTGTGAGAAACAAGGGCTGACGTGCACCATCCAGGGAACTCCCACAGACACCAGAAGAATGGAGTCTTTTTGTCTGTTGTTGCCTTTTGCTGAGGGAGAGCACAGCAGAAGGCCCAAATATTCTATCTGAAATACTAAATGCTATGCAAATGTCCTGCCTTCTGTGGCCACAGGTGATTTCCATTAAAATGAAGAGGAATTATTCAGTTATAAAGCCGTGTAGCTCACTTGGTTGACTGCACCCATGTAGGTTCGAGTGTGAAATAGTACATGCTCTGAAAAGGGTGAATTCTTGGCTCAAGGAAGCTTGGAGTACTTGGAATTATTCAAATTACTGGTCAGGTGACACGCATCTGTAGGCATGTTCATGCAGTGTTACAGCTGTAACTTTGAGTCTTCTTTCCAAATCTGAGGATTTGTCCAAATGATTCAGTCCTCCCTTCCTTATAGTGGTAGAATTCCAAAATAATTACAGGACAAGGGAGCAAAGGTCAGTCCAGGAGCAGGAGACCACCTTTTTCCTGTCTGCAGCCCCAAGGTTTGAAAGGATACAGGTGCTAAAGAGAACCATATAATAGAGGTATTAAGCATCCCTATGTTGTAGGATACAGTGCTGAGAGAGAAAAGAAACAACCAAAAACAACCCCACAGAGCAGTTTACAGAAGACAAGTTTACAAGGTCAGAATTTCATATTAAGGGCACATCGTTCAAAACCAAAAAAAAAAGAAAGTTTCTCTTTTATTAAAGGTTAACACATCTCTGGTTTGAAAAATGAACCCCAAAATTATTGTTCGCACATGGGTACAAAGTATTTTGCATCGAGAATACTCAAAACAACCAACAGAAATTAGGTTGAGGGAAAAAAACAAGCAGTAGTGAAATTAATCTGAAAATTTCTAACTTTGGTTTATGTTAATTTTTTAATCATTTGATGGGATTGCTATGTCTTTTTTAATTTACCAGTCAAAATTAAATAGCATAGTGATCACTTCTCAGGTCTCCTGGACAAGAGTACTCCAAGATTCAAGGACAACAGCACTCCCTTTTTTTCTATCTTGATCTTCAAAAACATTTGTTCATTTTTTCTGCTAAGTCAGGGCACCTCAGGTACAAAAGATGCTTACAAATATCCTAAAAAAAGACCACATCCAGTCAGGAAAAAAAAAACGTACTCTAAGTTGAAAGAGTTTTCTCAGTTCCAGAGGTCAGTCGCAGTAGTGGGAAAGCAACCAGAGGATGCTGCATTTATGAAAGATTACAAATGTTTAATATGCAGAAGAATTTTCCTACTGAATGCACAGGGATGAAGATGGAGACAGGTAGAGTGACTTGGTCTATGCAGAAAGCAGCAGAGTCCTGTGCTAGGATGTTGACAGGGCACCCAGAAGCCCAGGGCAATGCTCTGCCCAGGTTCCCAGGCATGAGAGCCCACAATAAAATTCAAGTCAGCCCTCTCATTCTCTCACCATACATCTCCCTGGCTGACAATAAAAAGCAGGTCTGTCTGGCTGTAATATATTATTGTGTAATTTTTCCACCATAGCAGACAAAGGTCAACTCTGGAACAGATTATTCTACAACAGCATTGATTGTTTGGGTCCATGGACTAAACTCCAATAACATACTCATACACAGAAACCTCTTTCAACAGAAAAATCCCCTATATTAAACAAATAACCCAAATTCACCCTAAGACCATGTGCTCAATTTCACTTTCAGTCCTCCCATTTTCATTAATGTTCAGTTCAGCTTCTTAGTAGGGCTCAGGGTGCTGTAGCTTTATTATGCAATGAACAAAGTCAAGGGAGTGATATTAGATATTGATCCAGGACTATGGCTATCAGCTGCAGCCCTGCTCTCCCAAGCATGCCATCAGCACAAGCTTCCTTCACCAGGCAGTTTTGACCAGCAGCCATCTGAAGGCCATAAAATCTTCTCTCCTCATTCCAAAACTGACATCTCCCAGGGCTCAAAACTGTTTCCCTTACCCTGGAACGTTTCCAGAGAGGTTCTAAAGAATAGTGAGCTATTACTCAGGGACTATTCTCATCTGTTGGATCTTTGCTCTTTAATAAAGAAAGAGCAGCATGGCAGCACCCAGGGCATCTGTGCACTTCCTGCTATCTGACACAATTATATTGCAGATGCTGCAATTCCACACAAGCTGAATATTCAACCCTTACTGCTTCTGGCTTTTTAATAATAGACAACTTTCAGAAAACCCTTGTTATCTCAGACTTGGTGACAAGAAAGAACTGGGAGGAATTCATTTGGAAAGACTCACTAGAATAAAAACTGTTCAATGGAGGCCCCCAGCTGCAGGCTGTCATTCATGTTGAAGTCATTACATACTCATCATGACATTCGAACACTGCATTCAACTGTAATCAGTCTTTATACAGCATAAGAACTATAATTATAAAGTGATTTTGACATAAGAAATGGCATTGCAGTACCTTACTTAAAAATTCCCACCCTGAAAATAGGATGCTAAGTCTTGTGTTTAGCAGAGGGACAGTAAGTTAGGCATGAAATCAGACTTGGGCAAGGAGAAACCCAGTCTGGCAAGAGACTTAGCTATCAAAAATAAGGATTAAATGTACGTTGAATTCTGTGCTCTCTGGCATTTCAGCACCTTGCCCTTGGCTTTTCCTTGGACCAAAGATCTGGAACTCTTTCCTAGAAGTTTTGAATGATGCCTTTTCTCCTAAAGGGAGTAAGGGAAGAAAGGGTAGAGGCAGGATGGATCATCAAACAGCAAGCACCATGCACTGAGCGTGGGCCAGGACTGAGGCCCGTGTCAGGTTGTGCAGAATTGAGACATGATTCAGCTTCTTCTTCCTATTTAAAACACTTCAGACTTCTCAAGACTATTTTCTGCCAGCAGGTCTCTGACAGGAATGTAAGAGAGGCAGCGCTGATATTCAACATCCGCTCTCAGAAGTGGTGCTTCTGTGACCCAGAGCTATCCTACAACCTAATTCTTCTTTGTCCACAATTCAGCTGAATTACTGTAAAAGCAGAACCAAAGCTCTCCCTTTTCCTTGTTACACACATCAGGCATCAGGTATTTTTATTCATCCCCACAAATTAAATATTTTCTCCTGAAAAGGCCAGAATGTTAGCTACTCATAAACCTGTAAGCATGTACGTAATGACAAAAAAAATGTTAAGGTTGCTCAGCCAAGCACAAACAGCTGTGATACCAACAGACAAGACAATAAATCTATTTTCACAAGCTGACTGGGCACAGTAAAGCAAAATATAGTCATGGATGGAAAAGGAGTTCCTCTCTTAGGAATAAAAAATGTTAAATTATTTTGATTTCAATATACGTATGCATATCGTGTAATCTAACAAAAACTCCAAAAGACATTTTTGTTATGTGTTTGGGTGCCTGTTAGTGAGTGAGAGGGTGCCAGGTTCCATTTTCCTCATCTATTACATGTAAGTGCTTAAATGACTATGCCTGCAGCTGGTAACTTTTCACATAACCAAGTGTGGTTTGAAGCAGGTCATGGTCAGCCAATGCAATGCATCCAAAGGTAAGAGCAATTTCTTCCCTTTCCATCTCTGTTATGGTTCTATTAAAATAAACTAAATATTTTCACCTCATGTTTAAATTCAAATCAGCACAACTGACTCACCTGAAAGATAATGTCACAACGTGTATTATAGCAGAACATCTTATGATGGAAACCCTTGTGAGAGGTTATATTAAAATATCACAAAGAAATAGTCAACCTAAAGTATCTCCTGGCATTGAAGAAAAAAACCTATACCTACAATACAATTCTGGGGAAGGGTTCAAAGACCTTCTTTAAAAAACAGATAATTCCTATAAAATATGCACATTTCTAATGTAATTTATGTAGAAAACCTTATTGGTTTCTTTCCTGTTAAATGCCATAGGACTCTTCATAATGGAATTAACTTCAGAAGAAAAAAATACATTTAAATTTATTTAAAGCCATGAATTAATATAACCATTTTCTGACCTACATTTGAAAAGGACAAGACTAGCCTAAAATGAAAACACAACTCCTCTGAGATTTTGTCAAACTCCTTTGAAAGTTTGACAGCTTGCTTAATTAGACCTACAACATCAGACATAAAATTCAACTCAGACTCACGTCTTCTCATTCACACAAACTTTAGAGTGCCCAATATATTGAAAGAATGCTAAATTCAATTCTGTCTTCTGGAAGAGCGAGTATAAAATAAAAGTATTCAAACAAATGTGTGCATTTACAAATAAATTAAAATGCAGCACTGGTTCTGCTACAATTCATAGAAAGTCTTCAAAACAACAGTTTCTACATCGAACAGAATTTAATATATGTAGTAATCCTAAAAGTCACTATTTAATCAAGTGTGGGGAAAGAGGTGTAACTTAATAACTCTCAAAACAAGCTCTGCAAATCAGTTTAACAACTCCTGTTAATCCAGAGATTAACAGATTCGACAAAAGAGGTTTGCATTGCATTTATGTCTTCAGTGAAAAGAAAAATAACAGTGAAAAGTAAAGCCCCAAACATCTTAGATGAATTATTTTAATCTGCAGGGTGAAAAGCCATTAACAAAACAGTTATACTTCATTCTGGAAAAATCTCAAGACAATAAATAATATTTCTGAAGAACAACAGCACCCATTTCTATTCCAACTAAAATTTCCAGCCTCTTCATTATATTCTTTTATAAATACAAGTTATATAAAACCACATATTTTAAAAATATAGCATATTTATTTTTCACACACTCTCATTTGCAAGACATTAATATACAAGTCCTATGCTAAACACCCTGATAGTGAGGTAAAGGTGTGGCAGACATGGTAAAGTACCCTTATCTAAAAATGTTAAGCTGACACAGCCAGTGTGGGGACACAGGACTGACAGTCAATCACCTCATGCTGTAAAAGTCCAGTCCCACTTAAAAAGGGCAAGTTCTTCTAACACATTCCTTCTTAGAGTGTGTGTGGAGATTCCTGCCCTGGGTGGGGATGGCCCTCTAAGTTACTCCTCAAGGATGAGTGGAAGAGATTTACCCATGGTCATTGGTCTTGGTGAATAACATCAATCTCTATTTAATAATTGGGGTTTTTGATAGTTTTAATATAATTGCTTTGATATAGTACACTATATTATACTAGTCATTTTAGTTTCTATACTGTGTAGTAAATAATTCTGATTCAGATCTTTTGTCCAATCATTTTTCATAATGAATCACTCATTTTTATATAAGTGTATCTGATTTGCCATCCTTAACCCTGTGGGACAAAGTTGTGCAAAGGTTCAATTACACCTCTATAACTCCTTAGACTTAAACCATGGACAAAGCCTGGGGTTAATACTGGATCCAGCTGCACACAAGAACCTGGTTATATTCAGATGTAATGTTGTAACATTTCTGTAAAATCTGCAGTTAACAATGGACACCTGAAAGTGATGTTATTATCAGTGTAAATCATCTTATCATAATAAGGAATTTCCCTGTAAAAGTATTTTACATGGATGAGTATTGGCATTTACGTTTTACTGGTTTCACCAGGAATAGATCTTACTGCAAATGTTACAAAGACATCAGTGGATACAAGATTTTATTCCTGGGGAAACATAAGGACTAGAGAATATAATTATTTAGGTGGGGAAAGTTAAATCTTCCTTTCATCACTTGTAATTCTTCACTCAGAGTAATAGCTTCTATTCTTATGGTCCTGGCATTTTACATAACATGGGAGTCAGATATCCTGTCATTCCAAGAGGTATAAACACAAGCTATTTAACATTAAGCAGGATGCTAAGCAAAGATGGCGTTCTGCAAATATTAAATTTCAGAGTAATTTATCACCACCTTCCACCCTGTGGATGCACATCTATGCAAAGGTATAGTGAAACTTTCTGAATAGCGTGAAGGAAAGCACTGGCCTTGGAAGCTTTCACTTGGTGCACATGTTCTTCCCCATCAGAAGGTATGAAGCTTTTTAATATGCTCAGTTTTAAGTCAGAAAAGCACGTTCTTCAGGTTCTAAACATGTTTGTGGAAGCTGTAGTGTGTAAATAGACCACAAGAAGCTTAATAGAAAAAAACCCCAAATCAAACCAAAACATAGCCCACCAAGTAGATATTACTAAAAATAAAAAAATACATACATTTACCCTAATGGTTGCTTTAATGATATGAGATCTGTGCACTGTTCATACTTAACAGTAGGTCTTATATCATGAGGACACTTCATTTTGTGGAACAATAAGCAGAGTTCTGGGATCTTGTTCATTACAAACTTGTTTTTTGCTCAAAAAATTAGCTGCTGGCTTTTAGAATTACATGTTGGAATAGAGATAGAAGCTGTTCTTCAAATATCTAGACATAATTCCTGAGACACTCAGAAACATCTGTGCTCAAATGATACACTGACTATTTGCTTGTCATTAAATTCTGTCATAGATAATCAGATATATAATAGTACTGTATTGCTCCTCTTCTGTTTCTTTCATACAAATTTATATTTTCATGGTTGAAACAAACTTCCACTGCTATTTTTCCAAGTCACGTCTTGGCTTTCTGGAGTGTACTCACCGGGTTCCCTCTTGGTTTGCTTTAATTTGTGCTCTTAACAGCACCCAACAGAAGATGTGCTGCTGTGACAGCACTTGTCATAACATCACACTTGACAATCGTTTGGGGAAGGGGGGGGAGAGAGAAAGAGAGATAGGAGGATGCAGAGATTCCCTTACAAGATTTGTACATGTCTATGTCGAGTACTGAATATAAATATATTCCAAACCTTATTCAGAAAACTATTTTTAAAAAGGCACCTGGCTGAAAAATGTTGTGGAAGATCATTTTCTATTTATACAGGATATCAATCACACTGGGGCATCCTTCCCATTCACCTGATGCACAACTACCACCTTGTGAGTACAGTTTATACCTGTGAGATCAGCCTCTGGTTTTACAAATTCCTTAAATAAGTAGCACCTCCCACCTTGGTAACCCAGTTGTAATTCTTCTGCTAACATAGTTATTAAATACCAGGTGACATTTAGTCATTGACAAGTCAAAAACTAAAACTGGAGATAAATAGGAAGCATAAGAGCAGTAATGAAAACATATCTCAGTAAGCCAATAGTAGAAATATTTTGCAACAGGCAGTTAAAAAGACAAATAGAATTTATCCTCCATAACAGGCTTATTGTACTTTGTTATTTTTTTGTTTTCAGCCAGTCACTGTAGTAACAGAAAGACCTGAAACATTAACAGTTCCCACAGTGCCACATTAGTGCTTGACTGTTCCATAATGCCCATTTGTATCCAACACTGCTGCAGTTCAGTGGCTCCTCTAATATGACATGAGACTTGGATAACACAGACTACAGTCACACCTCAGTTTCACACTCAGTGCAACTTCATTTTATGCATTGTTCGAAAACATATTGGGATAAACTTCACATTTACAATCACTCAAAACATGTAGTCACGATTAATTTGCAGCCTGAGATTTCTAGAGTCCTTTAAGATGATGATGAGAAGCCAGCCAGTTCTAAAAGGCACGTTTGTCTACCATAACTTGTAGCAGAGTATGCATAATCTGTAGTGCTTGAAGAAACTTTCCTTTTGTAGTCTGAAGAGTTGCTCATAAAGAAAGTCTGACTGATAACTGGGCAGGCTTAAAGAGAAATTTGTAATTTACTTATAGTCAGCTCTCAACTGGAAGTGGCTCACACTCAGTGATATCCCACCAGAAAGTCCATACCAATCTACAGTAGCTGGGCACAACTGTTTTAATTCATGTTTCTTAAATGATAACTTGTTTCTGGCATGGAATGTAACTTTATCTGAATCCAAAGTCTGCATTCAGCTAGAGAGAATAAACAGGCATAACGTTGCCACAGAAACATTATACTAAGGAGATTTGGACTTAATCTACAGTTCACAGAAAAACCAGTCTTTCTTTTTAAATGCTGCAGCCAGTCAGCAAGCACTGCTTCCAAAGATGCATTTAAGTAAGAGCCAGTATGAAGCACTCATACTTCCCACTTGCTCTTCCACCTGCACTGCTTTTTCTCCACAACCAGTCATAAAACCTCCCACGTGCTCCCAAATGCTGGCGCCTTATCCCTGCACAGGTCCAGTGTTTCCTTGGAAAGGCTCACTGTCTGCCCATTTGTTTTAAAGCTGGTAATTAGCAGGAACACACTTTTTTCACCATGAATGTATATCAGAGAGCAATAAAGGGCTTTCTCTTCTCATTGCCATTCTCTTCTAGTATGGGATTAAAACATTAACATTCTCAGACGCTGATGTGTCCTGAAAAATATGGTAACAATTTCTGGAAACACCAGTAAATAAAGACAATTTTCTGCAACAAGATTTGTTGGCAACGCAATACACTGGCAAAATTCTGGCAGTTTACCATTTATTCACCATTTCCTGAATTTCACTATGGTTAATGGGATGCAACCTATATGGCCTGTGGGATGATTTCTCTTCAATTATTCCTAGAGCCTTCATTAAATATAGTCAGCCACAAGGAAAGTAGAAGTTTTATGCAATTTTATGAAGATTTTCTACAAATCATACTATTTCAAATGCAATAATAAAGATTTTGCATAGATCACTTATTATTAACCAACATACTAGAATTATATATATTTCTTCTAAGTGTGAAAAATGTTCTTGCCTTTCTGCATAACCCTGACACATTTAATTGTTAGAACTTCCTAGAACTTCACTATAATGTTATATAATTGACTTTTACCTTTAGTTTTCCTGTTTCTATTCTCTATTCCTTTTACTGTGATGTGGCATTTCACTGTAAACGAAATCCTAAAATTATTACTCATGAATTTATCACTAGACACAGTCCAAGTGTCTAGGTAAAGTTCAGGTATGTTCTTGTTTTCAGGACACAACTGAGGCAAAGAAGTATTGGTACATTCATGGAATCACATACACGTTACCATACATTTCTTATAAATGTCAGAACATGCACCCATGGGTATATACACAGCCTGGTGTGTATATTCTGTCACCATGGGTGACAGATTTACATATCACTGAAAGTTTTATCCTTAAGTTCTAGTCTGACACTCTACACAAAAAAAAAAAAGGGAAAGAGAAAAATGGCAGACATGGTATGTTGTCAGACATTGCAGCATCTGCTGACTGCAAACATCAATTTGTGATGCTTTGTTTTTGTACAGCAAGTGTGTATTACTTTTGTCTGAAGGTAAAGGTTTAATTTTTAAGTCACATTTCCAGGATGAAAGAAAAAGAAATGCATGTCTGTGCCCTTCATCTCTTGGGTTTTCCCCCATCCCTGCAATACTGATTTAAAATGTGTGAGTGAGCCCACTGAGCAAATGTATCAGGTTTTTAAAAAAATAAATAAATAAAAAATAACTCAACACAAACACACACGAACAGTACAAGTACACTTAAGTATGAAAATACCAGAGCCTTGTAGAAGACTCTGTAGGATGTCCCTGCTCTCACTGTCCTCTCCACAAACCCCTCTCTTTGGCAAGAGCCTAAACATTTCTCCAGTCTAAAGATGCAGCTCTACAGTAGAGACCCACTTTAGAGAGTGGTCAACCAGTGAAAAAAAAAAAAAGAACCAAAGAGGAAAGCGTTAGAGCAACTGTATCAAGCCAACTTTGAGCAGGAAAAAAATTCAGCCAGAATATATATTTTTTTAATGGGGTGCTTTATGACTGTACCAGTCTCTTGAAAGCCTGACACTATGGTAGGGAACAGACTGCAAGCCCTTGTGTCAAACCAGTATTTGAGATGCAGAAGGAAGACGTGAGAGCCTGAAAATTCCTTTCCATAAGCAAGATACAAAACTGGTGCCCCAGGCAGGGCTGGAGAATATCAGGTGCCTGCAGAGACCAGGAAGAATGCACAAAGGCCAAGAATCATCTGCTCCCATTCTCATCCAGTAGCGGGAAAACTGGCTGCATTTTATTTCTTTTAGAAGTCATTTTATGCCAAACAGCTCCAAGTTTATCTCTGCTAACATGCTAGAGGGAAGAAGCATATGCATTGCTGTATGGCTTGGAAAGGAGTCTGTTATACAGTGATTTTTCAGACTGTGGAGCAGCACAAAGGCAAGCAGAGTGCAAACTGACCTTAAAAAGCAGTGAAATCTTCCTTTTTGGTTTTAATCGCCCTTGTACTCAAACAGAAGCTATTTCATGAACTGGATTTATTCCTAGAAGTGGTGACTGTAAACAGATGTTCTTTTGGCAGTCCCTAATTACTGTCTAACTGAGGAATTCTGGACTGACAAATGCATCATATGAACATGCTCAGCACAGTACCTAAAACCCTTCTTTGCTTTAACTAGAAATTGGAAGGAGCTTCATCAAAGATTCAGAGTTTTTCATTATATGCTGGATAGTCAGCCTAATAAGACTTCCACATGCTTTTACAGATTTTATTCAAGGATATGATGCTACTGAGTTGTACACTGAATTATCCCAGAAATATCAGTGCTGCATATGTATGGTTTTTTGCACATTAGAAAAATGTACAGACAAAAAGGCTTGTATGTAGTATGCCCATTTTTAGTCACCAACTAGCAACATCCTTAAACCTTTAAAGTTGTCTTGCTTCTGTGGAGCAGATCGTGACAATCTATGAAGAAAGATGTGAAACTAATGGAAAGGGATTCATTGCTAACAAAAAAGTTATGAAGATTGGCTGAAAATCCATGATGCAAGTTAAGGTATAGCTTAAAAAATGCTCAGTTTTCATGGACCTCAACAAAAGCTGTACTCTCAGAGATCTTATAGAGTTTGGATTGCAGTCTGAAATTCACTGTAATCCCTAAGCTAAAATCTAAAATGAAATTTGAGAAAACTCATTAAGTGAATGCTGAATATCTGTGTCCATAATCTAGAATTAAGCATTACCCCATATTTGCTCATCTCTGCTTAGAAATAGTTAGAATAATAAATAAATAATAAAAAAACCCCAAGCCTTGCTACCATCTTTTTTTAAAAAGTCTCAAAAGTTTCAATGTTGTTGAGAATTAGTACATTTAATCTGCCATGACATTAATTGTATATTTTCATCTAACTGTTGCTTACAGATCCCATGTCCTTCACAACATTTTCTGCAGAATCCCACCTAAGTAAAGGGAAAAAAATTAAAGTTCATTATTATTTCACTGCTAATATTCAACTATGCTCATATGCAGTATCTTCCCTCTGAAGTTAGGGATAGAGCTAGTTTTCCACATTGTCCAAAACCAGTCACTGCCTAGAAATCTTTGTCATTTGTTTGAGGTAGACAAATCTAAGGTTCTTGTCAGAAGGAACTCCTGGGAGTTCCTCTAGGACAACACAAAATACTAAGTCACTAAATTGTGCTCATCCCATGGAACTGTCTTTTCTCTTGGCCCACAATCCGTTATAATAATAAAGACCCTGATTTGGAAGCAGTAAGAAAAGATCCTTATATTATTCTACCACGAATGCTGTTGGAAGTAAAATGAAGGTGAGATTGAACTTATGTCTTAAGATTTCATGACTTTTGTGGTGGGAATCAACCTCCCCATATATAAATAAAATGCTACAAATAAAAATCGCCAGAGTCACATTTTGTTCATTCCTTACAGCAATACTCAGAGCCAGTGGCTCCAGTAACTGTGCTTTGCATGGAAGACTTCACACAACTGGCTGCTCTTGAACCCCCCAAACATGAAGGGGCCAGAACAAAGCAGCTGAGGCTCTAAAACCAGCGCCGTTGCCAGCTTCAATCTAGTCGGTGTGCCCAAAGTGCAGCAGAATTTCTTGCAGCTAACCACTTGTGGGAAAAAAATCCTCTTTTAAATTTAGAAAGACAGCAAAAACTCATGAAACAGAAGAATTTATTCAGCGTGCTGGGTCTGGTCTCACACTGAGTTCGAGGAGAAAGACCCTTTGGATTTAAATTCCATACATTTTAGAGTTTCAAAAAATCCCACCCTTTTCAGATAAGTATAATATATTCATTTCTGCCTAAAAAGGTTTATTGTCTCTGAAAAAGAGGCTTCCCGTCCTTCTGACTGGCTGTAAAGTGTCCTCTGTCAAAAACGATGGATCTTCCTTTGTGCTTAGCCCAAAGAGAGAGAAGAAACCCCTGTGTACAAAATTTCCACATGGCCCTGAAATATTTTAATTTTAAAGAACTTTTATATTTCCCTTATCCGGCCAAAAAAGACCCTGACACCCAGTCCCATTTGGAACTTGGATATCTTACAACTTCACGATATGCCTACATATATAAAAATTGTATTTTATCTCTCATAACTTATTGGCTGAATTATACATATTTTATAGAGCACCTAAATGGCCCCAAAGAGGCCAGGGCAGTGGTGGGATCGCTCCCTTCCAGCCTGACCTGCTGGTCTGTAACCAAGAGGGCTCCACAAGCACATTCCCCTGTACTGCAGGTGGCATTTACACACACACATGAACTCTTTCACAGCCAGAAATTGATTGTCCCCTTTAATTTCCTGCTCCACAAGGATGGTGACATGCAACCATACAGCCAGGGAAGGAATAGCCTAAGTGAGACTGACTGAGTGGAACTGCTGTGGAGAGTGTCAGTGCTAATCCAAGCAGAGGGATACCTGGCACACATCACTGCCCATCAGGGCTTTGCTGCTCCCAGGGAAAGCAATCACAGTATTGATTAGCTGAAGAGGCTTCCTATTGGTATTTAAACTAGTGGGTAATGACTACAAGTAACATCAGGGCCACAAAGAACTGTAAAAACATCCAGAGATGCTGTAGCTACTATTCCAGCAGACAGCCTGGCACTAAGCTGTTCTATGCTTTTTCTGGAAAGTTGCTTTAAGAGCTGTCTATAGCAAAAGCAAGAATTTCTAATTTCCAAACCACAGTTACAATTGAGTCATGGCCACTCTTACAGACACTTGTCATCCCTTGAAGAAAGATTCCTAAAGTTTAAAATTAAAATGATTGCAAGAGAGGTGTAATAAGTAACCAAACAGATCCAAGTTAAAATCTAACTATAATTTCAGAATAAATGAGTTTTACTTTTTAAATAATTAAATAAGTATGAGAACTTTATAAACATAATATATATATCAGTTATACAAACATATAAGCATGATAACTTCATAAACTATCAGTCAGAAATGGTTTCTCTTGCTAGGTTTACATGCAATTGCAATAATACAACTGCCTGTAATATCAAACCAAAACAGTAAATTGAAAGTGTGGTTATGGATTTGGGAAATACAGGAAATTTCAGTGTCAATAGTACCACCTGCTGGATATCATGAAGACAAGAGTTAGAGACTAACCAACATTTATAAAAGTTATGGCATAATTCAATACTTACAAAAATGTCACCATAACTAAACTGTTACAAATGAAAAGACAACAAATTGCTAGATGTTCTAATGTACTGCCAAAATCCTGCAGAAAGGTCACTGACATTTTCAATAGGTATTTCTTGTTAAATCAGATATTCAAAACTCACTACATAAAATTCATCAGATGAATTTTTAAAAAAATAAATAAATCAATCAAACCAATCAGCCTAGCGGCCCCATTTAAAAGCAACGTGCTACTACTGTTAATGACAACGTTAAATGTAGGGTTTGGTGGGGGTTTTTAAGTTAATTACATAACTAATGTGTTATTCTACTACAATATTTTTTGGCAGGGTGGAAGAAGTGGACAAAAATGCCCTCAAATCACTAAAAGAAACACACACACACCCCCATCATCTGCTACTGTTGAGCTACCAGACATTAACAATCTGGGGATATCCCAAAAGAAGCAGCTGGTAAAGGACCTCAATCTAAGTGACTTCTTACTTCAGCAACAAAATCATCAGCCTTGAAAACCATCAGTGACAACCTGTAAGCCCTTTGATACAGAACACAAGTTGTTACTATGTTTCCTGCTACTTCTCAATACCCAACTTTCTGACTCTTTTGTATAGACACATTAAAAGAACCGAGATTTTTCCTGAACAACTCACCTTTTCAGTTACGTGTCTGATCAGGTCACACTTCCTTCAGAAACCTGTGCTCTCTTTCTCCATGCAGAGTTCTGTCCAAGCAAGTTCTGTCAATCTTCTTCTAAATCTTAACACATCCAACAGTGGACTTGCACCCAACAGTTCTAATCTGAAGCCTGACAAATACTGAGCACTTTAAGTTCCACAAAACAATGGAACCTCGATATTCTAAAAATAAATAACATTTAAAAAAAATGCTTTCGTTACAAAGCAGGAGGTTAACTCCTAACAAACTACACTGTGGAGCAGGAAGGTTGCAGCACTTCCACTGCAGCTCCCAGGATGACACAACACAGCCAAGGTGCTCTGCTGAGCTTTTGTGCCCACCTGCACACAATCTCAGCCTCATTAGCAAGGGATGGGCAGCAGGTGAGCCTCCTTCTGCTCCCCCTTCCAGCACACCTCCTCAGTCTCCCACTATGCCAGTAAGACTTTCAATGGCCAGAAAGCCCAGGCCAGTGTTGTGGCTTGTGTAAAGTACTTAGTTCAACAACACAGTAACCCCCTCTGATGACCTGACAGGCTTGAGAGGTGTGTCTGTGCGAGCCCCAGGAAGTTCAAGGCCGGGTGCGAGGTGCTGCACGTGGATCTAGCCAATCCCAAGCACAAATACAAGCTAGGCAAGGAATGGATTGAGAGCCGTCCTCAAGGGAAGGACTTGGAGGTGAGGAGCCCAACATGACTTGGCAATGTGCACTTGCAACCCAGAAAGCCAACTGGGCTGCATGAAAAGCAGTGTGACCAGCAGGTTGAGGGAGGCAATTCTGTTCCACTACTCTGCTCTCATGAGACCCCACCTGGAGCGCTGCATCCAGCTCTGGGGCCCCAACATATGAAGGACCTGTTGGAACCAGTCCAGAGGAGGCCATGAAGACCTTCAGGGTGCTGGAGCATCTCTCCTACACAGACAGGTTGAGAGAGTTGGTGTTGTTCAGCCTAGAGAAGCTCCAGGGAGACCTTAGAGCCCCTTCCAGCACCTAAAGGGGGCATACAAGAGAGCTGGAGAGGTTTACAAGGACATGCAGCGATACAACTAGCTTTAAAGGGGGAATGGCTTTAAACTGAAAGAGGGCAGATTTAGATCAGATATTAAGAGGAGGGTGGTGAGGTAGTGACAGAGGTTGCCCAGAGAAGCTGTGGGTGCCTCATGCCTGGAAATGTCCAAGCCCGGATTGGATGGGGCTTTGAACAACCTGGTCTAGGTTGTGTCCCTGCACATGACAGGGGCTTTGGAAACCAGATGGTCTTTAGGATCCCTTCCAACCTAAACCACGCTATTGTACACAACCTACATGATTGTATGCCTAATTACAGCTGCAGGGAACAAACATAGAAACTTAAATTTGTACTTTACAGTAGTGTATGACATCCCAGGCTCATGGACTAAATGGCAGGACAAGAACACGGGTGCAAAAAGATATACCTTGTTCAAAATCACAGAGGCAGACAAGAAGCTGGGTAGACATTGCATGATGGTTTATGGAGAATATATATTACAGTCTCCACATAACCCTTGGGAATGGGTGCATACTCCAACACTCAAATTCAGGAAATGCTGTTGAACAGGGTAGTGCTGGAGTTGTTTTTTTTCTTTTCTTTAAGAGGGAGAAATAGCAGAAGAGGCAGTGTCATGTGAAAGGTGGGAGTTCAGATTTTTGATCATCGGTCCCCCAGGAAAGTTGAGACCCTGGTGTTCTGTCTGTCAGCACCTTGTAAGGAGACCCTTCACCAACAGATTCACAAGATCAGAGGGGACCTTGACCTCCCTTGTTAGGGAGAACTCAACAGAGCCAGGACCCCCCAGCGCATCCTACCAAGGTGTTTTCTGCTGCTGGCAACCACAAGGACTCACTTTAACAGTTTATGGAATAATCCTTTTTATTAATACAAATTGTGACAGGTTAATAAGGTTTGATGGTTGTCAGTGATAGTGTCTACTGCAAAAATATGTTTTAAAGCAATCTACTGATACATATATTAAGCGAGCACAAGCTCTGATATAAAGCAATCTAATTAATATGGTATGGGGTAAGCACAAGCAAAAGCTCTAGTCCTAAAAGCAGCATTTAACGCACTTAGAGTATGTTTCTCACCCAAGGTGTCCCTCTGGGAGGGGGAAAGATGGACTCAGCCCATAGACTGATGCCAGTAGTTTCATTGGAGATCTTCTCCGGCTTTCCCCCATCCCCAACTTACTTTTATACTATTTGCTTTCTGTTTGAGTGGCTCTAGTCATAAATACCTTTTATTTCTTATTGGTGTACCTAATGGGGGGGAAGGGGGGTCGTGGTTTGGCACCTGAGGAGGGGGTTCGACACGGTTGTTGGCTTCAGCAGCAGAACATCATGATTCTCCCTAGTCAGACAGGTGCTGTACGGTCTCAGTACCGCAGTGTTGTCCCATTCTGCCGGGGTCAGAATGGACAGGGGCCACGTAGTCTCCACTTGGTGCCACGCTCCGTTCTGTTCCTCTGAGCAGATGTTTATCGCTGTTTATGCTGGAGAGCATGCTGACCTCAGTCCGTCCAGGGAGTTGCTGCTGCTTGTTACCTTAGAATTCTGAACCCCCTCTAGGTTTAACTCCATCCATCACCCCACAGCCAGGAAGAGACACCACCGGGTGACAGCTACGCCGGCCCTCGCCAGCGCCGGGCGGGGAACGGGAGCAGTGCCTGCCGCCAGCGGGCCCTGAGCCCGGCACCGGCTGGGAAATCAATCACACAGCGGGCCCTCTGCCGCCACAGAACGACCTCCTTTTAATTAACTGCCGCAGGGAGCTCGCCCGGCCCTGCCCGGCCCGGCCCCCGCGCCGAGCCCAGGGCGGGGCGGGCGCCGCCGCCGCGCGGGGCCGTGGGTGGGGCGCGGCCGCCTCCGCCGCGGGGCCTGCGGGCGGTCGGTCCCGCCATGGGGCAGTGCCTGCCCTGCCTGGGGGGCGCCGCCAAGGACGCGGTGGAGACGCCCGACCCGGTGAGTGTGGGACCGAATCCCCCGAACCTCTCTCTCTCCTCGTCCTCCTCCCGCCCGGTTGTTTACCGGTGCCGCCCAGCGCCGCGGGGGCGGTGACCTCCCCCCTCAACATGGCGGCCGCGCCGCGGGGCTGCCGCGCACCCTGGCCGAAAGAAAAGGTTTTGTGGCGGCTGCCGCTGCTCCTGCAGCGGTTGTGCTGGGGAAAGGAAGCCCGGCCCTGGGCCTGGGATGCGGAGAGCTGTGGGCCCGGGGCCGCCCGCTGGTGCTCTGACCCCCGGGCCGCGCCTGGGCGCCGGTGCGGGTGTGCGGAGACTGGGGGGGGGGTGGTGGGATGGTTCGCGTGGAGGGTGTTTGTGCATAATCGTGGCCAGTGCGACCCACATTTTAACGAGAAATGAGAAGGATTGGGCTTATCTCTTCAGTGCGTAGTGGTGCTCGCTTCTACCTGCCCTGCACCGGGTGGCGTTTGTTCTCGCTGGGTGGGTAGGAACCCTCTTCTGAGCTGTCTGCCCCTCGGCTGAAGATTTCGTGGGGCAGGAGAAGGGGAGCCCCTTTGGCCTGAAGAGCGAGCGTTCCCCTTTCCAAACTCCTGGAAGGATGCACACTGCGCGCCTTCTCACCCCAGCCTGGATTTTTGGAGTGAAGGCGTGATGCACACAAGCTGAATAACGATTTCTGGTGGGGTTGGACGGTAAATGTGCTAGCAGCTGCTCTTCTGGCACATTAGTCACTGAAAACACTTCGTTTTTGCCGACTGGCAGTGAAGGGAAGGATGATGCTAATTGACTTAAGGTTGACATTTACTGGCAGTTCGCATTGCAGATTTGAGTCATGCTTAAAAATTAAGACTTAAAAAAAAATGCACAGACTGTATTGGAATAAAATTTCACTGTCTCTAACATTTTATTTAGGAAATAAAAAGAAGACAGCTAGCAGAAGCTGCTGAAAAGAGGCAGATGGAGGTAACGTCTGATAAAATGCCATTTATTCAAATTACTTTTTATGGGGAAAAGAGCTGGGACTTCTGTGGGAATACTGGATGTCATGTTTGGATTGTGGGATTTGTCAATAAATAATGTCCTAGTATTATTAATGTTTTTTATACCTTTTTGTATATATGTTAAAAGTTTCACAGCTAGGTAGATGCTCAAAGACCATTGCCAGGTAACTAAGTTTGTTTGGATGGGAGAAGTTTTATGGTAATTAAAAAAAACAACCTAAGAATTGAAAGTTCAAGTTCAACACTATTTTTTCCTTGTTCTGAGACTTGAAAACAAGAGAATGAGAAATATTTCAAACCAGAGCAGACAAACAGTTGTTTGTACTTTTTAAAAACATGCCAGTTATATGCACTTGCAACTTCAGTTTATCAACGTGGCAACAGTTTGAGCATGTTTATCAGCTCAAAGTCCTGCAAAGACTTAGTGTGAACTTACTCTTCTATCTTTTTAAGGTTGCTAAGCTTTAACTCCTTCAATATCTTTAAAGTTAGAAAAGGTAGGATGCAAATGTTCTAGCAGACTGTAAAACTAGCCAGTCTGGGTTTTTTCCTTCCATACCTCCCAAAAAAAGCTTATAAATAAACTCTTTACTTATTGTAGATTTTGAACGGTGTATCTCAGAGATCGTAGCTGAACTGTGAAGAGAAAGGAATGTGTTATTTATATGAATGTCAGTGACATTTAAATATTGAATTAGAAATCGACCATTGATCATGGGGACCGTGTTGGCCTTGTTTGAAGAGAGTTTGCTAAATAATTGAAGCAAAGGATGAGTGATGCTTTAGAGTCCTTTAAAACCTCTTGATTTTGTTTCATGCTATGTACTAAAAGCAATCCACGTGTTATTTTTAATCACAAGTGGGTTTCAATCGCAAAGGGGATTTTAAGCATAACTGTAGGAAATACCTAGTTCTTAACTGGCTAAAGAGAAAGGGAAAATGAAGCAACTTGGGTTGTGGATGGCCTTGAGGTTTTGTAGGACCTGTTAGGCTGCTAAAGAAAACCGAACTATCACACTCTCTTACTTTTTTTGTTTTCTTAAAAGACAAAGAGATAAAACATCTACCAGGATTTTTCATTGCTGTCTTTGAGAGCATTTTACCCTCTGAATGGTGGGTAATGGAGATGTCTTTCTCTGCTTAGTGTTTTCCTGTAAATGCTTCTTAACTGCTCATTATCCAGTCTGAAGTCCTGTGAGCTGTTCTTCCTTTTAGGGTGCTGTAGACAGTTTGGGTACCTGACTCACTTGGAACACCAGTTTCCTAAAAGGCAGGCAGTCACCACAAGGATGTGAAGCAGTTAACAGGTTTTACATCTGTATTCCTGCTATCCACACAGCCTATGAAAGTTTGAAGGGTAGACTCTCACACAGGTTATTTCTCACAGATCACAATTTGAAAGTTGAATTTCCTCACAGCCTGGGCTAGCACTACTAGCACAACCTCTTTTCTCCCCTGTTTGTGAGGGCAGGAGTAGGCCCTGACACTGGAAAAACCACAGACTACAAATCTGTGGACTTTGGGGAACAGAGGTTCTGGTTCTGCATCTGTGGATGCAGAGCAGGTACATGTAATTGCATTAAATATATTCACCTGGATGTAATAACAGTATGAAACAAAACACCCTCACTTACCTATGGCTCACAGTATGAGGCAGTATCCTAAAAGGGCTACCTTGATGTATTAATATCATTACTAAATGTTTCAGTCTTTTCACGCAAACCACAGTTCACAAAACGGTGTTGCCAAGACTTGCAGTTTGTTTTCTCCCCAGAAAAATAGTTAACTTGGTCTTACCCAAATGTGTTTTCTCCCAGGCTTCCTCTCGAGGTATTAAGAATGCTTACTCTGTGGAGCAGAAGAAAAAGAAACAGGAAGAAATAGAAAAAAGAATGGCAGCTTCACGTCCTGGAGGAGAAGGAGGGCTGAGAGTAAGTTTCAAGAAGAAACAGTGTGATTCAGCTGAGAAAATCCTGTTTTGTCATATACAGGGCTGAATAACTTGAGGAAAAACCAAGAGGAAGGGAAATTGAGTAGAAATAGAAGTATTTCTCATGTCATTATCATGCAGTGTTCTTAATGAGACTTCATTAGTGGGACACAAACACAGCAGGGATGGCAGAGAGGTTGTTTTTTTCTTTCCTCTCTTCTTCCCTGTTTTCTGCATCTGTGATGCATCAGTTTTACATGTCTCTCAGCACTAGGGACCTCATCAGTGTGTTGTCCTGTATTCTGTGTCCCTTTTCAATGCTGGTTGAGATGTCTCTCTTCCCTCAGAATTTATAGAAAGCATTTGAACTAAGTAGGGAGGTGGCCTTGGTATCTGTATCTCTTTAAAAAAGAAACATGCAGTGTTGGCATAAATATGTATGAACTTCACTATCACTGCTGTTCTAATGTAAACTTTCCCTCAGAAGGCCAGGCAGAGATTTAGTGAAGAATTATAACTTCTCTAAAGCAGTAGAGAATTCAGTCTGATCATTGAAACTCAAGCTTCCTAAGCCTTCATCTTTCACCCTCCTTGCTGTTTTTGACTCAGGAGGCAGGAGTCTGTATAAGATGCCACTGGTATGCTGCGTGTCCCTCACCTGCTGGGTGTAAAAGGTGTTTTATTGTAGGATTTATTGCAGTTGGACAACCTTGTGGTGGTCGGTTGGTTGGGTTTTTTCCTTTCTTTTCCCTATCTTCATACAAACGTGTGGTGTTCTGCTGTTTGTGTCTTTAGTGGCAGGTGGGATAACGCGTGGCTACCGAAGAGAAGAGGACTTTTATTGCCCATAACTTGCCAGTTTCTGCAGCCAAGTGGCACCTGCTCATAATGTGGCTTTTGCTGTTTACATATGAAGACTCAGCAGTACTTTGCCATTGTGGGACAAGGTGTGGAAACATTCACTAAAAATCTTAAGAACTAACTCTGAACACTAAGGTTTTGCCAATTTTGTTTGTTTGTTTGTTTGTGCATGTTTTATTGCTTCCCTGTCAAAGGAGTGAGATGGGTTTTCTCACCTGGAAGTGGCCTCCTTACCTGTAGTGGGTCAGTATGTGTGTGCTGTCTGGTCAGTTGATGTCTGTCTGTCTGTCTGTCTGCATATGACTGGCCTAGGCACAGCTCAGGTTCCCACGTGTTGGTTTTGATGCTTCTTTCAAGCTCTTCAATAAGCTTTAAGTCCTCATGTAGAAAGTTGTTCATAAATATATATATATATTTGAATATGCAGGTGACAACATTTCTCTTTCGTTTCCTAATGACTTTTGAAATGCTTAGGAATTTAGTGCCTTTTTCAAAACAAAGAAAAGCAGATTCATGGTGAGTCCTTACAAATAGAATCATTTTGTTACCAGTTAAAAAAATAGAAACCTTTACAGATCCTGTATACATAGAACAAGAACGCTGTTTTATTATGAGTCTAATAATTGTTCTCCTCATTTTTCTGATGTGAATTTGAGTCTGTAAGTATTTATAATGAATTGTGGAAGTTAAACATTAAAAATCTTATTATTGATTGTTCTCCTTTATTACCACAAGAGGGCAGTGCTGCCCTTCTCAGAATTCTGAAAAACAAACAGGAAAACAGTTACTGCGTAATCTGTTGGACGGTTCATTTCCTAAAATTTCTGCCCTGCATAGGTGGACTTGTTATGATGCAGAAACCTTTTCTAAATACTCTGTATTCAGCAGTGTCTATAATTCCTTTCCCAAACATGAAGCTACCATTGCTTATTTAGAGCTACCTGAACTATGTGTTACAATTAGACTTTCAAACTAGTGCTCGAGCTACTGCCTTGACAGAGGAGGGAAGTTTGTTGGAACATGATAAAACATTAAGGATCCAGCTCTTCTTTTTTCCCAGAGAGCATTATGCACGGACTCAGTACTGCACTGGCCCCATTTCTGACCTACTTTAGACTGTAGAGGTTCTTTTTCCCCCCCCCTTGAACTGTGTATTTCATCTTTTACCTCTCTCAGTAGTGTCTGATGCTGTCCTAGGAGCACAGTCCTGACACAATGAGTTTCCTGGCTTAGCCTTCAGAATGGAGTTGAGAAGGAAGACTTTTCATTATTAATAAAGTGATGTTTAGGCTGAAAAAAACTGTGTCCTTGGCAGAAGAATGCCTTCATTTTCATTTGGTTGCTGGCACTTGCTCTCTTCAGTATATTAACTGTCATAGCATTTTTTTTTTTTAAGTCTAGTGAAAATGCATTGAATTATAATAAAATACACTAAACCTTAATTTGAAATGTGAATTTCAATCTTAACATGACAGTAGGTCACACGAAGACACTTAAGCAGCACTTGTGCTTAGTTGGTCACTTGGGATATTTCAAGCTTTATGCATTTTCCTCTTCATTCTCTGTCATCCTGCTCCCCCAGATCTGCAAGGGGAGCAAATAACCATCAATGTCTTCTGCTCAGTCATACAGCAGGGGCTTGGATGACAAGTCTGTGCTTGCATTAGTACCATGGACACTTTCATGTAAAGCCACTGGAATAACTTCATGCAACCAGTCAGTTCCTGCTCTTCTCTCTCCCCATACTGCACGTAAAATCCAGAGAGATCTGTGCTTCGCAGGAGTCCTTGTTTTGAATGTCAAATTTATTCCTACAGCTACAAAACCCATCAGAAGGTTTGGGAGTAAGTAGTTCTAGATTACAAAAAGCTATTTTAAAGGAAGTTCCTGTAACATATTCAACTAACTGTCCAAATGGCCAGGCTCAACCTAATCTGGGAAGTTATATGGGTAAATAAAAGCACTTGGTTTAAGTTGTGGGGTAACGTTAATTGCAGTAAATACTGCAGTTCAGTAGTGTGCAAGCAAACAGCAAGGCTGAGAGCTCTGTAGATTAGAGCTGCTCTCTCCCTGTAGATGTCTTCCCTCTCCTTCTTACTGCTGCACTAAATAAATATGAAACAGTAGGAATTTTGTCCTTGTTCCCCCCAATCCTAGGTGTTTAATTCGCCTCAGAGGTTGTTAAAATGCACCTTTTCACGTAGATTATCTAGACCTTGACAGTACAACTATGCCTTTTTTTTTTCTTCTTCATCATCTGAAAGCATTGTCTCACAGATCACTTCAAAAACTCCTGGCAGGCCAAGCCCAGTGCTGGTAAGCTGGAATGAAAGGCTGACCCTCCAGGACTGTGATAGCATTGTCTTTGTTGCAGTAACAGCAAGTGAAACCATCTGCTGCTGCCTATTGTTAAAATACACCGATTATGCCAGAGACAGTGTTCATAGCAGAACATCCTGAAGTTTGGGAAGACACAGAAGCTGTGTCTCCACAAGGGTGGGCGGCACCACAGTGGGCCCTGAGGAACAGAGGTGACTTCAGCATGTGGATTTGGCACAGTGACAGACTAAATTCCTGGGACACAGCTCATCAGGCACAAGTGGTGCCAGCAGTTTTTCCAGAGTCTGAGCAAACCTGTCCAGCCCCATAAACATTTGCATGATCCCACCTGTTTGTTCCACGTTATTTTAGGTAACATACCACAGGCTAAGAAAGCAGGAGACAGAGCAAAGCAGCAGCACTATACCTGTTAGGTACTGCAGGGCAGCAGCCAACGGAGCAGTACAAAGTGTAAACCCAAAAAGAACCAAACCCTTGTCAGCATTTCCAGCAGATGCATCTGTAATATTGTAGTGTGGCAAACAGCTCATCTTCCAGATCTAAAATGAACATGTGTAATGAATTCAGTGTTGGGTCTTAAGTAACAAGGAGCTTGCTGTACCTTCCCACACACATACTGCCTCTTCATTTCTCTCAGCCCCACCAGCAGCCCTTGAGCTAGCTGCCATGGATTTTACATATCTTCTCTGAATTGCTGTTAGAAAAAAGGTGGTAATGCAAAGGAAGGAGCAAGTATCACTATAATACAAAAAACCTGTCCTCAATCAGTGATGTAAATAATCCTGCTTGGAAGAAAATCTCCAGGTAATACGTGAACAGCAAGGTGACAGAAGCTACTTCCTAAAACAAGCAATAACAGATGTTACAGTTACATTTCCAAACTAATTCTGAATGCCTTCCAGCATGGTGAAGCATATTTGACATTATACAATAATAATGTTTTTCACAAGTAATCTCCCATAATTTATCTGTCTCGAGGTTCAGCACAGTTTATTCACAGCCAGCTGGAGTTCCCATGAGGTTTGGTCTACAAGGCCTTTGAGAAGAGGCTTTGTTGCAGCTCATATGAGTTGAACTTTTTAGGAGTTCCAAACCCCTCGACACTGAAATTCAGGCATGTTACAGGGTAGTAGAGTTAGCTAAGATCACTACATAGCATTCATCATGAAAAATTATCTAAGCTGCTCTGCCCCCCTCATTGCAACAAGGGCTGCAGGGCTGTACCTCTTTGAGCAAGATTTTGCTGCTCAGCTTTAGCTTCATAAATAGAGCCTCAGGCTCCTAACAAATTTCCCAATTCCTACACTGCTACAGGATCTAATACACTAAGAAAATGCCATTTATCAGATCAGCAACACTTAACTACAACCCCTTCTTCCAGTGCTAACCAGCTTACTGTGTTTTTTTAATTTTGTTTGCTTTATGGATGCTCCTGCTTTAATTTCCTCCTCTGTTATCCACACCCACACCAATGCAGTCAAATGCAGTAAGTCTTACCTTTTTTACACAGATTAGGTGGTAGTGACAGTACTTTAAAAAAATCCTTTATAGGTCCATATAATGTTCCATTCTGGAACTGGCAAAGTTGAAGTTTTAAGTCAGGACTTGTTTTAATGAGATGATTTTTTTAAAAAAAGATTTTTGAGTACCCTGAATCAAAAAAGACTATTTTGATAGCTACAGTCCAAGCATGTAAAGCAGTCATGTTTAATTTAAAATCTTAGTTTGGATAAAACTAGGAATACCTTTCTTATAATTATCTGCTCTTGATTTATTAATGTGTAAACCCCTTCAAATATTTAAAAAACCCCAACATAATAGCAATGCAAACTTAGTCTTGGATGAAGGTTAGACTTGATGATCCTGGAGGTCTTTTCAAACCTTAACAATTCTACGATTCTGTGAAATCCAACTAATTATTTCAAAATAAACGTCTCACACTTTCAGGAGTGATTTTTTTTTCCCCCTGTTCATTTGAAAACAGATCTCTCAGTGCTTATATTAAGATCCTGACATTTTTCAGCTGTGCTGCTTTTTTTCAAAAAAGTAATGTTGCTTATGCTCTGTGTTCTGCTGCCATAAGGGAGCAGAAAAAGGGGCATGAATTGCTTCTATGACAACTGGGTCTTCCTATGGGCTTTTCAAAGGATTTATTGCTTGGACATATGTTTAATCTTCCTAGAAAGTGTCTCAAAATAAGAATAAAAGGCTGTGTCTTTTCTTTCTGAAAACCTGTTTGGAATTATGTCCTGCTGCACCCAGCAGTTGTGAACTGTTTGTATTTAGCAAGTATTTCTAGATGGTGAGCTGGGCCTGTTCCACAGAAGTGAGATAGAACATGCTGATTTTAATAAGGCATGGAACATGAAAGACAGTCTTGATTCTAGCCTGCAGACATTCTGCTGTTAATTTTAAAGACCACAGGAGCAGATCATAAGGCGCATGTTTTAAAATTAAACATCAGAAAATAGAGAAAAACACCAATCAGTACTAATAAAATATATTCCAAGGATAGTTTTGAATATTTTGTTTCTCTGCAAAGGAAAATTAGTTTTCAGTAGAATTTGGGTATTTCTGTGCTATCTGCTTGCCCGTTTCTTTCTGCAGCTCATTATTAGGGCAGCAAGCAGTATTGTATATTGTAAGCATCTGGTCAGTAGGAAGCAAAGGGAGGATGACAGATTACAAATAATAAGAAGACTTTCAAAATGTATGAGTATTTTAAAAAAATTTATTTCATTTGTAAATTTATACAGTCAGTGAAATAATCCTACAAAATTATTTTTCTAGGACATTAAAAGGCACATAAATTACCAAATATAAACATAGAAAAGTAGCCAAAATAATGAACTAAGCCCACGTATGCCTTTAGAGGTGTGTGAATGATTTATGAGAATGTGAATCACTCTACTGACGAATACTTCACATTTGGCATGACTAACAAAATTAAAAAGAAGGGGAAGGAAAAGCTCATGTCCAAGAACAGTGCAGTGTTCTGTGGCTCTGGAGGGACAGGAAGGATCTACACACAGTTCTAACACAGCGTTGTCTTCAGCTTTAAAGAGTAAAAAGGTGGTGGGTTTCTTGGGCTTTTTTTCTTCTTTTTTTTAAAAGTAATGGCTTTGGGAAGTCGTTTGGCATGCAGTAAGCCGTTATATTCTACTGATTAAGAAAAGGTTGCAAACCATAAAAATAGTCACTTTTTATTTCATTTCAAGAGGCATTACCAAATAATTTCCACAAATATTCATTTTCCACCTGCATATATATTTTTCAACTAGCCTAACAGTCAAGGATTCAAAGTAATAAGATTTTCATACAAGTGTATTGTGTATTTTCTTCCATTAACAGGATCCACTCCTTTATGTAGCTCTAAGTATACATTCACGTATTAAAGAGTAATAATTAGGCTAAAAATATATGTCTATTTATTATCTGATTGTAGTAATTAGCCTATCAAGGGTAATTTGCTATAAAAGATACAGTACTAGAAATAAATAGTTCTACAATTCAAAAGATCTTCAAAATGGGTTGCCATTTCCAGTCTGTCTTAAATTTTCTGAAGTCCTTTTAAAGCATAAACTAAATTCGCTACACTTGAGAAAATAATTTGGACCTACATACATAGAGTTCCACTCACACATGAGAAGCTTATTTCACTTAATCTCCTTCTTGGTTTTGTAATGGGCAGAAACAACCAGGTAATTGTCTGGATTCATGTCCCTGAGGGTCGGAGACTTGCTCTGGATCGGAGAAGTTTTGCCGTCCACCCGGGAGATCTGCAGCATTCGGCAGGGGTCGTGCTTCAGTAAGTAACCTGCAAAAGTCTCCCAGCCTCCTCCAACACGAACCATCACGTGTTTGTTGTGCAGCATCTGAAATTACGTGGGCAGGAAAAACAAAACAAAACAAAACAAAAACTCTTGAGAGGCAACCGTTCAATGGGAAATCACGGTTTTGGTTTTGGGGTTTTTTTTTTCTGCTGGAAAAAGCTGTGCTTGCTTTAAATGAAAGTCAAGAACATATGTTACTAGTCTGCTTTGCAATAGAAGGAAAGGAAAAGAAACAGTAGTGGTTTTTATTTACATTCTAAAAGTAAATTAAAAAAAAAAAAAGTAAGAAAATGAGCCGGTATTTTAAACTAAAGATTTTCATGTAAATGAATGCTACGTGTTTTTCTAGTCGTGTAGCATGGAGTGATCCTGTTCTTCATGTGGAAATATATCAGGCAACATGAATATTTTCAGATTAATTTTTTTGAAAATATGTTAGTAAAGACACCGTTTTGTATGTCTTGAAACTGGCTTTTCTTTATAGGATAAGAGATCTATCTAAAAGGAGTAGTGAAGGGCAAGCAACCAAAACAACCTCCTCTATCTCTAAAAATATGAAAAAAAATTTAATCAAATGAAGTATCATTAATTTTAACAATTTAGTCTTGCCGACAATACATTCTAATAATGTAGAACAGCCAAATAAATACCAGTGAGGCATCATAAAGCAGCACATTTTATAGAAGCCACATCCTAAATCCCACACTGAAAAATCCTTTGATTAGGACATTTCATGAAATGCTGAACATTTAGCCATAGCACCAGAAGTTAAAAATTGGTCCTGTAAAAGGCATTCTAGAAGATGTTTAACCTAGTCTGGGTGTTTGATTTTGGATTTACGGTGATGTCTATATGGTGATGTCTTCTAACATGCCCCAAAACGCCCTCGAGGTCTGCCAGGATTTGCAGTTGGGACTTATGTGGCACATAAACCTTTTGTAACATAGGACAATCCAGATTAGTACACATAGCACAGACAACAAAACAAGAAACATTCTCAATTAAACAAAATCACACATAATAAAAGGCAAAAATTTCATTCTTAAAAGAAACTCCAACCAACAAACACTGGACCTCAACCTAAAAATACGTTCTTTGCATTCTGTGACATAAGGAGACAGGTTCACCTAGAGTGAAGAAAGCATGGCCAGCTGTACAGTAAAGTTTGAAAATTGGGGTAAGTTTATAAGGAACGGAACTCTTCATTTGAATAAGCAGCTGCAGATGAAATCTCATTTGACAGTTTTAACTTAAAGCATTTTTATGCAAGGAAATTCTTCCTTCTGCATTTTGGTTTTTACCTGAAAACACAGTAGGAAGTCGATTCAGTTTTATGGGTACTGAAAAATTAAGTTACTTCTGGTCCATCCCAAGGAGATGCTCAAGCAGTCTTAGGTGAGTTAATAACTCCCAGCTACTGAGTCCCTGCTGCTGCTCGGGGTTGTGTGAGCGTCAGCCTTTACAACAGCTCTACACAGGTGAGCTTTTACTCCAGATTTACACCAGTGTGAAAGCAGAATCACACTCACATCTTCACCCATCACACTTTTTCCTCTCAAGCTCTGTATTCTAGTTTCAAGACTTTGTTTTGAACCCTGACCAAGGGTATGAGATTTGAATCGCGCCTTTAGCCTGCACAACAGATCATGAAAGAAGCAGATGGGTTTTACGTCCAGTTTGAAAACTGCAGTTCAAATGGTGACAGAGCTTTGAGAAAATAGTTTGCAGAATTTTATTTAGCAACTCTCTTCTCTTTGAATGCCTGAAAAAAAACCATTTGAGAACTGTCCCCAAAAACTTTGCACATTAAAACAATTTAAGCCCAACCGGTGAACTAGAACATGGGATGATGCCGTGGGAAGGGGTTGAATGTGCCTGCATTTCAGCTGCCATATATTGTCACGGGGGGGGGGTTCACCTTCCAAGAGCAGTTAGTACCTGGACTTTTGATTAAGATGGAAAGTTACCAAAAAGTATATTTGGTTCAGTTTCCCTTAGGGACTGTTGTGCAGATAAACTATGCCATTTCCTGATGCTCAAGTCAAACGTAAATCTTTTATCTTTCCCCTCTTTGTTCCTTCTCCTTTGTGTTATTATACTATTGTAGAATTCATTGAGTACTTTCTTTCTACAGACTGGGTTTTCCTACATCCTAAATATATCAATTGTTCATGCTGTGCTGTGCCACAAATGCACCATTTTACTCTTATGGTCACGTTTTGATGTTGGTAGTATCAGCATGAATCCAAAGTAATTCTGCTAGCTTTGTAATTGCTCCAGGTTCACAGAAGTATAAAGGATTTCTTACCAAGAAAAAAAAAATAAAATAACTTGCTCTGCTTTCTAACTGAAAAAGCAGTTTCCTCCCCAACATACTTCAGCTGAAGATGAAACTTCTGAGATTTTATGATCCACCCAATTCACCCTTTCAATTGCATGAGATCTCTGAGAAATAAGAAGTTGGATTCTGGAATAATAAATTTTATCAGTCAGTATCAATGTAAATACATTCATGACATACATGTATTTCCCCACCACTCTCCAGCCAACTGAAACTAAGAAAATCCTTTCTAAAAATAAAATCCAACATATGCTTATGATTGCCATAAATCTCATTATTTCAGTTGTGTCTGAAGCTCTTCTCTGTAGAATCTGTCTTTAAGTTGAATCTATGGTGAAGCAAACATATGAGAAAACAGATGACCAGGTAACAGCATCACAGAGGGAGATGGATTGTTTTGGTGGGCATCAGGGCTGTATCCAGAGATAACAAGGAAAACAGTTGATAAAAGTCAGGTGACACTAAGATGTCACTGCATAGGACTTTGTAAAATATAGGACAAAGTAAAATGTAGTCTAACTGGTTATGGTTGTCACATAAATAAGTTTAGAGGGTTTGATGGCTTATTAAAGTGATATTAGGCTGTATGTAAAGATATTAAGCTCATCTAAATGAGCAGAGTTTTACTGACTTGAAAAAAAAATCTATTCAGTTTTATAGGAACTGAAAATCTGGCCCAATATTGTTATTCTTCAGATTATAACTTTCTTACAGGGTATTTCAGGAGGGGAGGAGAAGCAAGAGGAGGAATTAGACACTGGATACGATCCAAGTACTGCAAAAGCCAACACAAAAATCCTACCGACTCGAAAGGAACTTGGGCTGGGCTCTGGAAACCAAATGCAGCAACCTAAAGCAAATGTAGTTAGCTGGTGTGACTTTAGGCCAACTTCAGAAACAGTGTAGGCTACATACTGAGAGAATATTGACTATAAAATCCAAAGGTGTTTGGCAAAATAATGTAGGGATTCACACCCTTGGCCGTGAAAAACAAATTTCATGCTCCAAAAGTGAAACATTAATGAGATTGGGAAAGAGAACTGAATAGATTGAATTTTACTGAATATATACCACTTAGACTCATTATCATCAGTAGGTATAGCTGTGTGCTGTCACACACACACGGTACACTCAGTATTATTCACTAACAGTTCTTAGTAAAAAAAAAACAACAAAAAAAGTGAGAGGAGGATACAAACCTCAGACCAGGAATGGGACCCAGATCTGGGATGCCAGCCTGCCCCAGCAAGTCTCTGGGCCTGTATTTAGAATATGTTATTGTCAAATAATGACAATTTATTCCACAGGGCACAGCTCATGTGGACATACTCATGAAATAGGACATGTCTTCCACACAAGAGACTGTAGTCTTTCTCTTCCTACTTGTGAAATGAAGAACTGATGTTAGGAGAGGACTTGCAGCCTGTGGCTGCGTTTGGGACTGACACAGTGTAAAGTCTACATTAAGTTTTTCTACTTCCCTGAGAATTCAGTGACCTGAAAACAACTGAGTGTGTAATAGTCTTCTGATTATTTGCTTGCAAGCCACAATTACAGACATTAAAAACAGTTTATTAGCAAAGATTATGCGACTTCATTTCTAGAATTCATCCTAGAATTTATAGCAAAATCCTGCAGTATGGTCAGATCTGATCATCAGTCAGGTTGGATTTAGATACAGCCCAATTTTAAAAAGTTTACAGCCACTGTAGCATACACTTTAAAAAGGGCATTGCTACTGTTTCATACATAGGACTCACCCTTATGGACACAAGGAATCATGGGAGCAATTCCCAAGAGGATATGGAACAAAGCTAGAAAGCTTCTCTCCAACTATGCTTTTTCTTGGCTTACATTCTTCCTTTGTTATTGAATGTGTGTGTGTTGTCTTCTTAGAAAAAGGTTTTAGTGTAATAAAAACAAAGAGCTTATTTTAGACTTTTAAGAGCTCGCTTATGTGCCTAAGTGCACATCTCAGGGATTCAAATTAAACCTGACCTCTGCAAATCTGAAAAAGTGCAAATTATGTAAGCCAATTCCAGGTATTAATTATTCATCCACACTGAAGTAATCTACTTACAGTCTATTAACATGTACTTTGGCAGACAGCAAAGTATTAGTCCCTTCCAACCTAAATTATCCTAGAGGTAAATAAGTTTTCCCCCACCTGAAAACCAGGAAAAACACACTCCTTATTCTTCCTTGTCATCCCTCATTAAATCACATCTTGCCTAAGCCCCCCCTCTTGATATAAGATTATACAAAACTGTTTTGGATTTTGTCTGCTGGTTTTAAAAGTACCAAATGAGTCAACTTCTATCACTTCAGCCATTATATATGGATTTGTTTATGGACCACCTCTGAGTTTCTGTGTTGTCATTCTACAACCACAATAAAGGAGCCTGCACTTCCCTTCTCTGCAGACACCGTGACAATGACATGGAAAATAGACAGCTCACTGGATCAACATCTCCCTCTCATTTTCAGGAATTACATGTAGTAAATCACACTAAATGAACCTCACTTAGCTGGAAAAAGCATTATAAAAAAATCTCAGCCTGAAAATAAGACGTCAAGAGCATTGTCACAATATTTCTAGCTGTACTAGAGTCTGGTTTTAGAATGAACACTCTGAATTATAAAGAATTTTATTTTAATGTTATATCTTGGGCTGTATCAAACACATTAACAGGCATCCACTTAATTTCTTGAAACAATCTCTTACAATGTGTTGCATAAAAAAGAGTGGGATGGAATGATACTTTATAAATTATCTATAAGCTTCATTGGTTCAAGTCTATGTTCCCAAAACAAGCTGAAGGTAAGCATTCCTGATTTTATACATATTTTTATCTATCTATCTATCTATAATTATATCTATAAATATAATGGTGGAAAATAAACAAGCAGACTTCCTGTATGCAAATACAAAAGGCATCTAGATAATCATTTGCACATGTAAATACCCAAAAGGCTATTTAAACATTAAAAGTATGAAACAGAAAATGGTAGGTGTAATTATCCACTTTTCTCATTTTTAGAATTTGGCTGTCACTTCACTCTGCAAACAAAATTCATCAGAGAGGACTACAGACATCTCTCTGCAGATAGGACTTATATCTGGGAGGGCAGCCCCAGTAAAGACTGGTTTTAAGCTTAACCCTATCTCTTTTGAAGTTTAAAGTAAGTGAGGGTTTCTCCTAGGAAAAAACTGTCATTATAATTGGGGTACAAAACATAAAAGAAGGAATGGTAGAGGTGCAGTATATTATATATAGTGACAGCTTTAAGACAAACATATCATCTATCACAGATACTGTTGTTCCTTCAAAGAAGACTTACTCTTCAGAAAAAAAACCAAACCATCTATCTTCAAATAACTTTAAACTTAACGAGACTTGTCAGGTTTAGTGGACAACAGATACTTTTAACAGTCACTATCCTATGAAAGGAATCTTTAATTATAATTGTGTTTTATTTAAATTTTCTTTCCTACCCAGACTTTTGTCACTTTTCTATTCCATAGTTGAGTCTCAAAAATGATGTAGAAATTCTTCAGGATTTGTAAAGTGATAGCAGCTTACAGTATCATTATAAAATATAATATTAGGCACTATAACTTGTTATTATAGTATAATATTGTAGTATAGTATTAAATTAAATAGATACTACCTATTGTATCTTAAACACTTACACTTAAACCTAGTAATACATTTTGAAATAAAGTAGCAATGGAAATTTAAAAATAAAGTGAAGATGTACTTCTCTCTGGAAGTGTGTCAGTAACAGACACACTTTTGTCTCCTATTCCTTCTCCAAAATTAGTAGGACTTTGTATGTGTTTCCATCTGGCATCGAAAAAAAAAAAAAGCCAAAACTAGAGTAGTTCCAATAAGAAAAAAAGTTTAACATCAATGAGATCAATGCTCCTCTCTGATTAAGGGAGTATTTATTTTTAAAAAAAGGATTAAATTGGAAATCAATAAATTTAAAACCTGGCACATAACTTGGGCAGATGGTACATGGAGATTTTCTTACTTGTACTTTGCTTATTCAAATCTGACCTGAAACATCATTTCTTGGTGGGTTTTGTAAACTGGCTGGTGGTCTCAGTGCTGAGAGCCATTGCCCAGTTGTAAATCATGTCTTCTTTTTGATGATGTTAATGAAAAGCTCAGTGACTTACACAGCCTGCAGCCTTATTCCCAAAATGATGCAGCCAGTGCAGACCTTTGCCAGTCAGCTGAGGGAGTTTTGGAAGCCAGAGTTATAATCTGACTTTTGTTCTCCAATACCATGTAGTAAACACAGCCATTACAGGTATCAAGCTGTCTGTTATTTACGCCTCCTCCCTTGCTTACAGGGTTATCTATGATAACAGAAGTTGACTTCTTAAGATTGTTTTCACATCAACATGCAAATGCCACTCTCGGGGTGGTGAAGGGTCAGGTGTTTGGAACATGAAGCAATATTACTTTGTCACAAAACCAGAAGTCTCACTAATAATGCAGCTTGCAAGCTTCAAAATACTTGAACATTGATATTAAAATGATCCACCTGAGGTAAATAAGTTAACTTCTGGTCTCCTAGCAGATTAACTAACATATGCACCCAAAGGTCTCAGAGGCAACGTAACGAACTGTAACGGCACCAAATGAGACCAGTCACACAACATTTTCAGTAAGTGACTGATGCTGAAGTCAATGGGAACTCCAGTTCTTCAAAATGTATTTTGGGTTATGTTTTCTGAAATCTGAACCAGACCCTTCTGCTAAAATAAGGGTTTTTTTCTTTTTTTTTTTTTTTAAAAAAGCCCCTAGGATAAGGGCTTTAAAACCCTATTCACTGTGTCCTTTGTTAATTAAATCCACTCCTACCAAAGCAGCCTTCTCAGTCCCCTTTTCATCTCACAGCTACTTCTATGAAAAGATGCATTACAGCATCAGCTGCTTTCCTTCAGTAAATCACACAGCAGAGAGCTCTCTTTCATTTAGAATATTAAATAAATTGCTTCCACCCAACTCATCCTCATTAATTGATTGGTCATTTTGCTTGCATGTTGTTTTCTCCTGTTTCTAAACTGACATTAGTGTCCATTCTCAAAAACATTCCTTTCTGTGAAAAACCTAAGCAAAGAGAGGGTAAGTAAAGCTGACTTGAAATGAGAATGCCTTTTGTCTCTTGGGGACTCAGTTTCTTTTCAAATCTTCTATATTCCATTAGCAAGTTCCTGCTAGGGGATCTTTGGACCTCATTTGAGATTTCCACCTCACAACTTTTCAATTTATTTTTCCAATACTTACCCAAGTTGTTAAACTACCTTATCAGTCAAAAATCTTTTTTTTTTTTTTACAGTGCTTATGAAACACTATTACAAGATGTTACATTTCCAGCACAGGGCTGGTAATGCAACTGGGAACAGAAAACATGTGTGCTGAAGACAGACGAGCACAAAAAATAAGTGTCTAGTGATTCCACTGAAATCAGACTGCTGTAGCTCAAAAATAAAGACTTCATATATTAACATACCTTGTTGGTATGATCTATATTATGTTAAAAAGCTGTAATGCTGCTTAAGTAACATATAAGTCATACATAATTGTAAATTCCCCTATCAGGAAGGCAAGTGGAACTGGTATAACCCTTTAGAAATCTGGGGATAGTGCTTGCAAGTATCTCAACCCTCTGCCTTTCACCGTTACATAGAGCTAAATCCTGCTCCTCTCTTATGGCAAATCTTCCCCAAGCATCAAAGCAATATGAAATGAAAACAAAAATGGACATAGATTTACTCACAGCTCAGCAAACTAGCATGTAATCAGGTTAGAAACCAAATACCAAGGGGGAAAAGTTTATAAATTGTTCCTAGAGCTCTCCCCCTGTGGAGGTACAGATATGGAGAAGCTGAGATGGCTTCTTAGCTGCATCCTGGTTTATAGAGATCAGAAAGAAGGCAGGAAACATGTATTTTATCATGAAGACACAGGGTGTCTAAGAATGAATAGGATGTTAGTTGGCTTATCCGATCCAAGGGGAATAACTAGGACCATGACCCTCCCCTTACAGCAGAGAGCAGGCAAATAGCATGTTTACAGTGGGATTCTCCCACTAGAAGATTCTCCCATTTGATGTAACAGCAGAATGCCCCACTAGGACAGCACACAGCCTCCCAAAAGGGGCAACAGCAATTGCTGAAAGCAGCACTCCTGTAAATCCAATCTAACAACATGCAGGGGTTGTCAGAAGATCAGCAGTTGTGGATTAGGAGAAGTGCAGCAACAGCAGGGTGGTGACAGAATGGGAGAGCAGAAAATAGGATGTGGAAATGAGATGATAACAAGCAGGTGACCCAGAAACACCCACTGGAATGTGAGAGACATTAGTGCCTGAGAGGCAGGGGAAAGGAAGTTTGTTTTCTGCAGGCATCCAAGAGGAAGCAAGAATCAAGCAGCACACTGACACCCTAAATTGATGCAAGGCATGGAATAATGAAGGACAGGGAGGGAAATCTCTGGGCAACTCACAGTCATTACTGAAAATATTTGAAGACAACTTAAAGACTCAAAGGACAAACCTGAAAGTGGGACTGACAACACTGTCCCGTAAATGACGCGATCTAGAATAGCGATGATTTTTAGCTGACACACATTCTGCAGAAGAGATGGTAGAGACTGAAACGATGGAGCAATGATAAAGAAAATTGCACATTATACATGACATCAGGACCTGAGATATGCACAAAGACACACACGGAATGCAGTGTTGGGGAAACTGAGAATTTTGTAGGAATGGGATAGGAACAAAGAATGATCCACTTGCACAGTGAAGTGAATGGAAAGATCTCATTAAGCCAGAGACACTGAAGAACAAGCAGTTGATTAGGGTAGAAGACCCAGCTTGAGGGGGAGCATTTCTGCAGTCATTCTACCATTAAAGATACTCAGAGGCCATGAAATAATGTCTCGCCTTCTGAAAAAGAGATAATCAAGTGAGGAAAGGGGAAATTTTTCCCCTTTCATATTGCAAAAATGCAACATCCTCTGTCTACTTGTGCATGGCAAGAGATGAAGTGAATATGCTTGGTATAATCACATAAACGACTGATGCACAGGAGCTCAGCCACTCTTTGTATCCCAGAAACAGCCAGGAATTGGCCTACTGACCTCTGGAGTTAAAAAAAAGTTGCATAAAACATTTCTACAAAGGGAGGCATTGGGAAAGGTCAAAATAAGGTATTGACTATAGCACAAATATTGCATTTAACGAAACTAATTATTATAAATCCGCTATAGCACGAAAACAGAGGGAAATATTCCAAATATTGCTGCCTGACTAATTGAAATCAAGGTACACCTTTGGACGTGTACTGATAAAAAAAAAATCACGTGAGAATCTGGACATTTGGGATTCTTGTTCTCGATCAAATTTTCCCTCAAACCTTACATTTAAGTTTCTGTCTGACACAATTTTATAGCATTTGGGAATAGTACATGTTTGGTGTCTGATTAACACTGGAACCTTGGTTACTGTTTGAAAAAAGCATCCTGTGTAGGCGAGAACTTTGTGGGCGAGAAACAACACAGATGCAGACTGAAGTAAACACACTTGCTATTCATTAAGAACAACTAAATTTCTGACAAGTGAAGGCTTTTATGTCTTGGACAAAGAGGAATAATGTCAAGGAAAAATAATCAGATATGGGATTCACTTTCAGAATGGTATTTGTAGGTAAAGGGACTGTGCGTTCCCGAGCACTTTGGGTGATACCTGGTGACTCTGAGGGCAATAAGGGTGACACTTTCTTGTAGCTTCCCCTCCAGACACATCTGTCTGGGTCAGCCACAAGGAAGATCTAGTCCCTATCAACAGAAATGTGTGATACTGAACAGAAATTCAATATCAACTATTCAGAATAGTTCCTTCAAGCTGCAGCACTGACTCATAAGAAGTATTTCGTGCAACACTCAGCAGAAGAAATGGTGTGGCAAACAGATTAAATACATGAAGAGAAATCAGACAGAGTTTATGAGGGTAAATGAAAGTATAAACTGGCAAATGCTGTCTCTGGATGGAGATATGGAAAACCAGATGTACTAAAGCCAAATAAGGAGGGGTAGGGGAAGACTATCTTTCAGAAAAAAAGATTCAAAAACAGAAGCATGAGGCTGCTAAAATAAATTGATGCATGATTGCTTTAAAAAGGCTCTTGCCTTTCAATAAAAAAACTTTAAAAATCATTTTCTTAATTATAATAGTTAATCTATTAGCATTTGGAGCCCTGAAAATTTTCTCTTAAAAAAAAAAAAAAAAAGCAGATAAAGAGGCAGTTCTCTCTCACTTTCTAAAGTTAAATGTGTTAGAGAATAACTTAAGAGGGGCAGAACAAAATAAGAAATAGGAGTTCTATTTATAAACTGTGCACAAATTTAAAACAGAAACCTCTCTAAGTACAAAACGAATTAATTTTGCCCAGAGAATCAAGATTCTCCTAACTAACATTTCTTTAAGGATATTAAGTCACTTACAGAGTGCATTTGTGCACAGAATGATCATTCACTTAAATTTTGCCACTGAATTCAGAGAATCTGGGCTTTCACCATGCAAATGTGCGTGGGTTGCATGTGAACACGCTCGTGTTATGGCACTGCAGAAGTACATGGAAATGTTCTTATGAACCCTAAAGTACCATCTGTTTTCTAGCTCTTTTCTCAAGACTCGTTCTGTCTCTCCTAATTTCCCGAGTAACAGCCCCAAAACAGCAAAAGAGAAGAAAATATCTCCAGCAACCGAATAAAAACCTCCACACCTTCATCTACAGAACCCCTCTTGCTCTGCCTCTGGCAGGATTTGCACGTGATAAGTGACCCAGACATTTTAAGTCCAGCACGGATTGATTTCACTTATCATGTCCTGCAGCAACCTGTGTGTTTCCCTAACTCTGCCTGGATTATTTCCCTTTTAACCTTCCAAATTGCTTCAAACAGCTACTTTCAAGTGTATGCAAGATTAGGGCAGCAGCTGGAGTTAAAATGCTTGACTGTTTCCTTTATTGTGCATCCCCCTCCTCAGGGATACCAATGCAGCAGTCCCAGCAATAATTTCCCTGCAGTTGTGATCTTTCTAATATTTGTCACTGTGGGCCATTTTCCCCAAATCACCATCTTTTGCCCCCTGTTGAAATAAAAATGCTGACATCTCTCTTAGTGGTAAAAATCACGACCCAGAAGTTTTAAAATTATGCTTAAAGGTATTTTGATTTACCCAGCATTCAAAATTAATTTCAGTTGAGATAGGTATGGTAACATCCTCAAGTTGACTGTTAGCATTTCAGTTTAATGTGCTGAGGCCAAAACAAACCAACAAAATAAAGCATGCCTAGAGTTGTCACAATTCAATTCATTTGCTTAGCATAGTCTATACAAAAAAACCCAAACAAACAACCAACCAAACAAACAGAAAACCCCCAAACCAAACCAACCAACACACCACCAACCAGAAAAACACCCACTAAACCAAACCCATCAAACATATCAGCGTTGCAGTTATAAATAAAATCACAAGGAGGCAGACAAACACCACAATCAATTAAAGGCACGAGAAAAAGGAATAAAAAAAGTATGCTCTGGACAAGTGAAGACCTCAAAAAGAATTGCACTCTGTTGTGCAAAGAAAAAATAATAAAACTGAAATTCTCCAGACACCTGAACAAGGAACTGAATGCCATGTGGTTTATGTCTGCAGATTTATCTTTGAGAAGAAGTAAAAATATTTGACACTGTAGAGGTCTTCTGCCTTGGCTTTCAATAGTTTTCTGCCTCCTATGAACTAATTCAGGATTAGCAGCTGGCTCATTTGGTTTGGCACTAACAAGTAAGCAAAAGGAAAATCAATAAGTCTGAGGTGTTTTATAGACTGGAGAAAGATTGCAGTGAGGGCCCCAACAAAAGAATACCAGAAAGATTTGCATTTTTCTGGACATTTTCAGAATGGTCTTTACACTTTCAGGTGCAGAAACTGCCTACTTTTTTTTCTGATGAAAAGTTCAATAATGTCTTTATTACTCAGGCTTTTTACCTCTTCATAGCATTACTTTCAGGACTGGTGAGTGCTGAGGTGCCTGATCCAAGCTATAGGAGAAAATAATATGCAATGACTATAATACCATTTCACTTCCTCAAATTTGTGAGAGAGATGTAGGTTTAATTGCAAGCTCCAAGACATATGTTTTGCATGTCCTTCAGCAAGTAAATATACTGTAATTCTATACTTCAAGTCTCTAGGCTGGGCATAACAAGACTTATTTTTTTCCATTTCTTCTGTGTACGGGCTTGCTGGCTATTCAAAGGGAGAAACTGTGAATATATGTAGATAAAACATCAACAATAAAAGGTACAGTTTCCAATAACTGAGGTAAACCAGTGAGTGGTTGAAATTAAGAGCACTATCATAACTCCTCACTGAATGCCTGCAGATGAAATTGGTCTGTGCTCATAAGTATCGAGGTGTCTACACGTGCCTGAAGAGGCAGAACCTACAGTGCACAATTTCAATGTGCACTAGCCCCTATCTCTGTGTGCCTGCCGCTTATTAAAATAAATAAATATATAAAAATAAAGAAACAAACACAAAATAACACTGCCATCATGCTGCATTGCAATGATGGAGTTTAACTGAAGCGAGACGTGTGTCCCAGCCATAGGACCACACTGACCCACGGAGATCATGTACTAAACCCCAGAAATTATCTAAGAGGAGCTGTAGTATGCTTTAAATCAATTTATTCCTGTGCCAAAGAACTAATATTTTAAAAAGCTTTTAAAAGCAATACAATGTACTAGCCAGACATAAAGCCATTTGTCCTTGGTTGCCTAGCGATCCTAGAATAGAGATGTAAATAAATTCATCAGGCCTTTATCCTGACTAACTCAAAAGGTTACATGCTGCTGTCTAGTCATCCTTAAATATATTTAACAACATGGTCTTTTAGAAGGAAACTACTTTTTTATACTATCCCCTATAAAAAGACTCATTAAAATGTGGCTACATCGAGGGTATTGCTTACAAAAATCTTTTCTAATAGCATCAGGAATTACTAAATAACATTGAGGTACCTTTATTGTGTTTAAGAATGGGTTATATTTCAGAAATGTAATCCATCTATTTTTTCTCCATCTTTCCTCTACATGATGTTTGTTTCCCCTCACTTTCCACAACCCACAAGCTTTATGGAAGTCTGCTACCTGCATTACAGGTGAGAGAAAATTAAAACCTGCCAAATAATGGAAGCACAAAGGAATAAGCACAGACATGGAGAGAAGTGCAAACCTTCTCTTTACAAGTGCACCATGGCAATCCAAAATAGCAAGAAGGGAGAAAGAGGGAACTGTTCTTATCCCAATCTCCTAGCTGTCTTCTATTTGAGGCCAGAATATAGCTCAAATAGACGCAGCACAATTTTATTACCAGTCCAGTAGGGACTATTGCTTAACTTTTACCTTAAGGTGAAAGACTGCATGTGAACCTTTCCTGGGGAGCAGTTGACATGCTGCTAACTCACATCCTAAAAGTAATTTGGGTAATTGGCTCAAAAACCTCAGTTGCACCATCTATAGAGGTATAAATTAATTTCCAATATACTGAAACAGATCCTCCAGTCTGACTCTCTTCCAAAAATTTCTAGACCATGGAGCCAAGGCTTGGAGTCCAATTGTTTCCCCTCATGGTGTAGTGCAGCAGGAGCTGTAATCCCATCTCCTCCCACTCAGGCTGTGTCCTGAGTTTCTAGCTTTCCACCACTCCAGGCTCCAACTCCTTCCCTTCCTGAGTTGGACCTACACCCTCAAGACTTCTCACATGCAATATGGAACTCTGGAGTCCACACCAATGCCACTCCTGCCTTATCCTGGGCTATATCATGTGTATAAAGAAGGGTACATGGACAAAAGAACAAATAATGGACAGGATAGTTAAGAAAAGAAAAAGGGTTCTTTCTTCTCTCCTATTTATGCAGTTCCACTTCTACAGCTTCATTTAACCAGATGTCCTCTTCCTCTTTCAAAAAATGCCCTCTTAGATTCATAACCCTGCAGATTCATAAGCCCTGTAGGCAGAGCATGGTAAAGTAAAAAACATGAACTGACCAACACTCAAGATTAAAGGTGCATATGTCTGTACCTGCTCTACTATTTGTTGTATATCTGGTGAACAGACAGTAATTAAAAACTGATACTTAACATTACTCAATTATACTGAATATCAGGATGTTATACACTCAAGCTAACAGCTATTTTTGATTAATTCCAGATTTTTCCTGCCCATGGCAGGAGGGTTGGAACTAGATCATCTTTAAAGTTCTTTCTGACCCAAACCCATCTATGATTCTTTATGGGCTTTTTCACTTGTACAGCACGTGTCTTTGAAAAATGCATCGCTTGTATATTTTATTTCACTCTTTATCACACTATTTTCTCATCATAGTCCTAAGTGCCAGCAAGTCTCTGCACTCTAATTGTCCTATGGCTTCACTCTAAATTCTATTCACACACACAAAAAATTTGACCATTATCTCTTTTAGCAACACTATGTTCTCACTGTTGCCAAATTCCATCTCAATTTGCCTTTACATATAAATATTATATAGATATTATAAACAGAAGCCATCATTAAAGTTTCATGTAAATTGAAATCAAAGAACATAATCAGGAAATAAACATTATCTAAGAAAGTCCAGGTCCCAAGAAGTGAGTGCACTGCCAACTCTATCCTGCAGTATTCCTGCTAACACTGAAGTGGGACAACTATAGCTTTCATGGGAAAATTACTTCAGACAAGAATATTTTTGTTACTAGCACCTCTAACAGATATAAAGGGGTTATAATTAAAAATCGGTGAACTGGCAATATTCAGATAATATTCCTGCAAGCAATACTGACTGATTTTATTCACAAGAATTGTCAGGATTCTCTAAGATACTTCAGAAAACCTGTGCAAAGCACAGATAACCCATGATATTGGGTTATTTGGCTGCCTACAGAGTGCTTCAGATGCCTTCTGTTTTATGATTCTTAGTTATGCTGGAAACCTTGGTCTCTGTGGTTTTAGATAAGATCTAATAGACAAAGAGAACAAAACTCTCAAGATTTGTTTTCCACAGTCTTATATATGAACAGTTCAAGGCAACACCAAAATGATGAAAACAGTCACAGATGTCCCAGAGTAAGAGGCAGAGATTTGGAAACTTCCTCCTACCTCCATCCCCTGGTTTTTACATCAACAGAACTACATGCATAACCAAGAAAATTACATTTGGAAAGTATCTAGAGACAGATTGTTTTATCAGATCTTGCTTGAATTAAGACTAGAGGTTATTTTTTTAAATGAGCAGGCCTGATATAAATTTATTTAACTCCATGGGATTCATTAAAATGCCTTCTAATTTACACTGGGGTAATGAGGGGAGAACAAGGGTGGCATAATTTCAATAATGTTTATACTTGGGCTTAATTTCCTCTAAACAGTACAAAGCATCCTCTCAAAGTTTTCAAAATGATGTCAGTGTGAGTCTATGGGCCATGATGTTACGAAGTTGGAATGAAATTATGTCACTGCAAATATATGAAAGCAGCGTTGTCAGTAAGGAACCAAAGCTGTACTAATGTGTTAAAAAATTGTGAAAACAATCTGAATGGAATAAATAACTTCAAATGAAGTTAAGGTATTACAGATCAGAAATTATTTATCCGAGACTGCAATCATCAGTCTTGACTATAGATCCAAATACACATATACATTTGGCTATAGAGCCAAATCTAGTCAAGTGCCATCTGTAGTACATTAGATATTTCAAATCCACTATAGCTCAAGTGACTGCAGCTTGAATGGAAACCTTTGGGCCAAATTTGACCAGAATATAAATAATACTGGAAATTACATACCAAGTACAACAACTGGACAAGAGTGCAAGTGGATGGAGAACTTAAACTAGCACATTAAGTGGACAAAATTTACTTCTGATGCAATGTGAAGGCAGGAAATCCACATCTGGTCACTCTCCCAGCTTCTAGAAGTACTCATCCAAATGCAGATCAGGGATAAATTAATTGCACTGATGAGGGTACCATAAACACAAGTTAACGTACGACGACATGGCTGCCTGATATTTCACTAACAGCAACTTCTCTTGCTCAACCTTTTTCCTTTCTTTCTGGGATCAAATTAGCACTTGCCATCATCTTGAATCATATGTCCAATTAATTTGAACCTAAAATGCGTTTGCTCTGAAATTAATAGTACCATAGAGAAATTAGGGATCTGCATTTCAACTTCCAAAATGTATGAATATTACATGTTGAAGTTGACTATTTTATACACATCACTACTCTGTCACAGTCACTACACCCATTTTTGAACCTTCTTACCAGCACCTCATATATAGCCTTACACTATTGCATCAATACTGAACATACCTGAACATACAAATTAGAAGTATTTCATTTCTCAGCCACATTAACAAATCTTTCTAATGTTCTAAACTGTATACATATGAATCATTTCAGATTTTATTTTAATTCAGACTTTTCTTTTAAAAACTTTAGCACAAAGTGAAATTCAGCTGAAATCAGTCTCATCTAGTTTGACGTGTTAATTTGATTTTTTAATTGCTTCGACACATGACAATGTATTTTACATGGACATGAAGCTGCCAAGATTTATTGCCCAGATTCACCAAACTGGTAAAACAGAAAACGATGATATTCTTGTTCTCCTCAGCCCTACTTTGAGAGCACATCTGATATTAACTTTTCCATGGGACAGATCCAGGAAAAAATCATGGTAATACCATCACTTTCGTTCTGCGGAATTCCAAGTTTATCTTTGGAATGCTTTCCAGGACAGTTTACTGTACATTCATGACACTTGTGAGAGGCTGACCAGGTGCCAAGCCCTGAAATCCATTTAAAGTGCCATGAGTGCTACCAAAAAACCAGCCACTTCCTTGGCATGGAAGTGAAGACAAAGAAGGGATGGGGTTAAAAGGAGAAGCAGTCCTACTTAAAGAGCGCACATATTTTTCATGCAGTGCTGGTTTTCTGTGGGTATTTAATAATTTTAGGGCTCTGATAACTCTCTTGACACAGGAATGAATTATTTAAAGCTAGTATTAGTAATTTAGTTTAGTTTTGATGGCTGCCAGCTGTAACCTGACAGCACTTCGATTCAATCACGTGGAAATCCCCTGTTGTATATATTCTAGTGTGTTGGATCTCTTTGCAGCCATCAGTTTTATATCTTTCTGCAAATACCAGAAGAAAGATCTTTTTAGGTTCTGGCAAAGATCTTGGAATGGGAAAATGTGCTGGTTGCCAAAAAGGCACTGATTACTCTAACAGAGTAGCCTGGAGTTTCTATCCCTTCCCTTTTAATATGTAAACTTGTTTCTGATTTAGACCTGACTCCTGGAAAAGGTGTTTTCCTCAGTGCTCATTTACGTGTAGCTGGTCTATATGTTCTCTTAGAGAACACAAACCAGTTGTCACTTCCCCAGAACCATGAATAAATTTTATACCACTTAGTCCTACACTGCAGGAGACAGAGAGAGTACAACATAGTAGGAAGAGAAACAGCACTTCTATTGCATGTATGCTTTTTAATCATGATTGCAATAGCGAGAATTATGCAAAACTTCTTCAGAAAAAAGTGTAACAAAAGGAAGAACTACCTTTAGACAAATCCAGTATGTAAGGATCAAGTATGCAAACATCCTTGTGTACTTCAATACTTCATCTCTAGATTTCAATTCCATCAGAGAAGTACTTTTTCCTTACTGTTAGAATAACAGATTTTGATAATGCTTCAGTAGAGCAATAGAAAACTTAATAATTGGTTACAAGACAACTTTGCCCAATGATGACATTGTTTTGAGGTGGTTTGGGGGGTTAGGGTTTGGGTTTTTTGTTTGGGTTTATCTATGCTGGGGTTGGGTTGGTTGGTTGTTTTGTCATTCTGGGATTTTGGCAGGGTTTTGGAGGGAAGGGTGGGGGGTTTTTTGTTTGATTGGTTTTTTTCTGTTAAGGTGATCAGGTGATGCTTCAGTAAAGCCTGAAAAATCTATAGAAACATTCTTGGCTGAAATGCCTTCTGAAATATTGTCTCTCATTCATGCTGCTACATCTGAACTGTGGAGCAGACAGTGCTTCCTATGTCCCACATCTGTGTGGTGTGCCCTGGCCACATCTTCCTCAGACTGGAGAATCTATTAAGTTATTTTAAGCTTCCATTCTAAAAAGACTTTGCTTTTTAAACAGGTTTTGTTATTACGTTAATCTCGAAAGTGAAAACTAAATGCGAGGACAAGACTTAGTTTTAATTTCTTACATGGTCATGGATAACCCCAAGCAGCAGCTCCAGACAGAGACAAAGCTACAGAGATCTTTCCCTACAAGCCTTGCTAATGCTAAGCACCAGTTCTGAGAAATTCTTTCCACGTTATTTTCTTCTCAAAATATCCCCTGAGCAGATATTATGAATTTTGAACAGCTAAGAAACATGAATGTGAAGACGACAGTATGAAATGTAATTATTTCTGTTTTCACATCAACAGAATCTTTCATCATTAGTATACTCTTATTTTTTTATATTGGACTCTTTTCTTCAGCATTAGCAAAATTGGGGCTATTACGTAACAATTCCTGAAGTATTAAGCGTCAATACATTAATATTCACTAGAATCTGCAAGAAGTTACTTGGTGGCTCTGAGCCAAACACAGCCAGACTCTTGGCTTCACAGAATAACTCACCGAACAATCTTTTATACAGAAATATATATATAACATTGCCAGACCTGGATCAAACACTTGATCTCCACAATTCCTACAGCAAAGATTTCATGCCACAGACACCAGGGTACACAGCACAAAGCTTTGAGCTTTAAGGCATCTCCTCTGGCTTAACCCTCAGGCCAGCTTTTTGGACTAAATGGAAACAACAGCAGGGAACAGAGAGGGGAGTTAGGGAAGCACCATCACAAGCCTAGTCAGTATGTTAGGGACATTTTGCAATGCTTTTCACCAGCCTGAAAGAAGGGATGTGGATGCTCAGCACATTTAACAAAAGCTCTTTCCCCTACCCTTCCATACATACTCAGGTACTCCAAAACTACTGGCTGCTTGCTTATCTTCACTAGCTTTTCTGTACTAATGGGGTTTGCTGAAGCGCTGAGAATCAACTTTACTTCACAGATTTCTTTTTTTTTTAGCACTGTTTGCAAGGGCATCAGGGCTAGGTCAAGACTGAACACTTAAATGATAGTATCCAATAAAAAAAATCCCAAATAGACACACCCTGTCTTCGCTATTACTTTTCCTCAGTTGGAAATCTGTTCTAAAATTAGGCCAGTAACACTGTAGCCCTGAGTTAATTTAGTCATAGTATACCTGAATCTGTGACAAAATGAAACACAATTATCAGCACCTGCAGACCAGGCTGTGGGGGACTCCTTCAAAATCTAAGTTGCCTTATGTAGGACTTTCTATAGCATCTTTTGCAAACACTGCATTAAATTTAAACAAAAACAAAACAGGAAAACAAACAAACAAACAAACCCACCACTCCAGCAAAGCAGACTAAAAAGAAGTAGGGAGACTTGAGAACAATATACACTTTCAGCAGGAAACTGCCATGATATCATTCTTTGGCTTGCCAATATATATACTTTGAGAGACTGGGGTGGGGAGGAGAGAAGGAAACCAGAAACAAGGTTATTTGTACCATTATGAAATGCAAAGGGCTCCTTCTCCCTCTCACGCCTCAGTAAATCAGGAGGAAATTGTTACGTAAAACAAACCAAGAAATTTGCATGAACACCACAGTAATTTCTGAAAACCTGGGGTTTTTTTTTTCAGGCCATCATTTCACTTGATTTATGTCAGTTGGCTTTGAAGGTTTTACACAGAATTCTGAATGCTGCTGTGGTTCTATACCTTACACATAAAAGACTACTGAAAATAATTTTTAAAATAAAATTTAAAATAAAAATTAAAAAAAAAATGTAAAATACATACTTTTTGCAAAGGAGGCTTTTTAGGCCATCCACAGTTATCCTCTTATTCTTTATAACAGATGTCTGTGTTTTATGTGTATACAAAGAAAAAAACATAATATGCTTTGACATCAGGAGGTGGAGGGGCGAGGAAGGTGTTTAACTTTTTTTTTGCTCAAGCTGTAAACTGACTTGGACTTTACCTTGATTTTACTTTCCAATCACAGATCCCATTTCTACATTTTTTTAAATTCATTTGAACAAGGAACAGACTGGAAGCATATAGGATGGAACAGAGAAAATGGGCACTATTCCAGTCATGCTGAAAGAGAGAAATCAACCTTATTTACAAGTGGAAATTATAACCTGTTGGCATGAACCAGCCAGGGACACTTAGGAAGCCCAAAGTCAATGCATTACTCTTTTTAATATTTACTGCACTTTCCCACCTTCAGCAAAATTGGATCAGACAATTAAAGATGGTCTAATCCATGCTTTGTTTGAAAAATCCCTCTGCATGACTTTTGCAACAAGTTTAGTGAATACCTATTTTGGTTTCCACGTTGGAAATGTTTCCTGGAACAGAAAAAGAACCACGTTAAACAGAAAAAACCCCACACAGTTTGAAAATTTTGTTCTAACAAAAAGGGAAAATAAGAGTTACTTTTGTTCGCTTCATGTTTATATTTGCCTAAATAACACGTTCCAGTTGTATATTACTTTTCCTACTTCCTTGATACATCTCAGCCAGCTACCAGAGCATTGGATCAGGATAACTGATAATCCTGAATGGATTTATAATGGATTTTACTTTTCCCCTCACGTAAGAAGCTTTCGTAGACTCACTTTTTCCATGCTTTCGGTATTGAACCTGACTGATCTATGTTGAAGTTGTTACACTTTTCAATGTGGTATTCCTTTATTCTAATTTCAGTTCACCTACCTGCCAGTCCTTACACTTTAACACTGTGGGAGCTCAGCAACTTCCATCTCCATGTGTTGGGAAGTGCTTCCTAACCCAGAAGGACAAGGAAATTGCAACAGGAGTTGTGGGCTCTGACCAGATTATTTTCCACCTGACTTTTGAGTGTCCAAGGAACCAAGCAAATCCTCTCAGTTGTGTGTGCAGCCTTAGGAAGTGTCAGCTTCACCTGAGCACTACTTTTCATGACCATTTCATTAAGACACTCCTTCCTGGGATTTAAAACAGGATTTAAATACATGGAGGACAGTACCAAAAACCAAACCCAGGAAACAGAATATGAAAACATCAGTAGTTTTGTAAGTCTGTCTAAAAGGGTAATACTTTTGGAAGTAGGTCCTCAGCAAGTCAGTCAGGTTCCATAGAAATACTGTCTGCTTTTGTTTGGTGTTTAAAAAAAAAAAAGTTGTCCAATACAGTGAAAACAGATGAAGAAACAATACAGATCACTGTCTTGATGACCAGATAATAAAAATAAAAAGAAATGGTAGTAAGATGATCTTGGGAAATTTTCAACTGGGAAACTTTCTAACCTAAAAATTTTTAAACTCTACCCTATAATTGAAAGAATTTATTGTTCAAAACAATGTTAAAGTATTATCATTAACTACAATGTCTGAAACTAAGTTTCAGATTAGTTTAACTGGGTGTATAACAGGCTAGCTAATGGCAACATGTTTCTCAAGTCCACTGTTGAAAGAGAAACCTGAGCTGTAAAAAGAATAGCTACTACAATTCTTTTTTTTTTTAATGTGTCCCCTTGATGGAAACCAGGAGATATTTTGGAACCTGAAGAGATACCAGTTTAATTGAGCTCAAATGTCTTCCATAGAAAGCAACATGTAAGAGTAAAATGGTATCAAAATGTCAATTATCTGTGATAGTTCAAAAAAAACCAAAATTACTCCAACAGACACTCTCATTTTGTGACTAGTAGAAGGGGACCAGGAAGCCATCAGCTGGTGGCCAAGACAAAAGGCCCTGGCACACATCATGTCTTTGAGTATCCCTGCCACCCCAGAACCATTGCACATGGATTTATATCCATTGTCGTTCTAATGGAAAGATCCAGAACTGTGTCTGGGTTCAAGACTGAAATTCAGATGTGTAAAGATCAAGTGTTATACCCTTATCTCATTGAAAAGGAAAAAGAAGAATTAAAAATTCAGGAAAAGGAAGGGTTTCAGTTTGGGGGTTGGTGGGGCAGAACACAGAGGAGGTGGAAACCAGTTCCCTTACAGGTAGTCTAATGTGTAAAACTTTGAGACAGAGGCACAAACCCACTTCCTTCATATTTAAGAAGCCTTTGAGATTATTAAATCTTCCTTCAAATGAGACAGGAAATTATTACGGCTCTGCATTTCCCAGATATTTATAAATACGTCTCCTTAATAAGTAAGTACTCTTAAACACAATTTTCTGTTAAGTACAAGTTTCTGTGACATTAACATGGTCATATATGTTTAAGATGATACGAAAAAAGCAAGACTGTCAAAGTAAACCCAGCAGATGAAGCAGCAACTTGCCACGTTGTGACAAGATGGGAGAAGGGGTAATGGTTTTAAACTGATGGAGAGCTGAGTGAGATTAGATATAAGGAATATGTCTCCCTTCCATCCTGAACCATTCTGTGATTCTATGATAAGGCCTTAATGCAAATTTTTAAAATTACTTAAAGCTATATCAGTATTATTTACAAAAGGGTTTGTCTGACAACTTGCATCTGCCTCTACATTGGTACTTATTCTGTATAATTCATGTGATAATTAATAAACTTTTCATCAAGGCAAAACCACAGTAATTACAGGGTAGAGAACTACTAAACCCTGTATTTTTAACCTGTTCATGTATTTTGATCATAAACTAAATTTTATACACGTTCAGCACAAAGACCTTGAAGGGCAAGTTGTCTTTGGACGAGAATAAAATATATAATCAAATTTAAGTGCATTTAACCTTAAAATCTCTTTCCTTAATTCTATTTTACTGTAGAATAGACTTACTGGCAAAAATATTTGCCAATTTCTCTGGCATAAAAATATTTGCCATATTTTTCTTTAACTATTTCCATTAGCAAGTGGAATTTAAAATAGGAAGTGAGGATAACTATTAATACTGTCCTAAATTATTAAAAGCAAATTACATTTAAAAAGAAAATTTTATTGCATTGTAGTTACACAGAAATCTAAAATTCTGCACTTAGAAAACATTGTTCAATATATCCTAGAAGTATTATTTCTATGCTATTGCAACATAAGATAGATACAATGAATGTATCATGATTATTTCATAGTCTTTGGCTCTTCCAAATGGAATTGGATTAATAAATAATTAAAAGGGCATAACTGTTAAGAGTAAATGTCTCACTGTTTTATTCATTCTTTTCCATGAGAGTTTCTTGATAAATAATCAAGATGCAGCTGAAGTCTTGGTTTTTCTCTTTTAAAGTGGGAATCTAACACCTCAAGATGGAATCTTAAGAAATCAATGTAAAAATAATCCCCATAATTTCTGACAAAGAATATCTCAAATTGACACTTTACTTTTTAAATTTTTAATCTAAAAGATAAATAATATAAAATGCCATGTAATTCTGTGATTTGATTAACAATCCCGTTAATCAACATCATAGAAATGGAGAGGAATTGCTTGCTCCTCTCCACTGACACAACCCTGTAGGTGAGATAATGCAGCCCTTGGACTCTAAAAAAAAAAATAATAATAAAAAAAAAATTTTTTAAAGTGAACAAAAACCAAAAATAAAAACTCAGCTTCCCCCTGTCTCGCCAGGAAGAGTGGGCATCTCACAACTTCTGTCAGGAAAAAAAAATCCTCATGGAACAGACTGGTTGATAAATTCTCTGCCATACAAATCATGACTATTCTCATTAAAATACAATGTTCTATATTTCAACATGATAAAGAGGATTTGGAAATACAACATTTGCTACTTTTCTTCTGATCAGAACTAGAAGGCAGCATGGAGGACAAAGCCAGCAATCTCCTATACAGGATGAAATCCTACTGTGTTTATTTATTGTAAAAAGTCCTTTATACCTTCACTCACATCTTGCATGTTGCCACAGAGGTGCAATGGAGCTTGAAAACAAAATACAGTAGATATAAATCGTGTTTAGTCAACAACATGAATGCTTACAAAGTGTACCTGGACACAACAAGAGGAAAAAGCCTTGCTTTCACACTGACAAGACAATGACAAAGAAAGAAAACACATTTTAAAATGCACTTTAAACTTTTTCCTGGTATTTTAGGATTGGAAAGGCCAAACCACATTGCATTAAATATTTTAAAAGTCTACACACCAGTTTTGTTAAATCACGGCCAACTCAGTTCTGTGCAGAGCCATCATTCCTGAGTCAAGATGTAAAGCCCAGCTGGAAACTACCAGGTAAGCAAAGAGTTCTTTAAGAGGATTACCCTGAAGCTAAAGAATATTGTAATAGATAATCAATGCACTTTATGCCTGAATCCTAAACGCCAATGAGAATCTCTTATGAACAGTGCAGAAGTTTTGGTTTACTCATGCCACCAGCTCCAGGTAAGCTGCATTTATTGTCTTTTCTCTAGGTGGCAGCATAAGTTATGTTTACAGTATAAAAATATACTGTAGACAAAGGATATCATAACAAAGAATCAGGTTGGTTTTCTCCTTTTTGATTAGCATTGTATAGTAATTATCTAAAACGACAGTGAAGAATATCAACTTAAATTCACCCCCTAAAATATTGTAGCATTCCTCTACGAAAGATAGATGTGCTTACCTTAACTGGGTTAAATATTATTCACATTGGTGTCATACAAGACCTTTTCAGCTCGTCAAAAAAGCTTAAGTGAGAAATGCAAAGCTCAGTGCTATTCTTCTTAAAGAGCAACACCACAAATAGCTGCATCTCCATTTCTAAAAAATGTTTCACTGGTTCTAAACTGCAAGCACAAATTGCTGTCCAAATCAGTGATGTAGAATATATTATTGTCTAGTAAACTTTAAGTGGATTCTTACAAAATGATCCATCTATTAAACAGAAACACAACTAGAAAATAACTGAACAAAAAGGAAATACTTTCCCCTTTCAATATTTTCAGTATAAACTTATGGGACCCAATCTGTGGTTCTCAACAATACACTATAAAGGCTTTTTTATTTTGAAAACGCTTGTCTGTAGCCTAATGGTGGAATAGATCAGCAATGTATCAGTGCTCTTAGATATGCAGATGCCAGTGCAGTACCTTTCGTATGAAAGGAGTTACAGAAGCAGAAAAAGGAGAGGATGGGAGTTATATAATTTAGTCTATTTTTGTACTCTCAGCATTTTAGGAAAAAAGGTCTGAAATAATGAGATTTATAACACATATATTTAAGCAGCTTTGTTACTCATCTTTATTTACCTTTAAAGCACTGACAATTTTTTTGGTATAATTAATTACCACAGAGAACATGCTGCTGGCACTGGTGTGCAGGGTGATTTTACCCTGGCACGTTCCTGCCAGAGAGGGAACTCAAGCACCTGGGGACATCTTTCTTTGCCATTTTCAGCTCTTGCAGGCACCAGCTGCATTAAGGGCACTCCAAAGGCTTCCCACACCTGAACTGCATTGCTAAGGAAGTCAGCTGGAATTTGTGGGTAATGCTTTTAAAGATATTACACATAAAGCTTCAGAATACTTTACCCTGGCCTCCTCCCAAGGGAGAGTTCTCTTTCCACTGATTTCAGGGAATGTAATATTGTTATAACTTCATCTCTAGAAGTTCAAATGATAAATACCTTGGCAGGAAATTGCCACAGGTGTATTAGTCATTTCAAGAACTAGAATGTGACACTTCTTTAAGATGCATTACACCCAAAAAACGCACAACACAATTTGCTAAAGATTTTTCAGATCTCCGAGTGGAGCTCTCACCGTGCAATAATGCATCGAGGGAGACACTGGGAATTAAAGAAGACACAATATTTGATTGTCCACAGAAGGAGGTCACTGAGGCAAACAGGTCTAAGCTAGCAAGAAAAACTGCAGAACTACTGCACAGTCTGTCAGGTCCCCTGAAACATCTCTGACATGCATTCCCACACATGCATTTTGTCAAGAAGTTTTCAGCCAAGTCTAACAAGAACTTCATTGGTGTGAAAGCAAAAAGGAGTCACTCTAACACTTTTCCATTAAATTAGCAGCTAAGAATTTGATTTATGAAGGTTTTTTTGCAAAGAAGTTCACAATGAATCCTTTCAAAGTTCTAGACACATAATTAACATGAATGGCCACACAAATGCAGCATATTAATGAAAAAAAAATATAGAAAACTAAACCAAGAAGGGCAAACTAATATTTATTTAATTTCTGGCATTTTATTGTTTGGCCTACCCTCAGTGAAAGTCTGTCAACCATTTAACTAGAAATGTCAAGGCTTCACACGAGAGTGGAGCTGTAGCTGCTCTTGTATTGAGTGCAAACACAGCATCTCCAAGTACAAAGTGATCAAAGAGGTGTCCCTGGGCTTCTGGCTCCACAGAAGCTTCTAAACCTTAGTAAGAAAAGCTCGAGGCAGGAAGGGGAAAAAAAAATAAGAAAGGAAGGGAGAGGCAGGACAGAAAGTGCAACTGTAAGAACAAGCAAGCTGCAACTTAAGCTGGAGGAGGGCAGGGTCTGCCCGATGTCAACAGAGTAATGTCAGAGTATAAAAGAAAATAGATTTCCTGACCCTTCTGCAGGCAGTATTTAACTCTGGTCACCCCACTGATATGTTCTGTATCCCTGTTTGTCCACAAGCTTTTGAGTCTTGTGGAGTGAATTTTACTGGCCCTTTAAGGACTTTTTTTTTTTTAAAAAACAACCAACAAAACCTGAGAGAGCTGAGAAGAACTCCACAAGTAAGACTGAAATGTGCCACCAGCTGGTGGAGAGGAATTGGCACATAGTAAAGTGTCCAGCTGAAAGGTCTCCAAAACCACCTTACATTTGGGGCATCAATTAGGGCTGGACTTTAGGTACATCTTTCCTGAGGTCTTTTGCATTCTTGAGTATGTTTGTCTACAAACATAAGGAGACTGAGATTAGAAGCCAAAGAAATCCAGTGTGTTTTCAGAATTCACTCACAAGATCCCAGGCATCCAACTACATCTCCCTTGGAGTTGGCTTCATTAAAACTCCCCATCTGCCTATGATTTTGACTTTTTTAGACACCCTTGAAAGGTATTTGCTATGGATAAAGCTTAAGGAAGGAATTTCACTGCTAAAATGGTAAACTATTTTGCAGACTGGAAGTCAATGGGCCTGGGAAAAGCAGAACAGATGTTAAAATCTTTGGAATAAGGAAGAGAAAAAAGCCAGGAAAGTGATGCTGAAGAAAAAACCCCAAAAGACAGAAGCACACGAAGCAAAACCTATGAGTACAACTTATGTATTTAGATTGGAAAGGCAGAACAAGACATTTGAGTTCTTGAGAACTGTATAATCAGATCTGCTTTCTATTTCCTCTCATTTCCAGTTCTTATATGACATATATCCTCCCTACCTGGACGGTTTGGAGTCTAATGTGCTTCTGTGTTTACACACAAGTACATTTTTCTCACCAGGAAGAGGCAATAGTGCACAACAGACTGTCTGCAGAGTGCTATTATATATATAAACATAGATATTACACACACATGTGTTAGTAAATCCCAAAATAAAGTTTCTACACAGGTGCTGTAGCAGATAAATAACACCTTTCATTTCCTAGGATTAAGAAGGAAAAAAAAAAAAGCATTGAACAAACATTTTGTTACTACCATAGCAAAATAATGCTAAGTGATATTAATTATTAGAAGTACATGTAAGAGCAACCACATACTTATCAACTGGCCTTCAAGATAGAGAACATCTATCTGGGAAAAATTAGAAGCTTTAAAGCCAGGCTGCATTATATCATCTAATGTGACTCTAGTTGCATGAAGAAATAATTCTTCACTAATTTTGGTGCAGAACCCAAGGATTTGATTGTTGTCACAACAGATGTTTCTGAGAGAAGCTTGCTAGTTTGTGGGAAATGTTTATACTTACACCTATACAATGTAACAAACATGAGATAACCAGAAATAAGAATTCTTGTCACTGAAACTGTTGAAAAAAGTACTTTTTTTAAAGGTGTGACTGACATTTCTTGCTATAAAAATCTCTATTAATCTAAATGACTCCTGTGCTGCCTTCTGCAAGTAGTAAGCATTTCAGACTCTATGAGTCTCTTTCCCAAGTTATAAAACATATATTTGTTCAAGTTTTCATAACTTGTTATTCTTTAGTTTTAAAAATAGGCTTATTAATTCAGTTCCAATTTGAAAGACTAAGGCATAATGGTAGGATGTGAGAGTAAACAGGGAAATAATTAATTGTATATGGCACACATACAGAGATCCCACTAATTGTAAACCAATGTTTCAGTTTTAAATAAACTGGTCATTTCATTTATCTGAAGTTATTAACATAATCCATTACTGTAAAACATGTCTTCCATCTTCTTTGAGTAGAATTTAGATTCTTTCATTTCTATTTGGGAGGAAAGAAAAAGAACTCACAAGCAGATAATTTTTTATGTAAAATAAATTTTTAGCATCTAAGTCACCACAGCATTATGATTATTGTATTCAGTTTCTATTTTACAGAATTATAAGGCATAAACTGAAAATGATTATGCATGCACAAAGAACTGCTTTTGGGACACTCATTTTTATCAGGAGATTTAAGCATGTTATTGTTTTCATGGATTTCCATTATTCCATTAGTTCATAGATTCACAAGGGGTTTTTTTCAATTTAAATATTTTCCCGTGTTAAAAAATTACTCCAGCAATTTTAATGGGACCATTACCTTAAGAAGTTACTATGATACAAGAGAAATTCTGAAGGACTGTTCCCCCTCTGTTTTGCTACATATTCCAAAGGGTCTTTCTCCTTAGAATTAGATTGACACATGTAACTTGTTTTCTGTGATTTTTTTGTGTGAAATCTATGTTCAGCTACATTTTATTTTTCTTTGCTGTTCCTTTTTCACTTCTTTCATATACAGATATAAATTAAAAAAAAAAAGGTACTTGGGACACTTTTTCTCCTGCTTTTGTTTGTTTGATTGTTTGGGGGTTTTTTTCAGCAGAACTTGCAGAACTAGAACAAAATTTTTACACATATAATATTATTAAATAATTTCTGAAAAAAACCCCAATCTTAATCATCAATGAATAGATGTCAACTCCTACCACATGGCATACTCGTAGAATCACTGAAATTATATAGGTTTTAAGTGCTACAGAGGTTACTGGAGAAAGCTAATAGACTAATAATACAGTTTTGGGTATACTAAGCCAGCATAAAACAATGGAAGTGTTGATCTCAATTCAACTGGAACACACTGGATTGCAAACAAATGGCATTTATATGGCTGTGTCACGCTGTGTAAAGAACATATAACGTAGGAGGAACCATCTCAGTGGCATCAAACAGGGTGGCCAAATATCAACAAAATTAAAAGTCAACTACACATCTGAAGTGTGCTTTTTCACAAGTGTCCACAGGATTCCAAATGAAGGCTAATAAATCTACTCATGTACACGATAAGAACATGTAGAAGGAAGAGCAAAAAACTTACCATGATCCAATGAAGAGTTCCAAAAAGAGGTTCAAACCAACCAAAACCAAAAGACAATTGACTTTTAAAACTTAGGAATATGGACTTGCTTCCACCAAAATTCATGGCAAGTTTCCATTAATATCAGTTTGGCAGGAATGACCTCTAATACTGTAGTTTAATATCTAATCTGTATTACTGGGTTTGTTTTTTTTTTTCTCAATTCAATTTGGAATGTGGCAGCATGATATGAAAAAGGTGTTGTTTGCAAACTTGGAATGAAATATGGCATGGACTAGACCACAAAATAAAGAAGCCAGCAAAAGAGAATTTGACACTCACCATTCTGGTAAAACTCAAATTTCTCAAAACTAGAAGATTAAAAATACTTCGATGCTGTTTTTTGAAGTTAAAATCGAAAGGAAGAAAATGTAAGTGTTAAACTGTGCCAGATTACTGAGGTCTTTGGTTAATGATCATTACCTTCTTCAGTCATTTGAACCTAGTAATAAAGCCAGTACTTAAATATACTGCAGAATTAAAAAAAAAGGTCTCACTGGCTAAGAACCAGAAAAGCTATAAATCCTTCATACTAGCATGTTAAATCTCAGACTATCTGCGAGATTTAACAAATCCTTTATTTCTTCTTCTTTCTGACCTGTTACTGAGTTAATTGGGAGTTCTCACTCCTTTTTCAGCACAGTACTTACACGTGTTCTCAACTTCACACTCCTGAGAAAACCCGAATCCTTATCTAGATTTGACTTCATTGCAAGTTATGTTAAGCATAAGTTTATGACCCAACATGTTTTCTTGAACTAGGAACTTGACTCCTACAGTTGGGAAGGAGTCCCTCTGACTTCTTTCGTTCTCATAGGTGCTAAATCCTCAGTTTTATCAGGCCACAGTTATGTGCCTTTAGCAAAACAGGGATAACAGTTACTTGAGAGCAAGAGCTACCCCTGTGTCAAGTCGTGGCTCAAGAACAGTGCATGTGGAGAGGAGAATGGAAAGAAGCAGAGCACAAAACATATTACTGCGGAATAGCAAGATTAGCATATTTTCAATCATTATTACCACAGACATAAACGGAGATTAAGAGGATCAAAATTAAGTTTGGAAAGCATAGCTGTGCTAAATTCTGCCAGCTAGTAATGCTAGCAAATATTTATACTAATGATTAACTTTGTGCCACGGGAATTAATACTCTACATACAAAGTCTGAAATACAAGTCGGGGTTTGGAAATATCTGTTAATCAAATTAAGTACTATGGACATTAATGTTTTGGTCATCCTACTCGAGCAATATATCTTAGTCATGATTTGGCAACTCAATGATCATGAAGTCTTTGATCTGTTTCCTGACCTGTCAAATAGTATCAGCCAAAACAAAGTGGAAGAAAGACTGTTTTAATGCAGTGGATGTGCTTTCAAGACAAACTGAGAGGAAGTCATCATGTCCATTTCTGAAGACTTTTCTTTTGGTTTCCATTTATCAAAGAGAGAGCAAATTCAATGACCTAAAGTCAGAAGGATCTACCACATCTTAACAATTCCTTGGCTCAGCTAACATGCTGTAGTTTATTTATTCCACAACAGTGTCCTAAAAATGAGTCAGTGCTGGTTAACAACAAAATACTTTCTCCTCTTAATCAGTGATGTAATTTTCAAAGGGGAAGGTAACAGACACTAGCAACTCACTACAAAGTAAAAATAAAACCTTTACCCTAATAAAGAGGATCTTCTCTCCAACTCTGTATCTTCCCTGTGAAAGACGCTCCACGCAGAATTTATTAGGGCATTTACAAGGTGGATCCTCAGAAATGTGTTTAACCTGGGAAATACAGAAGTTATTGACAGAAACTGTTTAAAATAGCATGTGTAGTAAAATATTCATTAAGATATTTGTCATATCTATAACATAAGTCTTAATTGATGATATTTTTCTTAGTTTTTCTTAATTTTCTTAATATTTCTGTAACCCTAGAAAGCACCCTATGGTGCTTCCAGTATCAACAATTATTTAATAGCTGTGATGAGTTAAAAATGGAGATGAACGTCACACAGTTCAACATGAAATTTGTTCTGTTTAACTGAAGCCAAACAGTTCCTTATGCTCCAGACCAAACTCTTGTAGACATGTTCTCAGTATTTTATGGTGAATCCACTCAAAGTGCTGGTAAGTCTAACAGGCAAAAGGAAGATGTCATAAAGATACATTCTGTCTTTTAAATATATATAATAAATACAGACGCATCTTCCTCATCCATAAGAGGCCCTGCCTCTTTCAAATTGTGCACTAACACCTTAAAAAAACCCATACAGAAAATACCGTAACATAATCATAAATTCAGGCCAAGACACTCCTCAGAATTTCCAACTACCCTTTGATGATGTCCCCATTAAGGGCACAATGCAATCAAGGGTAATTTAAAGGGGCTTCTAGTCCATTGTCAAACCTACCTACCTACCTACCCTCCGAAACAAGGGCTGAGAAAAGACAGATGAAAACCACTTTCCTGCTTTTTAATAACTGCATCAGCTCTGCTCCAGCCTCCTTGGTCTTGCACGTGCTACCAAAGGCACGGATGTTTACTAAAAGTATATTTTTGTGCTTTTCAGTGATGGGAAAGTAGCAGAGGCATCCATGCCAAAAGAAGAGATCTGGTTGAGAAACCCTTACTTGACATGCAAATTGCATGGCTGCACAGAACAGCAAGAACAAGGGCAGCACTTCCACATCCTGCACTTTCCTGGATGAATGGTGACCTAGTACACCCGTGTCAACCAGTGCAAAATGCCACAGGAACCTGTAGATTTTTTTTCCACTTCAAAAAAGTATTCCAAAGACATTCTTAAATCCAGTTTGGAAACCAAGGCCTGTAAAAGCAGCCTGAGGTCCAGGGAAGGATATTGTCAGAACAGCTGAAAAATGAAAGTCTTACATTGTTTCATAACAAGAAAAAATATCTGGGCAAAGCTATGGCACTTTGATAGGTGTTTTGATTACTGTGAATAGATGAACACAAAAGGCTTCTGAATTACAAATGTTTTTCAGACCTACTTTAAGAATTAAGTTATAGTATGTTAAATAAGCCAGAAAGAACATAAAAGGTAGGCAATTATTGTTTCTATGCTATTGAAACCAGCCCTGTTGAGTGATTTAAAGGCTTTCCAATTATTTCTGAAATTATTCAGTTCTGTTATCTGAATAGCTTTATTCCTTTGTGGAGGTTTTTCTTATTCTTAATGCTTTTGTTTTGTTGTGTTTTGTTTTTTTTTTTTAAATCAGGGCATAATGTTTTTGTGAAAAAGAAAATAAATTAAAATAACACTTAGCAGAGGAACTCTACGTGTATTTTACACACACACAAAAAAAAGTGTTTCTCAGGTATCAGATGAGTTGTCCTCGGTTTTAATGAATCACGATTTGAATTTTAAAATTAGTTCCTCAAGTGATCTTATCAACATGGGTGAGAGTTCACCAGTTCTGGTGAATCAAACTATTTAGACAGCCAATGTACAACAGGAACAACTTGCATGAAGTCGGCAGTTGATGATTTAAATCCGAGTGCAGGTTGCTGAGGATGAAAAAGGTGTATTGCTGTATTTCTTGGAATGCAGTACTAAGGCTGGATTGTGCTGAGGGACCTATTTGGCAATGGCCCTCTGAATACTGTTCAATTATCAGGGATTTCTGCCACAATACCACGTGGCATTTATCACCTCTGGAGACACTTGAAATTCGAAGCTGAAAATAGATAGTATGAACCACACCTTAATGCTGCGCCTATCACAGTTCATCTAAGCAAGCAAAAACCTGGAGTAGCTGAGCCTAACAGGCTCAAGGCTGTTTTGAACTGTGTAAGCAAAGTAGAGCCTTCTTCAGCCTCTGGAGAATGAAAGTGAAGAGATTTATACCGGTGTGAAACAGAGAATAATAAGACCTTCGCTGCTGATCCTGCTATTGGGGCTTCCATTGCCTTACTATCCCAAAGGACAGAGGAGTATTATTGAGTGGAATTTGGAAATCAAATAAGGAAGCAGGGGGAAGAATTATATTCTATTTTATTTTGTGTCTGGACTATACGAGCACTGCTGCTATTTTATGGTGTGAGTGTCTGGGGCAGTGTGGGTCAGGAATCTAGCTGGATGAATTCCATTCTGTTTCTATCCCTACTGCTTTCTAAATTAAAGGACGTGGTTTGAGACAACCTTCATACTCTCTGCTCTGTTTCTACAAGATATGCAGTCACCATGCTCCTTCTACACAGAACTGTTCTTTCTCAATGCTGTTGAAACATGAGTGCTTTCGCAAAGTTAAGGAAGAAATGCAAACCAAAAAATTTTAAATGCAATTATATGCATCAAAGAAAAAAAAAAAAGAGTGTTTCAATAAAATGAACGAACATTATATTCCATCTGCTCTTTGTAACAGGAAAGTGGCACATGGATTTTTCAAGAAGTGCTTTGTAACTCCCAGGTGGCACATCTACCTCACAATGTAGCAGTTACTATGGTAACTGCTTCTTTTTACAGGCTAGATTTGTACTTTTCAAGTTTAACCTCTTCATGGTCTCAAAATGTGTCCTTTTCATCTGAATCCAGCTGTTTCAAATGAACCCCTATGGGTTTGCAGCAGAGAAATGAACACTCAGTATGCTGCAATGAGTTTAATGAAATTCAAAACAAGATGCTTTTGTTCTAACAACGAGGAAAACAATGCTTGGTTTTTTTACAATGTGAGAAACATGCAGAACAGCAGCATAAAAATTAGTCTGAAATATCTTAGAAGTGTTTGTTAACATTCAATACAAGTCGGTAGGAGCCAGATCCCCTAGTCCTGACTCAGTCCTTCCTCAGACAAAGCACCAAAGTGGGAGTTGATGAATAAGAAGTAGAGCAGCAATAAGAAGAGAATGTGGCCCCCAAGCACAAAGCTAGGCTAAGCTGCAGAGCTCCTACACAGTGTGAGGAGTTGGGGTTTTTTTTCAAGCTTCCAACATAAATAATTGTGATAAAAAAACAAATTAACCCTATCAGCGTGCAAACGTTCAAAATACAGTGGAATGTTAAACTCAGGTTTGTGTGTGCTTTGCAAGTAAGTGCATATCAGAACAGACCAGATAGGAAGAAGCTTCCTCCCACAACTTACAGCATCATCCAAGAGTTTCCCTGTGCTCTTTTTCCCAGGAGACTTTGTTGGTGATGGTGAAGGAGATGGGAGGGGAGCTGAAAGTGTTTCCTCTTGTTCAATTTCTTTTTCTAACTTTATTAATCCAGGAGGCTCCACCCCAAACCTTTTGGAAACATGCAAATAATATATTACTAGTTTGCATAAAGTACTGCATATTTTAAAACAAAATGATGGAAGGGATTTCTACTTTCTGTATTGCACTACCATGCAATAACAGAATGGTACATTCATTAATAAACATGTATAAAATATATCAATCACTACTGCCGTTGTTTCAAATTAATAGAGAAAATGAATTTAGATGGAGTCTCTCAGTTAATCAAATTTACAGGAAATACAGGTTTTTTCAACTTCTCTGTCTGATCACATAGATGTTGGTGAATAACTAATTTATGAACAACACTAGACCTCAAAATTGCTATATCATACAGGACAGAGTCAAGCTCAGCACATCTGCCTTTTTTTTTTAGTTTTTCTTTTCTTTCCAAACAACATCCTTTCAAATTACTTGACAACTTATATTTTGTGTTAGTATTTTTTGAAGAAATCCAGATGAAAAGGGATTAAGGCTCATCCTGGTCTCAGCTATTGCACTAAATTTATGGATAAATAAACAGAGATATGGCCACTATTTTTCAAAATTGGCTATTGCTTTTTCTACCTGATTTTTGACAGCCAATCTTCAGATCTCAGTTTACAGCAGCCACAGACTTTAAGATCCAGCTAAAACCAAACACGTGCAACTTCAGCATGGAGCAACTCAAAACAGAGCCCTTGGAGAGCAAGGCTCTTTTTGAAAGAGCTTTTGAAAGCTTTATGGCAAGTGACTGAGTTGGTGTCTCACAGCAAGCAGCAGAGCTTTTACACCTCAGAAGTTTGAAAGCCTATCCCATTTTCCTAATCATTGATAATTCCTTTTTTTTTAATTTTATTTTATTTGCCAACACTGAACAAAACACAGAAAAATGGAGAGAGTTCTTTTTCCAGAGAAGGATTTTAGCTTGGAAAAGTTATCATGCCAGGTAGACTTCTCATGGCAAACTACTTGAATAAATGAAACCATATTTTCTTCTGTAGCAGAAATGTCCATAGTCCAGATGCAGAACTATCTAGGTAAAGATTTGGACACTAAAATATTGGGCAGTAACAGATATGTATCATGAAAATCTAAGCTAAATACCGTAATAATGTTAGAAGTGTACAGAGAAGAGGCACAAGCCCATACACCAGCTTTTGTGGTTTTCTGATAACATTTAATTTAGTCACACTGCTTAGTAAATTAATATAAAGGAAACTAAGAACCAAATCTGTGCTTGTATTGGCCTCTAACTGGTGCAGTCTCCCTAATGAAAAGTCAGCCAACACTGAGGCAAGCACTTATATACAATCCATTGACTTCCTGTCTGTCTGCAGATGCTGACAGGCTGTAAATCATTAAATTCCTACTGGGCTCTAAGCCTGCTCCTGCATGCAGCCTTACTCATCAAATAAAACTCTTTCACTCCAAGCAATGCTGCTTCTTTGTTTCTACTGCTTTTCATAAATTTCACTTTTTGTCTTTGGGACAGATTTTTAAAGCTCCCTGTGCTTCCAGTATTCTGAATTCCTCTGGTGAAAAGTTGGAAAATAAAATCAACTAATAAACACGCAGGCATTTTTTTTCCACATACTGAATCAACCTGAAGCAAAGTTGCTGGAAAGCTCAAAGTGTAAAACCCACATCTTTTCTGTGAGGGGTAGAGGTGCAAATTCTGCTCGGGAAGGTATGCTGAGAATTTCCTTTTGTGCTCCTTTCTAGCCTGGCCTCTCACAACTACAAATGAAGCAGCACTGGACTGTAACATGATCTCCTCTAGACTTCTTAGAGCACCACTTTCCATTTTTAGTATGGTAAAATTGAATACAATAGCAGAAAGATCTTGAAATTGCTCAACAGTAATTCCAAAATACCTGTGGGGGTTGTTTAACCGCCCAGAGTTTAACAGTTACCCAAGAACTTCATTTTTTATGCAGAAAAGATAATTTAGCTGTTTTCCATTGTACAATCACTGACTTTCAAATACTTTGGGAGAATGCTGGACCTGTGCAACCCACTGTAACAGTCCTGTGTATTGTCAATTTTATCCTGTAGGACACTTCCCTCTCTCATAAATCTTCTCACTGTATCCACATGACATCTGCCAGTGCACACAAGGGCCCATTTTAGCTATTGAAATTTTGCAGATGACCTCAGAATTTTGTTTTCATAAACAACTGAAATCCAGGATAATTTATCAGGCAATTCTATTTTTATTAGTATCTGGGCTTTGAACTGCCACTCTTTGAGCCAAGTGGTCACACCGGTTTCCCACTCACTGTGCAGTCCATCCATCAAGTCCATCTGTCTCGAATTTGGCTAAAAGGACACTAAGAGATAACATGCTAAAAGCATTGCTAAAGCAAAGGTAAATTATCACCTTTCTCCCTTCCTCCACAGAGTATCTGTTGAATAGGTTCAAGTTTAGCAGAACAGAGCTCCATTCTATCTCCTCCTCAAACAATCCTCATTCTTGCTCATTTGTGCCTCAATCATAAGCCTATTTGCATTAAATAGAAAGGCTTAGGTCGATTTATGGGAGTTACAGACCCTGAAGACTAAGAGTTATCTAGCTGGGCAAAGTGTGCCAAAAGCTGAATCCTTGTGAGGAGTAAGCCACTTTGAACATATCTTTCTGCTTCCAAAACAGAAACGGAAAAGTAAAAAGTTCTTCAGTATCTCTTACTCTTTTCGTTCTTTAAAAACAGACCGAGGCACCTTTTCAAAGATCTCTGCAGCTCCTGTTCTCGGAAGCAGACCCCCAAGAGTGCGAACAGACGCAATTTGCTTTACAAAGCAAGCAGACATCTGACTCCTCTCCTCCTTAAAGCAGCACAACAGCATCAGTTTAATGTCTGCTTTCCTACACTTAGTGGAGGCAAGTATCAGTTATTCTCCTTTCCCATATAGTTCTAGTTTACGTCAGCTCAGGCAAAATCGGGATCCCATATTTGGTTTTCAACTATGTTTAACCTGATGTTCCACTTCAACAGGTTTTTTGTGCAAGATTATAAACGGGTGTTTGTTTGTTCCTGAAGAGATACTAGAGCAGGAACAAGCAGACAGATACATGTTATTTGACCCCTAACCTATAAACAAAATTAAAATATAGAAACATAAATACAGAAACATAAACACAACACATAAAATACATCCATGATATATGATAATACAAGTATAAAATAAAATACAAATATTTTAAAGGCAAAGGGGTAGAAATGCATAATAAATGAAAACATGGTTTATTTATTTTTTCAGTGTTTCTTTTCATGTTTGGAACAGAAAACATCCGGAACATGGAAGCTTAAGACAAATATAAAAGGGTAAGATTCAATTTTCATTCCCTCATAGATCTGTTGAGAAATCAAGTCTCACTGCAAAATGAGATTAAATCTAACTCAACCCACTTTAGCAGAATCCAACACTGCCACTGACACACATTCCCTGAGGAAGCTGGATGCTGGATACAGGGAATCAACCTGGGGCAGACATTCCTGACAGCTGGGTGCTGGTGGCTCTCTCTCCAAGCTGGGGATCTTGAAAGCACAGTTTTTGGCTCAGGTAAATTAAGACTCATTACACTCCATTTCATTACACGCCTACTTTCTTATTCATGGGAAGGTAAAATGATTTGTTATTTCCATGTTGGACTGAATCCAAGTTTCACAGAGATAACAAAATTCCGGAAAACCGGAAATCTTTCTGGTCATTGCTATTCTTATGCAAGCTGACAGCAAGGGCTTTTCTGAAACTTGACCAAGGAACAAATGCCTAATTAAGCAGTTTCCCATGTGAGTTCATTCCCAAAATATGAATACACATAACACAATTATGACACGACCAATATTAATTCTTAAGCTAGGAATAAACAGGGGTCTCCTCCACACTGATTGTCACCACAAGGAATTCTTCTGAAATTAATGAAACTATCTGAATAGTGAGACACTCCAGTTGGATACACATGGATGAGCACAACTGCAATTTACATGCCAGACCGGGCAGCAGCACTGCTGTTCATGTATTTTTTAGCAAATTTTATGCACTACGTTGGTTAAATCTGCATCTGCAAAAAGGGAAAATCGTGTTCTAGTTACAGTCGTTTTGACTGTCTAGCAAAAGTCCCTGTTGTCTTGACATCAAAGACAACGTAATACAATGTACTGAAGGTCCAGCATGGTGACAAACATCTAGGTCAGATTTAGGTCATGTGAAGATCAATTTATTACCAGTAAAGTTAATTAAATCGCAGTTGTTTATAGAGAGATCTGACTGTTAGAAGGAGAAACAGCTCAAAGCTTTATTTAGAAAAAAAAAATTCAATTCTTTCCTCTCCTAATACAAGGATAGTCAACAAATACCTTCATTGAACTGATGGTACAGAGATTTCATTATATTTGTTAACAATGGCCGTCAAGATAGTCTTGAGTGACATCAAGACAACCATTCTCCTTGAACCTAATGAGCACAGAAGTTAGCTTGAGAAGTGCTGATTTATCAAGTCTCTCAATAGCCACTGCTGTCAAGAATGTAAATATTTCATCATGCTTTAAATATTTTCACCCACCTTGCTGCAATCCTTCCAAGTTCCAGCAAACAAAGACACACCTCTCTTGGCTGCTTGTGGAGTACTGGAAAAGGAAAATGAAGATGGAAAACACTGATAAATAAAAGCTATTTTAAAGATCTAAGTGATGGAATGGAACCTAATCATCAACATCTGTAACTCTTGACTCTGATAAGACTTAGTTTTCTTTGGCTTGCAGTGGAGTTTTACTGGAATAAAAAGGATGGGATTGAGTGGTTCTCAGAGTGCAGAAGGTTTAGGAAGTTTCATTTAGTTATCTAAATCACCGAGCAACTATTTGGGCTAATTGGTAATCTGCAAGCAATTCGTAACTATTTAAAAATAATCAAGAACTCTGGCAGAACACTTAAATTAGTCAAATGTTAAAAATAACATTAGAGTGATACTTTTCTTTCTACAAACTAAGAGAATTCATGTCCTTAAGATCACTATTTTTCTTAGCTGATTTAAATCACAAAAATAACAAAATTGCATTAGCAAAGATATCTTTCTATAAATTTGGTCCTGAATTTTTTTATACATTTCCTCTTAAAGCAAACGTGGAGCTAGAATGCTTTAGGAATTCAGTTCATCACAGTCAAAAATTCTGAACTAACTTCTTTACATGCACATACATATATGCAAGTTTTCACGCCTAGATTCCACATAGAACATGTAGTTTTTAAGCCTCAGAAGCAGCTCAGACACAGCAGAAACTCTCACCTGAGCTGTCCCACCTGAACCTGACATATATGAACCCCTGGAACTCTGTGTTTCATGGGCTTTCCTACAGATCAAGACTGCAACCATCACTTCGACCAACAGACATTTAAATAGCAATCAATAATTGTGTTTTGCCACTGGATCCGTAAGTGGTGATATTTTTCCTCTCCACTATCTACTCTTATCCTTTCCTTCTCTTTCTTTCTTTTTCTTACATATTTTCTAAAGTGATATCTTTATACTTTTATACTGTTGCATTTCCACAGATAATAACCAAAATGGCTACATATCTCCTTTCCATTGCAAATTGTTCTAAAATAAACCTGCCATATATGAAGTAATCTATTAACAAGAACCTCAGTTAACCTCACCTTCAGAGGTGGGTTATAACAATTATGAAATACCAACATAAACCAATATAACTTTTTTCCCCCAATGACTCCAATAGGTAATGTTCTGTAAAGGAGTTCAGCTAAGCATATAAGTAAAATCCAAAATCAGTAAATGAAGAAAGGTCTATGGCTGTTTGGATAATGAACTCCTCAAAACTCTAAAAAGAAGAGAGTAAAAATAGAAGAAAAAAAAAAAAGTCATTTATGTGTACATCATCATCTATTCTCCAGAAATACCTACTGCAATAAAGCCCTAATCTTGTGGATAAAAATCAGGTTTTAAAAACTTCAGCAATAATCAAAAGATTTGCACCTTACCCTTCAGACTGAATTGACACCAAAAAGTAATTGTGTATTTGTATAAATCATAAAAAAAACAAACACCAGCATCAAAACCAATTTGTTTCTAATGAGTAAAGGTCAAGACATCAGCTGTATAAACAGTTGGTAATCTAAAAACTCACCTAACTCAAATGCATGAAGCAAAAATACCATACCTGAAAAAGATATTTCAATGTCTAGTTAAAGCTCTGAAAATAATTACTTTGTTCTACGTATGAGACCCAAAATAGGAATCCACAGACTTAAACATCTCTAGATAACTAACACTCTGGGGCAGACCCTCAGCCTCTGCAACTCCAACTTCCAGCTCCACTGATGTGAATAAATGTAGAAGTGGTGTGAGTTGAATGCTCATCCCAATATCCTTTCCTAGTGTCTCTGTAGCCCTTTCAGGTGTATGCATTCTTCCTCTTTGATCTCATCCAAATATATTCCAGAAGTGAAACTGCAGAGCATGAAAACTGGAATTGTATTGCACTAGAAAAAATATTTTTATCCTTCAGCCATCTGTTACTAAAAATATAAATAATGCAATCTTGGACATTCAGCTATTCTCAACATTCTTCCTTGCCACAACACAGTAATTCCATTAAACATTTACCTTTACCAGTAATCAGTATTTTTAAAGTGTTACACTCGTGGCCCTAGAAATGTATTCTGCTGCTTTGGTTTTAAACCAGTTGGGACTGCCCCAAAATAAAACTCGATTTTAAGAAATAAGGCATTCCCCGAAATATAAATGGTAGAACCCGGGTTTGGAATAGTCAAAGAAACTCAGTTGTAATTCATACATATGCACATCTGATTAACTTTGGAATGGAGGAGAAAAAGAGAGGTTCAATGACTGTTCTTTGAAAAAAGATCCATAAATACAACTAGAAGAGAATTTGATTAAAACAGGTAAAACATTTTTCCGTCAATGCTCTACCCAAATAAAATTCAAGTCCTTCAGCAAATCTGACTCAACACAATCTAGACACATTTCATGCATTTCACACTGAACAATGTGACAAGGTGAAATTGTTGTTAGAAGATGAAGAGCTGTGCAGGCCATCACCAACCACAAAAACAAACACCTCCTCATCTGATAAGAAGACGGTGACACAGTGCTTCTGACAAGAAAATGTTAGCATTCCTGAGGACTATACAGCATATGCATTTGGGGACTTCAGAGACAAATTAATGTTGTTTTGTGTACTGCTGTACCCACTGGATGACTTGGGAAGTTGATAGATGTATCATAACAAGCAAACTATACTTCACTTTGCATCACAAATACAATTTTTATATGCATTTTCCTATAATTTTTCAAGCTTTCATGTAGGGAAGAAAAAAAATAATTCCTGGAGAATCATTGTTCAGTCCTCCCCTATCAAATATTAACAAGGTGAATTGTCCCAGTGGGTGATTATAAGCAAGTAGCAATTTGTAAATAGAAAAGACTCATGCATTATGCATGCATAAGATGCATCCATCTTGCTTGAGAATCTCACTGATGACACTTGCTTGACAAGAATGCCATGGGAAGGTTTAAAAATAGTGCATGCAAGTCCAGCTTATTTTAGGTGTCCTGGTAGTTATACAGACCCTTTTGCTTTCCATCTTATCTCTTCAAATGCTTCTTACCTGCTGTCCTCATTGCCTGCATCTTTTCAAGTTACCTCCAGCCACTCTTTCATAACAATAATTCCTTTTAAGCTCCTAGCAAGCTTTTATCCCTGCTCCTCTCTGGCAATAACTTTTCTTCACGCTACTTCCACCTTGTTGCTGCCCTGTTCTCCTGTTACAGGCCTTCCTCTTCTGTTCACTCACCCTGTGTACTGTGTACTGTTCACCACATCTCTGCATCCTTCACCACCCCCTTCCACAGGGCTCCCTTCCCAAGTGCCTGGATGCTACCAGGAGAAGCAGAGAGAGCAGAGGAGGAGCAGCCTCTGCTTTCAGCACTACCACAGCCTGGGACTGTGGGGAGGCAGAACGCTCGCTGCACGTGGAGTTCATGTATTTTCTGAGCATGTTTGAAACGAGATTTCACAATAACAAATGTTCGTGTCTTTGGTTTTGTTTGTGAGTTTGTGTTAGTTTTAAAATATTAGAATGCCCAGCCACAACACAGGAACAAACTTCTCACACTTCTCTGCCAAGTTTCAAATCTTGGCTCCCAAAATTTTTGTAAATCAGTTTTAGTGAAGTCAGTCTTCCTTCATAAACTACCTTTTTTTTTTTTTTAAGATATCAGGCATAGCTGAAGCAAAAAAAGTGAATATGATTTCTGTTTCTAAAGCATTCTTTAGCTCCCTAGAAGCAAAGAGTTTTCCAAAGTGGTTTAGTATTTATTATTATAGGCTTCCAATTGCCATCAGAATTCACACTAGCTTAGGAAAAGTCTTCCAAAAGGTTGGTCCTTTGATCCTCTTTCTATTGTCTCTCACCTTCTCCTTTAAAACTTTTTATTCTGATCCTACACCAGTCTTTTTTGTGGTTTTTTTAACTTTGATTTGTTCAAAACCCTCTGTCCAACCTATCTCAAACAAATCCTTGCTTCTGAAACAGAGTTATGCTATGACACACTTGTGTCTCCCCCTCATCACCTTTCAGCACAATCACTTATGGAAGTCTAAAAACAATTAAGGTATCAAACACAGGATATCTAAAGATAGTAAAGAATTCATCTAGAAGGAATATAGAGATCATCTAAACACTAATAATTTACTGGAATTCATTAATTTAAGATGTAAATGCAATGGTAATAACACAGTGTCCAGGATGCTTCTATAGTCCTCAAAATGAGACATATTCAATAATATTATGAGTGGTTTAGTAAAGTATTGTGAAAGATGGGACAAAACCTTATTCTGATGCAACTTCATGTGAATTTTTACATGCTGTGTAGAAGAACATGTGTCAGTGTAGAAGAACAGTCAAAACAACTCCATCTTGTATGAAATCAGATAAACTACTAGGGTAGTAATTATTTTAAAAAAACCTTTAAACCAGCAACATTAGAAGACAGATCAGAGGCGTTTATTATTTCCACTAAAACACTAGATGCTTTTGTTTAGGGAACCTGCCCATTAAATTCTAGTTGCATCAAAAGAAGTCCATGTCACATATTGTGTGTACACACTCACAGAATATACAAGCACAAAACATTAACACACCAACAGCATCCAACAACTCCCCAAACAAATGACACACATCAGCATGCTGGCACACTTGGTGGCAAACCCTTTTCTTGCCGGGTAGACTTTATCATGGAAGAGATGCAGAATAGCCACTGGTTCCAATTCCTATAATCATCCAACAACACTCCATTACCACAAAGAGTTCAGAACTTATGCTTTAAGTTCACTTAACTAAAGCAATCATAGAAAATCTTACCATTCTTACTATTTGTCCAAGCAGTTTTCTTCGAGCATTACACTCTTCAGGCTTGAGCACAACCATTACAAATATCTCCACCTAGAATGCTTTCATAAATAAAATTACCATAGCTGTGTGGGTCTGCTGCCCTAAAACCTACACAGGGGAACTTACAAAGTATACTTACAATGGGACCAGAGGAGTTACAGGCAGTGTTACTATTCTTACGCTGCAAAGAGTTAGTGCATCCTGTTGAGAGTCCTACATACAGGACAAATTTTGACCTCTGTTACATCTAAGAACCCCATTCAATGACACTGTATCTCAGGAGTTGGTCAGATGATCAAAATTTGGACTTTGGGTCGTATTTTTGGTATTTACAAAGCTAATTCCTTCTTCTTTAAATACACTAACTATAAAAATTAAAAAAAAATTGATAAACATGCTAAATTGGTCAGTGAGTACACAGAGCATGCAGAGACTCCTTCTATTTTGCAGGATTCAAGATCCCTTCATACCCTGTTGCTGTGATTTTTACAGATGCTTATGTCTTTTCTGCAGCTCATACAACAGGTACACAGCACCCACCTTTTCTTTGCAAAGGCATTAACTCAGAGACTTTCCTGCTATGCCTTAACAGAAAACTGTATTTCCAATTTGTTTGCACTTGAACCTATGTTAAAGCATGATAATGTTCAGCAAGACAAAACACATACTAACAAGTTAGTAGTGCAAGTGCGTTGTCCTCAAACTTTTTAGCTCAGCAATGTTGCCTTTCAATGATCTTTAAAGTAAGTACTGATTAGAAGACCTAATCATATCTACCAGCATAGCAAGCACCTAGTTTTCATTCTATTTATTTTTCCTTCTATTTATTTTGAAAAAAAGACTTCAATCCTGTTTTCTTGTTTAGCTCAGATGAATAGCCCAAACCCAACAAAGCATTTGAACCCATGCTTAATTTGAAATAAGTGCCTGAGTTACTAAATTAGTCCACAAGTGAAGTGACATGAGTAGGTCTCCTCACCTGCTTGTCTGGAGCAGCCCTAGAACACCAACCCTTTGCAGAAGAAAGCCTCTAGGAATACTCGAGATTCCCACCCACATCACTCATGTTTGTCAGGCATGGACTGCCCCTATCTGCTGCAGTGGCTGTTTGACACAGTTCCATTCCAGTGAGGAACTTGTCACTTGTCACCTCCTTGTCACTTCAGTCTCAGGGCTAAGAGGATGGGAGTGTTGGATGCATTTGTGTGCAGTTATACTTGCACAATTTCGAACACTTCAGAACTCATCTTGATGAGAACATATTTTTAATTAATGAAAACCAATAGTGATTAATAATTTCTTAGCTAATATAGATCTCATTTTGCTGATCTCTAATAGACTTGGCACTTTTCTTTTTTTTTAATAAATCAGTAGTGTCACAAATTCATTATTCAAATATTTCAGTGCACTAAATCTTCAAAATCACTCTTACACTGTTAGAATACCTATTTGCCAGAAAAAGACTCCAGGAATGTTTTATATTATAAAGTGGTATGAAGAAAATATCACTATGTGCATCTAATTAAATAATACAGTATTTACATACCTTAAGGCAGACAGAATAGAATAAGAAACGAGGATAAAAATCTACTCGATTGATAACATTGACAATAAGTAAGGCTCTCCAATGTAGGCAGAAAACAGCTGCTTTATCACTAGCAATTTACACATCAATTTACAGCTTAATAGCTACAGGAAAAACAGAAGAAAACACGAAAAATTTACCTCTGTAACTGTAATTCCGCCACAATTTTTTATTATCAAAAATGCAGAATTCAGTGAGGCAGTGCAAACACTTAGGTGTCATTCACACACGTTTCTCACTGCTTTGAAAAGAACCCTTGATATTACTTACCTTTGCTGAATTTTTATTTCCTATGCAGTGGTGAAGGGATTTGTGGGAGAGAGAGGAACACAGAAGCTTTAGATTGGCAACTGTTATGATTTATCATTCTTCCTAATGCATTAGAAAAAGCTCAAATGAAATCAAAACTCTGAGTTAGAGCTCAAACTGAGGGAGAACAGCAGCTACTGGTTTTATCTATCTTCTTTATTTTTTAAAATGGTGTGGTCACCATCTCCTTCTCAAGTCCATAAAAATGGGTCAAAATATCATCAAGTCCTAATCCTATTTCCCACACCATAAATATTTTCTACTAGTGCATTCTATAAGAAGAGAAGAAAAACGGATGTTAGTTTTCAATCAATGAAGAAAATCAGTCACTAATCAAACAGAGCTAATAGAGCACAGGTTTGAGCACTGTCTGTTCAGGTACATTTCACTTCAGTTTTGTGGGCGAGGAAGTCCTCTTGAACACCAGTTTTCCAGGTGTATTTGCACTGTGTTGTGCTGTGGCAGGCAAGGCATTCATTGTGTACGTGGAAAAATCAACATTAATATTCTAGCTATGCCAATTCCATCTCTAAACAAGATCTAGCTTCTTAACAGTGCACAAGAAAATTCCTTTAAACGTGCTCTCAATTGACTTATTACTTGAACAATGGCAAATTGCTGGGCTTACCATAGCAGTACAAACTCTAAATACATTTAGTATTCCATTAACCACAGGTTCTTCTGCCTGCCTCAGGCACTGCAGGTCTGTGTCTCCTCCTGGTGTTTACAAGTGTCTTCATCCTAGACAACGACCAACTTCTCCACCATTTCAAATCATGGAAACTACAATTATTGTTCGTCTTCCACATGATTTTACCATATCAAATAAAAATTTCATCTTGAGGAATCAAATAACAAAACAAAGCCAATACATATATCCTCCTTACTATTTGTCATCTTTGTGATACCACTCACTTCTATGCCAATCATTTTCTCCCAGGTTTAAAAAATAATGTCATTAAAAAACCTCACAGGATAGAAGAACAGACAAAAGGAAAAAAAACATTGCCTCAGAAATATTTAATAGACTATAAAAGTAGAGCAAGAGTGTAAAAGAATGGGAATAGATCAGTTGCAACACATATAAGACCTTCAACAGGGCAGACTTTTTGAGCAACAGAACAAAGAAACTTCTTGATTCAGTACAGTGTGTTCATTTGTCTTCCACAGAAACCAATCTGTCTGTCACCACAACTGCTTTACACTTTTATCTGAGTTCAAACTACAAACATTTGACTCCCTTCATTTCATGAAATTTGGCTGAAAAACTCTTGAGGCAAAATTCCTAAGTTTTCCTTTGAAGAGAGAAGAGTTAAACCGATGAAGAATGTGTAGTATTAGAACAGTGATTTCCTAAGCAGTCCGATTCTTCTGATGGAACACCCTGAAGCACGAGCGTTGGATAAAATTTGTCCAGAGCTGCACAAGGGAACCAGCTGGAAAGAAAGGGGTAGCACAGGAAAGAAAAATTTTGTATCTTCTTGCCTCCTGTGCAACTCGTTAAATCTGCACAAATAGCCAAATTTCTGCAGCCAGAACTGAGCATGCACTTGTATCCTGCTCTCCCAAAGCAGAAAAACACCACCTTACACATTGAATTAAGAAACAGCCTTCATGCTTGAAAAAAAAGTATGTGTAGAGTGAAAAATTATCTGCATGCAAGAAATCATAATAAGATTCTTCTCTCATTTAAGTTCCTCTTAGAATAGACTTAAATGAATTTTATGTGATGTGTACTTTATTTGTTCATTCCACAGATAAGAGGCAGAATTAACACAGACAGAGGTCAGATTTGGAGTCGAGATCTATTAAGAGCCATTCTGTCTTTCAAGGCAAAACACAAAAAACCATTATTTTAATACATACCCAAACCTTCTGATTCAAACAGGCAGGTATCATCCACGCCTACATCTCTGCACCAGGATAAGAAATTTGCTGTGTTGTCCCGTGCAAAAAAAGACCCTGAAGGAGCATTGGCTTTGCATGGAATCTTCCGAACTGGTAAAGTCTGAAAAACAGAAAATTCTCTATTTAGATAAATGATACATGCTGGCATAAAACTTAAGTATTATGAAATCAACATGTAGTTTTTGCACAGATGGGGGACTCTCACCAGTGTATTGCTTTGGCCATTAAAGAATTCCAAGCAAAGCAGAGTGAGAAATTAATTTAACAGCACCAAGTTCTCAACCACAAGATCTTTCCAAAAAGCATCATTATAGTCCAGGCAATGTGAAGCTGAGAGCTGAACCAACATGAGTTACTTCTTAGGAATATTAGCGACTACAGTCTTGGGATTTACTGTTTAGTCCAGTTCAACGAATTTAAAAAAAAAAAAAAAAATTAAAAAAATTCATAAAGACAGACTTTAAACTAGGAACTGAACTTTTGCACAATAAAGGGTGAAGTAGTTTCACTTCTAAGTTAGGAGGGAATTAGAGCAAATAAATAAGTCTGTCTCCATCCTAACAACACACACAAGCCCCCTGTGCACGACGCAGAAATGTAAATTTAGTAGCTCCAAGGTCAGGGTCTAGCTAACACAGGCTCTCACTGTACCAGAGTAGTTCCATTTGCATGATTTTGATATCAGAGAGGATGCAACTGATACAGCATCAATATCTGAACCAGTGTAATTACCACAGCAATCATTTTGCTCATATTGGTACCTTTATTGAAACATATACAAAGAAGATTGTAGCACTTAGTTCTCACTTAACATTTCTTTCTATCAAATAAAAAATAACTGTAATTCATGGCAAAATACTTGTTCCTAGATCTGCTTCCAAATTTCTGTCCTTAACAGTCCAAAAAACCAAAAATAATTATAGGAAATGTGGAGAGGGGAAAACAAAAAAAAAGACAAAGGAGTAGGCTTCTCTTTAAGTAGCTTTTAGTAGCATAATAACGTCAGTATTTAAAGACAGCTTAGAAGGAATTTATATATTTGACACAGCAACAATGTATTGGCAGAATACCTCTGCATGAACAGAGCTACTCACCACTATTTACCCAACCAACCAAATAAACTGCAAATAGAACAACTGCAGGGATAAACACCATTCTACTTATTTTATTGATATGTCAATGGGAACTTAGAAATTGTCTCAGATATATAAACATATATAAACATCTTACAGATCTATGCATTTAGAACTCTTCCTCAAATCACCATCTAACTGTCATTCCCCTATGATTCTTACTCCAATTACATGATTTACACCTCCTTGCTTGTCAAAAATTATGCTTACAGTTCAAAATATTTGCAAGGAGATATAAATACTTTTCTAAAAGTTATTATAAAACACTGATCAGTTTTAAATGACATTTTAAAGAAAAATCCAAGTAAACCTTGTGTCACAAACACCATATTGCCTCCTAGACCATCCTGGAACAAGGGAGGGGAAGCAGGAAGAAAGTAGGGAAGTAAAAACAGTTATTGGCTAATCCAGAATAAATAAAAAACTATGAAACCTGAATTCTTTCAAGGGGCTCTAGATATGGAACAACCTTACAGATCAGAGTGCAATGAAGTTTTTAAACATTATTTTTACCCCCTTTCCGTTCTTCTGGGGGAAAAAAAAAGAAAAAAAAGGGTGGGGGAATGCTCAGTTCCTCACAGAACAGAGATTTTCTTTTCAAAAAAAAAACACAAAACCCTAATAAAAAGCTGTTAGCACTAGGCACATTTCTAGACTAGCACCCTTTTCACATCACACTAATTTCTACAAAGAAACAATGAGTATCTGTATCCTGAGGCAAATTCTTATTATACTCTACAGACTGCTTCACACGTTGAATTTCATTTTGTTGACTCAGTCTTTATGAAGAAGTAATGTAGCATTTGTCTGTCTCTGTCTGCCCCCATATCCTTTCCCAGGAGACTTTAATTGGACAAGTCTAATACCCTTAAAAGAGCACCCACTTCTTTTAAAAGGAGTCACATAAAAGTCTCTGGCAGCCTGTTGGAGGAAGGTCAACTAGTCCAGCCTGCATTCAGAGGAAAGCTGTCAAAACAAGACTTCTGTTTGATGATTTTCTACTAAATCTTACACAAAACATTTAAGAAACCTTAAAGAAGTTCCTTCTTCAAAATAATTTTGGAGAGGTCTAAGCTGACCTTACGTCCTCCAGTCCAGAAGATGAACAGGCACTGAGGGCAGGGATGTTTGACTGGCACAAAGCAAGACGGGAAATGGGTGGAGAGCAGTGGGAGTTGGGCTGTACCATGAGGGAAAATAAACCAGGAGCCAAGGGTGACCCCAGTACAGGCAGTGACAGCCCTCACTGGCAATGGTGCAGTCCTGACAGCAACTACTGTGTGGATTTTAGTGTTTCAGCAGAATCAGTTCCCTCAGAAATACACAGTTGGTTTATAATTAACCCCAACTTGTCAGTAGATTCAAAGAGGTGCCATTTCACAGCACTATATCTTAATCTAGTTACATAAAACATCCACTGTACCTACAACACACTTGACCATATTCTCACAGAAATCAAATGACCAGCAGCTCTAAATTGGTTTAACAACACGATAAATCAAAAAGAATGAACTTCTTTTCTGATATCATCTCTGTTTGGACCAGATTATCTGAAGTGGATGTTGAACCAACTGAGTAAATAGGTCAAGGGGACCAAACAAATTATATCTGGCACAACTATACTCTTTAAATTGGACATAATCAATCAAAAATTCCAAAGTAAAAATCCTGGATTAACAGCACTGTGACAGGAAGAAGATTACAAGAAGCCAGCTCCAGTATTCCTGGCACTTGCAGACCTGTGCATAAGGTATTTCAGAGAGCTTGGAAAGGAAATAAGATTACAGTTATTTTACATGTGAGAGCAGACCTGCAGTGTCAGATCATGTCACCTCCCAGTTCCCTCTTCAGTTCTCATCTCTGGTTTTTCCACAGTGTTCATGTGTTACTTTGCTCTCAGCCTTGCCTTTGCAGAAAACCAGCAAGTCTTCTCTGAGAAAAAAAGCTGTTTCTATTGCCAGGAACAGCTCAGAAGGGGATTACAGGTGAATCATACTGGGTTTGTTTGCTTCCACTCACTTCTCCAACTCCAGATGATTCTGTGCCTTTAAACTGCCACAACCCCCTATTCTTTCATGTCCTGCTAAGGGTATTAAACACTGTTCTGGAAGTCTGTGATAAACCACTCATATTATTTCAGAACACCTGAACAACAACAACAACAAAAAAAATCCCAACCCAAGCCAAGCAACAACAACCAAAAATTACTGTGCTACAAGACTGGTGGCTGCCATCTGGCAATCAGAGCAGACTTGGACTCAGGATGGGCACAACCCATCTGCTCTCCTTGGCCCTAGACCCACTGGGCACAAAGAAGCCCACAGCACTGGTCCAGGAGACCAGGAGCTGCTCCTTGGCCCAGACTCCTTCAGCAGTACACAGGCAGCTAGAAGTGAGGAGGTAGCCAGGAGAACCTGCACTGCCTTTCTTTAGAGGAGCCATTGGGAAGGCCTTGCAATGCCTGGCAGGAATGCAGAAAGCCCTATTTTTCCCCTGGGTTACTGCTGCTCCCCAGTACTAATAACACATTAATCCGTCTGGTTCTAAATATTTTATATCTTCTGATTTAGGTATATCACAATGACTGAATATAGAATTTCTTTCAAGAAGACCAATTCAGAACAGGTGGTTTATGTGCCAGAAATCATCTGAAATTTCATGCACCTAACAGACTATCCACAAATTATGTTTCTATACCTTGACAACTAAGATAGACCTTTAAACATAGCTGGCTAACTCAGCTTCACTATGAAGTTTAGACATTCATGGAAATTGTAACATTTCTTTCACAATTATAAGGATTACAGTGTCTTTTAGAAGTACATTTTTGGTAGTAAGAGTGTGGTACAGAACACCACAGTTAACTAAGCAGATTTGTGATGTTCTCTAATTTTATAGCGACAGGAAAAATGTTTGATTATCAGATGTCCTAAACAACTCAGAAGTGACAAAGACCCAAATGTAAAAACAAGGCACCCTGGGACACAGAAGGGAAAACCCCCTACATTATTGAAGAACAAAAAAAAAAAAAAAAAAAGAAAAGAAGAAAGCTTTAAGTAATTTTCTGGAGCAAATACTACACACATAAATATCCATGGTATCGCATGATCTCACTAAAATGTAGCACTCTAAATTTGGTGCCATTTCCCGCAATATTAGGGTCTTGTTGAAGAGAACAGCAAAAAAACCCTACCCTCTTTTCTGTTCAATAATAGCACCACCAGGTTTATCATACAAATCATAGGGAAATACCCATATTTTCTTATCACCCAATGAATTTTCCTACCACCTTTTAAATAGAAGTCCACTTTTTTTTTAATATTTCCAAAACTGCCGCTGTAACGTTCAAATGAAAGCTCTTATTTAAGAAAGGTTTCGTGCACAAATACTTTTTACTGATTTGTATAAATGGCCTGACTATTTCAAAAGTGTTTTCTAACAGATCATTCTGAAGTAATTAGGTTTCCATATGGCAGAACTGACTTTTGTTGACATAGTATAGTATAACCGCAGTTGCTTTGAAACAGCAGTGGCCGCAATTACTCCTATCAAATATCATGAAAACAATTCCCCAGTCACACTCCTTTTACAATCTTGTCTTGTTGACGTGCATGCATGTGGTTTAATGCAGGATGTGAAAGTGTGAGTGAAACATATGATGCAATCCTGGAAAAATGCTGTCAGGTTCACTTCTGAACCCAAAAGGGACTCTCTTACACTGATGCTCTGAAATCACACGGAAAAAAGTATTTTCGTACTGCTTTTTTCAAAACAAGGGTTCACGAACACATTTTGAAAAAACCCATTTATTTATAGAAGACTTAAGATTGGAGCCAGATTTTGAAGATTCCTAATCATATTTCCCCCTGTGAACAGACGATTTCACAACTTTTTGAACTGTCACTTATGCTGGAATAAAAAGATGGAGCAATTTTGTCTGCTATGAAAAAGGGTTTACAGTTAGCTAGGTACTCATAGGAAAAATTTGCCTGTGTCTCCTGATGACCTACATTTACCAAAATGGGGAGGGAATTATGCTATGCAGTAGCTGACTGCAGGGGTGTCTCTTGTTTGGTCATTTAGTGTTACACATTTCCTACTGAAATGTGATTATATTAGCTAGATAGAACATGTACCTGGCTTGGAACTTTTTACAATTTTGCCTTTAACTTAGCTCTATGGCCACTAGCAATTCTTTTTCTTTTGCAATTCTTCCCTCATTTTGCTCAGGTATTCTTGGTAAAGCCCTCCTTCCCTTACAAAAATCTAAATTAGCTGATAGGGAATGCAAAAGAGCAGTTCTGCCACAATCTTCTCTGTAAAGTTATTTTGCTGTATTTTTTATTAATTTGTTAACCAAAAGTGAACTGGGGCTCATTGCTACAAGTACTTACTCTTATTGAGCTGTTACAATTCCCCTCACTACAGAGTGACAATACCACTAGACCATCCTTTATTCAGTTACTGTTCTTAATTCTTCAGGAACTCAAACATAACATACTTCAGATACCATTTATAAATCACAAAAGGGGTGTTCAGACACTTGTTTCAGCAAGGGAAAATTAAGTTTACCTGAGACTACCTTGCAGTTCCAAAATCCAGGTTTTGGAAAGCGCCATGACGCATGAACTAAACATTAAATTAATGAAACTAATATCTACAAGGTAAAATAACTAATCCTTAGCAAGGTGGGCCCAGTTTTGTTTTCTCCCTACCCCATTTAGTATGGAATACTTTTCAAATATAACAACTGGTCCAACAGTGAAAAGAACGTGCTAAATGCATAGGCAAAATGGATAGAAGGAACTCTGAATTTGGAAATACATACATAGAATTTAAAAGCATTTCCCACTAGAAAAAGAAAAAAAAAAAATATAAACCCTTCAGCTCTCCTAAAGCTGCAAAATTAAAGTTAAAACCCAGGAAAATTAAAAATGTGAAAACTCAATATGGAAGTTTTGAAGACTTAGGAGACAGCAATAACAATTGCCAAACTTTTCAACAGACATGGAACTAGGAACAACTTCTAGATCAATGAAAAATAACATTGCACTTATAACAAAGAAAGCACCCTTAAGCAATTCACTTAACAAGTGGCAAAACATTGTCCTTTGGTGAAATACAGCCTTTACATGGGCATATTAAGTCCTGTAGAAATATGTAATTTTAATGCAAGAGCAGATTGGATTTCAAGTTTAAAGATCATGTGTTGACCAGATTTTTACCCTATGTAAACACTGCAGAGATCATCAAAAGCCAAAAATCACTTATTAGCAACTTCCTTGATTCTAAGAAAGCACTTGTGGATACTTTGGAATCCCTAGCAGATTTGTGATATGCCAATAAAAATAATTAACATGATCAAGGCTCTACATAAACATACAGACCACAATGTTCAAATAAATACAGAACTAAGTGAATGCTTTAGCCATAGAATTAAGTGTCAAAGTAGAATACATTGTCCCACATGGCATTAGTTCTTAAGAGTAAGCATAGATGGAGAATAAGCTTAATTTAAAAACAATATAGTTTTAAAAGTTAAGAATTTTTTTCATGGCTTTGTTCTTCGCAGTGCTCTGTCCAAGACACATATTACTCATCACACAGCCAAAGACTGGTTATTCAAAAAAAGACAGCATTAATAGTTACGAAAAACTAATTTAAACAGAAACACTGCAACTTCCACTTCTAGCAGCACATCAGAAAGCCAAGGAATACAAGAGACAATTCCATCCACATACAATGCAACTGCACAACTGGGATACCCAGCAAATAATGCCAGAAAGCAGCAATGCAGGATCTTCATTCACCAGCTGAAGCACATTTGACTATTTGACTGATAAGGAATTTAAATGTAGTTTAGGGACACATGCATGTCAACGTATGGTGACAAAAATCACGATGTCTGTCCAGAGTCAGAAGGCCACCTCTCAGAGCCTGGCTGTTGGGCAGCTGGATAACACACAGAGATCCATAATCAGGAATCTTGCACTGGAGAGCAGAACTAAAGGAAGCTGACAACAGAGAGCCCATCTAAACAAGATGCCAGACTCTGCTCCTGCCCATTCCATTTGGGTAGCTGAGGATGGGATTAAGTCACTACAGTCCAAAGACTTGGGGAGGTCTATAAACTGACTTTCAAAACTTCCAGACATATAGCTCTTAACATATCTATGCCTACTGACAAGTTCATTTTTATTAATAGCCTTCCAAAATCTTAAAGAAGCAGCTCACAAACTCCAGGCATGTATGCACCAAAAATTAAAAGCCATTGCTCCTACTTCCCTGCACGCTGAAATTGTAGCAGGCCAAATGCAAAAATCAAAGGCGGATGGGGTTTTTTTCCTTTTTTTCTAATGCTGTAACAGCATTAAAGAGAATGACTACAATTAAATATCACTAGAAGAGAGAGACTGTAATTTAAAAAGTTTTAAAATTTTACTAAGATTTTATAAGCAGAAAATAAGAGAGAGGCCCCAGGTCATGGCAAAGATCTCCTCTGGTGCTCCTGAAAACAGGGATTCAGCAGTTCATTCCCATTCAATGAGTGTTCTGTACCTTTTCTTTAGATCTCTGGGTTTCAGAATTAATGTTTAACGGGGATTTTTAAAGCTGGCATTTCATAATAGGCTTCTTCAATAACATTTGATTAGAACAGAATGGGGCAATTCTCGCAGGTGCTCTTTCAGAGGGCAATTACACCTTATCTTCGATAGATGAATCTGAGCTTTTCCCCATCACAACCTAAGAAATCAGAGCTGAATCAGCCTAGAGTTTGTTGAAGAATCCTAGTTTCTGAATTTTCCTCATTTATTACAATTACATGAGAAAAAATAGGAGGATTGCAATTAATAGGAGGATTGCATTTGTTTGTGGCATTGTCACACAGCAAAACTTGCCAACTACATGCATAAGTAGCAATCTTTCCATAAGATCTTAAAATATTTCCATGAGATAGAAATGGCCAGATCTGGGTGAATTTTCATGGGACATATTTTGGAAAGCATCTTATTAACCCACAATTATGTTTTATGAAACATCACATTCTTAAAGGGGACACGATTCTCCGAAAATAAAGTACGAAAAACACCAGATTTTGGCAAAACCAACTAATTTCAGTCATAGAAACTTCAAAATCACGTTTTCCCCTTAATCATTCCAGAAGAACCCAAGGTAAGGACAAGGCTTCAAAAAACTTCAGCCTGAATGGCTGAAGTCCATCAAAACACATTACAGGTGTAATGTAAAATTTCATACTGAAAGATGCTTCCATAATTTCACAAAGAGTGTGGTCAAATAACCAAGATATTTCTTTGATCTGGGGGATTAGAGTGGATAACCTTCCACTGGCAGTCTGAATAACCAACTTAAGAAGCCATTCAAACTCCTTGATGGAACATATAACAGTGGGTATGGTGCTGTGTTACCATCCTGCTGCTTCTGCCTCTTCCACCCGGTTTTCTCTCAAGGATCAGTCTCGCCCTTTGTGACCTTTTGGAGCAGGAGGCAGGGTGGGGGTTTCCCAGGCCTTTCTGTAAGATTAGTTCCAAATGGTACCTCACCTCCCGTGAGACAAGCATCAAGGAAGACAGTGATAAACGTCTAGGCAGTCTAAACAAGGATGGAATTCTTTGAGGTGCATTATCTGTTTGCTTTTTGGATTTCCAGATGTTCAACAGAGACAACACAGTTTTTATGCAGGCACCAAAAACATTCAGGAAGAATTTAACAGGTAATTGCTGCTTGGGAAAACTGAACAGGAAACAAAATTAGCCCTATGATTATTGTATGGAAAGATTATTTTTTCTGACACCACTACATCACCCCAACTGCATATCATGTTTGGTGACGGAAAGGTAGATCGGTGGAAAATTTGTGTGTTCCACCCCCTGTTTCTCAGTAAGCAGAGAAGAAAGGCTTCTACACAGAAAGGTATGGCTTTTCCTATCTTGCAACAACCAGGAGGCAGGGAAGGTGATTTAGGAAAAACAGGTAAGGAAAAAGAATCGACTTGTGAAGACGTGGAAACAAACATTCCAGAAACCCTAATTCAATACTTGCATCTTAAACATTATTTATAGAATCCTTTTTATCAGCTGTGGTAATAGGAAACATCTATGACATCAGAAAAGAGGTTGCAAAACCACATGTGCCCTCTACACAAAACTGTAATCTAAACCATAAATAATTAAAACAAAAATAAAGAAACAACAATTACAGTTTGCTCATGCTTCTCAAAACTAGGTAAGACCTTCAAGAACAGCCATAATAAAGCTGATGTGTTATTAGACAAACAGGGGTAGCTGCAGTTATGGAAGTACTCCAAAGCCCTGTATGTTCATTTTTAAGAAAAATTGTATCCTTGTCTTTATGATAAAGAATCCGAATTTCTGTGAGTTTTCCAATTAGAAACCACAAGGAAACTGCTTGAGCCATGGGAATTCTAAGCAGGACTAGAACTTAAACACCTGTGATTTGAAAAACATGTTGGAATCTCTAATCTATACAGCCAAAATTCTAAACCAGCCTTAAAGCAATCTCTAAAGTTGTGAACAAAACTTCACTGTGTACTTGAAGCATTTGGGGTAAATTTACATATACAAAGGCAAATGGGAATATATGTTTATTTAAAAAAAAATAGACATAATTATATCTATAAATTGATGTCTGTGCCTCAAAGTAATGTCTGTTTTCTTCTTCTGCATTGCAGTCATCATTTATGTTCACTGTTTCCATTGTTTCAGAAATTTTGGCTCATTATTTAAGTTCAAGACTCACTATTGGTAAATGCACCAAATTCTGTAGTCTTGCTTATTCATTATTCCCTAAAAACCACTAACACTATCTTGACCTAGGAATTGCACAATTAAACTGAAGACAGTTGGTCTAAATTATGTTTTCTCAAACTTTGAAATACATATGGTTATTTCCATACAAGTCCCTAATCTTACATTTCTGTTCCAGACTATTCCTAATAGTCTAAGTAAAAAGCCACAAAAAAAGATCTGTTAGAAAGACTTTTACAGTTTGCTTTAAAGATTTAACAAAATAAATAACAGGAATGTTGCAACACATTTCACATAAGAGGCAAAATCCAGCAAATCTAAAATCAGCTGTTTATAAAATTTCTCTCAGAAAACTGAAGTAATGGTAAAAATGCTATGAAAACTTATGGGCTTAATACAAATTTTATGAAGTGTTTAAGTATTAGCATTACATACAAAACCAAAGTTAATTAAACATCCCTGGAAAAAGCTTTGAGATGTTTTCTAGTTAAATGATATTCTTGGAAATGGAAGTTCAGTCCTCTTGTCCTGATTTGCAGCCTGAATCATTAAAATATATTCCAAAGCAGGAGCTACGTGCTTAAATCTGCTCTGCTTTTCCCCTGACAACGACCTTGGGATGCAAATTCTGGTTATTCCTGCAATGTTAAATAGGAGCAGAGAGAGGGATGTGCAGCAAAATCCCTGCCTCAGGTTCACTGACAGCAGCAAGGCCAGCCCATGGCAGAGATTAATTGTGCTCCAGCCAAACAAGAGAACAAACCATGCTTTCCCAAGGACAAGAAGTACCAATGGGAAGAACAGTCTGGAGGGACATGATGTCTCAGTGCTCCTTCCAGGACTGTGCAGCTCTGCCTCCAACAGCATGTGGCTTAAAGTGCACTGAAACCCTTCTCTAAGTAGTTCTTCAGTGTATTCACCTGGAAGGTGCCAGGCACACAAACACATAATATCCTAGAATTGTTCAGAAATCTCCTTTCATAGTCTGGTGGGAAATTTTACTCTATCCTACCATGCAATCCTCCTGCAAGCATAAACTTTAGCTGTAGGAGTTATTTGCTGAGGCATAGAAGGTTTGTGCACGTGACCCACTGTAGGCAAATCTTACAGTACCTGCAAGAAACCTGGTAGCAATCTAGGAGGAGCTCAGCAAGCCACTGACATGTCTGAGAAAGGTACAAGGAATTCTCCAACAAACAGCTTTACAGTCTTGTGGAAATGATTCCTTCCAGATGGATTAGCACTTGTGAGTCATTTTGCAAGATTATTCTTTTCCTCTCATATCCACATCAGTCTGTCACTATGAAGATTAATACACAGAAAGACAATGCTGTATTTTTTTTTTATTCCTCCCAAGTAACTGAGAGCCATATCTATATTGTATATGATCAGAAATTGGCTCCAGAAGCTTTTATTGCAAAATAAAAGTCTCCAGGAAAGTGCAAGTGTGCAGATGAGAAAATTGCTGCCTCAGACCACAAAGAATCTGTTCATAGCCTAACAATTCCTGCAATCCTATCCATGCAATTCTCGACTGGAGAGTCAGATTTATAACTTACAGGAGGCACCAGAACATGGCTCTGCTGCAGCTGAGGACTCTTTACACTGGGCAGACAGATTAAGGGAATCAAGTTTACAGAATACTGTATATCCATCCCATCTGTAGGATGGGATAAGCTTGAGAAAATGAAGCCTACAGTATAAACAAAAACACCATATAGAAACACCAGCTCAGACTTTCAGCTTGGCCATCCAGGGCCTAAAAGCGAGATCCAGATCCCAGATCCAATTCTGAACCACTGGTGCAGATTCTCTACTTTAGGAGGACAAAGTTCCCTTTGCTTGTGGCCCCATTGAAGGGCAGACACAAAGCTGTCTGAAGCAGTAGATCCACAAGCAAAGGTCTTTCTCTCATCTACATTTAGAGAACCATAAGCTTCCATGTTTCTTGTAAATGATCAGAGTTAAATATAATGTTTTTTTCATAATGGGAACTACCTAATAGGAATCACAGCTCACCAAATGAGGCAGCAATAGCTGAAGTGCTCAAACCTCTTTACAATGTTTACAAATCAAGCCACTACTGTACAGTGAAGAGTATTCCCAGGTTACAGATGTAGAAAGTGAAAGCCCAGATACGTATTCTCCCAAAAGCAAACAGTAAGCTTATAGCTGATGGGAAAATACTGGGCCTCCAGTTTACAGTCTTGTTCTTTTGCCACCAGCCCCTTCTTCCAACATTGCCAGAATTCAGGTCAATTCCCTGGCTTTTCAAGTCCTGTAGTTTACAGGATTCTGCCTCTACTTCCACAGATATACATAACTGTCTCTAGAAGCAAAAACATCTTGAAATTTAAAACAGAATTTTCAGTTGTGAAATGGCTGAATCATTTCACCTTTGAAAAATTCAACTTCAACATTAGAACTTAATGAAAGGCAAAAAAAAAAAAATCCATCCCAAGTAGTTGTTTAGCTCTCTTAATTGTAACTCTTAAAAATGCATAACGTGGCTCTCAAAGTCACTAGGCCAAAAATCTCACCTGATGTGAACCTGCATAATTGTGAGAAGCCAATGCTGCCACAGGGATCCACACTCACCAGGTATGAGATTCGCCGAGTACCTTACCCAGGACCAAGTGAAAGATTTGGATACAGAAAAATTGCAAAATACACTTCAGGTACTATGACTGTGGGTAAGATGTGGACAGAATCTCCTAGTATTAGGATATACATGAATGTATATTTGCAGAAATTACTATTTCATAGACAGTGTCAATGGAAGTGGACGTGCACATCCAAGGACACAGTGAACTCACTGTTTTATACACAACAGCTCAGTGAACATTCAGTTTAATCTTATTAAATCAGTTCCCATGGAAATAATAAAATTAAATGCATATTTGAACTAAAAATTCTGGAAGTTCAGAAATATTTGCACCTGGATTAATTTTTTGTACTTACTTCTATTTCTTTTATTGGTCAAATCAATAGATACTAGCTTCCTGAAAATTAGGCTAAATTTTATGTTCGAATTGATTATTCAGAAGTATTTATAAGAGAGATTTAACTTGAAATTTATCTGATTAGCCTCTGAGAACTTGGAGAAAAAGGATAATTAAAGTTTCAACCTGTTTTTATTCATCATGAAAACATTGTTTTAAATGAAAAGTTCATCAATATATAGGCAGCTTCAAGGATGATGGATGGACTACTATGCCCTGCCTATAAAAATGGTAACAACCATTAACACAAGCCCTGCCTGTAAAAATGGTACCAACTATTAACACAATTTATTTATGTTTATTTTAAAATCTTAATTAATGGTCTTACTAAACTAAACTAAATCAAATCAAATGTGGGCTCTGTGCACACTACACATGCCTTGATGCTCTGAATTTGTTTGTACAGCTGTGAAATTCTCAAATTAACTATCTGTCAGGAAAAGTAAAATACTGGCAGGAGAGCATGGAGATGAAATCCAAGCCAGTGGGAGAAAATTACAAAATGGCATCCTGTGACATGAATGACTTTTATGGAATAACTGCTGCTATAATAATAAGTCTGTAATTTCTAGACAGTTGATCATTAGCAGGAGCAGCAGCACAGGTAGTTCCAACAACTTACTACCATACAAATCTTGAACATTTATAAAGACTGATAGAAGTCATCTCCTCGTCATTTTATAAGTGTACATGGTTAGATTTATTTATGACTGTAAAAATCTCCAAAAAGAGGAAAAAAGGACTTAAAAAATACATCATATACTCCCACTAGTCTAATACTGCCCTCCCTGTTAAAAAAATCCATTTTCATTTAAACTCAAAAGTTTTGTCTGTCTCTAGCAAAGGATCAATGTTTTCAGAATGATCAGGTTTTGAAGCATGTTTTAGCTGCTTAACAAATCTAATTTCAAATAACTTCTAAGAAGTTTGACCCTTGTGAAAGGATAGAGTTGCCTTTGTCTACTTGCACAACCAGCAGGGTATTCATCCCCAGGAAACAGGAACACACAGAACATAAGAGTGACTCTCACACTTTCTGAAGTTCCATCAATTTTCATCTATAGGGACTTCCTCATCTGGGTGGGGTTCCTGTGTATTCAGCCTTCCAAGAAATCTCTCTTCCATCACCTTATTCAGTGTTTACTGGAACCCAGGTAAATTTTCACAGTCCTTGACAGGAATTGTCCAACTGGTTTCTAAACAATTCCCCCCCTTTTGCTTGCCTGGCTTCTGGTACCTTCATTCAATGTCCTGTAGTCTCTGTGTAGAAATTGAACTTCTACCACACCTTCCTGATTTTGCAGATTCTATCATATGCCTCTTTTTCCACACTCAAGAGTCCTAATCTACTCAGTCACTCATAAAAGACAACTCCATTATCTCCTGCATGCATAAAGTTACAACTCCATCCCCTTCCTCTGACTCTTAAGAGAAGACTACTTTTGCATTGAACACCATTTAATCTCCAGTCTCTTAAAGCTGTATTTCCTCACTACGTTACCAGTAGTTTCCTAGGTATTTTGAAAATGTCCCCAGTGTCCACAAGTGTCTTCACATGACACAAAAAGGAAGTGTTGACATCAACATGCCTTTTAGATTTGGAAAACACAATATTTTGGGAGGTACAACTCTTTTTTGGTTTCTGCTTTCCCAACATATTCCACACTCAAAAAGGCTGTTGCTGACCTAGGGGCTTTTCCTGAAATCTGAAGAAAGTTCAGTGTTCCCTAATAAGAAAGGGAATGATATAGAGTTTAGTTAACAAACAAACTGCAAAACTGACAGTGACCAGAAATATATTGCACAAGTTAACTCAGAAGCAATAGGGGTTTAGCCTCTGCTATTTTGTAGAGCACTGCAATATGAATTTAAGGAATTATGGCAAACAGCTGATGAGTCAGTGCATGCAGTATTAGCTTTTAATGTCTTCTTACATCTGTTGCTATAGCTGCTAAACTGGTCAGACAGCCCCAAAGAGCTGCCTAATGAATTCATGATCAGTAGTACATATCAGTCAGAACAGGATATTTCATCTCCCTATCTTTGTTTAAGACAAAACTAAACCTAAAATATTGCATGGAGCTTTTCCACCTAGGAAGACGTTCACATAAAAAAATAATTAAAAGTTACATATATGGATAGAAAAGTGTGTTCTCTATTTTGATAGAAGCTGAACTCAACACAACTCAGCAGCTTCTTCCAGTCATTGGGGCACCTAGGTAAAAGGCCATGTTTCTGTTTTCCTGGGCAGAGAAATGGGCAAATGGTTTCAAAATTTCACATGTATTATTAATAGGGTGCAAAATAATGATTCAGGGGAGGATTGTGGAATTCTTACTGCACTAAATTTCATACAGTATAATCTTCTCATAAATTTCCTTGGCACCAGAAGTCAGACTTTTCAATGGGTAGGCTAGTCCTATTGCCTAAGACTGCTACACAGGGAACTAAAATCTGAAAGGATGAAGAGCTTCCTAAAAGTCTACAATGACATAAATCTATTATTCTGCCATTTCTTTGAATTCTTACTATAATAAATATGAAATAATATACACAGAGAAAATAGCAGCAGAGCAAATTTTTTTTCCCTTTAATTGCATTGTCAGTTATACCAGTTTGACAGATAAAAGACCAACAAATCTAAGTAATGACAACACGTGACTGCATGTGCCTAATCAGCTTCTAATGTAATTCAGGCTCAAAAACAAATACAAGTAACCCTTCTTTCTGCCTAGCTAGTTCCTAGGCTTAATCAAAAAGACTGCCATAGGTGTTTTCTCACTTGGAAGCTACCATGACACAGGTGAAGACAATATTATAAAGACCATATTATAAAGAGGAACTCAGAAGTCAACCAGTACCTCTACTAAACAAGCCCTGATTATAATTTGAAATAGGAAACATGAAAACTTCTTCTCCAACAACAATTACGAACTTGGAACCAAGAAAAACAACTTATACAGGTGCAACTGGCACAAGGCTGACAGTTCTCAGAACAGCTGATAAAATTCATGCTGTGCCCTAATTTCTGCTACAGACAAGCTATGAAAACATCAAGGATAGAAGATGCACTATGTTCTTGGCCTCTTTTTTACCTGCTTTTTATTTGTCTGTTTTAGCTTTCAAGGAAGATGTACCTGAATGCACAAGAAAAACAAAAAGTTTCACAATAAATGTTTTAATGTGTTGACCCTTTAATTCAACTTCTCCCAGAAACAGAATCACTGCACGCTTGAATCTCTCCCAGTAAGACTGTCCTATGAAAATAATTTAAAGGAAAAGGAGGTTTGTTCAAGCAAGATCTTAACCCAATCTTTCCAAAACTCTTCAGTATCTTCTCAGTTTCACATTTTCTACATCATTCCTGCACCTTTTTGCTGAAACCTCTTCCAGTACACCAACAGGACCTTCAAACTCGAGGCACCAAAACTAACTATAGAGTTTTATTACTGACCTCCCTAGAGCTGTTTTCAGAGGAAAAGACGCCTCCCACAGCTACTTAACATTCCCCTTGCAAATAAATGCAAGGATCACATTTTCTCCTTTAGCTACCACATCCCACTGCTAGATCTTGTTCTGTCTTATTCTCCACATATTACAAGTAGTTTTTTTGAGTAACTGCTTTGCATAGTTACCTTAATAATTACCAGATAAGTATTATTTCCCCCACCTTTATACAGTGGTTCTTCTACACAGAGCAATTACCTCCCCGCTCTTTTGCGGAATCTCCACACGTGAAATCTCTTAACGGTGCAAAAAGAAGTTCAGTACCAAACCAAAAAAGTTCAGATACCCCAGATACTGATATTACACACTAGAACATTGACCAACACTTACTCTGCCAGGCTTGTTTGCATCAAAGCTGTTTTCTTTAAACTTCTCCTGTAGGGTCTCAGCTAACCGGCAAAGCAAGGCTCCGTTATCCAATTTCTCCATAAAGGTTTCTGCTGTTATTTCTCTACCTGAACAGCAAACAGAGAGTTAACATGGCAGAAAGCATGCAATAGTACAGACTGCACTTGTGTGAAAAGAGAAAATCAGTAGAAACCTCAACAATAATTTGCAATACACTTTAACTGAAAAACTTGTATTACTTTGAGTATTTAGCGAATGACCTCACTACTACTCCACCTGTAGATATACAGAAAATTATGAAAAAAAACATGCCTTTTTTTTTTTTTTTTTTGGAAGGCATGTGATATTTGAAAAATAATTCTAGTATATTAGACTCCATGTATTTCACTTTAGTTATGAAAATCCAGTGCTTTTAACACAATATTTTAAAAGACAGACTACAGCAGGCAAGTGGTTTACACCAGTGTGCATGTGTAGCTATAGCACAAGAGTTGCTAACAGTTTATTTTGTAACAGAAGTACAAAATCATGTCAAGAAGGAAAGGACTATATTTTTTCAGAGACTCTTAAGACTTGTCCTGCAAGAAGTACACAAGATACTACAGTTACTGCAATGCTCCTATGAAAGTTCTTTTTCAGAAATAAAGTTAGGTACATAAGAAAAAAAAAAAGAGTGAAATTTCATTTCATGCATCTAGTTGCCACACAGATTAAAATCTGTGCTCCAAGGACAAAGGCAAAACACTCTGATTTCAAAATATATCAATTACTATATCATCCTGTATGACACTATTTCAGCAACCACAGACTGCCCTCCTTGCTACAGCAGACCAGACAACCTTACAGTACAATGTAATTACACCCCCCTGGAAGAGGAGATCTCAAGTCCCATGATGAGATGTGCATGTTCATCAGACTGGGCAGGCCAGACCAGAAAGAAATTATTTACCATCCTACACTAAACTTCCAGGATCCTTACATCATTTCCAAGTAAAAATATTCCTATTTCTTATTGAAGGGATTTAATTTTCACGTTTCTACTGAAAAATCTGCCTTCTCTTCGGAACTTTTTTGACTAGCAGCTGTATTTTTCAGCCCTCTTAACTTCCACTAATATCAAGAGAGCATCAGGGACTAATTCTTTCTCCTCCTATTAAGATAGGATATTTACACACACACACACACACACCCCCCAATATTTATATATGTCATTTAGAAACAGGAATAATACTATTAACTCATTTTTCATAGGTTGTCACAAAACACACGTTAGTAACAATAGTCTACCCTGTCAAAAAAAAAAAAAAAAAGAAAAATATTAAAGAAACTGAAGTTAGAGTGGTTCCCCACCTCATCCAGATCCACTTCTGCTTCCAGGAGATGTCTGGAAACTAAAAACTTTATTCTGTTTAGAACAGGTTCACTGGATTTTTTTAGTCAAAAAAAAAGGGGGGGAAAGTAAAAAAGCAAAGTAAAACTTTTCTATATCTTTTGCTCAGAAGAGAGGGAAAAACTCACAAAAATGAAGTAGATAAAAAATTAAAACTGAACTTCTTGCTGGTGCATTGTAATCTGATACTCAATGTCACAATACTGAACATAGCAGCATCATAAAACAATTGAAGTTAAACTTATTTTTTCTAACACATTTTTACTTTAGAAATATCTGTTTAAACATGAAATTTCCCCCCTTTTTATTCCCACTTAATTCCATCTGCCATATAGCCCACTTCATGGCTCCTGTATACCTAAATGACTTCCCCAGGCAAGAGAGTAGTAGTAGCACTGCAGACATGCAGTTAGCTTATGCCTAACTGATAATATTTTACAGTGTCTCCAGCTCAGATGAGGCCAGGACTGAAATTATAATAGCCCACAGATAAAAAATGGAACATACTCAACATTTTTATTTTAGTTTGCAAAACGTAATTTTTCACATGGGTAAAACAGAAAAATCACATTTTACATATCTCTAGTCCTATGATCCAAAGATTTATTGTTTCATAATAATAAAATGTTATAAAAAACATAAAACCTATTTAGAGACATTTTCTCTTTACACAGACATGGAAAAATTCTTTTATTTTCTTCTGCTATTTAACAATACATTTATATTATTTCAAGTGCTTTAGCAATTTGGTCACTGCATATTGTACACCAAGCTGGATTATTTGAGTTCTATTCCCCTTTATGAAATCTGAAAGAATGAATTTTGCATTGGACATCTGTATCCAATGAAAAGAATATTAGGTGTCAGCTTTCAATTCAATGTATTTTATAGCTCCAAAAGGTGGCATTTCTTTGCTAAAACAGACACTCTGACATATTTAACAGTTGAAATATATTGATTCAAATGAGAGTAATGTTCATAACCTGAGGGGAAAAAAAAGGCTCTGTGTATTTGTATGGAAAAAACATTAAACTCCATTAAAAATGTATAACTCCCCCTATAATTACAAGAAAGCAGTCGCAATATTTTTACAGAATGGTAATAACATTAAGTATAATAAAAAAAACAACGCTGAAAGTATGAGGGGGAAAAAGAAAACACACACAGGAACACGAAGGTTTTCTGAAACCTCACAAGCATTGCTTACCCTCTCTTTTACCACAACCACCAGGTGCCCCCAAAAAAGTCAAACTGCTCTACCTCTTGCAAACTATGAGCAGCTATCTGTAGGGTCACAGTGCAACCAGACTGGGAGGTTCATGACAGAATAGATGAAAAGAGACCATGCCCTGGGTGTGTGTCCAAGAGGTCGAAGACAAAGCATTCCCTAAGGGCTGCCTCGGACAACCGGAGCCTTCAGCAGAAGGTTGAGGGACTGAAAGACCCAAACTACCAAAAATCTAGTTGGTTCCTCTATTACTGCACTCAGTTCTTCTACATTTGCTGTAATAAATACAGTGTAAGACTGACTCCAGCCTCAGAACTAGCTGATGGACTGTTTTAATTGTGCGTTTCGGTAGCGACACAAAACTAGTAGTTTTTGAATAGAAATATGTCACTAGGGTGAATCTCTGAAACACATTTACAGTGCTTAAACCCAAAAGAACAAAATGTGACAAAAATAAGGAAAACAAAAGGCCAGTGATTTATGAGTTATCTTCTGACAAGGCTACTCTGTTAACACCCCACAAACTGATGCCGAAGCAATGGTTTTGAAAGCATTGAGACATTATCACTTACTTGAAGTGGGACATATAAACAATTCCAAAGGCATGTTGATACTAAAGAGAATTAGATAAAGCCACTTAACTAAGAGAGAAACTACCAGTGCCAGCAGAATCACTGGAAGTATCAGCATTACGAATGTCTTCATTTAAGACCTGCATTTCCCACTGGCTTGATCTGAACAAACTGATGTTGAAAATAAACATACTGTTAGAGAAGCCCCTTAGACAGCAAGGGGCTGTTCACTAAGCTGAACGAGATTTAATTCAGAATCAAAGAAAGAGTTTTCTTGCACAAGACTTCCTACTCCACAATCCCAAACTTTACACCTCCTGCAACACACCTTTAAATACCTAGCCCAGTCTTCAACTCTCCTAACATCCTTACCTCTCTGCTCCTTTTCTCCAAGCCTCCTTCTCCCTTGCATCCAAGAAACTTCTGTGTGCAGAAGTTTACAGTTACATTTATATGTCCAATTCCTCAGCATCCTGCATCCTCCAGCCACTTGGCTACGAGCTTCTGAAGCCCAGAAAGGTGTTCAGAAGTGGCCTCAGCATTGAAACCTTGAAGCTCAGACACGTGCCCAAGGCGTGGTCCCACGTGCTAAATGAAGCTGAATGGAGCAAAAGACAATATAATCCTCTGCAGCTTGTAAATGAATTCTGGGAATGAGTAGAAAGATCAGAGCTCCACACAACAGCCAGAGGAAAACAGAGAGACCATCTCTCTGTACCTGTGCTAAACTCCAGACTGGTGGTGAGGCCCATCCGTTCTCACATCAGCCACTTTGCTTCTGCAGACACACAAGAGAACATAAGAAAGTACTGGAGAGTAAGGCAGGCAAGCCTTTCAAGTTGCCATTTTCCCTCTGCTAGAAGAGTACTATGGCCCAAGTGTGCTAATTCCCATGTGCAGCTTGCTCAAGGTGAACAGAACTTTTCAGTATCCACAAGAGCATTCTACTAAAGTAAGTATATACATATAACCTACCAAATCTGGAGTTTGTCAGCCACGAAGGCATTTCCAAGTGCTTCATTGGCTCTATACATACTAAAAACAAGGGTAGGACATGATCATGGCTTGCAAGACAGCTGGGTTAACACACCTTCTTAACTTTGCCACTGCCACTCTCGACTGAGGCATCAAAGCTCAGCAGAGAGAAGCAAAGGTAAGAGACACAACATCCATAGTTCCAGTCTTTCTCTCCAACATGCAAACCACAACCCCCACAATGCTATAATGTACAATATTGTATGAGTTAATCCTATCTGACACATGGAGTTCATCTGCAATGTCCTTTTTCCATCCCCCAGAGTACAGACAGCTAAAATCTATTCACCAATGGAGCTGTAACGACAAACTGTCCTCTCAGAAGCTGAGTTCCTCTGACATGGTTCCAAAAATAATTAACAAAATGCATACAAAAGTAGTAGTGAATATTAAAAAAGATCCAAAACAACCACAACATGCTAAATTAGAATATAATGTCTGAAGTCTCACGCTTAAAGATTCTCACAGTGTTATTTTCCAGTTGCACCACGTATCCCAGTTTACCAATTGGGTAAGGTCAAACTCTAGCTACACCTACCTTCTGTCTGATATCAAAATCCTTCATTCATATTATAAAGTACAACATCCTAAAAATGTTTCTCAGCTTGTAATTTTGAACCCACACCAGGCTTTGCTACTGCAAGACCATAATCTTTTCAACTTCCAGTAACACTGTGTAGGACACAATTGCCTCTCCACAAAAACTTCCTAAAACACCATCAGTTGTTCAAGCTGCTTCAAAGAGGTTCAGCCCTATTTTTGCCTAAAATACTATAAATTTTTTTAATCTACATTTCTTTGAAAAGATTGTGTTCATGTTGAGTACATATGACTAAAATATAGATGAAACAAAACATGAACCAAAATGGTAAAAATTAACTTAAATGCATATTTGTGTGCTTTAAAAACTGAGAAACCTTATTGCATTAGAACTGGCATAAATGAGGCTTACAATACACGCATAAATGACACTAACAATGAGGCTACACAAGGTATAGGAGAGAGCAAGCTAAGGTGTGGAGACACACAGTGTTATTTGTTCTGTGCTACTTGCACATCCTTGCATATGAAACTCTACTGACCATTAATGCAAAATACATTATTTGTCCCATGTAAAGAAAAGAACAAACCACAAAACAAACAAAAAAAGTCTTCCATATTCTTCCACCCTTTCGGATGCTGAAAAATTAGACAGTACAAACAGGTTTTTACAAGGTAACAGCATGCTGTAAATTCATATCTATTTACCACACAGCAACATGTTCACACATCCCTACTCTATTTAAAGTTAATCCAAATTATGCAGTAATTAAACCAAATTTGAACTCTGAGTTAATATACTTCTATGAATAATAATTATTTTAATTCACTTACACTTAATTTATTCTGAATGTGAATTTTAACTTAATTGAATTATTAATTTGAATAACAATGTCTACACAGGAATTCAAAGTGGTTTAACAAATCACTGTAATTTCAATTCTTCAGCACAAACTCTGAGAAAAGAAGAGCTTGATGTGAGAAGGTGTGGGGGGGATGCATTAAGCAAATGAACTGTATATGCTGCTTAATTAAAAGAAGGTTGCACCCATTTAGTTCTGTAGTGCAGAATTTGGTGTCCATATGAAAAACCAGATTTTTAATTACAGTTGGCATTTCAGAACCTCCTGCTGGTTGCTACTTCCTTGCTCAAAAAGTGACCTCATTCCTAAACTTATCAGTGGAAGAACTCTGTTACCAACTGCAAACAAGGTTCTATTTGTTTTAGAGTGGATCACGAAAACTTCATTGTTTAAAACATTTAAACAATATACTGAATCCTTAATGGAATGTGCTGCTTCTGATTCAAAAAACAGTCACTTGGATTGCTGTCTTGTGGTAATTGGAATGAAAAGTCAGTATTTCTGAACTTTGTTCCAGAATTGCCTAGACAATTTTGTATTCCAAACTCATTAATTTAAATTGAAGTACCACGCAAGTACATCACTTAAAACAAATGCCACTTTTGCAGTTGTGGATTCATAACTGTTACAACTCTAAAATGGGTATCATCTACCTGAAAAATACTGTGTTCTTGCATTCTACTGACATTGTACTTGTTGACTACATCTCTTAAAAGGTAAGTGATATTTCCCTTTCTCTTAAAAAAAAGAGGAAATACAGTGCAGATGAAAGACACTGGATATACTCCTTTATTGTATGACATCAATTGACTGAGATAGTTTAACTACAGCATTTGCCATGACAAGACACTGCCCATGTCTCAGAATAGACTTTCAGAAAATAAAATAAAAATTAAATAAATCCTCCAAAACCACACACACCAATTTAAAAGTGCTTATCCAAATTTTCCTCCAAAATAACATCAACAAGAGTTTCATATAAACATCACCTCCTCCGAAATATTTTCTTCTCTTTGTTTAATGAGAGGAATTGCTGGCATGGTTCCTTTAGCATGAGGTATTGTGCAAGTCATATATTTGTTTGGTGGTACTCTTTGGACTTGCAGGGATCACTCAAAAGCCATTTTTCCTTGATCTGATCTCAGGAAACAGCACATTATTTCCTGGCTCAGAGTTTCTAAATTGTACACCTTCAGGAATGATTTGTGTATCTCAAAGTATTGTCTCTCTCCTTCCTGCCAGGGACAATCTCTCTTCTCTTCAGGGACTCGCTCTTTCTTCACATGTACTTGATTTTTTTCTCTTGGTGTTTGGTTTGCACCCTCTTTTGGCAACAACATGCTTTGGCTTCACACACCAAGGCAGGTGTAAATCCCCAGGTCCAGCTGTGGTAGGTCAAACCCCTCTACGAATGACTTCCAGAAGTCTTATCATGCCTTGCCTTGGGCAGCACTTATCAATTACTAGACTGCTTGTTCAGCAAAGAACTATTTAATGGTTCCTTCTATTCAAGACAGTCAGTGCACCTGTATTCTTTAGGAGGCTTATCGATAAAAATGGAAAACACGGGTGATGGTAGCAATTAGCATCATTCAGCTTAATGGTATTAATACAGAAAACACATGCAAAAAAAAATTAAAGGGGAATTTGAAAAAATAAACAGGAAATGTATAATAAGGTTCACTTATGCTACTCACAGAAACACTGTGGAGGCAAATTACTCATTAGTTTTTCTGACCTTGCTAGCAGTTGCACTATGTGGAAGTAGCTACCTTTATTTCATAACTACCTTTATTTCTGATGGACAAAAGAGTCTGAATTCCCAGTGGAAAGAGTATTCTTACTGCCCAGTCCCTGAATTCCATCTTACTGTGCCTTACCCAGTAGGTTTGTGAGCCACAGGGCCAAATCCTCTTTCATTGGCAGCAAGTTGGCCTCGTGTCTGCTCGCAAGCCACTGACTGTACTGGTGCATGTCGGAGAGGCCAGGCCCGCGTGCCTTGGGGCTCAGGGCAGTGCACATCGCTTATCCGCTCCTTGTACCTGTTTCGTTACATCAAAAAAGGAAGAAAAAAGAAGAAAAGAGCACTTCATTACACCAAATAAAGTTTCAAAGCTTCCATTTTTAGAATTACAGAAGATAATCCCATCCCGAAGACGATCCCCATCCCCGGAAGCGTTCAAGGACGGGGCTTTAAGCAGCCTGGTCTAGTGGAAGATGTCCCTGCCCATGGTGGGGTGGGGAGTTGAAGTGAGATGATCTTTTAAGATCCCTTCCAACCAGAACTATTCTATGACTCTGAAAGCAACGGTAACAACAGTTCTCAGAGATCAGATGTCAGACAACCAGATGTGGATCTAACACGTGGTTGCAAACCAAAGCTTTGTTTTGTTAACAGATTTTTTTTTTTTTTTGCAAGCGATTAAATCACACAGATAAACGTCAACTTCACTTGTACTCACCAAGCTACACATGTTGCCAACACATGACCATATATTCTGGAAGGAATGATTAAAATCAAATAAAAATAAACATTTTACACAAAGCTAACAACTCACTATGGTGCCTGATCCAATACCCATTCAAATTAAATGGAGAGCTTCAGAGATTTTTTGGATCAGGTCCAAGAAAAACATGGGAACAACCAAATTACACTACCACAGCAAACTTATTAACAACTTATGAATTCTGTAACCAAATGGAAACAGTCTATTCTACAGCTTCAGAATAATTAAAGAAAAAACCTACACCAAATATATTGACTGAATAGATTATTTCTTCAGAAAGCAGCACAACAGCTAGCACTGGTCACTCAAGACTTCCCACTTCCCAAATCCTCCTCTGCTTCAGTGACGACACACTGCAGCTTTAGTTTCGGGTAAGACAACTAATATTTAACACATAACGTATTAGGTGTTGGGAGTTGCAGCAGCCAGACATGTTAGAACCACTGGACCTATATCTCTGCTCCTGAGGGACCAATTCCCCACCTGTGGTAGAAGTGTGCTGAAGAAAGAATTTCTTTAGAAGGAGGTTATTTTTCCTCTCTGAAAGAACCTCGGACCTAGACCCTAATACTTTTAGCAACGAGCTGAGATACTTCCTTGCCTGGCAGGCTGGAGCTTGCTGAAAAACAGCCACCAGGTCTTGTGTAGGTGGCACTAGACAGACACTAAGTGAATGTGAGGTCCATAAGGAATAGTTCTGTCAGAGGGCTGATCCACACCAACTGTGATTACACAACAGCTGGCTTCAACTTATGGCACTCTGCAAGCACTGTTTCTTTTTGTCCTTTGCATACCTTTGAAACCAGGTAAGAAGTGTTTGTGACTTTAAAAACCACATCAGGAGAAAAAAAAGAACAATTTGTTATACTATTCATTATGGTCTGGAATAACAAGAATACTGAAAACAATTCTTTTGTCAAAAAAGGAAATAAAATTGTGCCGTAACTGACTTTTCCAAATATACAATATGTAATGCTACATGGGATATATTTGCATTAAAATACTCCAGCATTGTTTAACCATACTTGGGGTAAGTAAACTCTATGCTTACAAAAAGATCTCCCTTAAGCTCCTGTTGACAGTACCTCACCCCAAAATCCTGAAGTTTAGCTTGCCCTTGAGACAGACACAGTTTTCACTACAAATATACTTCTTACTGAAATTAGACAATATTTTCAGTTGGGGAGAAGGGAAAATAGACTTTAAAAAAATATTTATTCTCTTGTATAAACATGCATTTCTGAATTATGAATAGATTTCACATTTTTCTAACAAAAAAAAAAAATCTTCATGTATCCTTTCAGAGCAGAGAAGTTTAAGGCACCCTAATATGCAATTTAAGCACAGCTCTGTTCTGAAAGCTGACTTTGTAAAAATGTCACAATGGATTTATGGTTTCCTGGTTAATTAAATTCAAATCATACCTGTTCATTTAGGGTAGGGTGTGAGGGAGGGGAGGGAGGGAGAAGAACTGGGCTGTTAGCTCTGCAAAAATCAATCTGGAATGTCACTCTCAAAATAGATCGATTCAGACTAGAAGCTACCAACAGCTAAGGAATTTCAATGACAGTATATTTAAAAGTTGCTCTAAGTCACTCAGAACCACACAAATTAGTCCTTCAAATCACTACTTCATTTTGGAAAGAAAGAGAGGCAAGATGGTTGACACCACCTTGTCTTCAAAGATTATATGGGAAAAATCAAGTATAAATACCTCTGTCATATACTTTCTTTCCAGAAAGAGCCTTCAAATAATTTTTGACTGATTTCTGGAGTCTATAAACTCCATTGATACAGTGAGAACCAGAACGGAAACTAGTTTGTTCTCTTGGATGATCTCTGAAATTATACTGGTAAAATACTGTAACTTCAAAAAAATTCTTATTCCTGAATGTTCAATTCATATACAGCACACAAATAAAGCAAAGTATTTTTTTTGCACCAATGTTTCAGTTTATTAACACCTACATATCTAAGTATTTAGGAACCAAAATCCTGGAATTTGTTTTTCTTTACATGCAGATCAGAAAAATGTACCTGAAAAAGCAGAACCATTGTACTAAAGGAACAAGTTAGACACTGCAGCTCTTCACTGGAGATAATTTCACAGCTCATACATGCTTTGTGGAGGGGGTTGGACTAGATGACCCTTGGAGGTCCCTTCCAATCTGAGTTAATTCTGTTATATTTCAAGGATGCACCCAGCAATATTAATCACAGAACCTTAAGTAGGGTCTGTCCTGCTAGAAGGGCACACACACACTGAGCTGGGTTGTGTCAGCAGGGAAACAACAGAGGCAACACCCTTTTCTTTCACCTCAGGAAAGGTCCACCTCCTTCATCACTTCCAAGACCCTGCATATGAAGTGCCCTATGGGACTTGGGGCTAATTAATCACCAACATTATGATATGCCTGACAGCCAGCCAGATACAATACACTGCTGTCACTTGTGGGGCTGAAATCATTCTAAGGTTTGAAAGTTACATTTCTTAAAAGAAAACAGAGGGAAGGCTTCTGGGGCTGCTACATGAAAGCAGTTTGGGTTTCCCCATCAGCCTGTGAAACAAGCACTGCAGTCTGTTTACGCTTCAGGCTGGTTTCTGAGGAGACACAGAGCAGAGATTTCAGGGAGCTGAGATGTTACTTCATCTCTAAAATACAGAGTTGTCTTTAAATATATTTCATACTGACTCAACTCACCAATCAAGCCTAGTGAAGGCCTCAAGAGACTTGAGACTCCCTGAAGGAAGAAAAGTGAGAGAACAAAGATTTTGGAGGATGCAAGGGTGCCTGAGTTTCTAAGCAACTGTGGTAGTAAGAAGAAAGAAGATACAGAGACCAGAAGGGTTTTAGGTAGTTTAAATAGGACACAGGTTCTCAGAATGGGAAACTGAAAAGATGATTAAAGGCAGAGACAGATGGCAAAAATTTCTAGAAGGTGAAAATGATTCAGGTATCTCTATAGTGGGGCTTAGTCTGCTTGAAATAGTAACCCTGAATTAACAATAATACATGGGTTTATTTACGAAGCAGACATGTAAAGTGAGGCCTGGAAAATGAGAAAGTCTACACTGAAGAGCCTGAAGAATCACAGACAAATCAAATACAATCCAACCTTACTTCTGCGTAACTTTAATTTAATTTCTGAAAAAATGAATTTTCCCCTTCCCCACCACTTCTCTGAAAACCTGCTCTACACTTCAATAAAATACTTCTCTGTTAAAATCAAAGCCACAAAATTTCTACCTTGGATTTTTAAAATTAAATTATGCTCTCAAGAAGCAGAGCATAATCAGTTACTTGCATCTCCTGTCACAAACCCTACAAGTTTGCTGCAGGTCAGTTATCAAACTGCAAGCATCAGAAACTATCAAACTCTGAATCATTCTTCAAGCAAACACTGATTGCTACTGCACTTGTAAATTTAATTTAAGTCTCCACAATACTTCAGCACTTAAGTGCCCAAGTTTCATTAAAATGTTTATCTATTTCATTAGTTGTAGTAGCCCATACATTAACTATTACAGCTTCATCACACAGTAGCTGGGATCTGTGAAGAAGACAAAATTAATTAGTTATGTGAAGGTATTATGACAGCAATTGAGTCCTGAGCTCTTCCAAGACGCCTTTGAAGATTCTACCCGTGGTCAAGGCCAGGCTCTTGATTCGTTGCTCAGATACCTTCAACTCCCTTCCCTAAAATATCCAAACACACTTATTTTCTAGAGAACTGAAGACAAGTTTATTGACAATTTATCAGTGAGGAATCTGGTCAGAGAAATGGGCTAACTTGCCTCAAAGGCAGACAGCAGCTTTCAAGGATACCTCACCACAGCTGAGGCAAGCCTCTGGCTCCAGCAACTATTTCATCCTTTCCTTTTTGGCAGATATAAAGTATGAACAAAAGTAGCCAAAAAATATTGGGTTTCCTAATCTCACTACTTTCTAACAGCAACATCAAATCATCATATATATACAGCTGTTCAAAACTAGCCAATGCAAACATGTCAAATATTTTACAGAATGTTACACTTCTCTATAAACTGTTGAGGCTGACGTGATATGCAGAAGCATTTTCAAAACTTACCTTTAAATGCTTTAAAGCAACTGCTTCCACCTGCTATTCGGAATGGGGACAAGGAACCCTCTTTAACTACTTTTCATTCTGTTTTGTTACAGGTCATATTTATGCAGCACAGCTTTTTTTTTTCCACCTCTCTCAATAAGAGGATGACATCTCAAATTCCTAAGACTTATTGTCTAGATGAAGAATTCAGTGTGGGATAGTTCACAGTACACCCAGTGACCTGTATCAGATTCAACACACTGAAAGGTCCTATTTCTCTCTACTTGCTCCTACCAAACAGTGAAGTTCTTATTTTGCTTTACAGTAGTGCATTTAGCTGCCTCTGTATTGTAATTCACTGCTTGTATTTTGCCAGCAGTGTAACTTACACTACCTATTGATTGTTATCACTGATCATCAGGTGAAAGCAATGAGAATCAAACAAGTGATCTTTTGTAATTCCACTGGCTTTTGTTGGGGTTAACTGGTAGAACAAAAGGAATCGAGAATCTCTGTACTCAAAACACACAGGAGGAAAAGACTGTTTAATCTAGAAAGTAGAACTGGATGCACAGTGAAGCCTTCACAGTTGCAGATGCCTGGATTCAATTCCCTTTCCTATTCCAACCACCTTCCTTACCTGTAAAATTGTGATAATAATTTTCTTCAACTGAGTATATATAATAAGAGGAGGGGAAAATTCTATATAGGAAAAACGCATATATAAAAGAGTGCAGGTATGCATATGTATGTATACACACACAGAAAATACACCCGCTCCACCCTGCTAGCAAATCACATAAACCAGCAAGATTTTACTCCAAATTGCTCATCCAGCCCCAGCACAAGATACATAACCTACACTGGGAAGCTGCTGGCTATGCAATGCCCTCTGCATCACACGAGTTTTATTGTTGCTGTAGCCTGGTTCCTAATTACAACATGGGCATTAATTCTCAAACAAAAGGAGGCTTGAACCATTTCTTTTAACTTGCTCCTACATACAATCCTTCCAGGTCAGAAATGAAGGAATCTTGCTGAATCACTTGCTCTTTATGACTTGGCTTAAGAACTAGCACAGAAATTAAGTATCCAGTGGAACAAGCATTTTTCTTTGTATTCAGTTAGAAAAGAATAAAAATATATCTAAAAGAGTCTATAGAGGGAAAAAATACGCCATAAAGCAAATGCAGAACTCTCTATAGTGATCAATCAAATCATCTCTGATGCAAAGGTCCTACACAGTGTCTCCTTTGCACCGTAACAGTTTGACTTGGACACTGTGTGTAGACATCTGGATTGGCCCACCCAGGCACTCCTGCCTTAGCAGGCGAGCTCATTGACTGGCTCTGTGCATTTGGCAGCCAAACCAGAGTTATCCAGGACTGAAGATTAGCACATATGCCAGTTCAGTGGCCTAGCTGCTCTACAAAGCTGGAAAACTGCAACAGAAGGTGGCAAAACTCTGCCTCAGACCCAGGGCTCAAGCATTCTTTTTCAGAAAATCTTCACAGTATTAAATAGAGAGGCTTGAAGCTTGTGCAATGAGATGTGCTGTGACTGAGGAGGCATATTAGCCATTACTTATAGAAGAAACTAAATGTTATTATGCACACAACTGTGCAACAGCTCTCCAATCAGTGGCAGAGGGAGCAGACAGCAACTTAGACAACAGCAGCACAAGTTTTTTCTCTGGAGGAACTGGAACTTGAGTGCTAGACTGCACATTGGCTTTGACAGAGGGGTATCAGCTATAACTGCAGACAATCTCCTGCTGTCTTAGAGAGAAGGTAATGCTATTGGAAAGCAGCCATCCTGGAAAGAGAGGAGACAGAGGATCAAAAGCCAGAACAGAGCTCATGAGTATCTGGCAAGGGCCTCTGCTGGATCTCCCTGCCTGTTCTAATCACCTCAAGCAGATGGAAAAGAACAGAACTTTTAAAACGTTACTGGAGTTTCAGTGGACTGGGTGAAGCATTCACTTACTGTAATGGTAAATTGGGTGCAAAAGAAGCTGAAGTAAAAGATTCAATGCTCACAAACAGATTAAGTTGCACAACAAAATGCATATTTGTACAAGCAGAAGTGAAGCTACCCACAATTTGGTGCCCATACTTGCAACACCTTGCCCCCACTTTCACGTCATCAAGTGACAGTTTTACAGACATAGCACAAATACATTCACATTTTAAAACTGATTTCAATTTTCCCATCCCAGTATTGGCATGTTTTTCAGATTTGGAGAGTATAATGTTAGGTCACTGCTCTTGTTTTTCCATCCCCTCGCTCATATACATACAAATGTGTATACACACACATATATGCAGAAAGAGGAGGAAAAAAGATATAGGAATGCCTTCCTTTGAGAGCCACAGAAGTAAGTAACAACTTCTGTAATTGATATTTTTAATGTAAGGAAACTGTTCCCTATGGTGAGATCTGCCAGACAGTGGAATGATTTCCCCAAGTGAAACTGTGGAAGCTCCCTTACTTGAAATCCTTAAAATGGACTAAAAGAAGCAGTTAGGAAAAAAACCAAAGATTTGCCACTCACTGATATATCTTACCAAGTCAATCTTTACCACCTGCAATTTCCAGTTTACTACAGAACTGTAATCACTCTCATTTTGCCCTTTTACATACATAAAAACAAACACAATCACTTTTAAAGTGATTCTGTTTGCATAGCTCATAGCTTGCATAGCTCATCTTCAAGAGCTTTCCTGTCTGTAGGAAACAACAGGTCATTCCTGCCTGCATCCTCCTAAATATACATACCTGTAATCTTAGTTTGTTCACTGCCATAAATGAGCAGATAAAACATAAGATGACAAATGCAGCGAGCATATCTTTATAAGGAAATTCAATTATTCTAGTTATTTTATTATCCTTATAAACTATACCACAACAAATTTAGCCCAAGGTTTCTGGAGCTTTCCCAGATTAACTTGGAGCATACTGTACATTTAGGAGCAGGGGGAGGGGCACTGAAGGGGAACCACCATCTGAAACTCATTAATCAATTAGAATTTTTCATGGCTTACATCAAAATGTGATCTACACTGATAAAGTAAGCTTTAATCACACGAAGCCTTTGTCCTTTACGTTATGAATATATGTTACAAACGTGTGCAGTACTTCGAGGGGAGGATGGAGAACCTGGCACAACAGCTTACCAATACTTTAGACCTGTAAGGCTCTTGGTCTGAAGCCAGACCAAAACAAAGTTAACTGCACTTAAAAATCTGATCTAATCATTGGAAGCCTAGACATTTTCAGGACTATGCCTAGCAGAAACAATTTTATTGCCTTGATAATGTTACCTCTACCCAAAGGAAAGCAGAAAGTCCTTCTCACGTAGACAAAAAAAAAAAAAACCTTCAGGAATGTTCAATATATACTTGCTCATAAAATTATAACTTCTGGAAACTGAGCCTGACTCCTAACACAGTCCAAAAACTCTGAAGTTGATTTCTCTTTGCCTGGCTCTTATTGTATGTTTTTCTGCTTGTCTAAGCAAACTAGCCATTAAAAATTAGTACAAAAGAAGTTTCCACCTCCACCAATTAGAAAACAAAATACATATTTAAACTGGCATATTGTATCTTACAAGGAGTAGAAGCGTGTCTCTTGCTGAAAGACTGTCTGCGTAGTGTGCTTACAAGCTGACTCTCAGTCATCAGCTTTGCTTTTAATTATGATGTTCCATTTCTAAATTCTGTCCTGCAATTAGCGTTAAATTTAACTGAAAGGTCTAAAGTGGAGTTGAAGAGGTACTTTGGATAGTAAGTGCGCCAATTTAAATAACACTGGGGATAAAACAAATAAAGTGACCAAATAAGTAAGTGGAATAAAGTCAGTGAGAGCTAGAACTTGAGGACAGTACTGACTCTTCAGCACCTCACCACCTCCACCTAGGTTTGGCTGTGGTTCCAACTATGGTACCATGGTATAATGCTGAGCCAGTTGCCTATGGCACCACCCGATGAGAATTTAGAAATGTCCTATTAAATCACAAGCCATGTCACAAAACTTGGCACAACATCTGCTGCACAATGAAAAAAAATATATATATATAATTTAAGGTACATGGAAAACCAATAATACTTTGTTAATTTTTAATTTCAGAGCAATGTCAGAAGAATGCTGTAACTGCACTGGGGAGCCTGCAACGCACCCATCCTGGTGTCTCAAGAGCCCTTCTACTCTAGGAGCACGCAGAGACGTAGCAGGCTCAGACAACACACACCACTGCAGCAGGATGCTGATAGCGATCCTAGATAAGGAAGACAGCAACCTTCATACGTAGGGCACTACTAAAGAAACAGAGCCTCCTTAGAGAGCAAACTGTGCCCTCGGAGCCTTTGAATCTAGAGCCTGAAGAGGAAAGCAAGAACCTGGAAGGGCGGCTTCTGGCACGAGAGGGGTGTCGTCCTCCTGCCCCTGGGGGTGGCGGAGGGGGGACCCGGGAGCGCTGCAGCGGACCGGGGCTCGGCCGCCTCCCGCCCGCCGCTGCCGCAGCTCCCGGGCGGGCGCTCCCATTTCCCACGGGCTCTGCACACGTAGAAACCCGCCCTCCTCCTCCTCTCGCACCGCCGGCACCCCAAGGGCTGCGTGGAGCAGCCTCACGGGCGAGCCAGAGTTTGGGGCCGGGGGATAGCGCACAGTAGGAGCAGGAGCCACCTCCCCTCTCCGTTCCGTCTTGCCCGCCCTGCTCTCACCCGCCGCGGAGCCCGATGCGGTTTGTCCTCCTCGGAGCCCCTCCACAGTCAGGCTGAGCTAACGGCTTTGCCATGAGCGCTGGAAGCGCTGCTCCCAGGTCTGCCCCTCGGGAGGCAGGACCACGGAGACCCTCCGCGGGATGCCCGGGGCAGCCGGCCAGCAACCCCCCGGCTGGCCGCGGCGAGCGCCGGGGGAACCGCTGCTGGACCTCCGTCACGCACCCACGCACGCTCTCATTCCGCCTCCGCGATGCTTTCGAACTCCCACAGTCAGAGAGCGGGAGGAAAACAACAACGACAGAAAAACCCCCACACTAAAAACCCACAAACCCCCCCAACCAGGCAGGCACAGGCAGCCGTGCAGCGCGGTGCCCGCCGAGCCGAGCCCTGCCGCTGCCTCGGGACACGGGGGAAAGCAAACACAAGCACCTACTCCGCAGCGAAGAGCCGCCGGGCAAAGCTCACCTTCCCGCTTCGCTCCGGCCCCTTTCTCTTTAAATTCGAAGGCAGCCGGCGAGATGCACGAAACGCCCTCAATTTAAAGGAGCCGGCGCGGCGGCTCCGCCGTGGGGCCGGCAGCGAGCACCGCTGGGGCGGGCAGGCAGGGCTCCCACCTTGGCCGGGACAGGCAGGCAGGGCTCCCACCTTGGCCGGGACAGGCAGGGAGGGCTCCCGCCGCCCCTCCGGGGCCGCACTCCCTGGCCCCCTGCCCCCGGCAGCCGCCGCCGTCCCCCCGAGCGGAGCTGAGCAGAGCGGTGGCAGCGGCGCTGCCGCTCTTCATACTTCTGTCCGCTCCGCTCGCTGCTCGCTTTGGGAAACCCTCCTTTTTTTTTTTTTTTTTTTTTTCTCCCCCCCCCCCTCTCTGACACCGATTTCCTATCCTTCAGCAGTCCGCACTGACTGAACGGAAGTTAAATACTTACTTTTTTTTTTTTTTTTCAGAGGGACGGCAAACGCAGTTCACACTGATTTACCCTTGAAATGCTGAGATATTGTATTACAGCCCTTGGCAGCGAGTTGGTTCTCGGTTCCATTTCTCTTTTATTATTATTACTCCCTTTCCAAGACTCTTGATTGTGGAAAAGGAAAAGAAAAGGAGAAAGGAAAATTTCACATCCAAGATAAAACTCGATTTTTTCCTTAATTTGGCTATTATCTCTGGATTTTTTTAACACTTATAGGCACATCTTTTAATTGCCACTTTTTTCTTTTTTTTTCCTGGTTAAAAAAATATTCCTGGGAACTCTTCTTTACTGCATGTTTCTCCAAAACCATTTCATGCCACCTGGTAGTCTATCTTGAACAAAAAAATATGCTGTTGATAAATTGATCATTCTTATAGTACACTTTCAAAAGAGTTATGGGTAGAGGCTTGGCTTGTTCTTGTCTATCAGTGCTTCATTTGCCAAACTAACTTTTAGCACACCTTAATTTCAGTCATTTTGTTCTCATCTTACGTCATTTTTGTGACATTTTAGCATTTTGTTAAATGTCAGAGATAATCTTCTCCAAATGTTGGGTTTTTTTCACTTATTCCCTGCACAGCAAAGCCCATTTTGTGAATTCAATAGCGGGAAACAGATGTTCAGACTTCTGCTTCTCTAAATGCATGAATGTAGATTGTTTTGTTGAGTTTCCTAATGGTATCATGCTATCACTTTCCATAACAGTGCCCCAGTCAAACAGCACACTTATTTTTCTCTTTCACAGTGTATAGTCTCTTAATTAAATTGTTCTAACCATAACACATTATGTATAATTACACAGAAAGAATTCTTTTAACTTGATTGCTGAAACACACATCAAGCTGACCCTTATTTTTTATGTACATTAATTTCTTTGTACGCTGATCTGCTGGGAAAACTTGATTTGTGCAATTAATGCTGGACTATTTCTCAAAAATTGCACTATAAGCAAATTCCTATTCTCTGAGTAGGAGATATTAATTCCTGGCCAATGAAAATGCACACATCTTTTGTTATTTATTGTATTCCTATACTACTATTATGCTTTTCTGATGGGCTATTAACTGCTGTGATGAGTGCTACTTAAATGAGAGCATTTCATCAGCATGCTGATATATTTAATTATGGTGAACTCTAGCCATGTACTATGTGAGTATCAGTATAGAATTAAATGACCTCCTAGTTTTGATCTGGTTAGCAAAATTTGGATGCCTCTGGGCATGACTATTTTCATTGGTTCATCCAATTTTTTGGTCAAAAAAAAAAAAGGAGAAAAAATCCCTGAAAATATATCCTAAAAATGCACAGGGGTGCAACGGATGGTGAGCTGAGGAGCAGATTCCTGCACACAGTTGACTGTCTTACAGTTTTTATCTGACCTTGAGAAAGATTTATTTATTTTTAAATAAGAAGAAGCCATTTAAATCCAATTTATGTCATCTCAATATAAAAACCAGCTTGAGATAAGAGGACTAATTTTGTTAAGGTGTCTCCTGTATTTAAAAGCCCTGCCACTTTCTAGGGAAGTTGAAAACCATTCCTCTAAGCAGCAGTTATATGTCCAGTAAAAGCTTCTCAAGGTTTGCATGTTCTTTGAAGGTTTAAGATTCCTACTAAGTTTAGGAGGAATTTTACACAGGGAATTAAGCTGAGGCTTTTCCAGGCATCACACAATAAATCCAGTGTGAGCATTTGCATAGATACCAATGGGAAGGACTGAAAAAGGAGTTGTAAGATCTTGAAGGTGAAGCTGGTTGTGCATATCTTGGTATGGTCAGTTTGTACCAAAGAATAAGCTAACAACAGGTGATATAGTTTGCATTCATGGATACTATCTATGGACCTTTTTCTAATGAGTATTGAAAGCAGAGAAGCAAATGCAACACTCAGTATAATGGCTAAGAAAAACAGAACACTGAAGGTTGGATTGAATCTTACACGAGCAAGAGTGATGGAAACACAGTGCCAGGGGTGCACTGACATGTCCCTCATAGGAATGCTGGGGAAGTTTCAGTTGCAACATCACAGTTATGGATGCACTAAGATTCACACTTCCTGCACACTTCAGCATTAGAATTTGGCTTTCAAATTTGACACAGCAACTTCGGAGCCCCAACACAAACACCTTTCCTACATAATGTTATTTCAATACCTTGCCACTAACCCTTTTAGAGGAAATACACAAAAGTTTCCCTGTGAAATGCTATAATTTTCACTGGTCCTCCACAAAATCAATCTTAGGTCCCCACACTTTCAACTTCTAGTGTCCACATGCTCTGATAATATTTTTGACAGTCTACTTCCAAAAAAATAAGAGGATGAATGGGCATATGAATAAACAATTATTTGAAGACAGACATATGAAAAATTAGGGACAGAGAGGGAGGATTTATAGTGACTGAGGAAGGTAAAGCTTGTTGGTGCATGTAGGAAGGCTGAGCAACATTATTACCACAACAAAATGGTTCTACACATTGTCATTTAGATAATATTTCCTTCCTAATTGTTAAAATTAATTCTTGTAAGAGATGGAAGATGTATAGAGGTGTTTGAGATGCAGCAAATTCCCATAATCTTTCTATGGTTTAGGACAAAAATTCAGGATTAAAGATTCTGAAATATTTACTCTTACTTGGCTACACATCATAAACCTTGATGCACAGATAATTAGAGATGAAATTCTGGAGCACGAGGTCAGCAAGGATGACCACAATGGCCCATTTTAATATGTGAAATTCCTCAGCCCTTTTCTGTAAACTGTCTATAATCACCACCCCTGAGGATGTGTGGATGCTATATCCTTCTGTGACAATATCAGGATTTTCTTATGAAGGTACCTTGCAGGTCACAAATGGGAGAGAAAATTACCTATATCAAAGGGTTCTCAGTGCCCAGGGAGCTGAAGCAGCAGTCACTGAATGGGAGGAAGAAAAGGGACTGAAAGACAATGTAGAGGGAAGGATGAAGTTCTCAGAAGGCAGAGAAGAGACACAGGCATCTGTAGATCACACTTTCCTGATGATTTTCCAAATGTCCCAAATATTCCTTCTTCAGTATGTAATCAGTGTCACAACTGACCTGTATAAAATCAGTCAAATATAATGGATACAATTAAATTAATGACTGGTATCCCAATCCTATAACGACTCGTAAAGCACATACATTAAAGAGGACATACCTTGGTCAACTAAGAGATAAAGAGATGGGAGAGAGCAACTGAGCAAGCTGAGTAGCAGAAATGATGAGTGAAGTGTGTACTGAGTAGAGAATATCATACCTGTTGATTTTCATTCTTTTTACCATTACAGGGACTCTGTAATTAAATTATTTAACTGAAAATTAAGCAGGTTTGGAATGCAGAAATACATTTCCTCTGTTCTCTTTGTTCTTTCAGTTCATGCCACAGAAGTTAAAATTCAAAAGATGAAGGGTCAGATGACTAAAAACTGCTGATACTTGAGTCAAGAATATGAGCAGCCACAATGAGTGCAGAATGTGTTTCATAAATCACCCATCATTGTCCCAATATTACAGTACTTACTTTGCCAAAAATTTCCATGTCTTCCTTGACTTTTAATAAACGGAGAGTAGTCAGTAGCCTTGCAGGCCTGAGATCAATAAATATAACCTTGTGGAACTCACTGAAATATATTGCACTAACCAGTGCCAGATACACCTATTTTAAATTTTTTCTAAAAGAGTTGAAATAAAATGTACAAATCCTAGTTAAAATGTTTCCTGCGTATGGCAATTTTAAGACTAGTGGAAAAAATGAAATGGATAGAACTTAAAATTATTTCAGGTATGCATAATTTTCTGTTTAATTAGCATGACAATAAGACAAGCTGTAAGTTAATTCTATCCTCAGTTCAGTTCAGTTCAACACACACGATGACTTCATGGTCAACTGAACTTTTACCAAACCTGCAGTGGAACTCTCATTTTAAAGCTCTACTAATAAACTTCAAACAAGTCCTTCACCATAAAAGTAGTATGTTTTGTCCTTCCATCTTGTAAACTCACTACACAAGAACTGTACTTTCTACCCATTTAATTATACCTAACTAAAAATAATTACAATTTCCATGAAACTTTGGGTTTGATCTTAAATATGAAAATCTCAGGGAAAAAAATTTTCACCATCGCAAGTCCAAATACAAATTAACTGTTTCATCTGCATCACATTTACTAAAGCATACCTACTTCTAATCTTTTGGAGTGATCTTCACCTGGATGAAATCTGAGCAAATAACACAGGTTTCTATAATCCATAATGAATTGACATACTGTGCACCAGCATACACAGACTGCTCAGAAGTTCCAGGTGTATCATATGTACATCACTGGGACAAACATTATAGAATAAGTGCTCACAATTCTGATTTATACACAAAAGTGTGTTTTGGCTGAGTGTCATAACAGTTTATTCATGGATCCAGAACATGCAGTTGACACGCCGAGAAAACTACTGGGGTTGACGCAATGATTACCAGGCCAAAGTCTATGTTCTGTTTGACAATAAAAGTGCCATAATCTCTCTTTAAACAAACCAGTGCCTCAAACATTAATGAAGCAGATTGTTGTTCTTAATTTTTTCTAAAGTATGAGGACCTCAGTGACTCAGATTTTGTGGCTGGTCTCTACTTGGGATGGAAAAATCATTAAAATAAGATGCCATCTGAGGTCACAGAGAAGCATCAGATTTTGACTGCTGACAGCACAAGAACAGCAACGAGAAAAAGAGGATGTAAACAGACCAACAGCTACCACAGTCACACTGTCTTCTTGTAAGTGTTCTGGAAGTGCTTTGGAATAATTTTATCAGCTTCTTCTTTTATAGGAGCTGAATCAAAAGAAACTAATTTTCATAGGAATTAACAGATAAATGCTGTGCTTTGGGAGGCAATTTACAAAGAGTTCAGATGCAGACATTGTAGTTCCTTGAAAGTAATAAAATTTCCAGACCAAAAATACCTGAAGACCAATTCATTATTCAAGAACTCAGAAATTAGTTTAAACAGAGTAGTAACACTTTCCCACCCATTTCCCCCTTGGCTGGTCAAATTCCTGCCTTTCCTCTTCTCTTTGCTTTCAGTGTCTTCCTTCTCTTGACCTAGGTTTCTCTTGAGGTCATTAAGATTCATTGCTTCCATTTTCCTTCCCTTTAACTTATTCCCCTTGTTGTTGGACTTCACATAAAAATAGCATTAATAAAATCAGATGAGGCTTTTTTTTGTACCTGGTTTATAAGAACAAAATTGCCAGCAGTTTTTCCAAATCTGAGAGAACTGCAACAGAAATAGCTTTAAATCTCTTCTTACAGTCCTATGGACTCAATTCAAAGTCTTCCTAACTTCATAATAACCACACCACTGAGACATAATAGTCCACACTGATATTTTCCCACACCACTGAGACATTTTCATAATATTGTACTGAATGGGGAAAAATGTCTTTCAGTAAGAGAGGTAGTGATCTGATACCTCTAAATGAAAATGCCAAGCTCTATCCCAAAGCAAATATGTGGCATACAGAAGTACCCTACGTGAGACAACTATTGTTGAGATACTACGTCTATTGCTACCTTTTTCCAGGATTTTTTTCCCAACTGCTCAGTTCAAGCAGTCAATCTTATACCTTAAGGAATGCTTTGAGTGCAGCATTCCTTCTCATTCTTCTGTTAAAGTGTCATCACCAAAGCATTCCTAATGGAAAGAACACCATTCCCTCTGCAGTGTACTACATTGCCAAATGAAAGAGTGTGAATGCCAGCTAATTTAATAAGATATTCTTGTCCTTCATGGGTTGGAAGACTCTGTTCCTTTCCCCAGCTCTGTAAATTTATGTGTTGTATGAATTTTGTTAAATCTCTTTTGATTTCAGGTTTCCCATCTAAAAAATAGATGTATTCATAAAAACTTTGTCTCATAAAGTTGTCTGGTGCAAGTGGACAACAAAAATTATATAAAGATGGGCTTGATTTATTAATTCAATTTATAGAAGAGTCCTATACATAATTCCCTTCTCTGTCTTCTTCCTTATTCTTTGAGCCACATATCTGGTAAAATGCTAAAGGAGAAGGGAAGTAAGCTGGTTTGGGAATAATCTTGGCTCTGGTTATCACTTGCTGTCATACCAAAACAAGAAATCTGTGTGTGATCTTGGGAAAGTTACTTAATCTTCCAGATGCTTCAGAGTTCCAATCTATAACATGACTATCAAGTATGTCTCATGAGGGTTGTGAGATAAGAGACACCTATTAAACATTCTGGTGTCACAGACAGAAGATTCAACATAAATTAGAAATATCACTTTTTTAATGTATTACCTCTTTTTGCAAGCATTCCTCTTGCTGTGAAGAAGTTGACCAACTGCAGAATCATCTCTGTGACATTACACTTCACGTAAGGACATGTTTCCTTCAGGAGAAAATTCCCAGTTGACAGCATTACAATCTGAAACACAATAAGGGAATATCTAATTGCTGACAAAAGACTAGTGTTTATATTTTTTAGCATGGTACTTCAGCAGCTGCAATCCACAGGTCATCCTTTTCCAGTTTACCTTTCTCTTCATTGGGAATGATTCTTTATTCTTGCTGTTAACCGTATCAGCGGAGTTGGGATTTTTTTGACGGTGTGTGTACGCTTTTAGTTTTCCTCTTGGGAGGAGCCTGACACAGCCCTGTTTATGCCATAGCCAATGCCTTGGGCATGTTTTCCTAATTGGGGCTGGCCAAAACTGTTCTGCTTTCCTGCTGCCTGTCATAGGCTGAATTACAGGCAATGGTGAGACCAGTTACTCAGCTCCCCTCATTAATGACATATGTTTCTGAAAATGCGTGGAGAAAATTTGAGTAAGATCAAGTTACAGACCAACCTCGAAACCAGATGCCCAAAACCAATAATGAGGAGAGAAAGCTAGAGATAGAAAGCTAGTTTTTTAGCCTTGAGAGCATTATAACCATGCTTACAAATAAGACCAGGAACAGAATGCCAGTATTAAAAATCACTCTGTGTGATCTTTAAATTTAGTAAATTTCTTTTTCTTCATCTATCACAAGTCCAGCCAAAGAGCTCACAAAATAATGACATCAAGAAATAATTCAACAAAAGTGAAAAAACACTTGTGCTAAATACTGTAGGTCTTACAAGTGAGAAGAATTAGGAACAAAGTAGACCAAACAACTAGGACTGAATATTCAGATCTGTTATCTGAATGATACAATAGCATAAGATACTTGGATACCAGTAATTCCCTATGGAATTTGCTACCAAATACTGCACTGTGTATCTGTGGCACTCAGGCTTCATTCAACAAAAAACAAATGGGAAAGACAGTGACCTGAAATACTTCAGTCTTAATACATGCAATTTCTGGGGCCTAAATCCATCCTAAGGACCTCTATTTCCATCCCAGTAGATATGGATGTGAAATTTTGATCTGTAGAAAATAATGTAAGGTAAACAAAAATACACAGTGATCTACCATGGCATAACTGGTGATACATCTTCTGCTGTAACATACACTAAGTGTTACTGGACATAGATAAAGTTATAACTTTCTTAGGCTAACTTTAATTTTTATTACTCCAGTAAGAAAAACCAGGTTATTAACCTAATAATAAATAGGTAGCCTAAGTAGAGCAGATAATATTTCCTATCCTATGGATAGCCTGAGTTCAGTGGCTGCTTCTTCGTGAGACGTTATAAAAGGCAAATCAGGAGAAATGCTAATAAAGCCAAGAGATTACAATACTGTGAAAGTAAAAAAATTTGCTCTACTGAGCAAGCACAAAGAATTCCAGGCCCACAACATGTACATTTTCAAAAATGAGAGTCTGGAATAGCCTTCTTTGAAAAGACATTGAAAAATAAAATAAAATGAAAAAGAGACTCCCAGTTTTCCAAAACCCTTCCCAGGGATTTGCCACATTTCCCCTTGATTTTGCTGTTATGAACTGGGATACTGAATCACTTTGGAGAAAAATGTAATAGGAAATCCATGAGCAAACCTGGTGGATTAAACTTGTGTTTATGTCCATTAATACAATAACTGGAGAGACGCTTGGAACAGAATTGAAGTCACTGTTTGCAATTCACTAATGAAAACAACATGTAAAAATAGAAATTTAAAAATGAAATAACGTTGATATTGTTACTTTTGACCAATATTTTTGTCAGTACTTCCCATCTAGGTAATCCAAGTTACCAGGACAGTGATGCATTAGCTGATAGTAGCGAGTTGGGCCGAAGGCATCTATTCACAGGATAAACGACCTGGAACCAATGACCTGTGTATAACTTGAACCTTGCATGATTGGTATGAAGCCTAAATACACACATTGCAAAGTTTTCACATAGGAATGATTTCAAAAACTGTAAAAGAAAGGACTTGCAAACCAGGACGAACAAAATGCTGTTAGAAACAGTTATATATCCAGAAAAAATAAACAAAAAATATAATGTAAGCAAAAGGAGAAACAATCATTTTCTGTTTGGATGTAGATCCATGCTAAGCCTACTCTCTGAGGAATCACTGCATCCTACCAGGCAGGGGTTTTTTCATCTCCAATTCCATGTCTTCACACACTGACAAGAGAAATGGTAATTTTGAACCAGGCCTTGTATCTCAATTTTGGTAAAGAACAGTGATTGACAAGACCCTTTCTTTCTTCCCCAAGTCCTTTGAAAAGATCAAGTTAGGGAAGAGCAGTTCAAACCAGTGATCATCCATTCAAACCACTATGAGAAGGGTCAAAATATTTCAATGGAAGAATGGAAAATACCTTACATGAAGTCAAACCTCCCAAACAAACTCTCTGCTTAGAGTAAAAATTTGTTGAGGTAAAAGAAACCCTCCTTCCTCAGCATTACTACAGAATTAGAATTCTTTTGAGATTTTATATAACCTAATGTTTCCTTTTTAAAAACTTTAAAATATTTTCATTTTTAAATGTTCATTTAAAAATTAAGTCAAAAATATTAAACAAAACATAATGATTTTATCTAAACTAACATTTTGATTTAGCTCGAGTACCTTTATTTCATAACTTCATTCAGTAGAAAATTCTAGCCTCTCATTCATAATGAAATCACTGTTTGATAGCAAAGACCACCAAAGAAAATAGAGCCATTTCCACGTTTAATACTGGGTAACTGTTACTTATTCATACAAAAAAACCCAAAAGACAGACCTGTACTAAAGGCCTCTCTTTTAGACATTTTCTTTAATTCTAGGAATTCGTCTTCATCCATCACCTTCACCCCATCCACAGGTATGCATTGCACAACGATTTTCTTCTGCTGGCTTTTATGTTTATGCAAATATCCTATGTGCTAGAATCTCACCTCTGCTGCCTTTTTTTTTTAAAAAAAAACATTAATATTCTTTTCTGCAAGTACAAGTCACTGTCATAACACTGCTAATTGGGAAAGCTAATGGCAACATCTCAGGATCATCTATGAACTAGCATATTCTAATACATGTATTACCTATGTTGTGATGGGTTTTGGATATATGCAAAGGCTCCAGTCTTTGTCATTATACAAATCTGTAAGTGCACTGGGCGAGGAATGAAGTCAGACAGCCCAAATAATACGGAATTAACATGAAGTACACAAACCTGACTGCTGTAGAAACTGCCACAACAAAGCATTTTGGTTTCTGGGCCTTTTTACTAATTAAGTACCTCTATTTTCTGTGAAATATGGTAAAAACTTCTTGAAGGACACCATTAAGTTAAAAACTCTGGAGTTGGGAAAAAACCTTTGTCTTTATTTAACCTGCCCTTTCTGCAGAAAATATCAATATAAGGCCAACATGACAGTTATGGTAGTGGTTTCTGTGATATGAACTTACCATCAGGAAGGTCCTGACAAACCTGCCAGAGGCATTTTTGAGACAGGTACACAACATTATTAACAAGCAGCTCTCAATAGAAACCAAAATTTGCTATACTGTACTATTGATCCTAGAAGCAGCTGTGTCAGTGTTAATGATCTGCTTTCAGAGGATGCTATAAGTATAGATAACAGAATCCAGTCTTCTTTTATATGTGTTTCTTAAACAAAGAAACAAAAAAACCCTTATGCTCTTCAAAGAAAATTCCTTCAAAGCTTTGCATTTGCACTTGTTTAATTCAGGCAACTATGTCATTTTTTTTTCATGGGATGTTCTTTTTGATATACTAGGGCAGAAAAAAGTAAAATCTTTTAACCATTAATGAGATTCACATATAAGCCCTCATTCACTTCAGGAATGATTCTTACCATCCCACTCTCTCACATTTACTTCACAGTGAAAAGGATGTTAAAATGGAAAATCGGATTCCTTTGTAAATATTAGCCAATGAGCTTCTTAGCAAAGATTAAAAAAAAATTTATGTATATATTCTGTGGTTTCCATTTCCTTGGTTTTATTGTTTTTATGTAAATTCTCCCAGGACATTTCAGGTTATATGTCTGGAAGCCCCAGCCATTCAGCAGAGGAAAGGTTGAGAGAATAATGAGAAATGTGCTGGAAAAATTCACATAAAAGTTTTGGAGACATGAAAATGGAAACAACAGATACATAAAAGTCTTATCACTCCAAAAAAAGAAGAAATGTCTATCCAGCATGTGCATATGTGTGTTTTAATGCAGCTCTCTCTGTATACACAGACGTGCACTATTCATGAAGACACTGTACAGAGCTCCAAATGAGTGATATCTGACAATTCTGAGATGTTCTGAGGATATCAGGGCAATGAAAGTGAATAATCTAAGTGATTTATGCTATTAGAACCCAGACATATATATATAAATAGCTCCATGCATAGTTGTCTTGCAATGAAGTTTCTGTATGTTTTTAATGCAAGTGAAAAATATAATCAAATCTAAGATAAAAATATGTATATAAGATCTCCCTGTACTCTTGTGAATGACAGAAGTTTAGCTGTCATGAAAATATACAGAATCTGCAAGTAGGAAAGAGTTTTTAGTTGCTATTCTCAAACATACATTTTTTTTTACTCCAATACTCTTACAGACATTTAGTTATTAAATACTAAACCTGTGATGTTAGACTAAGCTTAGTCTGAGTATGCTTCACTTCATACAAGTACTACAGTATTATAGATCAAAATTCCAAACCTTTAGCCATAGCCAGTCTTTATGACTCAAGTTTTATGGAATATTATTTTCAGATGATCCTGATAAGGTGATCACTAAAACAGATAGCTCTTTAAGACACTTCTTAACAGGCACCCTAAAAAGGGGAGCTGGGTTCAAGCTGTCTCAGCAGGCTGAATATGTGCACCTGATCCTATAAGAAAAAAACATAAGCAGCTAAGAGTTTTCTTGGCTTAGAGGAAAAGAAGACCAGAAAAAGGCAAAACTAGTCGTAGCTAATACACACACAACAACTGCAGCTGTGTTTTGGAAGGCACACATGGTCATTTTACAGGGCTCATCCGGTGCAAGGGAACTTTGGAAGTCTGTAACTAACTTCATCTCTTCTAATTAATTATTCAAAGTTGGAAAAAGGAGACTGCACTTGCCACCCAATTATACTTGTGATACTGAAGAGCTGTACCTTACCTTACCTTAGCTTTGCTACTGTAGTCCTCATAGTATTAAAACTAGAAGTGGGGGTAGGCAGCAAAGTCTGTCTTTTTATATAATTTTCCTAAAAATTCACTTTTGATATAGCCAGACAGAGGTGAAATTCCTAATTAGAGCAGGGTTTAGGTTCTCTCAGTGATGTGTTATGTATAGCACTCTTTCAACACACTGATTTTCAATCAGTTTTCACTCTTGCGCATCATAAAAAATTACAAAACTGCTGCTTGGCCATTGACACCTGTCACTGAAATCATGTCTAAGGCATCAAAATGGGCAAAACACTGCTACACCACAATCAGCATATGCAGGACTTACAAAGATGTTTCAGGGGAAATGCCTCTGATGACAGACGTGCCTTTTGTACAGCCTGAGGCTCACTCTGATGTACAAATTAATAGGTTCATCACCTTTATTGTGCAGTTTGATCTGTTCTCATTCCAAAAGATAATGAGACTACATTTATCAAAAAAAAAAATAAATCTGAGCTCCTCAGCAGAAGATACAGAAGGGCTGACATAGTCTGCCAGGTATCTCAGTTTTCCACAGAGTTTGTTGCAGAAATAGAAATAAATTCTGTGAGAATGGTTCACAAATTCAGAGTCTTCACTATGAATAAGCCACTAGATAATGAGTGTGGCAAACTTGTGCCTAGCACACAATTTGAGGCAGCTAAACAAATCTCATTACAGTTAAAAAGTGACTATTAGTGCCAGAAATATAGAAGATTATCATACATCTCTCTCAATGTATTAATTTTTGTAATTTACGATAACACCCCCTACCTAAGGGAAGACCATTTCAGAGTTTTATAATGCCAGTTATAATGAGTAAGCAATGTCCTAAATTTCTATTCGGTGCAATTAGTATAACCACGTTACAGCCAATGTGACTTCTGAGAGAAAGGAAAATATAACAATGAAATCCAGACTTTTGGCTACTCTAACCAATTTTCCTTCAAAACTGATTATTTCCTGCCAGGGTGAATTTTACTGGCTCCGTAAGTAGAGTGAAGAAACTCACTAGTTCCATAAAACTTCATATGAATCTTTTACTTGACTTCTCAGCTTAGATAAAACACCACAGTAATTCATATAAAATGCAAGGCTTGTGAAGCTGTTTTGCAGTGCTTCACTGAATAGTGGGCTTGTTTTCAGGGAATTGTGGAAATGACTTCCCAGATTCTGTATCTGACATTGCTGTTACTTCCTCAACAGCTTTCTTTGCCATGTATCTTATCAATCAGAAGCTGTAACGGAGGAACATTTACTAGGGCTTAACACAACCACAGACAAATAGGCTCAAAACTCTTTTCTTATTTTAATGCTTATTTTAGAGATTAAATGAAAAAATAAACTTTTTTGGGGAAAAAAAAAAAAACAACAAAACAACAAAACAGAGGCAAACCCAACAACTCAAGGAACACTGGCCACCCCCATTCATACTATCACAGCTACTTAGAGGAGGCATACAGTAGAGATCTTAAACAATCCAGTGTGTTGTGATTGTAAATCTGTGCTCTAGCCTACCATTCAAAATACACCCTGTTTTCTCTTCTGTTTTCTTTGCTTTCAAATAAGGCAAAACAAAGAGGTTGCTTTTACAGACTGTGTAACCGAGTGATAATTCTTCTGTGTGATTTTCTTTAAGGTATCACTGCGAGTTTCATTTCTTGTTAGGTAAAAATAAAGAGACTGCATAGTTTATATAACATGAAATACACATCCAAGCACACCCTGGAACAGTATGAGAGACTACTGCAAGAATCATTACTAGAGGAAGCAGGCTGATATTAAACAACCAAAGACCTATGGGAGGCCCAGAATTAAACTTTCAGTTTCTTTTTTTTAAAAGTAATCAAGCTAAGCAGGAAAGCACCACCCCACCCCCCCACATAGTGCTATCTGCAAATCCACTCACCATTCTATCTACCCATCTCTGTGCTCTTACTGCGTATCCTGACATCCTAACCCAACCTTTCCTTTTCCTATCCCCTTCCCCAACATTAACTCTCTACCTCACCTCCTCAGTCTCTCAGTACTTACTTCTTAAGTATGTCTCAACTATCCTACAGGTGTTCCTCAGGTAGAAAGGCAGCTTAGCACTGTACAGATACTTTTAAACAATACCTATGCAACTCAGCATTACTATTAGGTAGCAATTGTCTTATCATGAGTTGGTAGACAGAAACTACAAACTACAAATTTTGATGCTTAGTAATCATGTTGATCGTGGGAGAACCCTAGGGCTGTGCCAGCTATTACTTGGCTAGAACTAAGACTGCTCATAGAAAAGAGAGTACCAGCTCTTAAAAGTTATGTGCAAGTAAATCACCTGTAAGAAGGGAATTCAATTTAATTTGATTGCTGCGTGGCACCACAACCAGCAGACAATCAACTGATAAATAGATTCCACTCTTGCAGTGGAAGATCCTAAAATACACTGAGAATGGCCAGGTTCTCAAATAATAACACAAAATTCAGAGTAGAAAAGGAGTTCCTTCAATGGCGAGTGTGGGTAAAGAATTATTGGTTTTCTGGGCTACTGTAGCGTAACAATTTATCATACCAGTCTCACTGATACCTTGTTTCTTTTGTTTGTTCCCTGAGTTAATTTTCTAATGGGTCCTTATGCAAAACACTGCAGTTTCTTCAAATTAGGCTCTATTTTTCATTATATGCATCCCCATCGTGATTGGAGACTCCAGATACAGCTGCGATACCTAGAAATATATAAATGCCTTTTTGCACGAACCATTTTATTACAGAGATGTCAACCTGTGCCCCTTCGATGAAAAATGCTGATATTTAGACTTTTCACCCTAACCTGAGACAAAACCAATGCTGAAATATTCAGAGCTTTTCATAAAATGGAAATTCCACTTTTCAATCAGCTCTACAGAGACTCGTTAGAACACACAGACCATCGCCTTTCACATGCAAGAGTATTCCAGATACCATATTACTCAGTGTTTTTCCCAGGCTGGTTAGACTTTCACAACCTGTTTTTGTTAGTTTCCTGGTGCTGCAAATGTGATTATTTGATTTCTTTCAACTGAAACACACGGAGACATTCACAGGATATAAACCCCTATTCTTTATCCAAGAAAGAAAAAGAACAGTAATGTGAAAGAATTCTTGTGAAAAGTTTTCCGAAGTAAAGTGAAATATCTCTTCTGTATGACATCAAGCATATGTATCTCCAAAAATATCCTTCACTAAAATAAACCAAGGGTCTGGAATTCACTGAAACTGCTTTATTCCTCTACGCCAAAGCCCCCATTCAAGAGATGCTGTACAAAACTTGAGAGGCCTATATATATAAAAATATTATATATGACATATTACATACTATATATCTAATATTTAATTATATTCCAAAAACTTCAATTTCTGTCACTTTTTCATTTCAGTAAAACACTAAGTAACATCCCAAAGTGTTTGCACTCAACTGTATGTATCTACCAAGTTTGCATGTTCCATCTTCCCTTCAATGTATATTATTTTATAATACGCTTTGGAATGTACAGGCAAAGCAGATGATGGGTCATTATGAATTTATTAATTACAAAAGCAATTCCATTGTTAACAATGCAACAAATCTCAAGACACCTGTAGAATATGTTTATTATTCCAGAAATAGCTAACAGAAATCTTAAAAGAGATTTTTCAGGAGAAAAACATGCATTTTAGAATGATACCTTATTTTAAGGTATCATAGACGTGGAGGGGCTGTTATGAGCTCCTTCAAGCAGAAGGGCCATAGAATTTCACTCCAATGCCTGTATTAGGCCCTTAACCTCCAGCTGATCTCAACCATCAAGCCTGTAGCCCCATGGATTTTTAAATAGATGACTGAAATAAGAAAATATGATAACTCAGATAAGAGCTCTGTTTTCATGAGACTACTTGAGAAAGATTTTTCCTAAGCAACCATCTAAGGCTTAGCAGGAAAGCACCACATAGGGGGGTCTGAAGAGGGAAGCCTTGTATCTAAACCCTTACTCACAATTTTCTTAATCTGCCTTTTGCTTTGTTTTCCAAGGGTGATGTGAATCAGAGAAGCTGCTCACCAGAGAAGCTTTGAAGTTACCTTTAGGGTAAGGATCTGTAGACATGGGACAAGGCCTGAGCATGTTCCTAGTGAGACAGAATTCCGATGGGGTCAGTGGCTCTGTTCACACACTTCAGTTTTCCTTAGTGGAAAAGAAAGCAGTAGAAGCAAGTTGTTGATCTCTTTATTGTTCTACACCTCTTAGCACAGACAGACTGTGTGGCCCAGAGAGGTGATTGCCCTGCCTTGCTCTCACCCCGAGATCTGCGTGCAGTTTTGGGCGACGAAATATAATAAAGATATAAAGCTATTAGAAAGCGTCCAAACGAGGGCTATGAAAATGGCGAAGGGCCTAGAGGGCAAGGCTTTAGTTTAAAAAGAAAAAAACCCACACACACACAGAGGAACACAAAAAAAACCTACTCTAACAAAAACAAAACCAAAACCCAACATTTAATCGTGCTCGGTTCTTGTCTTTAATTTCGCTCTATTTCCCGCTCTCGGCTGAGGACCCATCACTGACTGCCTCGGACAGCGGGTTGCGGCTCCTTTAAGAAAAGCTTCGCACGGGATTGACGTCCCGCTCAGCCAATAGAGTTGCAAGTACCGCCCCCGCACGTCTCGGATTGGCCCGCGCGGAGGGGCGGGGCGCCGCTCGAAGCGGGGGCGCCAAGGCGGCACGATGGCGGCCGTGCTGGGGCGGGTGGCGGAGCTGCCCGCGCTGCTCGCCCTGTCCCGCTCGGCGCTGGTGCGGCACTGGGACACCCCGGCCCTGGACAGGGCTCTCGAGTGGGCCCGCTACTTCCAGCACGTCCACGACCGGTTCCGTGCGCGGCCCCAGCTCCGGGAGGCCCTGGGGCGGCGGCTGCGCCGGGCTCAGCCGTGCTCACCTCCGCTCGGCTTCTCCGCCCTGGGCCGCTGCCCGGAGCTGCTGGGGCTGGCGCTGCTGGAGAACCGCGCTCTGCCGCCCGCCGCCTGCCGCCGCCTGCTCCGCCGCCTGCTGCTGCCGCCCGGCGCGGGGGCCGGCCCCGAGTCCCGCGGGCTGGCACCGCTCGCCCGCCGCAAGGCCGCCGCCCGCCTGCTGGCGCTGCCCCGCCGGCCCGGGGGCACCGAGCCGCGGGTGCGGGCGGAGGCGCAGCTGCTGCTGGGCCGGCTGCGGGAGGAGGAGGCGCAGGAGGGCGCGGGGGCCGCGGGGCGGCCGCGGTGGCTGTGCGGGGTCCTGGAGCGGCTCCCCCTGCCCCGCGCCTTCGCCGTGGTGGCGGCGGCGCTGGCCCTGCTCGGGCAGGGCAGCGGCGCTGAGGGGGCCGGAGACGGGGATCGGGATGGGAGCGGCCCGGACGGAAACCGGGCGAGTGCAGCAGGAGATGGATGCATTGCCGGGCTGCTGCTTTCCTGGCTGCTGGGGAACCTGGAGCGGTTCTCTGCCTTCTGCCTTTGCCTCCCAGGTTCCCTTCTTGCTTCCCTAGCTGGTCACTATTCCCAGTTAAGCAGACCTTATTTGGACCTCTTAACCGCCTGGGGAAGCCAGTTGCACTATGACCCCTTGCAGGGGCGGTGGGTTAAAAGTTGCCTTGAGAAAGCTGAATTGTCCTGGGAGGAGCTGAGGGAGCGCTTCAGCTGCCTCTGTCAGGGATCTGCACTCCTTAGAGAACAGACCCAAGCTGCTCTGAAACTCCTGAAGATACGAGATGGAGACTTCCAAGTCCGTGGCCTAAGTGTGTGGACTGACTTACTGATGGAAGTAGAGAAATGAAATAGGTTCCTAATACATGAACACGAAAGCAACATGAAAACTTGTAAAGTCAAGCAAATCTGGTTAACCCTATTTGATATGAAAGGCAACACAATTATACCTCACTTTGGGTTGAAAACCAGCATGTGACTGCTGATCACACTGATTCTGACTGCATCTGAAGTCTTTCAGGGAGGCCTGGTGCTTTCTTGTAATTGTGCTGTCATGTCTGGTCACCACAGGAAACGCCGTCCTTCTCAGTACTTGCTGATTAATTGCCTAATAAAATGAAGAAAATAATTTCTCTTTTGAGTGTGGAGTAGTCTTCTGTTTAGAAAATGTTATGGCTCAGATATGGTCACAGTAGTCATTTCTCTAAATGCTGGAGACTGACCAAAAGCTCTAAGGGACGGTGGAGTTTCAAATGTGAAAACCCCCAGATTCAGGGTTCATTTAGTAGTGGTTGCCTTCCTTGGGCTGTCAGCTCTGGTGGCCACTCTCATGCTTTTATAGCTCTTGCACATGACTTAACCCCTGGGTCTAAGTGAAGAAAGTGAGAGGAAGCCAACTGGAAAGCTTCTTGAAAAGTTCTAAAATTAGAGAGTTTTATTAGTTGTGTGTTATTCGACAATATGCAAGTATTTCCTAAGAAAATGGCAGTAAAATGTAGGGTGTTCTGTATTGTTTTCTTCCCTTTTCCGTAGTCAGTTAAATGATTCATTATTTTGTGAAGCAGAAAAGTGAGTGAACAACAGACTTTTTTATTATATGTGTATATAATGTGTATTTTATATGTGTATATAATATTTATTTTATGTGTCTAACACATTGTCTATGTATAAAATATTATATAACAATATATATGTATAATATGTATTATTATATGTTGTACTATATGTGTAATATAATATTTACCCTCCTTTGTTATTTATGTTGTATCAGTTTCTGTGAAGAAAACTTGTCTTTTCCCTGTCATTTGAAAGGAGTATTGTAATGCAGAGGTAACATGTTCATGTGTATTTAGTTCTGTAAGGTAGTATTACCAAAAGTGAACAGTGTAAAGAGAGAATAGTTAAGGAAGATGAGGAAAATGTATGGAACTACTGCAGAAAGAGGTATTCATTAATCTTTTATGTGGAGGACTTGTCAGAGTTCCTGTAGCTCATAATCTTACAGTTTCAAGATCCATTTGACACATCTCTTTCTTTTGTTGCAAAAGCCCCTCAGGAAGGATTAGAAGGTTCTTCACTTCTGCTTATAAGCTTAAAAAAAGAAAACAAAATATTAAAAACTACTCTAATTAGCTTCAATCCAGTTATAGTTTTTAATATTCAGATGATTACTCTAATTAGCTTCAATCCAGTTATAATCATCTGAATTATGACACAAAATGGTGTATATAACTATGGCAGACATTTCTGTATGACAGAACTAGAATGGGAAGGATCTCATTTTAAAATGGAAACAATCAGTACAAGGGCATGAGCATTGTTTATCTGCGAGAAGAAATTACACTTATTTGAACTTGTGTGGAAATAATTAAAGGCTTAAGTTCTTAGTCTTCACCTCTTCTATAAAAGAAGAGATACTTAAGGGTAGCACACTTTATATATTTAGAAAGACATGCTACTAGCCTCCTATAAAAAAATGTCTGTTTTCTTTGGATTCCTTGCTGTGTCATGTCAGTGAGACAATGAAGTTATGGAGATCTATGAATATGAACCTATTCTAAAAGCTACAGCTGTGGTAGTTGTCTAGCTCTGTCTTAAACAGAGTTGTCGCCCCTTCTAGAACTTGTGGTCAGTCTTAAAAGACACCACTATGTCAGAGGACCTCCTGGCTGAGTCAGTATTTCTGTGGTATCGAGAACAATATGGAATCTGTCTTAAAAATCTGAAATCTGTCAGTGTTTAAAACTGCCTAGAAGTGTAAAGCATGAAGTTTGAATTTATGTTGTCTAGCCACAGTTCCCTGTGTTATGTAGTTTTGGCACTTGGTGTGGAAACTCTGCACTGGAGCTTGCTCTTAACGCTTTTAACAGGCATAAAGGTTTCTTGTCTGTTCGAATACTTTTTGGTATCAGAGGTTCCTGATGAATGATATACCAAAAGATACAAGTCAAAGTCATTCCCTCCTCCCCAGAGGGGTGATTATCAAATATTGCAGTAATCTTACAAATGTTATAGTGACAAACCAAACCTGATCCTTCTTCTGCATAGAGATCTAACGGGAAAGTTGGGTAGAAGCTGCTTGCAATCCCTCTCTCAGTGAGGGATAATCTATCTCAACTATTAAAACTTACTATTCCCAGGTACTCAAGTCTCTGGCATGGGACAAATTTCAATGAGAGTTAAGGCTTGGTTTTGCTTGTCAGAGTAGATATTTTATAATTATACTCAGAATGTTCACTCTGCATTAAGTCTCTTAGCAGCTTTTAACTTTTCTAGAATAAATCAGATGCTTGTAGGGAGTTTCTTGCAGTATTTCAAGTCTTGCTTTTTGATAAGCCTTCTGTTACATAATTCAGTTCATGAAGACAGATATCTTCTATCCAAGCAATGTGTCGTTACACCTTTTATTTGCTAAGTGCAACTACAGGATCTACTGGCATAGCCACAAAGTGTGACTTTGAGAACGCAAAGAAATAATAATGGGATGGGCAGGCAAGGGACAGGCCAGTATAGACCATGTATACTTGATTTCCAGTTCTGTCCTCCTTGAAGGAAACTGGATAGTTAAAGGTAGTTCAACCTCAGTGAGACAAAAGCACCTGGTTATAGCGATTTCACGAAAGTGTTCAAATACATTATAGAGAGGTGCCAGATCCCTGATTACCAAATTCCAAAATCCATATGGCATTTATTGAACAAATGTGCCGGACCACATCCCCTATTATTTCAGCATGCCTGTTCAATTCACCAGGTAGCTGTGCGAATGAAAATTAAATTTTTTTTTTTTTTGGAACTCCATTTTTAATAAAAGTGTAAACAGGAAAGGAAAAAGTGTGATGTCTGTAACCTCCTCCCTCTCCCTGAGCTGCTGTATTTGCAGCTCATATTTGCATGCTGAGGTTTGCAGCCCAAATTTGCAAATTCTTGACAATCTCAGCTGTTGCGGGAAGCAAGATATTATAAATGACATCCCACCTTCATTTTAATTATTTATTTATTTTGTTTTTCACTGATAAAGAGAAACAGATCTCTGCTATTTATTAAATGACGATTGAAGAAACTGCTATACTTGTGTTTCAGGTAAGGATTGTGGAGTGCGTCAGGGGGATGCCCAGTTAAAAGCTAAGACAGATACTTTGCTACTGTTGATGTTTGATTTTTTTGTTTTCTTCAAGTAAGAGAAAACAATTTACCTCATGTCAAACAGAACTGTAACTACATGAGTGACATTGTAAGAGTGTCTGGATACTAAGTTGCCTTTTATCGTATATTTTTTCTTGTGAAGTGTCTGTTACCTTTTAATAACCCTACCAAGCAGAATCCAGAAGAAAGCAAATTATATGTTCTAGTAGTTCACAGTATGTATGCAGATAATAGAATAAAGATAAATAGTGTAGAATAAATCATTCATTTAGGAAATAAATATTAGCAGATTGATGCCATTCAGGTGAATATATGAGCCTTATTGTGACCGAAAGAACACGTGTTTCAGAATGTCCAATTGAAATGTCAAGTCCAACCATGCATTGACATGATTTTTTTTTTAATACACAAGATTTCTTTTCCCCACCCTCCTCCCAAATAGGTGAATAAGAGTCTAATGTTCTAGTTCTTCAGTGATAGTGAAGGGTGATTTTATTTTTTTTACTTGCTGCATGTAAGAGAATATTTTTTAGGTCACAAAGGCAGACATATTTTGATCACATGGTGGTAACATTTTCAGATACTGTTTAATTAGAAAGCCAAGTTAAAGTTGTATGGCTAATTTTAGTTCTACTGTTTCTGAAAAAAGGAAGGTTTAAAGCTGAATTCTATTCCTTGTGAAGAGTTTGGATGAATGACCCGTTGCAGAGTGCCAGCAAAGGCCCCACGTCATGGCCATTCAGAACACAGCAAAGAGCAGTAGTGTGGGTATCATAAACTCGAGAAGCTTGTTTAGTCTGATGGACAGAGTTACAGAAAAAGAAATAAAATGCAAGTGGAAATGGTGAGGAGAAAAGGCAGAAAGCTGCTCCCTCTTGAAGACCCTTGAGAACAGGTAGATTTGCTGCTGCTGGGGACAGCATCAACTCTCGGAATGTTGTGATTAAAAAAAAAAAAAATCAGAGTTTTGCTTTGATGTTGGTGGCTCTTCTAAAGTGCTCAACCTCTGTGTGCCCAAATGACCACACTGATCAATGGTTTAACAGGCAAGAGTATTAAGGTAGCAAATGAAAAATGTAGCTGTGTGTGCAGGGCAGGAAACTGCTTGTTTAAACACAGAGTGGACTCACTGAGGTGAGACCAAAAGAACAGTATCGTATCTGCTCTGGTGTAAAATAGATTTGAATAATCACAGCTGTGGTCTGGAAAAGTATCTTTTTATCCGGTAATAATTACTATAAATCCTTCTCACAAAGTGTTTGCTCTCAGTATTTAATCTATCTCATGAGGAATTAAATGTTATTTTGACCAAACACATCATTTTTTATTAATCAATTATGTACCTCTACTGAATTTCAGATTAGGAGATGATAGACAACCTGGAAACAATTACATGTTTGTTCTCCCCTACCTATGTACTTTTTAAAAAAAAGTCTCAGGAAAAAAGAATCTCTGTAGCAATGAACTAGATGAGAGATAATCACACAGTTGAGGTGCATTCTCTTTGATCATTTTTTATAGGTAGCCTACAAAGATGTTAAGCTGGTAAAAGTAGGTACTACTTCAACATTGAAGTCATTCATGTGCCAGCACCACTTTAATGCCTTGTGTGCCAATACTTTAAAGTTACTGATATTATTTTACATATTTAATTATATGATAATAGATTTTCATTGTCTCAGTCCTTTCGCAACTAGAGGTCTTTGTCCCTAAATCTTTAGAGTGGTTGGGATTTTATTTACAGTTAGTGTTTTGATTCCATCTCACACACCACAGAGGGTGGCAGCAGAGCCTCTCTGCACAGATATGCGTGGACTTCGGATCCAAGGGGAGAATCCAAGCTCAAGGATCATTCCTAGAGGCAGAAGAGATGCAGGGAGTAAACACCCACCGTTGTGCTGCCCACTCAGAAGTTTCCAGTTGAAAAATCCCATTGAAAGGCTATTTTGTCCTTGCAATTCTAATTTTACCAGTTCTTTAATGTAATGTAGGGTCAGGTAATGTAAACTGTATCCCCTAACTGTCTCTATCCACAGACCCATTTTATTAATAACATTAGGTATGCAGCTCTTAAATTCCTTTTCTATTACATGATAAATTCCAAAGTATTATGTGATCAATTTACTGTAACACTTAACTAGTACATTTTACCAGAAATGATAGCAGTGTGCCCCGAACAGAAAATACAGCAATCAAGTTCTGTATTTTGTCTTGAACTGCACCTTCCTATTACATTTCTCCCTTTGGGAAAAAAGTCCAGGATGAATGCTCAGACCTGGGCTATTCATAGTGTGTAGCTCACAAAGAGATTATCCCCAGCATTTGATAAAGCGTTATTTAGGTTTTTGGCAATCATCATGAGTTTTAAATCCCACCACAAAGATTCAGTTTGAATGTTTTCCTAAGGATAATTTCCAGGAACATGGAAAGTCAGCAATGGAAGAAAATTATGTGCTTTCTATCATGTATAATAAATATTGCACCCATAAAAATAGCCAACAATGCAAGACTAATTGTTATATGATCCAATTATCAGTTAAATGCATAGATAAATACTTGTTTTTAATGCTGTATAACTGGGAAACATTATGTGCATTTATTTGTTTTGGTGTCATAGGAGGAGATAATGAATCCTCTTTGAAGACCAGGAGGCTGAAATGTGAATGCAACCCCTATTTCCAATACTTATAGGCAGTGAAGTCATTAATATTTTCTTATTAATGTAAATGAGCTGGGTAAGAACAATTGATTTCTTCTAGGAATTAATTGGACATAATCAATCCCTAAAGCAAGTGTGACAACAGGGTCATTCATCAGCTGCTTAATGTTGCAATAGCCTAAGCTTGCCCTTTCAGCTGGAGAAAAGGCTTTTAAATCATTATGCTGTTGACAAAAAATTGTGTACTGTTGTCTCTCATGGCCTCATCATTCTTAATGTTGAGGTGAAAGTTACTGAGTTTTATAATTTGCCTTGTTCAAGCTTTAGTTTCCTTTACTGGGTAAAAATATAAAGTATATATAAAGTATATATATAAGCAAACAAATGTCATAGTTTATTTTCCGTCTAGTTCTTTTACTCAATCTTGAGTAAGATGATGGTTTTTGTTTGATTATACCCACGAAATAATCTGACCCATCATTTGTTTATTTGCTTCAAATTACTTTGAGCACTGAATTCATCTCAAATTTGCTGAAGTCTTTTGCTTTTTTGTTTGGGGGCTTGCTTTCCCCCAAATGCAGCAAAAGCACCTTCCCTTTTATTCCTCACAAATGTGCACAAAAAAGAGATAATATACATCAAGGGAACACCAGGATGACCATAGTGCACAAAATAATTTCTATAATGTGAAACTAGAATTTCTTGCCAGTGCTGAAGTAGTCAAGTAAGTACTTTCCCCTCTTTTTAAATGAGCCAAAATCCGATGAGGAGACATCCCACCACCACTTTTAAATGGTATGCCAAACTGTCATTTAACCCAAAAAGCACAGGTAAGACCCAGCAGCAAGAAATGAAAGCTTGAAAAGCTTGAAAAAATTCAGTTTTCTCTAATTCTAAGACTACCGAAGTAATGGAATAATTTATTAACACATTTTGTGATTTTCATTGCTTGTTTGCAATCCTTTGCAGAGACTTGGTGCATTCCTAAAATGTGCTTTTTTATTTCAAGCAAAAGCAGTGAGATAGCATGGAACAGGTGAGCAGAGTGTACAGCACGTGGCTCATGATAATGAAAACTGCAGCTGTAACGTTGTGATGCAATCATTAGTTTAAGACTATTGGAGTCCATCCAGTAGAAGTGAGAAAAGTTTTATCTGGATCAGACTTAATACTGTGTTAATTACTTTTGAAAGTAATTGGATTTGTGGCACTGGCAAGTGAATTTTGGTGTGAAATGTAACAAACAATATTGCCACCAAAGCAGGAAGAAATGCTGGACTTATTTTTGGTCTTCTTACGGAAGACCATACAAATGTGTAGGACCATCCATTCCTCTGAAAGAAATTTATAATGTAAAAAAAAATAATTGTTTCTTTTAAGCAACTGAGGAATGATTCCTAAAGTGTTAACTCTAGTAACATAAAATTCTCATCTTCACACCTTCCATATATGTCAAGTTTTCTAAGACTTTCTCTTTGTCCTATGACTTTCTACATATTTCACAATTTTTATACCCTTTCAATCCGAGAAGGGGGAAAATGACATAAATAATCCTCGTCTGTGTTCAGTAATGTCAAAAACGTGTTGCTGACACTGCCGGGTCAAGACTGTTGGAAACGTGAAACAAATTGCAAAGGGAACAATTTACAGAAGGTGCACTATCCAAACGTGCACATGCACACTCCACCAGTCACTGGACATCTGGTTGAATCTGGAATTACTACAGTAACTTGCAGGTAATGGTGAGCATGCACTCACCACTAATTACAATAGGAAAACACTGCACCCTGTGCACGGCACTGACAAATTGCTCCCAGTGGTATCTAAGCTTTTTCACTGTTGTCATTACAGCCTCTAGCAAAGTCAGGATATTTGAAGAGTGTCTGCAACCTATTAAAGATATTATATCCCCATTTATAGTCCAGTTCCGCCAATAGAAAATTCCACCAGAAAATGTTTACCGTAGAAATTTTGGAATATGGAGTTTTTAAAGGCAGTTATGTTTAGGTTATGGGCCAGGTATTTAGAAAAAAAGCAATTAAAGCCACCTTGCTCGTTAACCTTTCAGTTCCTCGTAGAGCACTTTAAGCACAAGAAAGTGATTGCATTTTGATTTGTAATGCTTCAGTGAACTGGCCCTCTTCTCTGGGTGTGTGTGTGTATTGTATTAGAGTGCAGCCTCTGAACACTTGCATGTGGTTTTGTTTCACTGATCTAAACTCTTTGAGCTCACAGAATGCAAATGCTTTTTGCCATGTAGTTTGTTCAGTTTTTACACTTACTTTGCAAAGCTATAATACCAGAAATACAAATACACAGCCTAACTGCATTAGCATGGTTATTGCTAGTTTGCAGTGATTGAGAAGACTGAACAAATTAGAAGGGATGTCAAATCAAGGCAATGATTTGTAGAATGCATAGTTTGACTTTTGCACTAGAAATGACAGTGAGTATTATTTCTCTGTCACTGAATATGTTGAACACAAGTCAACAAAATCTTAGTCCCTTTAGAAGACATCTGAGGTGGGGAAAAAAACCAACCTGCATCGCATGCAGTTGGTGTAAAACATGGGTTAGCTGAATCAGAAGTCATTGTTTTAAAACAATGTATGGGTTAGCAAAAGAGAAGTCTTTAAAAGTATTCAGGTTCTCAGAAACTAATTAGAATTAGTGTGTGTGGGTGGAGATGGTGCTCTTATGTTAATGTCTTCATTTTATTCCAGCAGCAACTAGGAAATAATAGATACAAAACCCCATAAAAGGTAAAAGGAAGATATTTTTTTTTTACTGTCTTCTAGTTACAGAAAAATAACCCACGTGTTGGATGAAGTTTTTCCTCCTTCAGCCTTCATGAAGACATATCCAAATAAACCTAAAATACAGAGCTTCTTAAAATGCAAAGGTTTTTCATCATCTTGGCAGCTGTGACATGCAGTCATAACACACTTGATGAATCCTTGTCACCACAAAAGCTTCAGGCACAGTGGCATTTTGCTCTTTATGCAGAAGATCATGACTTCAGTGTTTGGGGAACACTGCATGTGTACATGAGGTAAAAAGTTCAGCTACTGATCAAGGCCTGGAAAAATGTTAGAAGAGACCTTACATTTTCATTTCTCTTTGTATTTAGCTTCATATTTTTTAGTGTGACTTGTCACCACAAAGGTGGGAAATGTTGATTCTTTTAGTCTCCCCTTTTGAGCCTGTTGCGTGCACACGGCATAACTAAAATGGTTTGGTCCAATTAAAGCTGAGAGAAGAGAGTTCATGATGATATAATGGTAAAAAAAGGAATTGCCATGCTCTTTGTATTATTTTTAATACATTTTTAGTATTTTTAAAACGCTACCCAAACATGTTTTTGGATGGTGAAATTCTTGATTTAAATGTAAAATACACTCCCTTTAAAGTCATCATCCAAATATTGTATCTTTTAATTGAGTTAAGTTATAAACAAAGTAAATAATGGTGGTGTCAGTCTGTTGAGTGAAGTCCAGAGAAATCAAATTGTGTAGTGATAACAGGGAGATTGTGTCAGTTGGCCACTTGATGCAGGTATTTATATTCCTGGGTCTCATTGCAAATCTGTCCCCATTTATTTAGGAAACTAAGATGTTTTGAATGTTTCACAGCAGTTCAAAGGCCACTTTTAAGAAAAAGCACCTAGCCATTTGATAGTACCAGCAAAATTGTTCATCATGTGTGCTGTTGCAGACTTCATCTAGGTGAGTTTCTTATTCCTTTGGCACTTCTGTGGTAAAAAGTAATTAAGTTCATATGAAGCAAATGGAAAATGGTAGCTTTTCCACCACCACAATGAAATGCTGAAATCTGAATGAATGATGAAGCCTTTAGAATTAGTGGCACATTACTGTAGTGAACTGAGAGAGTGACCTGCCCTGAAGGAGCAGGAAAAAGCAATAATGTTCATGTCCCATCTGTCAGGAAGGTGTAGGAGACATTTCTTGTTACATAATGGCTGTCCCATTCATTGAAATATTGTGGGGATTAGAAAATACCTTGCATAATTTATATACACCATCTCTATTCTGGAACCATACATTACCCTTCCCACAGACATATTATGCTGACATTCTGGACCATATGCATGGTTTATGGGGGTAACATAATACTTTCAAATTATATCTGCTACGAGCCAGTAAAATTAGTACGGGGTACTTATGCAATAGCCTCATAACAGCTAAACTAACAAAGGTTTTTAAAATACTTCTCTCCTAATTTTTCATGGGGCAGCCATTGGTTTTTATTGGTTTTTTCTCTTTAGCTTTACTGATGAAAGACAGCATTAGAAACCAGCTCTGTTACTAGCCAATGTGCCAGTGTTCTCAGGCATATATAGAATTTAATTCTTCTAGCTCTTCTTCTCAAATATGAATTTCTGTGACTCAAGGACTGAATTCTCAGCTAGTATAGAATTCCCACAGAGCTATGACAAGTTATATCTACTTAAAATCAGGCTTCTTGAGAGAGAAAACAGATGATAATTTTAGATATATTTTCTGAGATGGCATTTTACTGTTCCCTCAGTTTTCATTTCTGTATGGATATTTTTCCAGATACCTTTGCTCGTTCACTTCCAAACCAGTTACTGAACGATTTAGTTCCATTAGGGCTTTATTTCTTCGTTTTTGGGGGAGAGAGGGTGTTTCCTCTTTTGAGAATATCCCACTAGTACAAAACCACTGGCACTATTTGACTTCTTGGAAGTTTGTTACTAGGACCTATAAATGTACCCAAGACTGTGACAGGACAAGAGGATGAATTGTTACTGTTACATTGGGGCTGTCTGCTTCTGAGCCAGGACAGCACATCTTGTCCATGCACCTGGGAATTGGCTCTGGGTGTTGTTGAGCTGTGTCAGCTCAGAGGCAGCTTAGATTTATTCTAAAAAGAACATTATTTTGTCCACGTCAGTTGAGTTCTTTTCCTTGTTTAAAATTCTGTTTCATAATTAAAAAAAAAAAAAAGGTGTTTATTTTCCATTTAGAAAAGGTACTTCCTAGTGTACAAGATGACCAGGGATGATTACAGATCTAAAAAATAAAAGTGGAGATTAGGTCTAATTCTAGTTCACACCTTCAGAGCAGTGAAACTGCCTGGGACACAAAGCATGGAACTAATATCTGTTTAAGACTTTCAGGATTGACACTTGTTAAAATTTGTTTTATATTTTAAAATTTGATTTCTGACCATTATTTTAGTATACTGACTGAAAGAGATGTAACCTCACGAAAGTGAAATCTTTCTGCTTTTACTGCTGTTTTAAACTTGTAGCAGAATTTAATAGCACTAGGTGTGTTTGCTGATAAACTTTCTTAATTAAGCTTTCCCTCACACATAAACAAACATACCTCGTATGGAGTTCTTAAGTAATCACAATCCGAACCTTTTCCATGCTGTAAAATCAGTAAGTGGTTAGTGTGAGCAATAGCATATTTGGTTTATATTTTTCTGCAATAACTATCAGTCTGGAAAGAAAAAAAAAGAGAAACTCAATTCTAAACAAATAAAATGGGAACAAGACATGTTTTGGGTTTTATTATTATTATTATATGTTAAAATATTACATGTTAAAATGATGCTTATTTCCATAAGCCATGCTAACTGATTATCTAAAGCATTTGAACATCAGTTTATGAACTTGTTAGATAATTTACTTTGCTCACATTGTGTGTAACCCTACTGACAGAGGCTTTGCCATCCTGTTGTGCTGGTTTGGGCTGAGGTTTTTCATCTCAGTGGCTGGTGTGGGGTTGTGTTTTGGATTTGTGCTGAGCACAGGGTTGATAATATAGTGATGTTTTTGTTGTTGCTGAGCAGGGCTTGCACAGAGCCAAGGCCTTTGCTGCTGCTTGTGCTCCATGCCAGGCTGGTGAGGACACATGGGAATACGTGGGGATACATGGGGATACATGGGAAACTGGGAGGAGACACAACCAGCACAGGTGACCCCAACTGACCAAAGGGATATTCCAGACCCTCTGACATCATGCTCAGTATATAGAGCTGGGGGGGAAGAGGGAAGGAGGGGATGTTTGGAGTGACGGAGTTTGTCTTCCCAAGTAACCATTGTGTGGGATGGGGTCATGTTCTCCCTGAGGTGGCTGAACACCTGCCTGCCCATGGGAAACTGTGAATCAATTCCTTGTTTTGCTTTGCTTGTGTGTGCAGTTTAGCTTTCCCTATTACACTTTACCTCAACCCATGAGTTTTCCAGATTTTACCCTTCTGATTCTCTCCCTGATCCTGTTGGTGGGGGAGTGACCTTGTGGTGGTGCTTGGCTGGGATTAAACCATAACACCTATTATCAGTATTTTTAGCACAAAGAGTTTTTGGTGACAGAGATCTAAGGAGAATAAACCTGCAGAAATATGATGCCATTTCACTAATGTGCTTGAAAACCCCCATGGAAACTTAGTGGTCTTTTAATTGATTTTTGTGCCTTGATTTCTTGAGTGTTCCTTCACAAAAATGGCTTCAGGGGTTTTTTTTCTGTTTGACTGCTGCCTGCAGTTCCTCTTGTGCTGAAGATCTTTATTAATAGAAAATATGTAATAATATCTGTTCTGAAATGGACATTTGTAAAATAACTGATGTTTCAAAGAGAAGAAATATTAATCATGAACCATGTTTCTTCTGCTGTTACTGCTATATCAAAAGGAATTAATAGTTCCAAGTCTGCCCCCCACCATCCTGCCCAATAATAGCAAACAACTGCTTTTATTACATTTCCTGTATTTTGCTATTGTGTGTGAGGAAACAATAACATGTAGACCTAAATTACAAGTGAAGTCCTGACACTGTTGAGTCCCAGTAAATGTCTCTGTTGACTGCCCTGACCTGCAGAGTGGAGTAAAACTGTGCAGTTTAAGGTAATGGCCGAAGATATTGAGGTAGCAGAGCTGCAGCAGGTCCTTGAGCCAGAACTTCTGGCCTGCTAGTCAGACCCCTGGAACACAAGTATGGTGGATATACAAGGAGCAAAATCATTGAGGATTTATACCGCAGTTGTTCCAGGCGGGTAAGTCAACATACCTACAGCTAAGGAATCAAAAATTTACTAGGTGGTTCATGTTATGGTTATTACCAGCTACCATAGAAATCTTTAGGGAATTTTGTTATTATTTTAGTATTCATTATTTGCAATGATAAATGAAAACTGAGCTCTGTTAAATATTGTTTGTTTTATTTCCTTGGGGTCTTTACCAAGAACAGTAATTTTGTCTTCCTCCCCCCTTCTTCTGCAAATTCATCATTCTATGATGAATTCAAACATTCAAGTTCATTAATTCAAATGTTTCCTTTTCTGCTTACTCTAACCTGACACACAGAGTTGATTAACTTTTGCCTGAGTACATTTTGGAAGACTGATAGTTCAGCTGTGCTAAGTTATAGCTTTTATAAGGATGTTATCTGAAATTATTTCAGTGGCAAGGGCTTGCTCCTAAGGTATCATACTACTGGCATCATAGTAAGATATGAATTAAAAACTGTGCTAGATTGCCACTCTTTGTAATGTAGCAAGAGGGGGAGGCAGAAAAAAAAATGTTTCCAACCTTTTCTGTCATGAGTAACAGATGAAGAAGTATAAAGCTGGATAATAGTGGGGTGCTCAGCAGAAGAGATATAAGTAACAGTGGTGGTTTACTAGCACTGCTCTTATTCAGTAGTTTTAAAACCTACTGCTTTGCTGGGGTGCCCACATGAGTACAGGAGCTCTTTGCAAGTGTGGATGCCCAAAAATGTTATTTATCTTTAAGATGTGTGCATGAAAGATTCACACGTTTCTTTTTGAAACAGTAACCTGAGCATTCTGACAGTTCTTGGAACTCATGAAGACGCATCCCCTAATTCAGAGAGTTTAGTTTCTTTAAAAAAGAGACTGCGTTCCCTGGCTGTGGAAAACAAAGAGGTATTTCAGCAGTGGTTAAGAGGAAGAAGGGCCAAGGCTTTTGGAATGCTGTACGTAACATGAGAATCCCTGGAGCAGAATGCAGGGACCATGCAGTCGGTGCCTCATATTCCCACTTGCCCACAGGGATATGCAATTTTAAATGGACTTTTTATTAAACTCATAATATTTTCCTTATTAATTCTATAACATTTCAAAGAATATTTTTGCACGTATTTACACGGAGAAGTGAAGTATATATAATTTTTAATATTACATTTTTATTAAGCATTCAATACTTGAAAAATATTTTTCAAATCCAAAACTGGAGGGAATATTTGACTATTAGGCATGCAAATATAATGAAATTGCTTTTTTTGAACTGAAGTTGACAGAAACTCAGGAGCAACCAGTTTCTTCATTGAAACTCGTTAAGCTTTTTGTAGTTGCTGTCACAGGTAACCTGCCTGCTGGAATGCCACTTAATTTGGGTGCTGGTTTGCATTGGAGGGGGAGGAAAGCAGCAGCTTGTACTGAGCAGGGATTTAGTGCCCTCAGGGCTGTGCTCTGGGTGCTGTGTTGCTGTGCTAGAAGAGCATATCTTTGCTGTGCTTTTGAGGAAGCCAGCCTGCCTGTTGGTGATCTTCAGAAATGGTCTCTGCACTTTTTCATAATTTTATGGTGTTCTTTGAGCCAATTCCTGAGCAAAGCGAGAACCAGTTCAGAGTGGCTAATTCCTCTTACTCAGACCAGAGGAATCCTATGCATTTTTGAGACATCTGTGTTTGCTTTTCTTGTTCTAAGAGATCTCTAAATGCACATTTTTGGTGGCTTTTTATTATTATTATTTTTATTTTTTTTCCCCTGTAATCCACCACAGGTTTTTAAGTGCTGGATCATTATGGATTCTCTTCTTGTGGATTGTGCCCATTGAGCTGTGGGACTTGTGGGCAGTATTCATGGTTATTTATTTCAGGTTCAAAGTTTCTCTCCTCAATTCTGATTGCAGCTTTTGGCTTCCTCCTGATATTGGCAGATTGCAAGGTGGATTTTTTTTCTTTTTTCTTTTTTTTTTTTCTTTCCACATTATTTCCTTTCTATCCGGGCGCCATAATATAATGAGCCTTTAGGGTACTCCTGCAGTGTTTTCTCTCTTTGCTTTATGGGAAACCTTGATGAGAAGGCTCTGGCAATTTGCAGCTGTTTTAAACAGGATTGAGATCAGAATTTTGGAGGGCTTCAGAAGGGTCTGTCCTGCTGGGACACAAACCAGTGTGAGATGGCTGGATAACTTCCAGGCTAACATGCAGTAGAGAAGTGTCCATGAAAATGTTATAAACAAAGACCTAATGAGCATTGAACTTTATATGCTTTCAATATTGTTAATGAAATGCACATTGTCACAAAGAGATATGCTGTACAGATGTAGCTTGCTTCAGTGCAGTTTAATTAGGCTTAGCAGGATCTTAGGTCTCTTCTACAAACCCAGTATGGCCAAACCATATATTACAGATGTAGGAAGAGGTTTTCACCTGTTAAAAAACACCCCCTGCTGCAACACACACAGCTAGGCTAGAGCAGTGTTAGCTAATGATCTGGCACAGGAAAGGCTTAAGGTAGTATCTTTCTTTTCTACTGAAGGGTAAAAAGTAATTTTTTTATTTTTTCTGATCTGGTTTTAGTGAGTGGTGAACTAATTCTGTAACACTGAGTACTCATTGAAGTCAGAAATACAACTGAAGTTCATTGCACAGTGGCCATGTACTGCAGTGCAAGAGAAATCATGGGCCCTTTCTACGTGCCTTTTGTTTGCACAAGTAACACTGCTCATAAGAACAAATCTTCCTTCATGTAAAAGACAAGAATGAAATATATTTACATTAAGATCTTCAGCTGACACCACTGACTGGGAGAGATTGAAAGAACTCTTTTTTTTAGCAAAGCTTTTCTTACAGTATCAAAAATCCTACTGAGAACAAAGACAGGCTACTAGTCTAAGGCAGCATGTGAATTTTCAGTTCACTTATTTCAATATAATTAAAAGTATGTACAATCTCTTTTCAGATACTTTTCTTCCGCCTTTTTCCCTATTTTTTTCTAATTCGTGTTGATTATTTTAAAAAATATTTTAATTAATATGAAGGTACTTCTACCTTATAATCAAAATATTAACCTGGGGTAGCTACACTGGTATGATCTTAGGAGTTTAATTGTACCTCTGTAAAAGCACCACTACAAAAATCTCCTCTATGGACAAACGTTTAGACACATTAAGTTCAACAGTAATATTTCTCTTTTAATTGTTCTGTTCTAATAAGGTTTAACAGGATCAAAGTTGACTGGCAATTTTAAACTGTTTAATCTGCCACATTTATCTGAACACTGTGGTTCAGTGATGCTAACCTGCCTTTTAATAGGATGTTTGAATCAATGGAGTTAACACAATCATAAAAGATCATTTTTTACATATTGAGACATTCCAATAGATGGCTGTGCCATAATGTTTGAAGGTGCTTTGGTATATTGTTTGTTTAATTCTGGTTGGCTGAGGTACATCTCATCTTTTTATAGGACAGTTTCAAACATAGCCCAACCTATCGGGTTTTACCTTGTGTAGACATTGCTCCCAAGTCTGTCTCCCATCTTCCCTTCCAAAACATCTCTTTGGTGAGAGAGACTCTGTGCTAGGACCACTCACATCAGGTGTAGAGTCCTTCAGCTGGCAGGTATGGAGATTTTTAATGAATATCAGAAAAGGGAGAACTCTGCCCTGTGAAGTGGAATTTTAATAAACGGAATTGAGCTCAGTATCTATTGAAAGTAAAGTACAAATTAAAGGATAACCCCTAGATATACTGAGGGAAGAATAATGCTGGACAAGCCACCTACACTACTTCTACCACAATAACAGGAATGAGGGGGGAAAGGAATGATGGTGGGCCACAAGCATCTGTGTAGTTATCTTACCAGAGATTCAACTCCACACAGAAAGTTTTCAGCACTTTTCCGTAGAAACATAAGCTGCATTCAGCTAAAACATTTTGCCAGATCAACCAGACCCTGTTAGCCTCTTTGGAAAGTCATTATTTTGTGTTGATAATTGCAGGCATCCATAACAAGGAAATATGGTGCACTTGTGTCTTTTATCTTGCACATCTCGGGTACCACTGAGCAGATAAATTTGTAGTTCCAAACTGTTCAATGGCAGGAAATGAATTTTTAGCACTGGGATATGTTACTGTCTATATGTGCTTTGGTTTTACAATTGATTAGTGTTACAATTGACAAACAACCGTGGGAAAAGCTTTTGGGAGTAGCTGATGTGCTTTGGGTACCTCAGGTTTTGAAAGGGGTGTAAACTGATTTTACGCCAGTGAAAACTCAGATTTTATTTTGTAACCTTTATGTGCTGCATGATAAACCTTTCCCTATTTCACAACAATTGCCAAATCGAAAATCTGTGTAGTATTTATTCTGTAGCAGTTTGGTACTTGGAAGTGAAAAATGAAAGAACTTGCTAAGCTAAATCACTGGGGATTGGGGGGGGGGGGGGTGTTACTGGAACACATCATGTTGCAGCACTGTCTCTGTCAAGCCTGATCATCTTGCATTTTTACCTGCTGTGGATTTCTCCATTTCCAGGAAATCATCATTTATCTTTCTAACTCAGGCTTTTGGGCCATTTTTTAAAGAGTAGGAAAAAAAGCTTATAATAATTTATGTCAGAAATCACATATCACACAAGTAGGCTATTATAAATAAATATTAAGATGTACCGTGGATAGTATTCAGTGTAATTTAACTCTCAGTGCCCTTTCTTAGTAACTTATAATATGAAATTATTTGCTGAAGTATCAGACATTCAGTATGTATCTATCTGGCGTAAATGTGTCCCATTCACAATTCAATTCCTAGCAATTATATTAGAAACCAGCATGACAGTGCATGTCAGGAGGTTCTTTGTGTAGATTATTGTACTGTTTGTTTTACTACTCTGCTAAAGTCTGAGGGCCAAACTCAAGCCTGATATGAGTCAATAAAGTTTTTTTTAAAAAAAGGAACATTTCAACCTACTTTTTTATATTTGTTTGAATAAAATCATAAACAAAATGAATTTAAAGAACAAAATGGTCTTAAATGTTTTTAAGCTTTTAGATGTCACTGCATTTTTCAATTTTAAGTCTTTTCAAAAGAGATGAATTATCTCTTTTATCTTTGAGATATTGAACATTGCACTTGTTCCTTTTGCCACTGAGCTAGGTAGGACACATTCCCTGAGGGATATTTGCCTGGCATCTCTATGCTTAGGCTGCAGCTTTACAAAATAACTGTTCGTAACTTCTCATCTCTCAGCTGCATTATAAATACTTTAAGGTTCCCAGCTGCAATGTGCTTTTACAAACATGGTAAAATTATGAGCTTGCTGGCATGCATCTGGGTGAATGCAGTTACAAATGCTTTATACTCAAGGAAAATATCTGAATAACATCAGAATTCTTTACTTGCTGAAGCAATCTAATGTTGGGAAAGCAGGGCCTGCAGATGCTTTTTTTTTTCCCCCACAATTGCCACCATATTTTTCCTTTCACAGCTGGTGATCTGAGACCTGTGAAACTATCTTGTGTCATCATCTACTCTGAGTTGTACAGAGCAAATATATCAAATGAGTACCCTTGCTGTGGGGTCATAGCAAGGGATGATGAAGGAACAAGAAAATGATAGCTGTAGGCTTGTTTATAGCACAGGGTCCTTTCCAGTTTTTTGTTCACTGAAACTTTTAGGATAGCTGCCTGTTAGAGGGTATGCTGTATTAAATCCTGTTTCTCTCCTTCCTGGATGGCCTAGTGGAGTTTTTAGTGGTGACACCCTAACTGGGGAATACAGAACCTTGCTTCAAGAAGGTCTGTGCACACTAAGATCATGGCTTATGCAGTTAGAAAAGCCAAACTGCCTTAAGGATGGATACCTTGAAAGCAGCTGTGAATTATCCTTGTATAGCTGAAATCAATAGCAATTGTGTGTATCACTCCCTTGGATTTGCCTGCTGGCATGCTTCTGCATCAGAGAATATTTAGAATCTTAATCTTTCACAGATTTCTTCATCTTTTGCAGATTTAAGATCCCTTATAATTTAGTACTTAGTTTAAATATCAAATAACAATTTTTTAGTACATCTATACCATAAAATATGGTGTGTTATTTTTGAACTTCATTGTCTACCTGACTCGGTTTTTGTTAATTTTAATGACCAACTCCTTGGGGCAGAAGAGTTGTTCTAGAGTTTCACAGTACTGAGTGCAATGATAGAGATTAAGTATGTGGAACTGTGATGAACTGCATCCTCTTTGGCATGAAGTCAAGAGCATTCAGTTTCTGGTTTAACAGTTCATGAACCGGCTTTTGTTTTGACTAATGATGTATTCTTTCTTTTCAGACATCTGGGAGACTCAAGCTATCTGCTAACAAACTACACTTCCCCGTCTCCCTCAAATGGCATTCCTTCCTATAATGTTCATCTCTGGGTTTAACACGACTTCATAACTCTTGATATTGATAATATATCATTTATGGAACTAAAGAAATGAATTATAAGCAATATAGATATGAAAAATCCTCTAACAGCCAGTCTGACGTAGGCAGAATTTGATTTAGTTTTTACTGCATTGGGCTCATTTTCCTACAGAAATCTAAGGACAGACTAACATGACTTTTGACTAGTTGCAAACGGGCATTTTTCCCTTCTGGCTTCATCACCAGGCACATCTCTTTTCTTATTCACGTGGCACCTGTTGGCTAAAGACAATGCAAATAGGCAGGTCTCATCATTTGGCTTTATTTTCGTTTTGGAAGCAAAATTAAGGAAACCCAAATTTTTTTGTTTAATGCTAGTTGACTGAGGGGCCTCTCGTCTTTTTAGGACACTTTCAAATACAGCCCAGCCTATTGGGTTTTACCTTGAGTAGATATCAGTCCAAATTCTGTCTCCTGTCTTCCCTGCCAAAACATCTTTTTGGTGAGAGAAACTCTGTGCTAGTTCCACTCAGGTCGGGTGTAGAGCCAAAAATATTCAGTCATATTTAGCTTTTGTTTTTAGTTTTCAGGTTAAAACAATGTTTTTGTTTATTTATAAAAAAATTAGTTAGAGTTTCTCTGTGTTTATACCCATAACTTATAACTAAAAGTAGCAGGGTTTGATGCATTCATTGATTTATAGGTTCACTTGTAGAAATAATGATATTTCATGAATAGTTTAATGATAAATAGTATCATTTATTATATTTATAATATTATTTTATTAGTTTGAAGTAAACAGGAAAGAATGATGGTTCATGCTTGTAGTATAATAATCCTTTTTAAAACTAATATAATCATGTTAGGGCTGCCATCTGTCAGGCATACATATGACAAGCATTTATGCAGTAAATAATCAAAATTTTTACTACTCTTGGCACAGGTACTTGGAAAATACATTCAGTATTCTGACTTTTTCCTCACTTTCCATGGTGTTTTCTCTACAAACATTCTGCCAAATGCAGAGAAAATTCCACTCACCACTTGTTTGATTCTCCTCCTGTGGTGGAATCTGTTCCACACCTGGACATTTTTTGTTCATGCTGTGCCCTCGTAGGCCGGGGGCAATTTATTAACTGTGATTGTTCAGAGACGTCTCATATAGGCAGCTCTTTCTTGGTGTGGGACCTTGGCCTTTTGTGACTGTGTAAGGAGAAATGGCAAAAAATAACTTTGTGTGGCAAGCAGAGCTGCTGAGCAAAGGTTTACATGAGCATGGATGGCAGTGACTGCCCTTCTTATGAAGGTGTTTGAGTTGTAGACTTAAAACTGGGCTTTAAATATGGATGAAGTTTGGTTTTTCTGCTATTGTAGAAACCAGTTGCTGTTGGTTTGTAGCACACTAGTTAATGTCTGTTGGTCTGGTAATTTCTTAACCTATAAAATGTTGGTAATACGTTGTTTGTTCTCTAGAGAGCTGGGAATCCAAATTAACTTATTACAACAGGCTTTTGAATTTTGTTACAAAACTACAATCAATTAATGAAACAATCCATTTTGCTGAAATATTGGGGAAAACAGTGGGTTTGGTTTCAGTATGCATTCACAATAATGTATGAAAATGCACTAAAAACATATTCTTGTATTTATAGTTTTTGAACTTATCAGTTAAAACCTGTTTAGCATTAAAAAATTCCTATTTTCAGTGTTACTATTCTGGTTTATCTTGTGTGTTGGTTAAACTAAAAGCATAATTTATTCTTTCACAGTAGAAAAATGTACAGGTGACTAAAAATTCAATACTTCAATTTTTTCAGGGGAAAGAATAGCGAGTTTATATTAAGAATGGAACTGTAGCTCATAACTTCAGCTTGATCCAGGAGAAGGTTGGGTATGTCTGAACTGATTCATGTACTTCTTCAGTTAAGGAAAACTGAAACTACAATTTTGGTTCAGGATTCTTAGCCTTTTGAATTTTTTTAGTAAAATATATAAATGAATTGATAAATAAAGATGATGTTCAAACTTAGTTTGAGTCTGTGTTTTATCACTCTAAGATTCATAACCTGCTCCATTGATAAATAGGCAATTTTGAGGGAATATAAGGTATCTAATACAGTTACCAGATAAATTGCTTAATGCTTTGTCATAGGTCCTATACTTTAAGTGAACAGACTAAATGATCTTTTAATACAGATTTATATTTCAGGAGGTAGAGAACAGAACTCATGTCATTTCAGGTCTTTTCCACTGAGAACTGTCTGAGACAGCACACACTCCTGCTGCCTCTGCTTTTGAAAGAAAACAAATAATGTGGAAACCCAGAAGATAAAAAAGGTTCATCATCCCTGAGTTGTTTATCTGGAATTCCTATTCCAGGAGACACTTCAATATTGTTAAATTCTTCAGTGGGAATTTTTAGACCTTCAAAACAATAGGGTAGTGAAGCACCTTGTTAAAAAAACCTTTATTTCCCAGCCTTTTCCATTTGTGTAGCATTATCCATGCAGTACAGAACCAACAGATCCGTACATTTGGTAAAAAAAAGACCCAAGCAGTAAAAGAATTTGATAATCCTTTAAATTCAGAAGAGGAAAGGAGGAAAAATGAAATTTACTGCAAAAGCTCAGTTTGTAACTTCAGGATTTCAGTAATCAGAGTGAAGACATTTAAATAACAGGATAAATAAATCTGTTACAGTATTATGCAAAAAAAATAGATAATTGCAATACCATTAACAGTTCAAATTCTTCTCTGAATGCCTGGGATGTAGAAAAATAGGTAAAATACTAGACTCATATCTTTGTTTTAATTTTAATGTCATTAGAGGTAGGATTAAATCCATGTTATTCTCTCTCCTGTTAGAAGGACTCCCAGAAATGGGAGTCCCTGTGAGCCAAAATTCTTGCTTTTAGTTCCTGTATTAAAGCTTTAAAGTGTTTGCAGAGTTTGTGTCATGCTTCCTCTTACTTGCCAACTCATTTCATCAGCTTTTGGGGTGCAAGCCTGGCCCACCCTTCATCCCATTTCTTCCTGCTCTTTCTGTAAAAGTTACTGCTCATTAGGTCACTGGCAACAGCTGTGTTCCCTTTATGTGCTTTCCAGTTCTACCAGCTACCAGAATTTTGAGATGTTTGGTTGGTTGGAGTGCTTTTTTGTTGTGTGGTTTGGTTTTTTGGGTTTATTTTTAAGGCTTCCAGCTATATAATTTTTCTTAAATTTTACTAATGTGGTGGGGAATGTTCTACAGCTGCATCTTAGAGGGTTTTAGAGACTGGTAGTGCTGGAGGGCAATAACCTATTTATATTTGTAAAGAAGGAAGTGATAGAATTTGCTGCTCTGCTGTCATGCTGATGAAGATTGGGAAGTGTGCTTAGACAGGAAAGATGCAGAAGAGCTGAGCCTTCAGAAATACTTGGCACTTTGGATCCCATAAGGACATGGAAAGAGGGCCTTTGATGGGGACACCTGTTGTTGTGCAAGTTCCCTGTGATAGAATCTCCCATTGTATTTCAATAAAGACTAGTTGAACTGCTGTCTCCAGAAAGAAGGTCATGTAAAGCTAGCTAGCTTTCTAGAACACCATTCTAGCTTAAAATGAAATTCTTTGGAGCAGGGCATGTGCTGGGGTAGGGAGGGCATGTGGTCTGCTGCAAGGCATCTGTTCTCTGCATTGTAGAATACGATGAGCAGTGCTGGAGGTACTGTCCAATGAACTCCAGGACCTAATGCTGCAATTTGTTCTGACATTCCACAGTTTAAGCATTTTCTATGCCCTGTGAAGTCGAGGTCATTCAAAATCAGGTGAAGGAGGATACATTTTGTTACTGACTTTTGGTTTTATTATGTTTACTGAGCAACCTGACCAAGTGAAAGATGTTCCTGCCCATGGCAGAGTGCCTGGACTAGATGATCTGTAAAGGTCGCTTCCAACCCAAATCGTTTTGTGATTCTGCTAAATCTTGATCACAAGGCAATGTAACCATGAATACGTAAGTTAGCAGATACCATGAATAATTATGAGAAATTTAAATACATCATAAACATACATGGTATATATTTCTGGAAAAAAAATCAAATGCTTTCTATTATTAGGATACTTGCAAATACAGAAGGTAGTGTCTTTGAACAGGTCTTCTGAAAATGAGCCTATGCAATTCAGTCTGCATATGTAATTTAATGAATCAAAAGTCAAATTAGTAGTAATAGAATAAAGACGAGTCATTTGGATCTGAAAGTCTTCTGCTACAGTTTCCACTACAGCAGGTGATCAATAACATACACTGAAGTGGAAAAACAATTGATTGCACCCTCCTTTTTGTGCACATGCTCACATTATTGGGGCTACATCAGGCACAGTGTATTGGCAAAACATGTCAGTAACTGGAGCTCAAAGGAGCATAGAGATTGCTAAAATATTAATTTAATTTTGAAGCTAGACCTTATACTGAGAAACACACACACCCCAATTTTAACAGGTTATTTTTGAAAATTTCCTCTTCCATGTTTGTAGAATGATTAATAATATATAAACTGCATCAAATGCCCAGCACAAAACAAAATCCTGTTCCATTTTATATTTATTGCAATGCTTAATACTTGCAGCTTTAGCATTTACAGGTTATAATCTAAACTCCAAATCATGTGTAGCTTAAACACCTAACTATTTTATACTGACACATTTTCCTTTTTTCAACTCCCCTTCCGTGCTAGAGCCTTAAGGCTTCTGTTCTTTAGATTTATTTTATTTCCCTACACCTAGAGGGTTGAAGTCCTTTAAAAATAAAAAGAAATTTTCTCACTTAATACAACTATATGAGCTTGATTTTTTTTAAAAAAATAGGAACACATTAACAATAAATCTCCACATAATTCAAAAACTTGTGATTAAAATCACAAGATTTAACAACACTGATTTCCAATTAAATCAGTGGACATCACATTAATCCAGAACTCAGTGCTGCTTCTTTATATGATGTTACAAAAAAACCTAACATGCTCTTCACAGTTTAATTCATGGAACACCAGGTTGCACGGGGACCTCAAGGATCACCTGGTCCAACCTTTTTTGGCAAAACCACTGTCTAGACAAGATGGCCCATCAGCCTGTCCAGCTGAATCTTAAGTATCCAATGTTGGGGAATTCACGAATTCCCTGGGGAGATTATTCCAGTGTCTGATTGTTCCCATAATGAAAATTGCACTCCTGTGTCTAATCAGAACCTCCCAGGAGTAACTTGTATCTGTTACCCCTGGTACAAAGGAAGGCTCCATCTTCTTTGCAGCCACCCTTTAAATACTGGAACATGGTGATAAGGTCTTCTTTTCTCAAGGCTGAACAAACCCAGTTCTCTCAGCCTTCCCTCACATGGCATAGTCACTGTCCTTCTATCCTTTGTGGCCCTTCTCTGGGCCCTGTCCCACCTCTCCACATCTTTTTTGTAATTCTGACTTTTGGTCTACAAAGTCACCTTTTTTGACCATGGTGTTCTCAGCTTTCTATCCCCCAAATACAGTTGGTTTTCTTTTATTTTTTACTACATACATTTCTAGAAGTCAGATTTTTTTGCAGGACTGTGATGAGCTCTTGTAGCTCTACCAAAGAAGCATTGTGCAATAGGATCACAGAATGGTTTGGTTTGGAAGGAAAATACCTGGATAAAAACATGGTCTTTTCGCCCTAAATCTCTAAATTGTTCCCTGTATCTGCTAAACTGATCTTGTAAAAGCAAAAAAATCACAAGAATGGGGTTGACCAAGTTCCAGAGTAAGTTGTAGCCTGGTCTCAGAACCACCATAATTCATTGCAGTCTTGCTACTGTTCTCATCCAGCCTTCCTCCTTCCAGCCTGGAAGGGCCACTCATCAGCTGGGAAATTGCTGCCCCAGGGTAGTACTGCTTCAGTGTCCCCACAGCCCTCGTGTTGTGCTCCAGCTGAGTGTTAGGTAGGTGCCAGTTAGGTCACCTGGAGACTTCTCAGTGCCGGGTGAATCCTGGGATGGAGCTGCTTTTTGGCCTTTTCCTACTGTCAAAGGAGCAAAAGAATGGTCCAGAATGAAGACGAGAGCCTGGCCTGCTGTTTAATTATCTTACCCATCTCTCATCTAAGTATTTGTCAAAGGTGCTGTGAAACCTTCCTGTCTGGAACACTTTGATGTGAAGGAGCTCTGTGTTTGAAATTACTTTAAGGTTCTCTGACAAAAAAACTTGCTGTATCAGCAAAACCCCTGGAAGTTCGAATGGTTGTTTGTGGAGGCCACTTGGTACGTGGCATGTCATTACTTTCAAGTACCTTTCCTCGTCCATTGAATGCCATTTCCTTTACAAGTGCCATTCCCTGAAACAGGAAAGAGACTTTCAGTTTTTAAATCAGACAATTGCTATTCATGGAAACAGCTTTTCAACCAATAAAGACTGTAGAAGCCTGGATTGAAAGGTCACTACTACGATAGCCAGTCAGGGTCTGGGTTTTTTAATGGAAAATAAGTATTATGTGGCTTTACTGCATAATGTGTTTTGCTGGGAGGTGAAGCTGTGCAGCAGTGAGTTTTCTCTAGAGGCCTATTCTCCTGGCTTTATGTCGAAGACAGGCTTCAGAAGTAAATGGCTTTAAGCTTGTCAAAGAAAGGTTATTAAAAATGTTCCTGCCTTTCAGTCTCCATGCTCAATAGGCACAAAAATGCAATACTATAGGGATTTTTTTCTATTTAGTCATGTCATTTGGCATTTTGCCTATAGCAAAAAATGAGATACCATCTGTTTTAGGCTCACTAATGATTCTGCATTGTGACTTGAACTGGTTCACTGGTTTATTGTTAGCACTTAAGAAATAAACTTGCCTTCTGCTAATTGCACTTTGACTACTATGTTTTGCTAAGATTTTAAATCTCAGTGATTTCTTGAGGTGGCAATTTGAAATCACAGTTCCAAGACTTCTGTACCAGCACTCTGGGTAATGTTGGGCTTTGCTGTCTTAGCACAGTTCCATGACAATATATTCTTATAATATAGAGGGACCCCATCTGCCTTAGGGCCCTTAGAAATTCACTGATTTCTGGTGTGAGGTGATTGGAAGGAAGTTAGTGCAAGTACCTGGTTTGCTGAGCACAGGCATAGGGTGAAACAAAAGGCAAGGGAATATTTGGGGCTCACTACAATGGTAATCACTGGCACAGGAGCTGCTATGAGTACAAATGAGTCCATGAGGGTATGAGTGCTTTGAGTACAGGTGACAGGAGGCTCCCTCAGGCCTGTGTGTAATGCCTACTTAGATGATCATCCAGAATAATGATCATCTCCATGATGGTCTGTGCTCCTGCAGCGTATCTGGAAGCTATTTTCTGATTTCTCCACTTACAGCTGTTCTCTGATGACTTCTGTGGCCACTTGTTGACAGACAAAAATGTTGCGCTCATCGTGGAAATCTCTTGGATGTGGATCAGTGGGCAGTGGAGCTTTGTTCTGCTTCACAACAGGATGGTTCCTGGCAGGGAGAAGGGTCTCTCTGTGACACGGAGCAGCCTCTGCACTCGGAACTGATGTGGGCTTGTTCCCAGTTCCCCGCCCGTCGTAAAACAGCTCCTCAGGACTCGGGGACATCCTAACATTTCTTGACAGTTTTATGGTTTCCTGGTCATTCAGAATAGTAGAAGTGCAACATAACAGAGCACTGCTACTTTCTTCTTCGGATGACACCCTTCCACTGCAACGCATCTTTGTCCTGCAGGAGTGTGGAAAAAGGTGTTTTTCCCAACCCTCCAACCCGAATCTAAGACGACTTCAAAAAGAGACATTGGAAAGCACTAAGGGACTGTTCTTTGTGACTGACAGATCTAGGAGCAGCATTTTTATTGAAGATATTGAGCAAGGGCTTTTGTTTAGTATTATCAGAGCTGGAACGTGTGTCTGTGTTCTCAAGATTAATTGAAGTCCTTCAAAGGCTGTCTAGGACTTTCAGAGAAGTCACTTATGTGATCAAATCACTGACACCTTGAAAAGCAATTGTGCCACTCACAATTGAAACTGAAATGCTTCTCTCATTGTGAAAACTGATTTTGTGAGGTTCCTGCCCCAGCTGCTTCAGACTGTATGAAGCCAAAAAACAAATGTTTTTAATATCCTATGTTCTAGTTACCGAGCAGTGCAGAAAGATAATTTAAAGATGGTCTTCTGTGACTTTTTGCCAAAATCTACTTGCTTATTAAAGAAACCTTGGATTTTTTCAAGCAGCACCCCTCTTAGAAAGTAGTCTTTAAAACCTTGAAACTGCCAAAATGTTTCATTTTGAAAACTGGCTGTAACACACATATATGTTACTTCTAGAATATTTTATTGTCTTGATGGTGTGATATAGGTGGTAATCTCTTCATGATGTTGTGATAAAATACGAATACACCACTTTCGTGCAAAACAGGAATGATTTTAAATTCCTCGAGTTTAAAGCTTTTAAGTGATACCTTTCAAATATTTTACCTGTACTGTTTTTCCTTCTGGTTTGCAATAGTGAAGCACATGTGTCCTAAGTGGTAGGCATAATGGTGTCATTTACAACAATAATTACTGGGTTTAGAGAGAATTTTTACCACTATTGGCAAACATTTGCATGTAAAATTACTTAGAATGGTATGAAAGCATGCTCTACATTTAGCTCTGACAATTTCCAGTAGCTACACATCACAAAACCAAGGTGGGTTTATCCTCTAAGGCTTTGATTAAGGTATATTACCTTTTGAATTTGAAAGGCTTTATTACAACTTCCCTTTCTTACAGTTAGTTATTAGTTGTATTTTTGCCTATGATTAAGGCCTTGCTTTTAGACATTTTATTTTCAGAATAATGGTAATACAGCTCTGTGTAGGTTTTAAAGAGATGTTTCGGTGACATCTTGAACTCCGTTCACACTTTCTTTTCTGAAAAAGTCCAAACCACACCTTTCACACACAGTGTCATGTACAAATAACTTACAACATCATATTTCTAATGCACATTGCTTTTGTTTTTTTAAGTTGCTGATGACATGCACATTATTCATAGCTTAGGGGAGAAATGCTTTTGCTTAGCCAAATGTAAGCAACACAAACTGTGAATATATATTATTCCAGCTATCAAAATCTAGTCATCTTATTAGACTTACATTCCACTCTTGTTTTCCATGATTATTGTAGGAAATTCAATGACATAATAACTATTCACTAACACAGGAAACCTTAAGAGAATATTGCGGGATATGGGATTCGGATTTTGAATATGAAATTGCAGGACATTTGTTTTAGGAACATGATCATCGTCATGTCATTGAAAATAAATGTCACTTCAATGACTGACAGATTTCAACATGTTTTTGTTGAATATAAGAAACAAGTCCCAAGAGATAGCCTTAATAATGAATTCATTGCCTAAAATGCATGTTAGAAGATTCAGCTATTTCCCAAAAGAAATATTTTTTTAAATGGAGAATTAAATGAATAATTCACAAGGGGAAAGAAGAAGTTAGCAAACAAGCTGCACTCCAGTTGGTGAAAAGGTCTAACAAATTTTGAATAAAGTAGTTGAAAATATTTTCAGAGACTGACAATGGTAGATGTGCTGTATAGTTGAACAGGATCCAAAATGGAGAGACAAAGATCTGCGAAAAAGGACTGTGGAAAAGCAAAGTAGAGAAATTTAACGAACAATAAATACAGAAATAAACAAATGAGATCTATCACATGAAGTGCCAATGATAAGCACAACATAAATTAATTAATGGAATTATAACAAGCAGAGAAAGCCAAGGTACAAATACTGTGATGGAAGTTGAGAAATTGTGATGGAGGGGAAGAGGGCAGTAGACCAGAAGGGCAGAGAATTAAAATATGTTCAGAGTATTCCCTGCAGGTTTTATATCTGTAAGTCTTAGATATCTATCAGAACAAAATGTTCTCGTGAAGGGCGTTATGCACACAGGACAGGGCTTCCATAGGTTGTTGCCCTGTCTGCCCAGTCCTGGATTTTCCTTGCAGTTCCTCTTGCTGTAGCTGAGCAGGGCTGCCTGGTAGATGGATTAAAGGCAGCAGAGGAGGAAAACACCATGGAAGGTGAGGAGAAAGCCCATGTGGGTGAAGGTGCCAGAATCTCTAGTTAACTGGAAAAGCAACAAAATGAAAGCCAGAGCTGTCTTGGCTGAGAATGTCAAATCCCACCACAGCTGTTAGGAAGATTTTGCAGGCACTTATGGGACTTTGTTATTGATGCCTCTCACTGTGGTGCTCAGAGCCTTTCAAAAACATGAAAGGTTCCCAGTGTGAAAGTCCAGATCTAAGTGCAGATTTCCTAAGAAAATAAGGCAGTCTGGATCTGAAGTTCTGGACTGACTGATTATAAATGTTCTTGAATCATGAAATTTAGACCCGGATGAAGTTTTTTGATGCCGGAAAAGTGAAAAATCCAATGAAATGGTCCAAAAATCCAGATTAAACATTTAACAATGCAGGAGAGAAAGCCCTTCAGCCTTCCTTTCTCACTGTAGTCCCAGTCCACGCTCCCTTATTTTGAAATTGCTTGGAATATTTTTGTCAAATCAATACAAGTCTGAGCAGTATGCACTGCTTTTGATAATTGCACTGTCTTATCCAGGGAGTGTTATTTCATAATCAGTCCCCATACTGTTCTTTATACCTAACACTTGTCTTACATTTTCCATTTAAAGAAAAAGAATCTACAGTGTTTTGAACTGTAAAAAATGTTAACTGTTCCTGCTGGGTGTACTGCCCAGGATGAACGTTTTTGAAAAGTTCCCACGGAAAAATGAGTGGAATGGGAGAATGGAGAGAAAATGGCAACAATAATTCTCTGGGCATTAAGCTCTGCTTACTCCAAAATTCTAAGGGCTTGATTCTGCATTTAAGTATACCTTTTTAAGTTTTGTACTTCTTCCTGTCTCTTTTTGCCTGGATATTTCTAGATTCTACAACTCTTCCTAAACTGGTAGGAGAATACAAGTGCATCCTTAAGACTTTTTGTAATTAAATTGGATTGGGTCCTAACTTATATTTATGCAATTTTCATCTAATATATTTCAGTTGCCTTTAGTTAAAAGTACTTCAGATTTGACCAGAAGTTGTTTTATATTCTTTCTGGTGTTTTGTTCCCTGTTCTGGGAGATGGCAAAATAAACCCAGGCAGGGAATATCAAAAAAACTCACAACTAGATTATGCTGTGCAGTGTCTGTAGCTTCCTATTACAAGCACCTGAGAAGCCAATGAACCAGATCATCAATTTGTGACTTGGGACCCCAAAAGCAGAACATTTGGGGAATGAAAGAGTGACCAGTTAAAAGAGAGTTAGTGCAGCATAATGAAATGGAAAATAATGCAACCTGAAAAAATTCTAGGAGTAAAATGAAGCAATGGTTATTAAACCAGAAATCATGCTAGTCATGCATGTTAGCACAACACAGCCACACCTCCACTGAACTCATGCCTAAAAAGGGAAGAAAAACTTTCCCCGACATTATCATGTAATAGGCTTTTTCCAACTCACAATAAAATATCAAGTAATAGAGTGAATGTTCATAGAATATGTACTTATTGAATTGGAATTTTTGTTGGGGGTGGAGATAAAAAAATCCTTAAAACCTTATTTTAGTTCTTGTTACAAAAAAACAAGGAATATTTTTTTTCTTCATTCTGTTTTGGTATTCCAAAACAAGTATTATCTTCTACCACCTTTTCTTTAGGGGTGTGATTGCTCTTTAAATGTTTGCATCTCTGTTTTTCCTAAGTTATGTTTTCACATTAATCAATATGTATCCATCTGAATCTGCCACCAAGGCCTGACCCTCATACTGAAAGCATATTTTAGTGAAAATATTCCTCTGCTTTAGCACAGGAAAAAAGGGAAGATTTTGTTTATTCATCAGTGCAGTAAATATACTGACTTTTGGCATCTATTTTCTTCTAAAAATCACATAAGAGAGTAAAAATTGGAATCAATTGTCTTCAGATTTTCCCTTCCATACCTCAAAGCCTTACAGAAGTCAAACAAAGAGAATCCTTTTGTTGGTTTTCACCTGTCTCTGTAGGGTGAGACATTTTCCATTCAGGAGAAGCTCAAGGCAATCACTGAACTTTTTGAGCAGGGTACATATCCAAAGGCTATCCATGCAGTTTACAATTTCTCTCCAGTGCTGTTCAATCATCAAACAATGAAAAATTTCTCTTGCACAGCAGAAGCCCACTCTCAACTCTTGCAGATTAACATCCTGTGCATTTTCCCCAGCCTGAAATTTTAAAACCACTTATGGCAATAGACCTTGGGCTGACTGCTTTAACTTTTCTTCTACTGAATCTCAAAAGAGGGACAAATGTGCTTAAATGTAGTTTGAAACAACTCTTACCACGAACACAAAGACTCAGTTGAGTAAGACAAGTAAAATTCTTCATTTCTTCATGTACACCTGCAAAGCCTCTTCAGGCTCTGCTGTTTTAAACTTTTCTGATCCATTCTGTGATCTGAAAGCTTTTCAATACCCTGGAGTGAAGTCGTACGTCCCTTCTGAGCAGGACATGTCCCTGTGTCCCTGTGTCTGGCAGCTTCTCATGCTGCATGAGAAGGCTCTTATGGTACAGTGTGTAAGAGCACTCTCAGGGCCTGCAGTGCAGCTTGGAAACCCATTTTCTAAAAGCAGCAGATTTCAGGCGTAATGGATATATTCATTCCACGTGCATAAAGCACTTATTGCTTGTCTCATACCACAAGCAGTACAGCACCAGCCTTTGACTTCCTCCCACCAGTCTGGATAGCTACCAACCTGTAGGCAACGTCCAGATGGCACAAACACATTTTTTTGGAACTGGTATGTGAAGCAAGTTCCACAAACACCTCGTTCTGCTCCCCAGTTAAAAACTATATGGAAGATGGGGAATAATCTGTTAGTGTGGGACAAAGGGAAAGTCCTAAATGAAGACTACTTCTTTTTGCTCTCTTTATACTGCAAAAGTCACAAAAGGTTTCATGGTCAGGAACTGTATGAATAACAATTTATATTTAGAAGGTTTTAAGTTGCTGATTGCAAATTTTTTAAATATTCAAGAGTCTTCTCAAATAAACTGTCTTGAAACTTTTTGTCTCTTCGTACATTCTGAGAACTTGGGATAGGCAAACAATTGCAAACAACTGCAATTTAGTAGAATAACACAAGAGTGCAACTGTTATCTGACTGGCAAAACATTAACCAGCTTCACTGCTTAAGATTTTTCCCTTTTTAAACTTTATCTTGATGGAAGTGTCAGATGATGATGCTGCAAAGGAGCACCATGACAACAAATTTAACTTGTGTCTTTGATTATCCAGGCAAAGAAATTAAATTCCTTTGGTTGACCTACAGTTAAATATGGTATACTTTCCTCTGTCTTGTTCTTGAGGAATTCCTTTGATTTCAGCTGATGCATTCGAGGTGCAGAATAGCATTCATGATTTTTACCAAAAATTAACCTCTGCTGGGTAGATGAAATTATTACTTTAAAACTGAAAGGATCTGGAACTGAATGAAGATAATACCTATGTTTTAGTCCAAAGTTTTGACTGCAACCTTGTCTAGACCTCCACAGTGTAATCTGGCTATTGATAACACCTCTGATGCTGGGCCATAAGTTTTCAGTACAGGATACAGACCTCAGGCCCCAGGCAGGACCAGATGATATTATTCTTATTACCCATATAAAGTAGTTGGTTTAAAGCTAACCTACACATATCAACAAAAGTTATGATCGTGTTTTTATACTACAAAGTAGATATAATCTTTAGAGGTAATAGTGTAGAAGTGGCAATCTTTATATCTACTCCTGGAAAATTAATTGCTATCATATGGCTTCTGTGCATGCAAGTAATTTTTTACTTCTCTTCTGCCATTTAGGCAGGGAATATTTGTTTAGCTCTTGTTCTGACTGATCTGTTGTAATCTCTAGGTATATACATTCCTGAGATGTCTCAGAATTTTCACAGATTTCATGGAGTTTAGTCTTCCTGACCTAAAGCCTTAGTTCTAGGACATGTAAAGAGATCTGGAAGCATGATTATTTTTTTTCTTATCTTAAGTAAGTAGCAGAGAGAAGCCTGTATGCTTTGAAATAAACAGTATCTAGAATGGAATGCAAGTGGAAAGAACATCAAGTCTATGTGTTCAAGAAAAACAGACAAGTTGTGTGATGTCTCAGGTTGGGCAGCACAGTTTATTTTGCCCCAGTGCAACTACTCTCCTGGGAAAATACATTCATACACATTCATGTAATCTTCTCAATCACCACCACCTACCTTGTGCCATAGGGCAGTTCAAGAACAAGAGTTCATCTCAGAACCCTTTAGAAAAATCACTTGGACTGGAGTGATTTCTGTAAATACATTTTCCACAAAAGGAAGCACCTTTCTGTGGTGCATATCATACCTCAGGATATGATACATGCTTTCACTAAGGAGGATTCTTTATGGGATAAGCACTGGAGACAAATTCAAGAGAACTCAGACCTAATTCAGCTTTGTCATTAGGTAGTGAGATGAATTTGGTCAAGTCACTTCATCTTCCTGAGTCTCAGTTTCTGGGTGTATGAACTAGCAGCCTAGTGCTATCCATGAGAGGCACCTATAGCTAAGAAATTCTGTTTCATTTTCCTTGTAGGGGTAGAACATCCCCTCTCCCTCTCCTCAGAATATTTGAGATTTCTTCCTAATAACTCCATGTTTAGCTATTAAAGATAAATTAGTGACTTTTTAGTAACAACCATTTTATTCTGTCAACAATTACAGTATTTTAGTACAATTTTGTCACTGTTTATTAATTTTAAAACTTCAGGATATCGTAATGTCATTTGGTTTTGTTGCTTTTTGAGCAGATATAAAATGACTGTACCTCAAGTCCCCTTTTTTTTCTTCCTCTCTTTCACAAGTTTTTCTCTGGTTTAATTTCTGAATGTTTGGGCAGTTGTTGGTCAGAATGCACTCATGGTTTCTTTTCCCTTCCCATGACAGAGTCTGGTATAATATTTTTATACTCACGTGCATGTGTATTGGTAAATGCAGGTGTACATACAGTTGTGCACATGCCTGTATATGCCTGTTACATCAACTATGTACTAGTAGTCATCAGTCATAAAATCTCGAGAGTGAAAGGCCACAAACTCCAAGGGAAGGGAGAGAGTTATGGAGTAAAAATCAGTGTGATTTGGATGGAAGTGACTATTTGCTTGTGTTGGGATGGAGCCTTAAATCTGAAGTCTGTTGACTACAGGAGACCAATAATCAAGGGTTCTGTGTCTTTTATTGACACTTAGAAATTCTTCACTTCTCCCCCATGTGAGAACATTAGGTACATACAGTGTGAGAACCTTTACTTACCTGTACATCCAGAATTAATAAAATAATTCTGTCTTTCCCAGGATTTCGAAAAGCAAATAGCAAAGCTATTGTACATCTCAATGTTCTGCCACTAGAGTGCACCAGAACGTTTGGTTGTAATGGATTGACTGAAGTAACTTCCCTCACCTTAAAATAATGTTCTTTTATGCTGTACAAGTCTCTTCTAAAATGTCTGCATGATTTTAACCCCTTTTTAATATAAATGTCTCATGAGAAAATATCTGCTTCTAGGTATATCACATCTGAAGGTCTAACTTCGAATTTAGCCTTGCAGTAGTTACATCCCAGTTCATAGTCCTTTCCACAAAAGCTAAATGAACTTGCTAATTCTGCCAACAGACATTTTGAGCCCTTGAGTTTGTAGCTCTGGGTTTTATTAAGCAGGTGCAAAGTGGAAAACAGAGACAAAATTCTGGCAGTTTTTCCTAGTCAGAATTGCAATTAATGTGATTCTCCCAACTCAGCGTTTGAATTGAGAGAAGAAAATCTGATCCTGACTATTGCTGCCAGAAATGAGAGATACTCATTAAAAACACGTGCAGGTTAGGGCAGATTTCAGGTAGGGACTTCTTTGCTGCTTTGCTTGCTTGCTTACTTCTTTGTGTAGCAGTATTAATACTGCAGGTTAAATTTGAATGCAAATGCTGACTTAGCTGTGCTTGAAAACAGGAGAACACGTGACAGAATGAATTTTGTCCCCATTTATAGGAGTAGCAAAACTTACACTGATTATGTCAGTATTTTTATCCTCAGTGTTGGGGACAAGAAATATCTTTAGCACAAAGGTAATGCTGCAGGAAGCAAATTTATCCTTCAAAAGGATAAGTGTCTGTGCTGTTCAGAAAGGTTCTCCAGATCCTCATCACATGGGGATCTGATACTCTGTTCCCTGGTTTGCAAGGTTCACCCTGATGACCATGGCTTTGCAATCTCCATCCTGTCACCCCCACAAGAACTAACCTGGACCCCTGAGTGTGCCTGAAAGTCCTCATGAGTAAGTACCCCGAATGAAAGGATCTCAGGGAATACCTTTGTGCAGTAGAGGATGTGCAAGAGAATAGACTGAAAATCCAATAAAAAATGTGTGACAATAATATGGAATGTGGTTGTTCTCCCAGCCCTGAATTGTGAAACTTTAGGGATACTGATCCCTTAACTAAAACTCTGTACAAAATATTCTGGAATTTTAGACTGGTAAAAGAGAGGTGTACAGGTTCTGTTATCATGGCCAATAGCCTGCATGTGTAATTTGAAACATTAGGTTTTGATTACTGCAGAAATAAAGACCCAGGATATTAGTCTATCAAGAATTTCTGGAATTTCGTTTTACCTTGGTACTTTTATCTGTACATTTACAAATAAAGATGCAATAATGTTTCAGTGCATTGATATCACAGTTCCAAGCAACAGAGACATTAGATCATTAGATTCCAAGTGTCTTTTGAGCATAAAACTACCCTTCTTTTTAATTTCAAATGTATCAGTAAGAACACTTTTCATTCATTTTCCTGAAAAAAAGTCCTAACTCAGTAAACAATGAATGATCTTGTGCTGAAAACACTCATTTTAGTGTCATAGAACTTAATTTATCCATAAAGGGCACACTGAGACTTCAGTAAAATTGAGGTACCTAATTGCCCAAAGGTCTGATATAATCAGCAGTGACTGCGCAAATATGCAATAGGTGATCCTCTTGGATTTTAGACCTATCTACCCTTGCTATTGAAAACATAAATCTTTCTTAGAATACATACAAAGAGGAATAAAAAATACAACTATTAATAATCATCAACTTGTAGCAGGGATCATGAGGATCTGCAAGACTTGGTCTTAATTTCAATAGGTTTGATTCAACACCAGGTTCTCAGTCCCAAAAATGAAGAACAAAATATACCAAAATAGCTGAGCATAAGAAATGTACTCAAATACATCTGCATTAGCTAATGCCTTAAATATAATTTTTATGTAAGTATCTCTATTGGTCTCATTCAATAGCAGGAGACTTGTGGGCTTAAATGTAAGCACTTGATTAAATACTGTGATGAATAGTAACAACCTGATAAATGTGGGCCATTTGCCTCATCCAGAGTCATCCAGAGTTCAGAAAAAGCTGTAATTCTCACGTGCCAATTATTTATTAGCAGAAAAAAAAAAGTTTTGATTATTTTTCTGGTGTTATCACAGAAGCAAAATCACAGAACCACAGAATCAGAGAACTGTTTAAATTGGAAAAGAACTGTGAGATGAAGTCCAGCCTTTGACCCAGCACTGCCAAGTCCACTGCTAAACTATGTCCCCAAGTGCCACACACCTTTTAAATACCTCTGGGGACTCCATCACTGCCCTGGACAGCCTGTTTCAATGCTTGACAACCCTTTTGGTGAAAAAATTCTTCCTAATATCCAATCTAAGCCTCATCTGGTGCAATTTGAGGCCATTTCCTCTTGTCCTGTTACTTGTCACCTGGGAGAAGAGCCCGACCCCCATCTGGCCACGACCTCCTTTCATGGAGTCGTAGAGAGTGAGAAGGTCATCCTGAGCCTCCTTTTCTCCAGGCTGAGGCCCCTCATCTTCCTCAGCCACCCCTCATAGGACTTTTACTCCAGACCCTTCCCCAGCTTCATTGCCCTTCTTTAGGCACTGAGAGTTTTCCAAGGTGACTAAATGTTTTTTGGTGGTTTTTTATTCAGAATTCCATTGTAATAGTACTGTTAAAAGTGAAAGAAGAATTTCTATGTGATCAGAAGATAGGGTCTTTTTCAAAATCTATTACTTCAAAGAATTCTCTAGATACACTTTTTGGTTCTTTTTTTTTTATACCATTGATTTACCACATGTATTTACATTGGAATAGGGATTTAAAGGGTCATTTTCATGTATGTTTCAAAACACATTATCCAACTGCTTCACCCCAAATCATGTTTTTCTTGGCTCTGCTTAACTCACGTTGCATCTGTGGCAATAAATATCAAATGAAAGAAGAAAAAAAAAAGGTGAAGGAAACTCCATTGTAGTAATTTGATTACTCTGGAAATAAAGCGGTGGATCACTAAAATCTAATTTGGAAGTGATGAAGTGCATGTGATTGCCAAGTAATTATTTCTGCACAGTCCTTGTCCATGGGGAGAACAGAATTATTGGACACTACACAATGTTAATGATGCCATAGTTTGACAATTGCATGAACTTGCAGAAACGCTGGTCTTTCGAGGACATTTTGTGGTAATAATTTGTATCTGTCCAAAAGTCTGTATTATATGTGCATCAAAATCAGTCTGCATTAGCAGCTTTTGTTGCTGATTCGTTTTGCAGTATAAGACTGCAAAACTACATGACCTGATGATCAGAATTTAACTTCATATGTTGACTCGCAGAAGATGAAGTACCGGGGGAGTTCTAGAAAGAAAAATGATGCAGGTACGGAAGTCTGAAACTTTCAAATTTTGCTTGCAATATTATCTGAAATTTCTGCTAGGCAATGGCAAATGTAGAAATTGCAACCATGTGGCTATGATTATTAAACATGATTATATTGTAATGAGAATATTTTCATTCCATTTCAGACTTGTATTTCAGATCCAATTTTCAGTAATCTAAAAGAATGAATTTTCCTTCAGCAAGAATCACGGTATCTTAACTACCATAATGCAGAAAATCTGCTGGGTATTCAAAGACCTTCCAACAAACTCCTGACATCAGCTGAGAAGGAGCTCATGGTTAGGCTGAAGTGGAATCCCTTTTTAAAGTGAAGAACCAAACCTGCTCTCTTCTGAGAACATTGCCTTATTGATGCTGCTTGAGAAGGAGTTAATTTTTACGACATTTTTCTCTGCTTAGAGGCAATGACACTGTAAATGTCCCCAATATGGCTGCAATGATACCATAACATGAGCAATGGTGAGGAAGCATCCCACCAGGATTTGCTCATGTTCTACCAACTTGAATCACAGAAAAGTTCTTTAGCTGGGAAGGGACCTCTGGACCCACTGCTCAAGCAGGACCACCCAGAGCAAACAGTCCAGGAGCTGGCATTTGAGTGTCTCCAATGTGGGAGAGCTCCATGACTTCTCCAGCCAACCTGTTCCAATGCTCAATCTTACCACCCCTAGTGGTATAAAGAGTGGTGCTTCATTTTAGGTGTTCACAAGGATCTGTTGCCAAGTTACTCAACATCTACTTCAAATGAATGTGAAGTTGTCTCTAGAAATTGTTAAGAACAAATGAACTAACAAAACCACTACACCACCACCATCAAAACTGATGTTGAAGTCTGCATTTTCTCATTCTGTTTTATCAGTCCTAGGTTAAAAAACTGCCAGATTAGGGCGAGCTCTCCTTCTGCAAATGTTAGTCACTGTTGTAAATTAGAAGGTTTCCAAATGAAAAAAGTAAGTTTAAAAAGATATGTTATTCTAATAGTGCTTTGTTCCAAGTTATTATGAGCTAATGGATGCTTGTACTTTAGAAGAGTTAGAAATGATGCTGGTGTGGTGGTTATGAGCTCCCTTGTATGCTCCAACAGGCTTTGAGGCTCCTCTGTTTAACACAGCTCACGGATGAGATTAGGCAGAGCTTTGTGGAAACGGCTTCATACCTGTTTCTCCTTCTCCATTAGTGATTTAAAACACTCAGCAGGTAGATTATAAACATTATAAAAGGTTGTCTTGAGAAAATATCTGAGCCATTAATAGAGAACCCCTAAACTTTATTCCTAATAGAAAATACACACTGACTCCAAAAATAGCATTCTATGACTTACACCAAATGCATTGTTTTATCACTGGGCAAAATGAATCTGTAAAGCTTTGTGCAAAGCTTTTCTGGTACTGTGGCATGAAACATTCCTGTATTTTTGTTTTCCGAATCAGTAACTTTTGCCTAGATGTTTTTACCTTATTTTTCACTCTAAGTGGTAGATTCATAGACCCTAGTGCTCATTTGTAGTTTAATCTCATAGAAATATTTTGGCAGCAAAACCATTTGCCAGGGTTTTACTCCAGGCAGGGGAGCCACCTCCATCGTTTTGGATGACTGTGAAACGTGATGTCAAAAGCATTTTCTGGCATGCTTGGCAAAAATAATCTAATTTAAAACCCACAAAAGGTAAACTAGAGATTAGTGGTAATAAGAGTAGGAATCCAGATTGAGACTTACTAATAAAAAATAATCTGTGATTTTTTTTTCTATGTGTAGAGGTCTGATCCTGCTTTGCTGAAGTCATTGGGAGGTGACAGAGTCAGGGTTTAAAATTTAAATTTTCTAAGCAATATTTGAAGTTGCAGCTGTCAAGATTTGCATACAATTTTTTACACATGTATTTGGAGAACTGAATTTCAGCTGAGATCTGCACTTAGAAAGCAAGATGTAGAGCAGGCTATTGAATCCCTTATGTTGCATTTGGGCCATAAAATAAGGTTAAAGTACTGTAGGATACCATGGCATGTAACTCAGTAAAGAGATAACCCACTGCACTGAAGCAGACTTTATAACTACAGGTCATAGCTCTTACTCTAAAGCATCAATATTGTTCTCTATATTATGGGATTAAAGAATAATCACAATGAACAGAATGACCAGCAAGGGTAAGAGTTTTTCCCTTAGAATACAATGATATATTGAAACAAGTGAAAGTGAAAACACTGAATTACTTCTGGATTCTGAAGGAATTCTGAAAAAAATCGCTGTCCCTTTTTATTAACTCTCTTGGCCAAATGAGAGGCAGCATCAATATTCCATATTTTCACATATCAAGAAATTCATACAGAAATGTTGTGTGTGGGGAACCATTTTATTTTACTTTTGCCTTCCCATCCTTTTCCTTTCTGCTGAGCACCTGGTGTTTTGGCTTCCAGTCTCTGGCTGGGAGCAAAGTGCTCCAGGCAGTTCCTGGCCCCAAGAAAAATCTGGGGTAATTAATACTCCTGCTACCAAATTTTAGGAAGTTGTATGCAGCTGTCATAGATAGGAACCACGTCTTCCATCACCCTTTATACAACCTGTGAGGAAATGAGAACAGTTCCAAAATGGGTGCGTACAGTCATATATAGAAGTAGAGGGAGTCCATTCTCCAAAATTAGGTGCTGTGAATGCTATTTAAATGTTGTCTCATCTAATTTCTCCTGAGGCTAGGAAAAAAAAAACATCCAAAGAGCCTTGTAATTAAAACGTTTTTACTTCAGTATATGAGAGGGTAGGATCATATCCCTGTCATGTCTATCTACTGTCACTGAGAAAAAAATGTTGGAAAGACAGCATGCTTTCCTGCTGGCATAACTGCTTGGAGGATTAAGCCAGTGACTAAGGAATGTGCAAGAAACAGAAATGTAACCTGAACGTGTACCTAGGATTTGTTACCTAGTTGCTGGCACAAGTGAGAAAATGAAAGGCTAGCCCTGAAAATGAGTGTTTCAGATGCAATTCTGCAAGAAGGTATTCCTATGAAATAGATTTTCTGCTTTCTGCTTATGAGAGACATTGAGGAGGTTAAAAATATTTTTCAGTTACTATTGTCCAATTTAATTTTAAAAGAAATATCTAACAAAGTAGGCTGCAAAGCCATTGTCCAAAATGTGGTACAGCAGCATATACCAACTGTCCCTTCCAGCTGAGGAATGTAATTGGAACTGTATTTTAATTTAAAAGATGTTTTAAAATAAATTGTGATTTATTCTAGTCTCTCTCTCGCTCCCATTTATTCATTGTGAGCCTAATCCTAAAATCAAGATTTTTAACTGGTTTCAGTATGCTTTTCATCAGGACTGGGATTGTTTAAGTTTCCTACTATCTGAGCAACTTCCTTGTCAGAGATACTCTTCCACCTGCTTACCCTGTCTCCTGCAACCCTTCCAGGGAAGAATGGATCTTGTGGAGCCTACACTATTGGCATATGTTACTGAAACTAGTAACAAGTAGGCACTATCTTTAGTTTCATATGACAAAGTCACATTCTCATGAATAAGTGAACTAATAGAAGGACAGGATTTCTAAGGTGTTTGGTGTTAGCTTATTCTCTTTCCACTGAGTATATGGAAAGAAACAAAGGCCAGGACTGCATATTTTAGGAAATCTCAGCCTTGGTATGATAGACCTGATCCAGCATACTGAAGCCTGACTCCCTCAACATAATCTCACAAATGGAGAGTCCTACTTTGGGATCATGGCAGCCTTGTAGTAATTGTAGTGTTTAATTCACTCTACTTTGGAGCTGACTGAGATCCTTCCCCAGTACAGGTACTTCCATATCTCCACTGATTAAACTGAGCCCCAAAGGCCTTACATATAGAAAACAGAGGTTCAGGAATCAATAAACTTTTCTGAATCCTTTGCTGGCAAAGTTCTTACTTCAACTAAAAGCTATAAGAATAGGGACAACTTGAACACCATCATTTCACCTGCTCTGAAGAAATGCTTTTAACAGTGCTGGGGAGGAATCAACATCCTTCTTTCCTGTCTCTGGGGAGTCTAGCTGCTCCAGAGCATGTAAATGATATGGTGAAGGCACAAGAAATGCTACTAATTTGGACATCTGCAAATCTTAATCAAATTTATCTTTATGAGAAAAGCAACATTTACCAAACAATCAATAAAAATACTTCGAGAGTCCATTTTCCACCATCGCCATGTCAGTGCTGGAAAGGACCTCCAGCACTTGCAAGATAATTTAAATGGATTTCTTCTTTGTTTCTGGCCTATGACTTTATGTGACTTCTATAAAATGCAAGGTATTTTAAACAGAAAACCTAGACTGAGTGTCCTAACACTGCAAAATTATTTTTGTTTTATAGAATTACATTTACAGGCCTGGTATACTTATGAATTGTATATTCTCAAGCCAGTTATGAGACTCTAATGGGTTAAATTAACCAGGCTGTACAAACGTGAGCTGAACATATGGTCAGGCCCTCTGAGAGTTTTAAAAAGCAAATGTCTGCTAAAACAAGTAAAGTCCAGCTTTTTGTGAGTATGTTGTCAGCATGAAAAGAGTCCTTCTATTTACCACAATGAAAAAAAGGGGAACATCTGCAATTATTTCACCTCTCTGGTTGCACACAATGAAATGGGAGGAAAATTAATGTTTAAGTAGGGAAAAAAAGGTAAAGAAGTGGAAAATACATTTGGAAAACTGGTGTGAAGAGTTGTGGGAGAGAGAAGAAATATTTGATGGCTGGACTTGTAATAGGAAAAGAGAACAACTCTAAAATGCAGGTCTCGAACTGCTGCAGAAGTTTTGATTTCTAAGAGAATTATTTTTGGGTTTACTCCCCATTACAGCACCTCAGACCTAATGCAATGAATGTGCAAAAAATTCCCAGTCTTTTAAAATTAAATGTCTAGTTTAAGATCCTTACTTGGACTGCAAGTTTTAGAGCTGATCAAAGATAGCAGAGCTTTTTGTGCCATTTGAGAGATAATAAAAGAAATCCTGAACTGTGACATTTGTATGATCTTGGAGTAAAAGACATTTTTATCTCATCTTTCTTTCATTGTAAAGGAATATTTTCTAGGGAGAAAAGTGCTAGCCTGCATGCTTCCTTTATTTGACATAATTTTCAACCTAAAAGTTTTGATTTTGTTTTTTGATTTTTGTTTTTGATTTTGTTTTTTTTGTTCTTCAAATCTATTTGACAAAGAGCAAATATTTTTTCCAGTGTCCCTGTGACACTGTTCTCATCAGACTTGTGAATTGGAAATTAGTTTGAGCTGATAGTGATTGAAGACTCAGAGAGTCATAGGTCTCCTAAACAATAGACAAGTAAGTCTATTTTTCCCTATTGAATTTTCATCTACAAGCAAAAATTACTACATTTTATTTCGAAGTTGGCTCTTTGAATGGAGGTTGGAACAAAACAGTCAAGGACACCGCAGCCTACTGAGAATGAAGCATCCTTTTAGGGCCCTTTCCTACATATTCCCTGTTCTTTCCAAGCAATGACTGAGACAGGAGGACAGGAAAGTGTCTGTGTTTACAGAAGTATTGTTTTTATATTATGCCTGATAAATAAAGGTTTCATCGACCCTCATAATCAGATTAGTACCTGTGTAGGTGAATCTAAGCTAAACAATGTAAACAAAAGGATTTTGCTGCCTACAGCTCATGCTTAATAATATTATTTCTTTTTCTTTCCATGGGAAGTTTGCTGGAAGAAGTATTGTCTTTGACTTTGTGGCAGAACTCATGTGTACCTGAGTGTGTTCAGGATTTCTTTGTGTTTTCAAGACTACTGAAAAAAGTAATTGATCTTTGATGTCTTTAATGTTTGTATTTAATAATTTCACTGTGCCAAAAGGGTTTCTCTTGAGAACCAGTGAAGAAAATTTATATTTTCCCATTAAAAGTTCAAAAGCCATTTTCCTGCAAGATTATTGTATATGCATATATAACAATTAATTTTTCTGGAGTAAATAACTTGTTACATGCATCATAGCTTTTAATTTCCATATATATCACAGCAACTAATTCTTGTATTATCTTCTGGTAAAGCCAGATGTTTTGTGTAGCATATGTAAGACTCTTCATTCATTCTGGATTCAAATTCTGAGCTACATTAAGGCAGCAGGGATCTCAAAGGTAGAACTGGCATATTACTAGTGGCACAGTAGAACATATATTTTAATAAAAATTAGCAATGAGTTAATATTTTCAAATGACCATTGGTTTTTTCTCCATGGATGTTACTAGGGTAACATATCAGGAAGCATGGAATACCTTGAAAAATCACTTATCAATAACAACACAGAAGGGCAAACCTCCAAAGCAACCTAAACACCTAGAAACAATCTCAGACCAGCCTGCTGTGCAGAGGATGCAGAGGGATCACACAACTCCCTGACTTGCAAATATGTCAACGAGAAATTTGCACTCACTTTTACTCAACTGCCAAGACAACACTAATTGAAAATCTTTAAGGACAAGCATATAATTATTCCTTTTGTAATAAATCTTCCCGAAATTGGGATTTGGTTCTGCATATCATCCCCCTAACCCTGTCAAGTATAGAGAAAATATCATTCTCCTAACCCTGGCCCTTCAAGTATAAAGAAAAATATACTACTTATAATAAACTAACTGTAAGAAAACACTGAAATTAATAAAATTGTAGTGATAGAAGAGTAAAAATTATTTCCCCACCCACCCTCCAAAAAACATTCAGAGTATTAAATGACATATTCAGGTTGTCTTCTGAAAAAAGCTTTGTGAAACAAACCCAGTGGCTCACAATTTCTGTCTGCAAGCCACTGCATGCAGCTAATACATATGTTAAAATGTGCACAATGCGTCTCACTTCCCACTAATGAGATTTCAAAATCCGTCCTGATTTGCTGCTGTTTACATAGGGAAATTAAAAAATTGATTGGTTACTTCCTTCCCTGGATTTCTGCACCTTGCCTGGCCGCTTGCCGTGACTAGGCAACCACACAGCCCCTTTGGAGCGAGGAGCAGACTTTGTAGCAGCAGGGGCTGCGAGGAAAGAGGCTCTGGGATCAATTAAAATGCCAGGCTTTTCCATGCCGGTTTCCAGAGCATCTGTGCATGATTCCACATAAATTTTAGGGAATTAAAGAT